>NC_056046.1:19317685-19944363 GCF_004379255.2 Salvia splendens
TAAATAAAAACATTTCCACAATATTAAAATGCATTAAAATTACCCGGATTACTATTACAAATTATAAAAAAAATAAAATTTACATAATTAAACTTCTAAAAATTAAAAATTACATAATTAAACTCCTAAAAATTAAAAATTACATAATTAAACTCCTAAAAAATAAAAATTACATAATTAAACTCCTAAAAAATAAAAATTACATAATTACAGGCTAAAAATACCCCGTGGAAGACTATCCATCCGACTCTACCCCCAATGTTCTTTGGAGACCACGTATCATTGCCACATGCGATCGAAGTTGCTCGGGGGTCATAGTTGACCTATCGGCCAAATTGAGTTGGGCCAAAACCCCCCACAACGAGTTGTGGGGGGTTGAGGTTGCACAAAGGGAGCGGGATCGGGGGCGGATGGAGTCGTGGCGCGATGGCGGTTGGCCGTCGACTTCTTCCTTCCTTGCGGCCGGGGTTGGGAACTACTCGGGCTGGCGTCGGGACTACCCATGTTAGCTTCGGCAAGCTGGGTGGACACCTCATCGGAGCCGGCGTCGGATAGGGATACCGACCTCGACCGTTTGCTGAAGGAGCTAGAGGAGGATTATACGCCTCCCCTATACTTCAGATGCACACGCACCTCCTGCCAAACATTGAGGTATTTGAATGGTTTGTAGTGTTGGGATTAGTAGGTCTCCAACGCGGCACTGATGATGTCGACCTCGCTTATGCCGCTCCCCGCCGACCGCTCTTCCTGGAGATAATACCCCTGGAACTTTTGGATTTCTTCGTTGGCTCTGTATATGGCATTGCACACCATACTCTCGTTGTGCTGGATTGTTCCAGCCGACCGGTTTTGATTGTATCGGCGACAGACGCACCACCAAAAATGGTCCCCGGATTGGTTCGTGCCAATCTCCGGATCTTCGTAGATAGACAAAAACGCTTTGAATAATTGATCCATCTCCCCCGGAGTGTACGGGGTGCGGACACCACGAGTAGGAAGATGAGGAGTTTGAGAGCTGCCGCTCCCTCCCGCTCTAGGTACGGGTGGTTCAGGTGCCTACCCGTATTACCCATCGGGGGCATCTTGGTCGTCCACCGGGTAAGGCCGATAGCCACCCGGAGCTTGCGAACTTTGGGTTTGAGGAGGGACCGAAAATTCTGTTTTCGGACTAGGAAATGGTTGCGAGCCGAACCATTCGTGGTTCCAACCGCGGGAGTCGGAGGGGTGATCGCCGGAGCCGGATATTTTTTTGTTGTAAGAATGGAAATGAGAGAATTTAGATGAGAATTGTGTAGTGTGGTGTGAAATTTTTGTATGGAAGTGGGGATATTTATAGATGAAAATGTGTATTTTGGGGAAAAAAATTGAAAAAAATTAAAAGTGGGGAGAAAACGGATATAATTTTTTGGGAAGTGGGAAAATATTTTTCTACTCGGATTTTTAATTAAAATCCATTTTTTTTAAATGAAAATTGCCAACGGCATTGCCGTTGGCCAATCAGAGGAGGACACATCATCTGCTCGCTGGCACGGACGTGCTCGAAGCATCGAGCAGCGTCGTGCCAACGGCGAGAGCGCAGCGGCGGACAGCGGGTGTCGTGCCGCTGGCACGGACAGACGGACGTCATCCTTCAACCGCTGCGGATGCTCTTATATCAGTTACAATTTCACAAAATTTCGATGTAACAATTGCGATTCAATCTAAACTTAATGTTCATTTCAATTGATTTTCAAAATTGCGAAACATAATCATAATTTGAACAAATTTTCATGATTTTTTTGACAATTGCTATAAAATTATTGTCATAAGTTCAAATAATAATAATTGAAGTCGGTTATACATTCGAAGCATATATTCATGAATGGCTATTGTAAGCAATAATTGAAGTCGGTTATACATTCGAAGCATATATTCATAAATGGCTATAGTAAGGTTATCTTTACTGATTGAATTATTGACGAGTAACTTTTAATTATCACACTTTGAATTAAAGGGGATTAAGATTAATATCATAATTCATACATGCACGGATCATATTATGTTTAACTAACTTAGAGTATGTTACAAAATATAGTAATTTTAATTTGGTCGAATGCCCAATAAAAGTTATCTTGCTATCGATGCACCAATTGTAGTATTCTTATCAGTAAAAAGGTTTATCAAAAGAGTATTCGACCAATAAAAGTTATCTTGCTATCGATGCACCAATTGTAGTATTCTTATCAGTAAAAAGGTTTATCAAAAGAGTAACGCTACGTGGCCACGATATGATATTTCGGTAAATAATTGCAAAAGATAATATAATAAAATAATAGTTTTAGATACTGCTTAAGTAGTTTTACACAATCATCCTTTCCTTTACACAATCATCCTTTCCTTCCGATTTTGGAGAGAGAATACACATTAATTTCAAATTAAATGTCGAAACTAATTTCTGTCTTCACTAATTACAAACTCTATTTCCCAAAATAATTATTATCGGATCCTAATGAAGTATGTACGTTTATTTCACAATTATTCTTGAACTAATGAAGTATGTACGTTTATTGCATATCAAAAAAATTTCATTATAATTAAATAATTTTTTCATTTAAGAAAGTTCCATTATAGTCGAGATAATTAATATATTTTTCACTCTTAATTTATTTGCTTTGTTACTTTACTCTTTATTTTATTCAGTTTTCTATTTTTTTTCTCGTTTACTTTATTATCTATATCTTAACACATTAAACATCTACTCCCTCTGTCCCACGAGAATATGCCATTTTTTAGTTCGTCTCACAAGAATATACACTTTCTAATTTTGAAAACTTTTTACTCTTTAATGACGTGAGATTCATTCTCTGCTAACAATATTTTTATTTACTTTTTCTCTCTACCTCTCTCTTATTTTGCCAATGTTACATTAAAATTGAGACGAACCCAAAGTGCATATTTTTTTTAGACGGAGAGAGTATATTTTTGTTGGGTCGTGATACCGCCGATCTCACACACGCACGAACGAGGAAATAAAGCACGCAAACGATATAACGTGGTTCGGTGATAATCCACCTACGTCCACGGAGAAGATGACCGGAATCTTATTGACGAACTCTTTACAATTACAACGAACTCACACTCACACGCTACCGCTCACAACTGCTTGCTATCTTGAGATTTAATCTCTCTGAGTGTGTGTATATGGTGTAATTCTGCTCTCTCACTACTGAGCTCTATCGAGCTATTTATACAAGATGCAATCAAGAAATAAAATCCAACTAACTCTATTTCCCAAAGTTAGTTATAACCGCTGCTCGGCTAAAACCGAACTGCCATTCTTGGTTAGCAACCGAACTGCATTTCTCGGCTATCAACCGAACTGCCTTTCTCGGCTATCAACCGAACTGCCTTTCTCGGCTAGCTCAAAGCCGAGCTTTATTTCTTGATCTCTTCTCGGAGCTGCCGAGGCTCCACCACTCGATCACAACCGGACTCAAAGCCGAGCTTCATTTCCGAGCTCAGAAGCCGAGCTCCAGTAGTTTGCATGGACACACTTTCACAAATCTCCACCTTGTCCTTGCAAAACTCCATCAATATCTGGATTCCCTTCTCAATCCTTGTTACAAGCTTCAACACTCCACAATCTCAACCAACTTCAAACAATGTTTGAATTTCGAAGTTGGCAGAGATTTTGTCAACATGTCTGATGCATTTTCTTCGGTAGGAACTTTCACCACATTGATCTTTCCACTTTGAATCTCATCTCTGATGAAGTGTCTCCTCACATCTATATGCTTCGACCTCTCATGGAACATTTGATGTTTTGCTAAACATATAGCCGAGTTGCTGTCACAGTTAATCTTCACTGCTCCCAGCTTCATTCCTAGATCTTGTAGTATCCCTTGCAGCCATTTTCCTTCCTTTGCAGCCTCTGTTAGCGCAATATACTCAGCCTCGGTCGTAGACAATGCAACCACAGACTGTAGATTTGATTTCCAACTCACTGCTGTGCCAAATAACGTGAATATGTAGCCACTTTGGGATTTTCTGTTGTCCAAGTTGGCAGCATAATCCGAATCACAAAATCCCTCAAGAACTTCATCCTTTTCAGACCAGGCTCCACCACCAAACTTCAAACCAATCATTACAGATCCCTTTAGATACTTCAAGATCCATTTCAGCGCAGCCCAGTGCTCTCTGCCCGGGTCAGCCATGTACCTACTGGCCACGCTTATAGCATGAGCAACATCCGGCCTTGTACAAATCATCAAGTACATCACACTGCCCACTATATTCGCATAGGGTATCAGACTCATTTCCCTTCTAGCTTCATCTGTCTTTGGCTCTTGTTCTTTGCTAAGTTTGAAATGGCCTGCCAATGGAGTGGAGACTAACCTTGCATCCTTCACTTGATACTTTTCTATCACCTTCCTGATGTAATCAGCTTGAACCAACCTCAGCTCCCTTTTTCCTCTGTCTCTGATGATATCCATCCCTAGGATCCGCTTTGCCTCCCCAAGGTCTTTCATTTCAAACTTCTGCTTCAGTTCCTTCTTGACAATCTGCAGCTCATTCTTGCTAGATCCAGCCAACAGGATGTCATCTACATACAGCAATAAGTAGGCAACTATCAGATCTCCCTTTCTCTTGATATACACACAGCTATCAAAGTTTGATCTCTCAAAATCCATCAGCTCCATCTGCTCATGGAATTTCTTGTTCCACTGCCTACTACTTTGCTTGAGGCCATATAGGCTCTTTTTCAGCAAGCAAACTTTCTTCTCCTCTCCAGGTTTCTCAAAGCCTTTAGGCTGCATCATGTAGATTGTTTCCTCTAGATCTCCATGTAAAAAAGCTGTCTTCACATCGAGTTGATGCAGCTCCCAGTTAAAATGAGCAGTCATGGCCAACAAGATCCGAATGGAAGTATGTTTCACCACTGGAGAGAACACCTCTGTGTAATCAATTCCCTCCACTTGTGTGAACCCCCTAGCAACCAGCCTTGCCTTAAAACGTATGCTTTCAACCTCCCCCACCTCTACCTTCTTTTTGAACAACCATTTGCAACTGATCAGTTTCTGTATCCCTGGATCAATCACCAAAACCCAAGTTCCATTTTTCAATAGGGACTCAATTTCTTCTTCCATGGCCTTGATCCATTTCTGACTTTCCTTGCAACTCATGGCTTCTTCATAGGTCGAGGGCTCTGAAAACATGAGTACTTCTGCTACACATAGAGCAAAGAAGCTCATATCATAATCTGAAAACCTACTAGGCAAGCCTGCATTCCTCCTCGGATTCCTTCTAATTTCCTGACTTGCAGCAGCTTGCTCCATTGGTGGATCATGATCACTCGCATCCTGAGCTGGTTGAGGATTAAGTACTCCACCTTCTTCTTGATTTTCTGTAATATCAGCATCCTCATCTGTATCTGTCCCACCAGATCCTTCACCAAACTCAAAGTTCTGCATACTAGAGCTGCTGCCACCATCAGAGGCTCTTCCATTTTTCTTGAATGGCATTTCTTCTTCATTGAATATTACATCTCTGCTCACTATAACATTCTGACCTTCTCCATCCAAGTTCCACAATCTGTATCCCTTCACACCATCTTGGTATCCTAACATTGCACATTTCTTGGCTCTTGGTTCTAATTTATTCTGCCTTATATGTGCATAAGCTGCACATCCAAAAGTCTTCAATGCAGAATAATCTCCCAAGCTCCCATACCATCTCTGATCTGGGGTCTCATCAGAGATTGCTGAAGAAGGACACTTATTGATGAGAGCAGCTGCAGTAGAAACGGCCTCTGCCCAAAACTTCTTTGGCATTCCAGAATAAAATAGCATACATCTCACTTTCTCTAGCAATGTCCTATTCATTCTCTCTGCCAACCCGTTTTGTTGGGGGTTTCTTGGCACTGTCCTATGTCTCCTTATTCCCTTCTCCTTACAGAAGCTATCAAATTCAGTAGACAGAAACTCCATGCCATTATCAGTCCTAAGATATTTCAGCACTGACCCTTTCTCATTCTCATATCTAGCATGCCATTCTCTAAACTTCTCAAATGCTTGGGACTTCTCTTTCAGGATATATATCCATACTTTTCTTGAATAATCATCTATGATGGAGATGAAATACTTACCTCCACCTATGGATTCAGTTGGAGATGGCCCCCAAAGGTCACTGTGGGCATACACAAAGGGTGCGGTTGAAGTGTGCTTCCCACCAGTGAATGGCAGCTTCTTCGCCTTTCCAAGAATGCAAGATTCACACTTACTCAGTTTCTCTGATGTACCTAACTTCATCACACCACGTTTGGCCAGCTGCCTGATGCCCTTTTCACCCACATGTCCCAGCCTAGCATGCCAAATATTAAGATTCTCTGACTGAGCAACATTCACTGCATCAACCACTGTCTCTCCCAGCAAGTAGTACAAGCTATTCTTTCTTTGGGCCTCCATAATGATTCTGGAACCCTTTGTTACTCTGAGAATCCCATTACTGGAATCAAACTTGTACCCCTTTGATTCTAACAATCCAAGAGAGATCAAGTTTCTCTTGATCTGTGGTATAAACCTGACCTCTGTGAGAGTCTTGACACTTCCACCCTTCATTCTGAGCTTGATCTCCCCAATGCCCTTGACATCACACGTCTGATCATTCCCCAGCATCACTGATCCTCTCCATGCTGACAATTCTTGAAACCAGGATTTGTGAGAGCATATATGGAAGGAGCAGCCCGAGTCCATAATCCAGCACTCTTCAATCTTTGCTCCTGAGTGTATATTCAAGGCCTCGTTGGCCTCCACCTCTTGAGCTAGATCAGCAGTCTCCAGGTTGCCAGCCATCTCTTGCCCTTGCTTCCTTCTCCAAGCATTGCAAGATTTCTTTAAATGGCCCGGTTTCTTGCAATAATAGCAGCTCCTGGTCTCCTTCTCTCCCTCAGCCCTCTCCTTCTTTGGTTTCTTTTTCTTGAAGCCTTTCTTGTTCTGACTTTTCTTCAGATACAAACTTTCAGCTACTGGATCATTTTTCCTTGAAGAAGTTGGATGATCAATCCTCTGTGATTCTTTCAATTTTAGGGCAGAATGAATCTCCTCATAGGTAACCTTGGACTCTCTTCCAAGTAGCACCGCATCCTTGAAATGTTCGAAACTTTTAGGAAGGGAATTCAGCAACATCAAGGCTTTGTCCTCATCCTTGATTACCTCATCGATGTTTTCAAGATCATCAATACATTTTCCGAACTCCTCAAGCTGCTCAGCAATGCTTCTTCCATCCGAGAACTTGAAGGCAAGAAGTTTCTGCTTCAAATGCAATCGATTTGCAAGGGACTTGGTCATATATAATGACTCAAGTTTTGTCCACACCCCTGCGGCTGTCTCCTCCTTGGAAACCTCTCTAAGCACCCTATCTGTCAAGTTTAAGATCAGGGTGCTATAGGCCTTGTATTGCATGTCTTGAAGCCTCCCTTTCTCCTTCTCGTCGGCCTCCGGATTCTCTTTAGGATCACTATTTCCCTTCAAGACATCCCATAGGCCTTGCTGCATCAAGATGGCCTTCATCTTCAGCCTCCACAGCCCAAAATCGTTTCTGCCGGTGAACTTCTCCACCTCAAACCTGGCCGTGGACATTTCTCGAACAAACGGTGGGCAATCGCCAAGATCGGCTCAGACAACAGAGCTCCCGGACTTCAACTCGCCCAGAAAACCAATCAAGAAAACGTTTCAACGTTTCCCACAGACGGCGCCACTTGTTGGGTCGTGATACCGCCGATCTCACACACGCACGAACGAGGAAATAAAGCACGCAAACGATATAACGTGGTTCGGTGATAATCCACCTACGTCCACGGAGAAGATGACCGGAATCTTATTGACGAACTCTTTACAATTACAACGAACTCACACTCACACGCTACCGCTCACAACTGCTTGCTATCTTGAGATTTAATCTCTCTGAGTGTGTGTATATGGTGTAATTCTGCTCTCTCACTACTGAGCTCTATCGAGCTATTTATACAAGATGCAATCAAGAAATAAAATCCAACTAACTCTATTTCCCAAAGTTAGTTATAACCGCTGCTCGGCTAAAACCGAACTGCCATTCTTGGTTAGCAACCGAACTGCATTTCTCGGCTATCAACCGAACTGCCTTTCTCGGCTATCAACCGAACTGCCTTTCTCGGCTAGCTCAAAGCCGAGCTTTATTTCTTGATCTCTTCTCGGAGCTGCCGAGGCTCCACCACTCGATCACAACCGGACTCAAAGCCGAGCTTCATTTCCGAGCTCAGAAGCCGAGCTCCAGTAGTTTGCATGGACACACTTTCACAATTTTAACGGAGAGAATAACATTTAGTGTAACACTGCAAAATGGATAAGTCTAATCATATGATTACAATTATATTCTCCTATACTAGTAACTACAATTCCAAAAAATAATAAGAAGAATAAGTACTACTGTAGTAAATAAATAAGTATACTAAATTAAATGAGTAACAGAAATGGCTATAGTTTGATATCGTGTACCATAATGTTATTACTTAATATATTTAATAATAAATATATATACTCCTATGTAGTTTATTATACACATAAATATTAAGTACCATTATGGTGTATAAAGTTATTGTTATGAATTCTTATTAATCAAAATATTATAATATGGGTAGTATCTTAAACTAATATTAATAATAACGTTATTATTAAGGACTAATAGTATTATGAATTATAAATGTTGTATATCCTAGTATAAAGTCTCTTTATTCACAAATCCACTCTGAAAGACCGAACCACCGAACCATACCAAATTAGGGTTTTTAGATCTAGTTTTTTATGGATACGAGACACAAATTTATCAATTATTTTCGCCTTCATCACGAGCCTATTTTAATTCATCCGAAGGTAAATAAGTCATACTAACATGTTACGAAGATTTAACTTCATTCCAGTAGGTTTTTACTTCATTCCAGTAGGTTTTTACTTCATTCCAGTAGGATTATTACTTCATTCCAGTACGTAAATGCAGTTTCGCCGTTGCGTGCCGTTCTTTCTCTCTACAATATCTATCACCACCGCCACAACGCTGATATGGTGTAATAAACACATGGAATGATGTAATAAATTATTGGAATGAAATATGTGTAGAAGCATTTGAAGTCCTACTGGAATGAAATAAAAACCTTATCCAATGAAGTAATAACGTTTCTGAATGAAGTAATAAATGCACTTGAATAAATTGCATTTTTTAATGTAAATAAAGAAAAACTCAGGTCAATGAATTCAAATGAAACATATGTTGAATCATTTCAAAACCTACTGGAAGAAAATAAAAACATGTTGTAGTTTCAAGGTATTACGTACGGAATGAAGTAATAAACCTATACAATGAAGTAAAATGGGCTTGTAATGAAGACCGGAAAATTTACACAGCACCACATCTCATCAAAAAAACTAAATCTAATGGCCCAAATTTGATCTCTAGTTCGGTCTTTAAAATTGATTCGACATTGATCACAACTCTCCTAGTATATATATATATGTTATCATAATAAATACTATGAATTATCATAGTTTTATCATATTGCAGTACTTGTCTTTTACTAGGGTAGTACGAGAACTTCTAGGTTAGGCCATTAGTGGGGAAAAAAAGGTTGAAACCTCAATCAATTAATTGAATACATGGTTGATCTAAGCTTAGATTTATCAATTTACCTTAAATTGATAAATTAGTTACGAAACAAAATTGATTGATTCAGATTAATTAGTTGGGTTCATACCAAGAATTACTTAAGTAAAAAGGCGAGCAAAAACCAGAGAAAAGATGATGAAACGATTTATATCCAAGGAACTCCAATAATCAAGTCACAACACTCTTGATGATGTTGATTATGATAATGATGCTACTAGTAAGAATTGATGTCTCACAAACTAACTTTTATATTAAAAAATGAATACTTAAATAAACATATAATAGTACTGATAATTAGATAATTGAAGTCAAGATAAGATGTATGCAAATATATATATTAATAATCATTTAATAAAAAATAACTCGTTTGGTAATTAATCGCATGATTTATTTTTATAGTACTATATTGATTCTTGTTCATTTAGATACTTGAATTTGAGAATTTCAATTGATACCAATTTTATTTCTCAAATGAGGATCCCAATTGTCTTCACTTCCATGGATTTATGATCGAAGTATACAAATTAGAGTTTCAATTTAATTTTAAGTTTAAATGACCACCTATATATTTCAATTAATATTATATATAGTTACACTGTATTGATTTTAGATTTAATTTATATGTGCTAATTTGAGATTTAATTACTCATCGGTTCAACTAATAAATTGGAAATATCAGGTGAACAATTAAAGTATTCATTTTAAATAAGTTTTCATTTGGTGAAGCCGAAAGAAGGCAAGACAATTTATTATATCAAAATATGTGAGCATAATATGTCAGTTAACCATATATCGAGAGTTTTGTAGTAGTAGTACTCCCTCCGTCCCGGACTACTTGCACTTATTTCCTTTCTGGGCGTCCCAAGTTATTTGCACTCTTTCCATTTTTAGTAAAAATTATCACCTACAGCCGCAATTGTTGACTTTGCTATACACTCATTCATTAATCTCCGTGCCGAAAAGGAAATGTGCTAGTAGTCCGGGACGGAGGGAGTATTAAATAAGGGTAGAATCGTCCTAGACAATTATTGATTTTGAGGTGAATTGATTTTTAATAAAAAAATTCTATTATGACTGGCCATAATATGACCATTTAGCACCACTCTTATCAAAATGGGTTATGAAAGTAATTTGGAGATGCCTCTATCCATTTTCATTAATCCATAAATAGAAGGATTGGAGTTCGTAATAAAAACCTCATTACTAGCTAGCACACATTTAAATGAAGGAAAGGAGAATTGTTGACATCACTTATTATACCTGCATTTAGTGTGACAAAAAAACGTAATGGTCAAAGAAGATAGCCATAACTCCAAAGTCTATTTATGACAATACGTAACAAACTCCTTTAAGTATTAACGCAAGGGACGAAGTAGCACCACTCTTTGCGTAATATATATAAATATAAATTAAAGAGTGAGATATTTTATTATATAAATTAAAGAGGTAGATACTAAATAAAATGCAAATAGTATCTTTTCTACAAATTTTAAATTATAATCTGAACCGTTAAATTTTAAGATCTGATATAGTTATATTTTCTGTTAACGTTATTTGTCATATGTTAACGTAATTTATCATATGTTGACATCAAATCTTAAAATTTAACTATAATGTATGTCGGAAAGGGACGTAGTGCCGCCCGCTGCTCCTCGGCGAGACGTTCGAGAGCGGTGGGGACGGTGGGGATGTTGGACAGGTTTGAGGATGGAATGATGTAGAGGGGAGAATCAGAATAAGTTGGAGGGGGAAAAAGATGTACTGTAACTTTTATTTTATACTTAAAAAATAATTATTTTCAGTATTATCATTATAGGTATGTATTTTTTGAATGAATAATGCAAATTAATATGGAAAGTATAAATAGATTTGTTAAAGGAATAATTTATTGTAGGAATTGTGATATAATGTAAATAATCAAAATTAATCCTAAAAAATATTATTTGCACCTTTTAGGTATTTGAACTCTAAATAATCACACCATTGATTTCAAGAAAATGCAAAATACGATCTAAGTCATCCCCCCCCCCCCCTCTTTTTGCCTCTTAGAGCACAACGGTGGACGCTGGCCCCGCGTCCGTCCGTGCCAACGGCAAGGACGAGGCTCGCCGCTGCTGCGCTCGCGCCGCTGGCACGGCGCTGCTCGAGGCATAGCCGTTGCCTTTGAATATTTTTTTATTTAAAATTCGTTATTTAATTTTAAATAATGATAAAAAAAAATTTCCAAATCCCAAAAATATGGCCATTTTTTTGCCCATTTTTCTGATTTTTTTTTATTTTTTTCCCCCAAAATCATCTATAAATACACACATTCATCATCCATTTATCACATCAAATCATCTCTCATTCATCTCTCATTCATAATTCTCATACAAACTATCAACACATTCATCCTTCACTCAAAACCTCAAATGGATTTCACCCATCTTATGGCGGAAGCGGAGCACGGAGAACAAGAATACTACGAACAACATCGTGCCGCTTACGAAGCATATGTCGCGGCGAATACCCCCGCTCCTCCTCCTCAACGAACTAGATCAACTCGCTGCTACATCCATCGTGACCGGGAGGGAGCCCACGAAAGGCTCGTTGCCGACTACTTTGCCGACCAGCCGCGGTTTCCGGCAGATTACTTCAGGCGCCGTTTTCGCATGTCAAAGCGCTTGTTTATGCGAATTGTCAACACATTGTCCGCACGTGTTGAATTCTTCCAAACAGGCCCAGATGCAGCCGGCCGGCAAAGTATCACGCCGTTGCAGAAGTGTACGTGTGCCATCCGACAACTCGCTACTGGACAAACGGCCGACATCTTCGACGAGTATTTGCATATCGGTGATTCCACTGGAATCCTTTATCTAAAGAATTTTTGCGAGGGCGTTCGTTCAGCTTTCGGGGATGAATTCCTTCGGGTACCCACCATCGATGATTGCCAACGGTTACTTCGTCTTCACGAATCAGTCCATGGCTTTCCCGGAATGCTTGGCAGCATTGACTGCATGCATTGGAGGTGGAAGAATTGCCCGACTGCTTGGAGGGGACAACACTTAAGCGGTCACAAAGGCGGCAGCCCAACACTTATCCTTGAGGCGGTCGCCGACTACCGACTATGGATTTGTCATGCATATTTTGGCGTTGTCGGATCCAACAACGACTTGAACGTGCTCTATTCGTCACCCCTCTTCAATGATGTGATGAATGGTGTAGCACCGACGATCGACTTCACCGTCAACGGAACTACATACCACATGGGTTACTATCTCGCCGATGGTATCTACCCAAGGTGGTCGACTTTCGTGAAGACGCTCAGCAACCCGCACGACCCGAGACGGGTTCTTTTTTGCGCAGTGTCAAGAGTCCGCGCGAAAAGACGTCGAAAGAGCCTTCGAGGTCATTCAAGCCCGATTCAACATTGTGGCTGTGGTACGTGAATAATATAGCCGACATCATGTTCACGTGTATTATCTTACACAACATGATTATAGCCGCGAAGGGCCGAGGGCGGCTAGCTTCTACGACGAGGATGAAGCCGGAAGCTCAACAGCGAGGTCTCCCCCACGCCGAGGTGAGCATACGACGGTTGGCCATAGGATCGAGACAAGGCACACAATGCGCGATACCCGAACCCACAATCAGCTACAAGAAGACCTAATCAAACACATGTGGGCGAAATTCGGCAACGAGTAGTGATTTTTTTAATTTTTAGTATTTTAATTATGTAATTTTTAATTTTTAGGATTTTAATTATGTCATTTTTATTTTATTTGTCATTTGTAATATTATTTAGATTTTTTAATGAATTTTAGTATTATGGAAATGTTTTTGTTAAATTGAATTTTAAATTAATTGTGCTCGTCCTTGCGGAAGAGTATAACTGTTGGTGTTGTGCTCTTGTCAGAGAGCAGACAGAAAAAGTGGGTCCGGGCCCACAACCGTGTCACTAGCAAGAGCACGGTTGTGGATGCTCTTAGCCTAAAAGGATATTAAGTGTGTTTCTATTCCATCATTTCATGCAGTGACTCTTTGCATTTATGAAATATTTATCTTCATCTCTTTTCCTATTTTCTTACTTGAAATATGTGTATTAATACATGGGTTGATTTCATCAATAATTACCATACTATGGTGTGTATCAAATTTATAATAAATTACTAGTATAATTTATCTAAAAATAAACTTTATACTATTATTATTTAGGATTTAATATAATTTTTTAATTATTTTATTCTAGATAATTAGATTTAGGTAACCTTTGATGTCTCATGTGTCTATAGCCAGGGTCAAAATTTTGAAACCTACATTTTTTTTCGTTGAAGCTTACTGCTATTCATTATTTTATTAATTGTAATATTTAATGTGAATGTTAATTCAAAGTGCATACTAATGAGTTGTAGCACAGTTAACAACGCGAAGCTATAGTGACCTTAATGTCATGGGTTCAAACTGCGCCATAGTAATACTCCTGTCATTCCGCAGTAGTTGAGTCATTTAATTTTCTGCACTCGTTTTGTAAAAATGATAGTAATAAATAGTTATAACGGAGAGAAAGTAAAATAAATAACAAAATAAGATAGAAAGAGTCTTATCTATATTATTCTCTCTATTAGTTTACTTTTTCTTCACTTTAATTATTTAGGAGTATCATTATTCTAAAATAATAAAAAAAAATGACTCAACTATGACGGAACAGTGAGAGTATGATTTTTCGAGTTTAAAGGCATAAAAGTATTAATACTAATTTGAGAATATCAATTTTGTAGTTTGGATGAGAGGTATGAGTAGAAGGATGTGGAGACTACATAATTCCAAATCCGAAGTGTAGGTGAAATAGGTAGTGACTGGGGATATGTATAATCTGAAGTCAAAAGTAATGATGGTCCGAGGCCAGTCTGTAATAAAGGTGATGAATTAATCTTAATTACACTTTGAGATCATGAATGAAGACAATTGTAATTAAAGTCACCCAACGGAATCTACATTTAAAATAGACACTTCCATCCATTCTCAATCACACGTACGCCTCTCTCTCTCTCTCTCTCTCTCTCTCTGTAAATACAAGCATGTGATTGAACAGCTGTGTGTCTTCAACTAAACAATCATCACTATATATCTCTCTCTTACCATCCTAAACTTCCCCTTTTGACTCCTAACATTTCACCTCTTCTCTCTCCTTATCTTCACTTTCACTTTCACTTTCTGCATTCTCCCTCCCTCCCTCCCTTACCAATGGGAGAACAGAAGCAAGTTTGCAGCTCATAAACTGCTAATTAACCCCAATTTCCCCCCATTAAAACCCTTCCTTCAAAATGAAACCAGATACTAATCTCTTCCTTCTCTTCCTCCTCCTCCTCCTCCCCCTCTCCTCCGCCGCCGACAACCGCGACTCCCACGACCTAATCTCTTTCAAAAATGCCCTCCCCAACCCAAACCAGCTCAGCACATGGCAGCCCAACGCCTCCCCCTGCAACTTCCCCGGCGTCTCCTGCAACAACAACTCCCGCGTCTCCGCCCTCGACCTCTCCAATCACCACCTCGACACCGACTTCTCCGCCCTCGCCGCCTTCCTCCTCCCCCTCCAAACCCTCCAATCCCTCAATTTGCATAACTCCAACATCTCCGGCTCCATTTCTAAATTCTCCTGCTCCGCCGCCCTGATTTCGTTAGATCTCTCTCAGAACTCCATCTCCGGCCAAATCTCCGACCTGGCCAGCCTCGCCGCCTGCTCCTCCCTCGCCTCCCTCAACCTCTCCGCCAACTCAATCAACCAATCCCCCCACTCTCCCCCACGCGCCGCCGCGTTTCCCTCCCTCAAAACCCTCGATCTCTCCCACAACAACATCTCCGGCGACTCCTCCGCCGCGTGGCTGCTCTCCGCCGCCGCATTCCCCTCCCTCCAGCAATTGTCCCTCCAATTCAACAAGCTCGCCGGAATCCTCCCCGAACTCAGCTCCAAAAATCTCGCCTATTTGGATCTCACCAAAAACAACATCTCCGGAAATTTCCCCAAAATCGGCGACTGCTCGAGCTTGCAGCACCTCGATTTGTCCTCCAACAGATTCTCCGGGGAGGTCGGAATCTCCCTTTCTTCATGCTCGAAGCTCACCTTCCTCAATTTAACCGACAACCACCTCACCGGAGCTCTCCCCGTCCTCCCCTCCGCCACTTTGCAGTATCTCTACCTCCAGCAAAACGACTTCCAAGGCGTCGTTTCGTCGTCTCTCTCCGATTCCTGCTCCACTCTGATTCAATTGGATCTCTCCTTCAACAATTTCACCGGCTCCTTGCCGGAAACCCTCGCGGAATGCTCTGGTCTAACTCATCTCAGCGCCTCCAACAACAACTTATCCGGCGAATTGCCTGTCGACACGCTTCTTAAATTGACGAATTTGAGTAATCTGCAGCTTTCCTTCAACAATTTCGTCGGAAATTTACCAGATTCCTTCTCAAAGCTGCAGTCTTTGGAGGTTTTGGATGTGAGTTCCAACAATGTGTCTGGATTAATTCCTGCTGGGCTGTGCAGCGGAAGTGGTACCAGCAGCTTGAGGGTGTTGTACCTTCAAAACAACATGTTCACAGGTACAATCCCTCAAAGCCTGAGCAACTGTTCAAATTTGGAGTCACTTGATCTAAGCTTCAATTATCTCAGCGGCACAATTCCTGCTAGTTTGGGTTCTTTGTCCAAGTTGAAAGATGTTATTCTGTGGTTGAATCAACTCCATGGTGAAATCTCACAAGAGTTTATGTATCTGCAGAGTTTGGAGAATCTGATTCTTGATTTCAATGATTTGAGTGGCTTGATCCCTTCTAGCCTTAGCAACTGCACTAGGTTGAACTGGATTTCGTTGTCCAATAACCATCTCTCCGGTGAGATACCATCCTCGTTGGGGCAGCTACGCAACCTAGCTATCTTGAAGCTCGGCAACAACTCCTTGTCCGGGAGCATCCCGGGCGAGTTGGGCGATTGCCAGAGCTTGATTTGGTTGGATTTGAACACAAACTCTCTCAATGGCCCAATCCCGCCTGCTCTGTTCAAGCAGTCGGGCAACATTGCTCAGGCCGTGCTAACGGGGAAGAGCTACGTGTACATCAAGAACGATGGGAGCAAGCAGTGCCATGGCGCTGGCAACTTGCTCGAGTTTGGGGGGATTAGGGCTGAGCAGCTGAATAGGATCTCGACTAGGCACCCGTGCAATTTCACCAGGGTGTATAAGGGCATCACCCAGCCCACGTTTAACCACAATGGATCGATGATCTTTCTTGATGTTTCGTATAATAAGCTGGAGGGGAGCATACCTAAGGAGCTAGGGACGATGTACTACTTGTCGATCTTGAATATGGGGCACAATGATATCTCTGGCCCGATCCCTCAGGAGCTTGGGCATTTGAAGAATGTAGCCATTCTCGATCTGTCTTACAATAGGCTGAATGGCACGATCCCACAGTCGTTGACAGGGCTCACGTTGCTCGGGGATATTGATCTGTCGAACAATTATCTTTCTGGGATTATACCTGAATCAGCGCCCTTTGACACGTTCCCAGATTACAGATTTGGTAACAATTCAGGGCTGTGTGGGTACCCTTTGCCTCGGTGTGGGGGCGAGGTGGGGGCTGCGGGGAGCTCGGGCCAGCATCCTAAATCGCGTAGGAAGCAAGCGAGCCTTGCAGGGAGTGTGGCGATAGGGTTGTTGTTTTCGTTGTTTTGCATATTTGGTTTGGTTATTGTGGCTGTGGAGACTAAGAAGCGGAGGAGGAAGAAGGAGGCGGCTCTCGAGGCGTACATGGAGAACCACTCAAACTCGGCCACGTTGCAGAGCAACTGGAAGCTTAGCGCGAAGGATGCGCTGAGCATCAACCTCGCCACATTTGAGAAGCCATTGAGAAAGCTGACCTTCGCTGATCTCTTGGAGGCCACGAACGGGTTCCACAATGACACGTTGATAGGGTCCGGTGGCTTCGGAGACGTGTACAAGGCGCAGCTCAAGGATGGGAGTGTCGTCGCCATCAAGAAGCTGATACATGTGAGCGGGCAGGGCGACCGGGAGTTCACGGCGGAGATGGAGACTATCGGGAAGATCAAGCACCGGAACCTTGTTCCGTTACTAGGTTACTGCAGGGTGGGTGACGAGCGCCTCCTCGTGTACGAGTACATGAAGTACGGGAGCCTCGAGGATGTGCTCCACGACCGGAGGAAGGCCGGGATCAGCCTCAACTGGTCCGCGAGGAGGAAGATCGCGATTGGGGCGGCCCGGGGGCTGGCGTTCCTCCACCACAACTGCATCCCGCACATCATCCACCGGGACATGAAGTCGAGCAACGTGCTCCTCGACGAGAATCTCGAGGCTAGGGTGTCGGATTTCGGGATGGCGAGGCTGATGAGCGCAATGGACACGCATTTGAGTGTGAGCACGCTGGCTGGCACCCCGGGGTACGTGCCCCCAGAGTACTACCAGAGCTTCCGTTGCTCGACCAAGGGCGACGTCTACAGCTACGGGGTCGTGCTGCTCGAGCTCCTCACCGGGAGGAAGCCCACAGACTCCCCCGACTTCGGGGACAACAACCTCGTTGGGTGGGTGAAGCTCGTTGCCAAGACTAAAGTTAGCGACGTCTTCGACCCGCTCCTTCTCAAGGAGGATCCGAGCCTTGAAATCGAGCTGCTGCAGCATCTGACGGTTGCGTGCTCGTGCCTGGAAGACCGCCCGTGGAAGCGGCCCACGATCATCCAGGTCATGGCCATGTTCAAGGAGATCCAGGCAGGGTCGGGGCTCGACTCGACGTCCTCCATCGCCATAGACGACGACGCCTTCACCGCCATCGAAGGGGTGGGGATGAGCATCAAGGAAGGCAATGAGCTCAGCAAGCATTTGTGATGTTTCAATGGATTCTTTGTGGAGATGCTGATTCAAAATGCCTCTCAAAAATTTTCCCCTCAAGAAAATGGTATAGACTTGTACTTGTGCCTGAGATTGTTGTACCTAGTTAGTAGCTGAAAAAAAAATCTTGTTATTACACATAAAAAAGGGATGTTGTTTAACTTGTAACAAATGTTGTACAGATATAGTTTGAGTTTGTTATGAATCATTTTACATTTTTCATAACTTTTCTTTTTGTCTGAAAACACATCAGTTTTTGGTTTTGCAGTTTTTTAGATTTCTCTGACCTCACTGTGATAGTGACCAAGTGTGGATGGTGATTTTTGGAACTTTCTTTCATCAGATCACATTCAGTATTATTCACCTCCAGAAATATTTATTTTTTAGTTAATTATTGTACTTATTTTATTAATAGTTTATTGAGGAAGGGTTGAAATTTGAATAAATGTGAAAATGTGTCTGCTATTTCTTACATGCATGGAAGTCACACATCAAATCCTTTCATTTAAAACTGGGAAATTGTAGGTCCATTTCTCATGCTTGACAACTGTAATGTCCAGCTATTTTTCACAAAATTCATGTGTATATAAATTATAAATATAGATTTTTTTTTGTTTTCCCAAACAGGGTGTATCATTATCCAATAATTGTTGAGAGATAAGAAAAGGCTTAGTCCCTTGACTAGTCAAATCTTTTTTATGTGAATAAAATAATATGGAGCATTTAATAATTAGGGATCATAATGGTGGAATGTCAAGGTAAATTAGTGTTTTAAAAAAATTAAAGGCTAAAGTAAATGTGATTATAAATGGGACAAATAATAATCATTTCACATATGCCATCATTTGTTTTGGAAAAAAGAAGGGAAAAAATCTCAATTGATTCAACTTTCAGAAGATATATTGTGCACTCATTTAGTGATTCTCTAGCTAGTACCTAACTTTCATTTTCTTGAAAGTAATCTTTGATAAGAAATATTTTTCTTTTTTGTAAGATTCACTTTTGGGAAGATACCATATGACATATGTACTCATTTTCTTGGAATACAATTTGTCATCATATCTAGACATGCCCACGGTTCGTAAACCGGCGGTTCCGGTTCAGAACCGCCGGTTCCGGTTTCGAGAAATGTGGAACCGGAACCGAACTGTGAGGCTATTTCACGGTTCCGGTTTCGGTTCAAAAACCGGCGGTTCCGGTTCCGAACCGTCGGTTTTCCGCTTATTTTTTTACGGTTTTTCACGGTTCCGAACCGCCGGTTTCCGGCGGTTTTCGCGGTTCCGCCTAGATTTTACGGTTTTCCGACGGTTTTCACGGTTCCGGTTTGGAACCGGCGGTTCCGGCACGGTTTCGGTTCGTAAAATCTGGAACCGGAACTGGAACCGGCCCGCGGTTCAAAATACAGCGGTTCCGGTTCAAGAAAAAAAGTCACGGTTCCACAGTTAACCGCCGGAACTGAAAACCTTGGGCATCTCTAATCATATCCCAACACTACTTTTAAGATTAGTGAGTGGTCCTTCACAAAATTATTATTGATTATGGAGTAGATTGTATTTTTATATAATTTTGTTTTGTTTGTTTCTTTTTTAGTGTGTGTGCGCGTGTGCATGCGCATGTGCACGTGTAGTCTTCCTTGAAGACTATGCAATCCGCAAAGCAAGGTTGGGTGCTCTATTACCAATAAAAGTGCACATTTTCACCTTAAAGTTATCAACATCAAACTCAATAAAGTCCAATTCTATGTCCTAACCCTTAACTCATTAATTGAGTATAACAACTATGAATTTAATAGTAGTATATTTGATTTGATATTACTATTATTTATTTGCTTTCAACTATGTCACTTCGAAACCAACTGTATTGTTTCTGCGGGCTGTTTATTTGTTAATTATGTAGATGAGTACACTTCTATCCATTATTGATATTTATTCAAAAAAAATTGATTATATTTATTATTATTAAACAACATTTTAATAATATAGTACTTGTATTTGAATTTTTGGTATGAAATCACAACCTACCTAAACCGCACCATGCATAAAAGGGAGGAGAGCACGAATTTTGGAAATTTCATGCATTCGTATGACCATACTATATATAGTCTTCATTTTGCAAATTATTTATATAATACCTATTGAATTAAAATATTCCATAGTGTTCAATTCCAAGAGTGGACCCTGTATAAAAAAGTCCAACAATCTCATAGTTTCAATGCATCAAGGCACAAACTATTCTATCCTTATTAATGCCTGCCCACTTGGTTTCAAAATATTTGTAATTTAAGAATTTCAAGATTTGTCCTCATCTCTTCAACACATTTCATGGATCACCCATTTAATTATTTTTATTTAATTTTATTATTTTCATCCTTTTTTCCTTATTTTCCGAGCAAAACTTGAAAATAGATGCTGCGTCCACCAAAAGTTGTAGGAGTATACATTAGCACCAAATATATTTATAGTGAAAAAACAAACATAATCTAAGAAAAAACGATAGTTATATAGTAAAAAAAATGCTTCACTTTCACTCAACCAAACAATTTTTACAATGCAAACCTAATTAAATGTGGACACCTAATTAAACATATTCCTGCAAATACAGCTGTGCTTGTTTCTTCATCTCTCCAACTCCATGATTAAATAATTGCAGTTTGTTCCCTTATTCAGTTTGCATTATTGATTTTATAACTATCCAGTTGTTATCTAATATATAATTTTGTTTTTTGCTTAGTAACACAAATATACGTTTATTATATTAGATCTCAAAATAAAAATTAATATAAATTTCCTTTACTTAATTCATAGCCAACTAGACAAATCTCCCACCAAACCGTTACTACTCAATTCACAAATCAATTTTTTTTAGAACTATTTGAAACATTTTTTTAATGAGTCCCATCACATGTGAGTTACTACAATTTAATGCAACTATCTATTAGTTATCTTTCATTTAATCAGAGAAGTATGTGGCATACGGATATCCTAATTTACGTACAAAATTAGTACTACTACTAATAATATACTATCAACTAATTATTCCCTTTATTTTTAATCAAGTATGAATTATAAATAATTAAATCTCTTAACCATGGTGGAGTTGTCTCTTGAACTGGTTTTTATGTACTGTGAAAAAAAAGGTGAGGTACCATTTTTATAATTTAAAAATGTGGGATTTATAGATTGTGGGTATCATTTTTATTGGAGTAATAGTTTTAGGTAAACACATAAATTAGTAATTAGTAGTAGTATTAAAACTTTTCTGTCCGAAGTAGAGAGCTACCAAATCTCTTCAATTATTCAAATGAATGTCATTCGTTTTAATATTCTCAAATAGAGAAATGTCTAACAATGAAATGTATGTGTGTACGTAGACAAATACACCAAAAAACAAGTGCATGTAGGCCACTATGTTGTCTCACGCACTGAAATTGATCTCTTATTGATTGAAAACGATTCTTTAAAATTGTTAATATTAATCGATTATCTTTAATCTAATGTAAGTAAAATTCAGACTTTCTTTTACTGCAATTTTTTAAATAAAGTATTAGCCTAATTAATCGTTTAGAATATAAGGTAGATTTGCCCCAAGTCTGGAAATGGTTAGACAATTTTTCTTTTGCAAAATTATAAAAGTGGGAGAGAGTGATTTGTCCCTTCAAAACTTTTTAGTGAAAAATCACAGTATTTTGCCAGCCAATTTTGTCGTCGATCCTATCACTCATCCACACATTCTGTATATATATGATAATTAAAATAAATGTGATGAGTGTCGTGAAATAGACATGACTCGAAATATCAGTGAAGTTCAAACTCATTAATAATTTGGTCTCCCTCTAAATAATATTTATGGTTATCATAAAGTTGTAATCGACACGTGGACGTCATCAAACCTCAAATTATAGTTTATCAAGTGAATATAGACAAGATTAAGGTACACAACATTTCAGTAAAAAAAATATAAACACGTATTAGGCATAGGGTGATTAAATATTTCTGTTAAAAGTAATGATTTATATGTGGCAATGTAAAATAAACTAAAATTATGAATTTGGTTATAGTATTCGCTTGCTAAAATCCAAGAAAAAAAGAACTTGTAAAGGTTTGACGGTTTAATTAGGCCTTTTAAATAAAAAGAAAGGAGTATAAATTATTTTCATAGTTTGAATGTTCTACTAGTACGTACCCAAATGATAATTTTATAAGTTGATTCGGAGTAAGAACAAAAATTACAATCATTGGAAGCAAAAATTGGGCTCTTATAATTCAAAGTTCTAAAAGTTATTTCGAAATTTGAAAATTAAAACTTCAAACAAACTTGTGAGACACATGATGAAATTATTTGTACAATTGCATCTATTATAATATCCACGTAGGAATAAGGGGTATAAATTTGCCCCTAATTTTTTATATATTATTATACAATTGCTAATTATTTATCATAATTCAAATAAAAAATAAAATCGATATTCTGATGTACAGTTGCATACTGATGATCACTCAATAAACACACAACACAAACTGCACGTTCTCTTGGTCATGTAATTCTTCTAAAAAATATACCACACTAATTTTATCCCACGACATATAATTTCACATTATAAAATATTAAATATATGTCGAAATATCAAAATTTTCGAATTTAAAAAAAAAAAAAACTAAAACGCGTTGCATCGTCTACGCCATCGTCCGCGTCGCCCACAGTGGACGGACGATGCCCTATCGTCCGCGCTTCATCCGCGGACTAAGCGTCAGGCACGGACGGCGCATCGTCAGTAGTCCGCGGAGCCACAGTGGCGGACGATAGCGCGCTCGATGCTGTGGAAGCTATCAAATATTAATAAATTTTGAAAACAAAAAAAAACACGAATTTAGAAGAGGGGCCAAACAGGCCATAAATCTTTTGTAAACCGGTAAAAGCATGATTGTCCTCCAAGCGGTCCCAAAAATCAATCTCAGCCGTTGGATTCAGCGCACGGGGGGCCCGCGGAATGCAATACATGAGCGCGTGCGTACTCGATCACTCTCTGGTTTTGATGTGTCGCGCCACGTCATCATCGGGCTAGAATATTTGGGAGACACATGGGGTTTACAGTTCTGTGGGGCCCCATCGATTATTTCTAAAATTATTATAAATTCGGAAATAAGAAAAGAATATGCGAATCATCTAATTTGATGGACTCTTAACGAATTCTCAGACACATTAGGTGACGTGACATTTATAACTTCCTTTTTTATTTTATTTTTTTATATTTTGGATTAATGCTGAATAAATGCATTAATTTGATTATTTAAGTTTCTTTTCGATAATTTCCCTTTTGTAGAAAAAATGGGTGGGTGGTTGTTACATTTTTATCTATGTACTCCTCTCCCTCAAAATGCCATATTTGTGGAGTATATAATTTTAGGATATGTTATCTTGTGTGTTAAATGAAAAGGAAAATATAATTTTTATATTAATATAAGAGGATTTTTAAAAAATATAGAAATCCAACATCTATAATAGGATAACCTAAAAAGAAAAACATACCATAAAGACCGAAGTAATATTATAAATTTATTTAAAAAATTAACATTAACCTTAAAATAGCCCGAAAATATGTCAAAGATTGCGATTTAAATGGTCATTCTAAATCCCTTTTAAGAGGTTCCACAAAGAATGAAAAAAATTCACCAATTAACTATCCCCTCCAATTTTATACTCCATTCATCCACGAAAAATAGTCCAATTTTGTCAATTTGAGATGTTCACAAAAAATAGTTTTATTTCTAAATATGAAAAGTTTTCTTTCTCATACTTTATCCACTTTTTTCTCTCAATCTCTCTTTACTTTACCTACTTTTCACCTTCTCTCTTACTTTACTAATTCCTCATTAAAACTGTGCCGTCCAAAAATGAGACTATTTTTTGTGGACGGAGGGAGTATTCTGCATGCAAATTATTGGTACTAGTACTATTTTTCAAAGAGGAATTAGTTAGGTTAGGACCATTAGGTTTTAGTATATTTCTAAATTGTAAAAAATAGTGGTTTTCAATATAAACATGTGTTTGCATAAATTAAACTATATAACCTCAGTTATATTAAGACCATCCACAATACTAGAGGTGGAAAAGGGGTCGGACCGCACCTAGGGTTCGGCCCGGGGCTGCAACATTCAGTGGTGAAACCAGAATTTTACGATGGGGCCCAAGTCACCGTTACTCGCTTCGTCTGCGAATTGGAGTTCCATTTTTTCATTTAGTCCGTCCGCGAATAGGAGCCCCGATTCACTTTTACTATAAATGGTAATAGGGTCTCACATTCCACTAACTTATTCCACTCACATTCATTTAAAATTATTATATACAAGTGGAACCCATATCCACTAACTTTAGGATGTTTTATTTTGTGCGTTAAATGAAAAGAAAAATATAAATTTTATATTAATATAAAAGGATTTTTTAAAAAAGATAGAAATGTGACAATTTTAATAGGATAAACTAAAAAGAAAAATATACCTTAGAGAGTCCCATTATAGCTAATCCACTCCTTATTGTCGAACCGCAGAACCATACCAAATTAGGGTTTTTAATCTAGTTTTATATGGATGAGATGCGCAAATTTATAAATTGTTTTCGTCTTCATCACGAGCCTATTTTAATTCATCCCAGGGTAAATAAGTCATACTAACATATTACGAAGATTTAACTTCATTCTAGAATATATTACTTCATTCTAGTAGGTTTGTACTTCATTCCAATAGGATTATTACTTCATTCCAGTACGTAAAGGCGGTTTCACCTTCGTGTAACATTGTCAATCACCGCCGCCATGATGCTGAAAAAAATGGAATGATAGCGTAATTGAATGGTGTAATAAGCAAATGGAATGATGTCATAAACTATTTGAATGAAGTATGTGTAGAAGGTCAAGTATGTGTAGAAGCATTTGAAATCCTACTGGAATGAAGTAAAAAAACCTTTTCCAATGAGGTAATAACGTTTCTGAATGACGTAATAAACCTACTGGAATAAATTGCATTTTTTAAAGTGAATAAAGTAAAAACCCAGGTCGATGAATCCAAATGAAACTCGTGTTGAATCATTTCAAAACCTGCTGGAAGTAAGTAAAGACATACTATAGTTTTAAGGTATTACGTACCGGAATGAAGTAAAATGGGCTTGTAATGAAGACCGAAATAATTTACACAGCAACGCATCTCGTCAAAAAAACTAGATCTAATGACCCAAATTTGGTCTCTAGTTCGGTCTTTAAAATTGGTTCAACATTGATCACAACCATAAAAACCGAAGTAGTATTATAAATTTATTTACAAAATTAACAATAACCTTAAAATAGCCAGAAAATATGTCAAAGACAGCTATTTAAATGGTCACTCTAGATCCCTTCTAAGAGGTCCCACAAAGAATGAAAAAAATTCACCAATTAACTATCCCCTCCTATACTCCATTCATCCAAGAAAAATAGTCCAATTTTGTCAATTTGGGATGTTCATAAAAAATAATCCTATTTTTAAATATGGAAAGTTTTATTTCTCATACTTTATCCACTTTTTCTCTCAATCTCTCTTTACTTTACCTATGTTTCATCTTCTCTCTTACTTTACTAATTCCACATTAAAATCGTGTCGTCCACAAATGAGACTATTTTTTGTGGACGGGAGAAGTATTCTACATGCAAATTATTGGTACTAGTACTGTTTTTTAAAAAGGAATTAGTTAGGTTAGGACCATTAGGTTTTAGTATATTTCTAAATTGTCAAAAAATAGTGGTTTACGATTTAAACACGTGTTTGCATAAATTAAACTATATAATCTCAGTTATATTAAGACCATCCACAATGCTAGAGGTGGAAGAGGGGTCGGACTGCAGCTGGGGTCCGGTCTGGGGCTGCAACGTTCAATGGTGAAGCCAAAATTTTACGATATGGGCCCAAGTCACCGTTACTCCCTTCGTCCGCGGATTGGGGTCCCATTTTTCCATTTACTCCGTCCGCGAATAGGAGTCGAGGTTCACTTTTACATAAATGGTAATAGGGTCCGACATTCCACTAACTTATTCCACTCACATGTCATTGAAAATTATTATATACAAGTGGGACCCATATTTCACTAATTTTTTCCACTCACTTTTCTTAACATTTCTTAAAACTCGTGCCGCCAAGGAATGAGAATCCTAATGGCGGACGGAGGGAGTAATAGTTATATAGGGTCCATTCGATGTCATCGGTGACATCGGAAACTCGAAATAATAATATTTAATATTTTTAATTTTTGTGTAAGAATAATATAGATGAAAATAATTTTCAATTATTGGAGTGACAAAGATTTAAAACTAACATAATTAGTGGGGTAAAAGAGAGCAAACATAAATTATGTTCTAAGAATAGAAAGTAGAGAGAGTTAGTATTTACATATTAAAAAGAGAAAAAAAAACTAGCAAATATATAAGAAAAGAATTATGTTGCGGAGAGATTCGAACATGTGACAGTTGGGTCACCAAACAACATCTCGAGCCAACTGCGCCAGAGACTCTATACTTGTATTGTAGTTTGCATGTATTATATATAGGCAATCGAAAAATTGATGGGGGGACGAGGGCTCCCCCTGGCCCCAACATGGCTTCGCCACTGGCGGCGTTGGAGGTGGCGTGGTCGGGGGCTGGGCCGCAAATAGTTTTGTTTTTTGTTTTTTTAATTTTTTAGGAAATGCTGTTTTTGAATTTTTAGGGCTTGTAATTTTTAATTTTTAGGGTTTGTAATTTTAAATTTTTCGAATAAATAATGAATTTTTGCGTGTTATAATTGTTCCACGCATTAAATTTATGATTAAAATAGTTAGGAGTTGTTGTGAATATTGCAATTTAATGTTTGTGGCCTAGATGGGATTCTATAAAATGAGGAGAATGATGATGTGGCAGAGACTTAAATTTTGGCCCAAAACGTAGTTGTGGATGCCCTAGACTGAGCTACTTCATGACAAGATTATTCTTCACATTTTTCTTCTATTAATAATAATACTCTCTCCGTCTCCAAAGAGTATGAACTATTTCTTTTTTCGTCCGTCCCTTAAGAGTATGAACTTTCTAATTTTGAAAAATTCAAACAACATACTACCCCTACACATCATTTTATTTACAACTTATACCATTACCATTAACACTTATATTATTCTAATAATGTGGACCCCACTCTCCACTAATATTATTTCCACTATCATCTCGCTCTCGCTCTCTCTCTCTTTCTTACTTTTCCCTTTATTTATTAAAATCCGTGTTGAACCCAAAATTCATACTCTTTGGGGACGAAGGGAGTAAAACTTTACCCAACCACGTCCGTAAAGAGTATTAGGGGTGAGCAGAAAAACCGAAAATCGAATATCCGAACCAAACCAAACCGAAAATTTGAAATTCAGTTCGGTTTTTCACTTCGGTTCAGTTTTAAAAATATATAATTTTCGGTTTTTCGGTTCGGTCCGGTTTTGGCGAAAACCAAACTATATTTTTGAATATAATATTATATATATATTCTATTTATTTAATATATTATATATAATACTTCCTCCGTCCCCAAAGAATATGCACTTTGGGTTCGGCACGGGTTTTATGTTCGGTTTTTGGTTATTCGGCGAAAAACCGAATAACCAAATAACCGAACTATATTTTAAATATAATATTATATAGGTATATATTATATTTATTTAATATATTATATATAATACTCACTCCGTCCCCAAATAATATGCACTTTGGTAAAGGAAGAGAGAGGTAGAAAGAAAAAAGTAATTAAAGTATTGTTAGTGGTGAATGGATCTCACCTCTTTAGAAAGAAATGACTTTTCGAAATTAGAAAGTGCATATTATTGTTAGACGGACTAATAAGGAAAGAATGCATATTTTTATGGGACGGAGGGAGTATACATTATATATATTCTATTAATTTTATATTATATATATATTATGTTATATAAAATAAAATATACTATATAGTATATTAATATATACTCCCTCCGTCTGTTAAATATTGTCCAGTTTTACCATTTCAGTCCGTCCGTGAAATATTGTCCATTTTGCTTTTTACCTTTTTTTTGTTAATGGACCCCACTCAACTCACTCATTACACTCACATTCTATTATAAAAATAATATATAAATATGGGACCTACATTCCACTAACTTTTTCCACTCACTTTCCTTTACATTTCTTAAAACCCGTGCCAAGTCAAATTTGGACAATATTTCATGTACGGAAGGAGTATATGTGTTTTTTTTGGTTTTTTCATAAAATTTTGGTTTTTTCGGTTAGGTTCGGTTTTTTATGTTCGTTTTTTTGGGTTCGGTTCGGTTTGAGTTTTGAACTAAATTTGGTTTTTCAATTTTGGTTCGTTTTAGGCAAAAAATCGAACGAAACCCGAATGCTCGCCCCTAAAGAGTATAACGTATTCGTATTATATTCTAAATTGATTAATGTTAGATGATACTCTTCGTAAATAAGCTATTTCAAGTCACAAATCACAAACATAGTTAGAGCATCCACAACCGTGCTCTTGCCAGCGGCACGGTTGTGGGCCCGGCCCCGGGCGGTACTATTCATGCCTGCTCTCTGGCAAGAGCACAACACCCACAACTGTGCTCTTCCGCAAGGACGAGCACAATTAATATAAAATTCAATTAAACAATAACATTTCCATAATATTAAAATCCATTTAAAAACCATAATAAATATTACAAATTACAAATAAAATTAAAAAATACATAATTAAACTCCTTAAAATTAAAAATTACATAATTAAAATCCTAAAAATTAAAAATTACATAATTAAACTCCTAATAAGACTACGCATCCGGCGGGATCAACCCCAATTATTTTTGGAGACCTTTTATCATGGTCTCGTGTGTTTCAAGTTGCGTGGGGGTCATAGATGACCTATCGGCCATATTGAGTTGGCTTAAGAGCATCCACAGCGAGTTGTTCGGGGGTGGAGGTGGCACATAGGGAGCGGGAGCGGCTTCGGGAGTGGCTTCGGGAGTCGAGCCGCGACGACGGTGGGCCGCCGCCTTCTTCCTTCCTTGGGGGCGGCGTTTGGAACCGCTTGGTCCGGCGTCGGGGCTACCCAAGTTAGCTCCGGCGAGTTGGCTAGCCACTTCTTCCGAGCCGGAGTCGGATAGGACTACCGACCTTGATCGTTTGGAGGAGCCGCTAGAGGAGGATGTTATGCCTCCCTTATACTTCGGGTGCGTCCGCGTCTCCTGCCAAACGTTAAGATATTTGAACGACTTACCATTCATGGATTGGTAGGTGCTCAGCGCGGCGGTGATGATGTCGACCTCGCTTCGGCCGCTCCTGGCATTCCGGGACTCCTGGATGAAATAGCCGTTGAACTTGCCAATTTCTTCGTTGACTCGGCCGATGCAGTTGCGCACCATACTCTCGTTGCGCTCGATCGTTCTGGGCGGCCGGTTTGCATTGTACCGGCTAGAGACGCGCCACCAAAAGTGATCGCCGGATTGGTTCGTTCCAACCACCGCATCTTCGGAGATTTCCAAGTACGCCTTGAACAATCTTTCCATCTCCGCCGGTGAGTACGGTGTGCGGACACCGGCGCGAGATGGAGGATTCGGCATTTGGGAAGGGGCGCGAGGCCTAGGCTCCGGTGTCCACCCGTAGCGCCCTTCGGAGGCACCTTGGTCGTCGATTGGGTATGGACGGTAGCCACCCGGAATGGCCGAATCTTGGGTTTGAGGAGGGGCCGAATATTCCGTTTCCGGACTAGGAAACGGTTGTGAACCGAACCATTCGGGGTTCCAACCGTGGGAGCCCGAAGGGTTATCGTATTGGCCGGATATAGTGATGTTGTAGGGTATGAGAGAATGAAGATGAAAATGGATATGAGAGAATGGAGATGAGAATGGATATTGGAGAATGATGATGAGAGTTGTGTAGTTTGATGTGAATATTTGGGGTGAAATTGGGGGTATTTATAGATGAAAGTGTGTATTTTTTGGGTAAAAAAAATGAAAAAAAAATTAAAAAGGTGTAAAAAACGGTTATAAACGGATATATTTTTTTGGGGAAGTGAAAATTTTAATTTTTTTATTTTTATCGGTTTTTTTAATAAAAAACCAAATTTTTTTTTAAAAAAATAAAAAAAATGTTTAAATGCAACGGTCGAGCCGTTGACGAATAGGAGCGCGCCACGTGTGCGTCCGCTGGCACGGACGTGCTCGATACATCGAGCAGCGCCGTGCCAGCGGCGCGAGCGCAGCGGCGGCGGATGGCGTCCGTGCTAGCGGCGCGGACGGCGGTGGCGACGGACGCCACCGCTGCGCATGCTCTTACATACATAATAAACAGTAACAGATTCAGAAAATTTAAATTGGAAGTGCGATAAAAAAAATCACTTAAAAACTTTTCGTTGTTAAAAATGAAGATTCTTAGATATATTAATAGGGAATTTATTTTAATTTAGAAAGAGTTTTTATTATATTAAAATAAAATGCACATAATTCCAAATTTAAGCATAATTAGAAACAATAAATAATACTAGTACTAATATTTATAACTAATCATACATATTTTATTTTATTGTGTAGAAAACAAATGAATATAAATAATAAATTATTATATTTAATCTTACATTAAACTACTATACCCAATCCTTTGTAACAAAAGTAAAACAATTAACAAATGTAAACGGAGTAGTGGAAGAAATGAACACAAGTTAAAACAAAACTGGAAATGGAACTGCAGAAAGAACATAGGAGGATTTGATCCTAGGACGTAGGCTACTCATAATTTTGGGGATACAACTGTACCCCTTGTATTTAATTGGATCCGTAACTTGTAATAGATGCATGGACTATACACAACAGACTAAATTCAATTAATGGAGCAAACTAAGATTCATAATTACATAAGTCAGTAATACAAAGGATATTATAAACCCTAACCAAGAATGAGTTTGTCCCACATCGAAAGTGGAACATAAAACATTCAAGGATGTTTCCATAAAATAGAGACAACCAAGAATGAGTTTGTCCCACATCGAAAGTGGAACATGAAACATTCAAAGATGTCTTTATAAAAGAGAGACAACCAAGAATGAGTATCATAAATTCGCAAGCCCATCAAATATATATGGGCTAATACGAATTTTAGTATTCATTTATTTGTAAAAATTGTTTTTAAATATAAAAACCAATTTTTATAAATAAAAAATATTTTTTAAAAAATTATTTTAAAAAAATGAATTTATTGCGTCAGCGTGACGACGCCCACCCGCGGGCCGGTGATTGGGCGTCACGCACGACGCAGGGCGAGCCACGTCGCCGAAGCGCGTGGCGGCACGGACCGTGCCGCGGGTCGTGTCGTCGGCACCCGGCACGGCTTGGGAACGACATGGAGACGGAACGCACCTCCGCAACGCGTCGCGCGCCGGTTCCGTTCCGCCGGCACGAAACGCGGGACGCGGGCGGCCCGCGTTGCGGGTGCTCTAATACACATGATCACCTCAAATTTTGGGCGGCCATATTAATATTAAATTTAGCAAAAATCAGATAAAATAGAATAAAAGATTTTGAAATTAATGTGAAAATTTTTTTTGTCAAAATTAACAATTCACAAACAATTGCTACTGTAGTAATTATTGGAATTGAGCAAGTTATGTTAAAAATAAAAAATCCCAATTGGCTTAGAAACTGAGTTGTCGAGTTGACACAAGAGCGGGTTGTGATGTTTTGTTTCCCAACTTTCGCACGTGTCAGCGTTGCTGCCCGTAACGGGCAGGGCAAGTAGCGACGGGCAATGCATGGGGCAAGTGGGGCAGCAGGAATTATTGAAGACTTTTAACTCCGCTGGATCCGCCCACGTGCGAACGCCAGCGTGTGGGACCCGCTCCCCGCAATTTTAGTTTTTTAGTTTAGCATTTTTCTTCCTTTGAATATTTGAATTACCAAGAATTTGCCACCCAGTTTATTACCATTCCAAATATAAATCATGCTACTATTAAACTCACAACTAATTAGTATTAAACTCACAACTAATTAGTATTAAACTCACAACTAATTAGTATTAAACTCACAACTAATAACAGATGTTATATATTCTATCCTTAATGTCACCCATCCGCCAAATTATTACTATAAGAAATTTTTTTATAACATCATGATAAATGCATGTATAAACTACTTACACAAAAAATTAAAATATGCTATGGTTATACTCTCAACTTTTTAAATAAGACACTTGTTATAAAGCAAAAATATACGACTCTTAATAAAAACAGGAGTATAATAGTACTATAAATTATAATAGAGCTAGTATTTTAGTTTATAAAAATGTTAGGATAAACTTCTAATTTAGTTTAAATATCGAAAATGGAATAGAATTATTTATGGCAAAAGGAGCTAAAAGTTTAAAACAAATGGGGTCTTAGGAATTCGCACATAACTACATAAATGGTATTTCATGGATTCAAATTTTACATTTGCATGAACCTAATCCGACACGTACATCTCTACTATTTCCTCCGTTCATATACTTGTTTATTCGTTTATCTATAGTCTATTCCATAGATTATGTATTTTCTAATTTTAGAAGTTCTTTTTATTCTAATAAAATGAGATCCATTATCTTCTAGTAATACTTTAAGACTATACACATTCTTTTTTAGTCTATTTCATAAGATAATTAACTTTCTAAGTTTGGAAAAAAAATTTACTCTAATGAGATGGAATTCATTATTTACTAACAATATGTTAATTTTTTTTTTAATTTTCATTTATTTTACTATTTATGCATTAAACTCGTGTCTAACAAAAATATATGTTAATGTGGAACCACATATATGAGTAGTAACATGAGTATTTTGATTTGGTTAATCCAGTTGACCAAGTCACGGGTCATAAATATTTATACAAAAAAGAAAAATGAAAACAAGGCCTATAAGAACGTGCGGGTCACGTGGGACCACGTGGAGGTGGCATCACTCTCTATATAAATATTAGTGATAATAATCCAATGGCTGGTTTGGAAGTTTCTTCAAATTTTGATTACTCTAATCAAACCAAACCAAACCATTAAAAATACATCCCCGCACGTGCTCTTGTTCCCTTAAGACTTGGATATTTTGGTAAATTAAAAATGTGGCAAACCCTTAAGATATGGTTCTGTAAAACTAAATATTTCTTGGAGAAACACAAACGGAAATACTCCCTAAAAAATACTAGTAGTATATGTCTTGTACTATGTGCAACGAATAAAATAAATACTAATAATAGTAGTAGCTTATGTTAAATACAAAATTGTTGAGCTTTTTGGATTCTAAGCTCAAACTCAAATGCCTGGATTTTCCCTTGCAACTCACCTCTATTGGGCTCCACAAATAGCCTCTTTTACAGACCAAATTCATGGACTTACAAGTTAGGTGAGATAATTCGATTCATATTCAATTGCATATTTGTAATTACATAAATATTAATGAACCCATTGAAATTACTACTTTTTCTTTTGTTCATAATATATTTGATTTAGTAGTGTTAAATGTCCGTTTATGAACAGAATGAAGTAGAGTTGGGCTTTCAAAATTTTCTAACACTAGCTATTAGTTCCTTAAATATTGTGGTTTAATTTTTGGGCCCAATTGAAAAGGCCCACAATAAAAAATTTGAGTCTAGGAAGATTTTGGAATCGAATCCATTAAACCTAAATATTGTTGATCAAGAATTCACATCTTCACAAAAGTATGAAATAGAACGTCAGGTAGTAGTTTTTACCTACTAGTAGTTGATATTGATGGGGTAAATTTATTTGATAATCTATCACAAGAGCGTTTTTATCCAATTATAGGGTTATTAGCAACTACTAATATAATGTCATTATGTGAAATATTATTTTTTTTTCACAAACTTTAAAATTAGTACTATATAATATCATACATTTACATATGGTTGACAATTTTGCGGTTTTTTTTTTTGAAAATGACTTTCAGACTATGCAGACAAAATTACCCTTTCTGAAAAGAGCTAAACGAAATTTATATTAAAATTTTGGGATCAATTCGCATTACAAAGAGGGTGAAGAGGGTGAAGAAAGCTGTGGAATTGTTCCTATAGGACGCCCTATGCTCCGCCACATCAGCATTTCATCCTCCTATTCTTCCACCTGCAGTGGGATGCCCTATAGTCCGCCCTAAGCATTTTATTTATTTGAATATTTAAAACAATACAAAAATTGGAAAAAAAAACTTCATTTCATTAAAATTCAAACATTACACTACGAAATAAAAAAAACTACAAATTCTCAACGGCGGTTACGGTCTCAAACTTCTTCAATCATGTCATTCATGAGTTGAGCATGGTCTTGTTGCACATTGAGGCCTGTCTAGATAGAACCTCATTGAAGCCCATCGGTAATCCTCAAACGTGGGGCGGGGCCGCCGTGCTGGAGCTAGATCCACCTTCATCATCGCCCCAATCGGTGACTCATCCACCTTCGTGTTTGACTATCATATTATGCAAGATGATGCACGCATACATGACATCAGCGATGACGTCCTTGTACCAGACCGCGCCAGACCCTTCACTATTGCCCACCGCGCTTGGAGCACACCAAATGCCCGCTCCACATCCTTCCCCGCAGCCTCCTGCTTTTGCGCGAATAAAACTCTCTTCTCACCCATTGGGCAGCTAATCGTCTTAAAAAAACAGGTCACCTCGGGTATATGCCATCGGCCAAGTAGTACCCCATATGATATTGACGTCCGTTGGCAGTGAAGTCGATGGCCGGGCCGTTGCCATTGCATTGCTCGGTGAAGAGGTTGGATGAGTTGATGACGTTGATGTCGTTGTTCGACCCTGCTACACCGAAGTAAGCATGCCATATCCAGAGCCGATGGTCAGTGACGGCTTCGAGGATCATCGTCGGGTGGCTGCCCTTGTATCCACTGGTAAATTGGCCTCTCCACGCCGTCGGGCAATTCTCCCAGTGCATACAATCGATGCTCCCTAGCATTCCAGGAAAGCAGTGCACCGTCTTGTGCATCTTCATCAGGGCCTGACAATCCTCAGCAGTCAGCTTTCGCAAATAAGTGTTGCTATAAGCCTCCACAACTCCCCTACAAAAATTCTTCAGTCACTCGCGGCCAATTGTCTCCCCGACGTGAAGCTACTCGTCGAACATGTCCGCCGTGGTGCCGTAGGCCAACTGCCGGAGCGCAACCGTGCACTTCTGCAGCGGCGTAAGTCCGGGTATGCCGATGCCATCTTCCCGATACTGGAAATGTTCATCAAGTGCCTTCAAAATTTTGGACAATGCTGAGAAAAAGATCTCGCCGCATTCTAAAAAGGCGGTGAAAAATCGTCGGGCCCCACCGTGGTTGCTTGTCAAAATAGTCTGCGAACAGACGTTGGTGAGTTACGTCGTGCTCGCGGCGGACAAACGTCCGACGTCGAATTGGACGTGGGATCTGCATCGCCTGGGCCTGCTCCGCCGCCTCGCACTCCATTTCAGCCAAGCATTCCGCCGCAGCCTCATGAACGCAATCGAATAAGGCCCGAGTCAAGGCCCGAGTAATGCCCTCTGAGGTACTCCAGTCGTCGCCGGGTCTCATTTTTTTCAGTGAGAAAGATTGGGAGTGAAATATTGGCGTGTGGGGAAAGTGAGAGATGTGATAGAATTATTGGTGTGGAAAATGGAAGAGAAATGGGGGTTTAAATAAATAAAAATTTAGAAAAAAGGAAAACGCATTGCTTCGTCTGCGGTATCGTCCGCGTGACCAGCAGTGGGGCGGAAAATACCGCGGACGATGCGTGTTCCGACACCATCATCCGCGGACGATGTATCGGGTATTGTCCGCATGGCTACAGTGGCAGACGATAGCCCGCCCGATGCATCGGGCAAACTATTGTCCGCCCCACTGTGGATGCTCTCAAAGTCCGTCCAATTGTTGAAGGTATTCCCAACTCTCCTTCATGGTCACTTTTTTTCATTTTAATTAAAAATTGTATGCCTGAGCAATGAACACTCAGTTTGATCAAACGTAGAGCTTTGTTCTTCGAAGAGAGACCTCGATTCAGCGTTGCTCAAGTTTTCGCAAGGTGTGGAGAGAATTGAATGGAAATTGACCAGCTAATTTGAGAGCATCTCCAATGGAGGCTAGCGGATAGGCTAGCCGATCGCGGGCGCTAGCCGATCCGCTAGCCTCCATTGCGACAATTTAGGCTAGCCGATCGGCGAGGTCTAGCCGATTCGCGGGCGCTAGCCGCCATTGTAGGCTCGGAATCGGCAAGCCGATTTTTTTAATTATGTAATTTTTTTTTATAATTTACTTTTTTTTATAATTTAAATAAAATTATTGCATTTTCCCGTATCTGTGTCGTAAATTTAATTCCACATTTGCGTGATTGTAATTTTTAATTATGTAATTCAGTAATTCGTGTGTGGAAGAGGGGTTTTTTTAATTATGTAATTTTTTTAATGTACTTTTTTTAATTTAAATGAAATTATTGAATTTTCCCGTATATGTGTCGTAAATTTAATTTCGTATTTTGTGTGATTGTTAATTATTTGTTTTTTATAATTTTGTTTATTGTGGCTAGGCTATGGCTGACCTATTGCTTGTCCAGTTGCTTGTCCTGATGATGTGGCAGGAGGAGTTTTTAGTGCTGATGATGTGGTGTGTGGTGTTTGTGGCTAGGCTATGGCTGGGATATCTCTATTGGAGATGCTCTGATGGGAAACGAAAATGCTAGGGGTACAACAGTCTTTCCACATCCAATTCTGGGTTTGAAACAGCACGGGCCGTGGTTAATTCTCGGGCTGGTGAACGCGAGATTTACCGCAGAAATAAACTCATATCTGAATATATCAGGGAAAGTGAATTTGAAGGACGTCTTGAAACGACATCGTTTTATATTAGAGCTTCCCCCTTAATTTCTTTTTTCTCCTTCGTCGCCCTTTTCCCCCAAAATAATAATAATAATAATAATTAATTAATTAATTAATTAATTAATTAAATCAAGACATCGTGCCCCCAAAATTTGCGAATTTTCGATTTTCCGTTGTTCCAATCTCAGAAACTGGAAGAGAAAAATCAAGACTACATTTGCCTTGATGAAACCGATCATCTAGAACGTCGTCGTATCAGGTTTACTCCCCAGCTGCTACTGTTTCATACAGATTATGTGTGTATTAATGCATATTTCTTTTCTATTTATTTTTCTCAGATTCTTGCTTGAGCTCGATGAATATGTTTAATTACCAGTAACGTTTTTTTATGGCGATTTGATTGTGAGCAGATTGTATTATTATGTAGCTGGAAAGGAGTGATGCTGTGGAAACAATTATGAATTTGTTTTGAATGTTTTAGCTGAAAATTGAACTTATTTTTCTTCTTCGATAATAAAGTGTTGGTTTTGTGTATTGATTAAACTTGAATTTATTGCCTAGTTCAAGTTAATTTATGATGAATGAAAGAAGTTCTGGTACTGGAGCTCAATATTAACTCGCATGATGCAATTTGAGAGTTTTATGGTTTGTTCTTTAGCTGTCAATGGATGGTTTTAACTTTAATCAATTTGTTGGTTGATTTTCAACGCAGTGAGTCTATGGATCTTGATTCCCGTCCTACCGAGGATGGTCTCCCAGTACTGCAGTTGAGGAAATGGGATCCCTCAGAGTTTCCATATAGCCCATCTAGTTTTCGTGAGGGTTTTATATCTCCAACGAGAAAGTCGTTGTTGTTACTCTCTTATGATTCTGAGGCATTATTGTTTCCCCTAGTGAAAGGTGACTTCAAAACTTACTCGATGTTGATCTTAAAGACATAACACTTACATTTCCAAAGAATAATGTTTATTTGTTGTGTTCATTTATTGTCTACACCAGGTCGATGTATAGGAAATAATGATTCTGAACTTTTTTCTGATGAAATAGTTGCTGATCCACTAGAATCAAGTAAGCCTGGTATATCAGAGCCAAGGGAAAGTATCTCTGGCTCTTCTGGCACTGTAGATTTGGATGAAAAGACTGGCTACACATCAGGTTCAGGAGTTAGTATTCAAGAATCTACTGGTGCTTTTATATCTGATGTAGATTCAGTGGCATGGGGTCTATGCAGGGACACATTTGATCAGCACGAGGGGGCTTCATTCGAAGAGCTACTTTTTGTCTCTGGAAGACAAGGGGTAGTTGTACATGCTTTTTCTAAGTTTGGTAAATTTAGTGGAGTAATAAAACCTGAGCAAGCAAGGGATGTTGGGCAAGGGAAGTGGATGGAGTGGGGGCCCTCGAGAACCTTATCTCCAGATATTGAGGTTCATGAAGAAGTAGAATCTCATGATAAGATCACCGGGAAAAGAACTTCTGATGCAGAAGCCCCTGTTAGGGATGGTCGGTCAGCTACTCCAAAGATATGGATGCAAACGTTTTTGACTGAAGTTGAAAGCGTAACATCTGGTGGTTACGTTTATTCTAGGTACCCAAAGATGCCATTATTTCCGAATGATGTAGTTGTTTCTTTTAGGATATATGACCAGGAATCACCATTCTCCGACCCCGTGTCTCTTGGTGATACAGCACCATGTAATCATACAAATCCCAGCATGCCAATCATGGTATGCACTACCAATAGATCAGATACAGATCTTAGTTCACCTGTCACGTCAGTTGCAGGGGATAGTGTATCTAGCTTGAAAAGTGATGTCACTAATGGTCCGTATAAGTGCACCAAAGTTTTCTCTAACAATTTGCATCGGTTAGTTGGCTTTGCTCTATCCAATACTAGTTCTACAGCTGTTGATACTGGCAATTTAAATGATGGAAACTACACGAAAAATCTGGTTTCAGTGGCCAGAACTGTGAGCTGGGGAATACAGTGGCTATACTCAGCAAAGCTTGATGAAAAACTTGATACAGGTCCATTTGAGTGGATAGACTTCAGGTTTTCTGATAGATTTCTTATTTGTCTCAGTACATCTGGCACAATCTCATTGTATGGTGCAATGACTGGTGAGTATATAGCATCTCTTGATGTTTTTAGGAGAAATGAACCTGGCTATTCTTCAAGCTCTTGGCACCGTATTGGTAGTCTTACCATCAGAAGAAAGTTTAAAAGGCTCTTTGTATTTCCTCATTCCTTATTGTTAGGTGTGATGGATGAATCTGGTGTAATCTATGCTGTACCTACTGATAACCATGTCCTCGAAGACCAATTTTCATTTGAAGACGTCCTCCCTTATCAATACTATTCAGATCTTGGACTTTTAATGGGTTGGGAGGTAGGGGGTGCTGAGATTGGATACCAAAGGGTACTTTCTAATACATCAAAGGCTCATGGTATTAGTAGATTAGCAGGTTATGGTAGATATTCTCAGTTCATTGGTAAAGAGAATCTTATAAAAGAAAATAGTCATATAAAGGATTCAAAGGGTAACAATGGCTCGTATCTCATGACCTTTTCTAATGCAACCCATATGTTGAACGAGAATAAGCTAATGCTTTCTGATTTTCCATCTTGCCTTATAAGAAAAGCTTTTATACCCCCTTTTGGATGCAGTGAAGATGATGTTATCTGTTGTTCTCAATTTGGAGTTACTCGCCTTACTAAGAGATATAGTTATGAGAAGAGACGATGTCAAGTTGTGCATACCAATCTACAATTAGATTTTAATGTGAATGATGATATAAATTATGTCATGCCTACTGGGGAGACCTCTTCTAATGAAGCTGTTGGCTGCAATTTCAATGGGTGCTTATATTTGTTGACCAGAAGAGGTCTCTCGGTTGTTCTTCCTTCGATTTCAGCTACCCCAAATTTCTTTCCTGTTGAGGCAATTGGATATCATATACCAAATTGTTCTAGTAGCATAATGTATGGGGCAGGTGATCTTATGGGAACAGGTAGAACTAAAAAACCCTTCTCACCATGGAAAGTGGAGGTTTTGGATCGAGTTCTTTTATATGAAGGCCTTGAAGTTGCAGAAAAGTTATGCTTGGAAAATGGTAAGAATATCCTCAAAAGAATTTAGAACTCTCTCTCTCCCTCTCTCTTGTAATGGCTTCTCTAGTTCGCTCTCTGGGATGTCCACAAATGCTTTGTATTTTCAGATCAGCCCCTTTTATATCATCCTTAGAGCCCAATTTAACTTTTGATTTTGAGGGGTAAGTTATTTCTGTTTCCGGGGAGTATGTCATAGTAGATCAAGGCAGTTTGATGCTCACATTTTCTTCATGTTATTACTATATATGTGACAGGGCGGACATGGTATGTGTTACTAGGAGACCTTGATGTAATTTGTAACTTTAGGTAATTAGCTAGAACTTTTGCTGCTTCTTCTAGATGCAAAGAGTTATCAAAGTCTTCTACATTACATGTTTCTGAATCTCTAATAGATGCCTGGATGATCTTACTATATCCAATTGCTTGTGTTGAATTGTTGATACAGTACAATAGGGAAATTATCTTTGACAACTTGGTAATGTGTCCATTATCTTATTTATTTATTACGATTGTGTACTAAGGTAATGATGAAAATTTGAATGTGTTATCATCACATTTAAGCTTTGGTTTTGCCTATTCCACTTTTTGTAATACTCGTCTTAGTTAGGAGTCATATGTGATCATGGATGTGATAAGAAGTTTACTTGGATTTCTTCGTTAATGAGGGAAGTCATAGTACAGAACAATATTTCTAACAGCTGTTAATCAAATATTACAGGCTGGGTATTGGGGATTTCTCGGATCCGTCACTTGCAGTTGGCTTTGGCTTACCTTGAATTTGATGAAATTAAGAAGTAAGGTTACATGTTTCTGTGGCTTCTTTTACTTGAGTTTAATCAGTATGATAAAACAGGTGATGTGAAAATTACGAAAAAACTGAAGTTACTGTGAGTGTGAGAATTGCACATCACTGGTATTCCTGAATGGATGCATTACGTTTTATAATCTAGGTATAGTTTGATAACTCGTGAAAAAGGATGAAGTGCTATGATAGAGAATCTGAAATTTTGCTTCTAAATTTAACAACCAGCTCTCTGGAAGTGCTTATGAGGGTTGATATGGCAGTGGAAGGCATCTTGAGGTTGCTCTTTGCAGCTTTTTATCTGATGTTCAATAAAGTAAGCAACGATAGTGAGGTTTCTGCTGCATCAAGGTATGATGTACTTTTGATTTATCAGCTGCAGTATCTTACATATCTGAAATATTAGTGGCATATGATTTAAGCTTGCATTAATTAGTAATAAGGGTTCCATATATGATAGTTCATATAATATTAAAAAATATATATTGTAAACTTATGTCTTGAACTTCAGACTGAGGCAGTTCAAGCTTGAATGAGGTTGCTTTTCCTACTTGGATCTCCATTACTGCAATATAGAAGCCATCAACCTTACAAGTATCACCTTTAGGTGTCAAGGCTGAACCATTGACCTGAATGAAGTATAACTGGTCAAGCTTTTCTCCAGTAACACCAAGGTGCCTCATCTAAGTTTAAGACGCAAAAATCACAACCTAATGATCTAATCAGACATTAACTATTAGTTAATGAGCTTATAGCCGCCACAGATATCTGACACCTCTTTAAAGGCACTTTCATAATTATAGTTTCAAATAAAAAATGCATGTTCCACAACGGTGAGTTTGTTTGATGCAACATATATGTTTGCTCAGAGAACTCATAATAAAAGCTAAATCTGTTGCATATGGTCTGAGTGAGGGGAGGGGTCGGCGAACCGCTTCATCTTTGCATCAAGTTCTCTAGTGATCATATGGTTCTTGACTTCTTTCAATGTTGTACCATTATGCTAGCTGATTCTAATCAAATTCCCCTTTTTGGCACCACCTGCATAGAAGCTACTAGTAGATAAGATTATCACATTCTATGTGCTCAAACAAATTTTATTTGATATATTTCCATAACTAGGTTTCAGTGACTGTAATGCAGGCTTCTAGCATTGGCCACCGATTATGCAACTAGGGTCATACGTAAATATGGCCTATTGCATCATAAGAAAGTGTCCGAGAAGCCATTGGAGGTTAGCAGTAATGAAGGCCTTTATCCTCTATTGGAGTTGACTGAAAAAGAGCATGATGAAGAGGGAACTTCAAGAACCCTTGCTGAAGCAGCACGATATTTGGTGGTTATTCGGAGTTTGCAGCAGCAGTTGAATGAAAAATTCAGACGACCAGGACAAGTATTGGTAAGTTCTTAATGTTTTGCTTGTTTTTATGTAGAGAATGATAAATGACTACTCTTCTTGTGTTGTAGACGGTTAATGCTGGTTTGGTGAACACAGTTGGTACTGGTCGATTGGAGGATGATTACAAGAATCCAGCTGTTCTGGAGGATACTTCATCGCTGATTAGATCAGATCAAAGTGGAACTGCAGCTCCTACCTCTGGAACTGAATTGAGTAATGAAGAGAACCTTGCTCTGATGCCTGTGGATACAGTTGGTGCTGATTTCCAAGATTTTCAGAACTTTGATAAGGCTATCCTAGTTTCTGAAGGAAGCACATATGGAAAAAGAACTTCTAGAATAGAGAATCCAAAAGATATGATAGCACGTTGGGAGTTGGATAATATGGACATTAAAACGGTTGTGAATGATGCATTGCTTTCTAGCCGTCTTCCTCTAGCTGTGCTTAGATTGCATCTACATCATGTGAACAATTTGTTACCTGACACAGAAACTCGTGATACCTTTAATGATGTCCGGATTGCTGGAAGAGCGATTGCATATGATTTATTTGTAAAGGTTAGTTGATCCAATATTAAAGTTGAAATAATGTGGCACATGCGTCCTTATTATTTTCAAGTTGCAATGGATAGGGTGAGATTGGGCTTGGTACAACAACATTGCAAAAGCTTGGGGAGGATGTTGAAACAACCTTGAAACAGTTAGTTTTTGGAACTGTCAGAAGATCTCTGCGGGTGCTAGTTGCAGAAGAGATGAAAAGATATGCATACCTTGGGCCACAGGAGTTAAAGATATTGGAAATGTTATCATTAGTAGAGGTATGTGAGTTCGTTGTATGAAATATAACTTTCCAAGATCTTGAATCTGAGAATAATGGCGAATCTTTGCATAGAATTCAGAATTAATTATTAAATCAAACAAAAAGAAGCCTTATTACAGTATTTTCCTGAAAAGAAAGCTAACACCTTGGCTTGACTAGTAGTGGGTTAGTTTGCATGTGTACACCATTTAATGCCATTTTTCAATGGGGATTTCTTATTGCGTTTTCATGAAGAGATTGGTTTTATGCATTTATGCTCTGGGATGATGTCATTTTTGGCAGTAAATTTGTAATGAGCTAACACTAATTTATTCCCTCCCCCCCCAAAGAGGGTGTATCCTTGCAATAGTTTCTTCAGTACACTAGCTACCAGGAGAAAGGGGCTTAAGAGAATATCTAATGAAGAACCACTTGGGGAGATAAGTTTGCACCTATTGCACCCACTATTTGACAATCCTGTCATTTCATGTGGAGAGATTGATGGAGTTGTTTTGGGTTCATGGACGACCATTGACAAACATTCTATCGCTGCTGAAGTAGATGATGACACCAGCCATGCTGCTTATTGGGCTGCTGCTGCAGCTTGGTCAGATGCCTGGGATCAAAGAGTTGTTGACCGTGTAAGTAAGATGATGCAATTTTCAAAATATTTTATCATGGCTAATTATACCATTAATTTCTTTTTGTCTTGACTAAGATCCAGCTACTGTATATAATTGTGTGTTCCGGTGTATATTTTTCTTAGTTGGCACAGTTTATAAATGGTGGCCATAAGCTTCCTGCAATTAATGTTGCAGAACATTCTTGATTTTGCATTTATAAAGACATGATTATGTTAAATTTATATATTCTCAAAGAATCTTGTGGAGTTGGTTGGAGATGTGTAGTTGTCTAATGCATAACTGATGCATTTAACAGATTATTCAGCATAAAAACCTTTCTTCCTTCTTAGATAGGAAGAAATGTTTAGAAACTCCTAAAGAATGTCTTTTGTTTGCATCGGAAAATGAAAGAACTGCCATAGACGATCTTGATGATGGTATAATGTCTTTACTCGAAGGATATAACAGAAAACTTGTCTTTAAAATTCTTAGGAAAGAACCACATAGATTAAATAGTTTAAATATAATTCTGTAGGATATATAATGCATGCCATGCTAGTATTTATTCAGACTTCTGCATGCGCCGATTCAAAGTAGCAATCCACCATCTGACATGGCCGCTGTCTCTTTATTCCTCCTAGACTTAGCTATTTCTGTTTGTGTCATTGGAGGTTTTCTTTTCTTTTCCTTCCCAACTTGGTTTATCGTAAGAAATATGCATAAAACATGCGTCATATCTTGAATTGATTTTATTTCTTAGTGAGTGTCATTTTTGTGAATTTGTGATTCCATTTTGTAAGCATGTGACTGAGAATGCAGATGCAAATGTTATTCATGATTCAAAGGGCCAAACTATGTAGATTTTCTGTATTTTTATTCTGTTATCAATAATAGATAGAAAACATTCCCACAGGAAACTGCTGTTCAGTTTTAGCATGTTTTCTTCCTGTGCAGATACTTCTGGACCAACCTCTTCTTATGGGTGTTAATGTATTGTGGGAATCTCAAGTTGAGTATCATGTATGCCATAATGACTGGTTAGAAGTTTCAAAGCTACTAGAGGTAGTTCCACCATATGCACTCTCTCCTGGAAGCCTTAGCATAAGCTTGGATGATATACGTCCAGCTTCATCCATTGAGTATGGTCAGGAGCCCCCTGAATTCAACAAATACTCAAGTTTCCTTGATGACTTGGACACTGTATGCATGAATGTGCAAAACATCAGACTTTTCAGGTTTCCTACAAACAGGTCATCTTCTGTGTGGTTAAGGAGGCTTATGGAGCAGCAGCTTGCAAACAAATTAATCTTTTTGGTGGATTACTGGGACCGAGTATCAGATATTGTACCTTTGCTGGCCCGGTCAGGTTTTATGAGTGATTTACATGACACTTCTTTCCTGGATGGAGCAAATGATGGTTCATCTGAGTTACTGGTTATTGGTGATGCACCTATTGATCCAGATGCAATGCAATCTCTACATAAAGTTGTTGTACATTTCTGCGCCCAGTATAACTTACTATACCTTCTGGACATTTATCTTGACACTCACAAACTGGCTATTGACCATAGTTCCCTTTCCTTTTTATTGGATGCAGCAGTAAGTTCAACACTTATTATTTGTTTATAATTCAGTTTGGGTTCTCTGGTTAAGAGATGCATGTAGTGGTCTTAGATGTTACATCATATAGTTTGCTTCTTAGACATGCAAAATATCAGCCAATAAGTAGATCGCGGATGTTACATAACTTTTTCCCTTTCAAGTTATGCCCTTGATGAGATCTGTGCAAATTTATTTTGTTTATTTCTCAGATATTATTTTGAAATTTGTGATAGGGTAATGCCACATTAAGCAACTTGAGGATATTGATTCATACTGATGGTATTTTCAGGGTGATAATGAGTGGGTTAAGTGCTTGCTCTTAATGAGGGTTAAAGGAAAAGAATATGATGCATCATTTTCGAATGCTCGTGCGGTTGCTGCTCTAAATTCAGTTCCAGGTAATAAACTTACTGTGGAGATGGATGACATCGTCCAAGCTGTTGATGACATTGCAGAAGGAGCAGGGGAAATGGCTGCTTTAGCCACATTGATGTTTGCTCCTGCTCCTCTACAAGAATGCCTTAGTAGTGGCAGTGTAAAAAGACACTGTAGCTCTGCTCAATGCACCTTGGAGAACCTTAGACCAGCCCTTCATCGGTTCCCTACATTATGGAACACCCTTGTAGCAGCATGTTTTGGTCAAGATTCGACTTGCCGCAATCTCAAGACAAAAAGTGAGTTCTTCAACTTGTTCTCTACTCTTTGCCTGTGAGATATTGCACCATTGAATATCATTCCATATTCTCTTCCCTTGATAACTCTATTCTTTGGTATAGTGTCAGGATATTCTGAGTTGTTAGACTACTTGAACTGGAGAGAAGGAGTATTCTTCTCTTCCCTACGAGATACTTCAATTCTTCAGATGATTCCATGCTGGTTCCCTAAGGCAGTACGGAGATTGGTTCAGCTTTATGTGCAGGTTATTCTGACACTGCACTGGTTAGCTACTTAAATTAGATATTGACATATCATGAATTGGGAGTTCAAATAATCTACTTCAATTCTCTTCTTCTTTTACATTTTTATTTATTTATTTATTATCTGAGCAGGGCCCAGTTGGTTGGCAATCATTGGCTGATTCAGAGACTGAAGAACTTTCTCTTCTAAGAGACATCTATTATGTTGTAAATTCAAGTGGTCATGCTCAGATTAGTGCCACATCCTGGGAAGCTGTCATCCAGAGACATATAGAAGAGGAACTCTATTCATCTTCTTTAGAGGTAATTGATCTATGTTTCTTGAAAATCCAGTGATGCATACTGGAAACTCCAATTTTGAGATAGTCCATTTTTCAAAATACACCTAGTAAAATTCGTATCCAAATATTGGAATGTCATGAATCCATAGCACAAGTTTTCTCTCAATCGTATTGCTCCTGTTTCTTCCATCTAATATTGTGCAATATTGTATTTTGCTTTGTCTTCAGGGAGCTGATGTTGGACTTGAACACCATTTGCATCGTGGGCGTGCATTAGCTGCTTTAAATCATCTCCTTTCAGCAAGAGTCCATAAATTGAAATCTGATAATAAGCATTGGGAGCAACCTGAATCTCTATCAACTGGGCAAACAAATATACAATCGGATGTGCAGATCCTTCTTTCACCAATAACTGAGAGTGAAGAGTCTCTTCTTTCATCTGTAAGAATTAAGTCATCATGCATAGCAAAGGAAGTTATCATTGATAAGATGAACCTGAAAACCAACTGAAATTTTCTGCATGTTTACTGTTTTAGCTCTGATGGAACATGAAATAATGATTAAATATGCTAAACTCTAGAGAAAAAGAATGTTTATGGCTTTATGCTAATACTGTAAGCATGTTAGTCATCTCTGTAGAAATCTAGTTGTTCATGGAGTTATAATCTAATCTAGAAGTCATGGTAGAAATCGCTGAAACCGTGGTTGTTGTAAATGATTAGAGATGTAACTTTCTGACCATAGTTCACTATCTGGCGCTCCCTCCCTCTCAATCGGCCCCTTAATGGTTGATATGTCAATGTTCTCTGGATAGTGGATACAGGTTTTTTAAAGTTGCCTTGGTCTTTATTCCAAAGATTGATTGTGCAAGTATGTTTTTTCACCTGGAGGCTGGAAAGGATGTAATAAGTGCATTTTGTCATTTTGTAATTAGATTTGTGGAGGAACTAGAGTTCTAATGCAAATAGAAAACCAGCTCGATAGATCTAACTACAATAATGGCATAGCGTTATGATAGAGGGAATCCATGAGAAGGTGCTGTGTTGAAATGTAGCTGAATATTTTTATTTCCTCCCCAGGAAAAATCCTTTGTTTTTACTTTCGTATAACCTTCATATTCTCTCGACATAAGTCTCTGGTCAAGCATTCAAAGTAAAACCAGTATAAGAACTCGGATAATTATCTGGTGTACCCTCTTGTTCTGGTGTCAATCTGGCCCTCTGTCTGCCTTCTGTTGTTCAGGTTATACCCCTTGCTATTCAGCATTTTGATGACTCTGTATTGGTGGCTTCATGCGCTTTTGTTTTGGAACTATGTGGTTTATCTGCTAGTACTCTCCGAATGGATATTGCTGCCTTGAAAAGAATATCTTCTTTCTACAAGTCGGCCGAGAACAATCAGTATATGCAACTATCTCCTAGGAGCCCTGCTTTTCTTCAGCCGCCTGTTGAAGTAGACTTAACAGAATCTATAGCTAGAGCTCTGGCAGATGATTATCTTCATAAATATTCTAGTAGCATAATGCAGAAAGGTGACCGAAACAATAGTGTTTTGAATCAACCGTCACGAGCTTTATTGCTTGTTCTTCAGCACTTGGAAAAGGCAAGTCTTCCATTGCCATCCAATAGCATGACCTGTGGGTCTTGGTTGTCAAGTGGAAATGGAGATGGAGCTGAGTTAAGGTCTCAACAGAAAGCCGCAAGCCAGCACTGGCAATTGGTCACAGCCTTTTGTCAGATGCATAACATTCCTTTGAGCACTAAATATCTTGCTGTATTAGCCAGGGACAACGACTGGGTATGCTATTTATTCTGTATCGTTATACTTGATCTGTTGATTAATATATTTTTGGTGGCTAAGAGTAACGTCGTTTATGTTACCAACCTTTAAACAGGTTGGCTTTTTGTCCAAAGTTCAAATTGGGAAATATACTTTTGAAACAGTAATGCAACTGGTAAGCTTCATATCCTAGAATGTATGTAGTCCAGAACAAATAAACCCTGCAGTTGACTACTTTGTCCTTTTCCTTTTAAATGATAGTAACTGATGCCATTCCATATTTACCTTTTCTGCCATGTATCAGGCATCAAAGGAGTTCAGTGACGCCTGTTTAAGATCTCACATTACAACAGTTTTGCGAAGCATGCAGTCCAGGAAAAAAACTGCACCATTGAATATGGATACTGGAGAAAAGGACACAAATTATCTGTCAAATGAGAATCTTTGCATGCCTGTGGAATTATTTGGAATTATAGCGGGATGTGAAAGAAATGAAAGACCTGGAGAGGCTCTTCTCCTGAAAGCAAAGAACTTAAGCTGGTCGATTCTGGCTATGGTTGCTTCTTGCTTTCCTGATGTCTCCCCATTGTCCTGCCTGACAGTTTGGCTGGAAATTACTGCAGCAAGGTTTCCCTTATCATCCTTGCTCATCAGCATAGTGCTTTAAAATGATTTTCTTTTTTGCTTTAAGTATTTCCCTAAATCAGTCTCATGGATCTTTCCATATCATAATTTTGAACCTTTCCAAATCTTATTCTGTCACTTGATTGCTTTCTTTAATTTCGGGAATATAATGCAAATTTTCATGTCTTGTCAGGGAGACTTCCGCCATCAAAGTTAATGACATTGCATCTCAAATTTCTAAAAATGTTGGAGCTGCTGTTGAGGCTACCAACGCCCTTTCTCCTGGTGCTAGAACCATAACATTTCGTTATAATAGGAAAAACGCGAAGCGTAGGCGCCTTCAGGAACCTGTTCCACTGGATACTTTGACATCAGCAGATTCTATAAGTTCTAAAAGCTCCACTTTTTCTAATACTCAAGGTTTTCTTCATGAAGAGGGAAGTGATAAAATAGATGATAAAGATGCCAAGTTTTGGACTGACTCTAATAGCATGGCTAACACTCTGTCAAGAATGGTGGCTGTCCTCTGTGAGCAGCACCTGTTCCTTCCTCTGCTAAAAGCTTTTGAAATATTTCTACCTTCATGCTCATTGTTACCTTTCATCCGTGCTCTTCAGGTTAGTTAGTGTACAATACAGTTTATCAGTATAAGTAGAATGTCTCAGCTGGAAAATTGTAGTACTATATTTCAGGAAGTAGAATCAGTACAAAAATCTAGTCTTGTTTTATAATGCCTGATCAAGAAATGTAAAACGTGATAGTTTTTATTTTGTTTCCTCTTGTTGTTCTCTTGTTCTTTTGAATACCTTTTAACTTTTAAGTGATTGTCATTACCAAATCATCTGAGCTATTCTTTCCTAATATAAAGAAAAGAACCTAAGTTACTATATACATTGCAGTACTTCAATTTTCTCCATCAATGTTCAGCTGGACCATTTGCTTAATTGATTTATTATTCTTCCCTAGGCTTTCTCACACATGCTCCTCTCAGAGGCTTCAGCACATCTTGGATTATTTTCAACCATAATTAAGGAAGAGCCTCCTCTTACACTACCTAATTGGGAAAGAGAAGGGAAAGTTGGGAACTCGTGGACAACTTCGACTGCTGTCAAAGCTGCTGATGCCATCCTTTTAACTTGCCCATCCCCATACGAGAAAAGATGCTTGCTAAGGCTCCTTGCTGCTACCGACTTTGGTGATGGAGGGTCTATTGCCGCACGATATGGCCAATTGTCTTGGAAAATAGATATGGCTGAACCCTATATGAGGGGTGATGAATGCCCCCTCCTTGGAAATGAAACGTTTGATGATGCTTCACTTCTATCTGCATTGGAAAAGAATGGGTATTGGGAACAAGCACGCTGTTGGGCAAAGAAGTTGGAGGCCAGTGGTGAATCACGTTGGAAATCTGCAGCCAATCATGTAACTGAAATGCAGGTAACATGATTTTTAATCTTTTGTCTTCCATTTGTAAATGCAAGAAGATCTCATGAATATCTCATTTATAATTTATTCAAATAGATGTTCATGCGTTTCTCTGCAATTGTTAGGCGGAAGCCATGGTTGCAGAGTGGAAGGAATTTCTTTGGTATATCCCAGAAGAGAGGGTTGCTTTGTGGAGCCACTGCCAGACACTTTTCATCAGATATTCCTTCCCAGCATTGCAGGTAAGGTTATTTCACAACTGAGGTGAAAGGAATGGCTAACATCACATAATCCTTCATTGTGGGGTATCTATCTTTTTTTTTTGTTGCGACTCTTTCACTTTTTCATTTTTCTTTCTTCTTATTTAATTTTTGTCTTCGATGGGGTGGGGTAAGATCAGTCGTTGGAAAAGGTGTTTGTAGGACAGGTTTATGTGGCTGCCAGCACCTGCATGCTATGTATCTCTATTTGAGTAAGCCAATCATTAGCTGAATGTACTGTGCTCCTCTGTGTGTATGTAGGCAGGACAATTCTTCTTAAAACATGCTGAAGCTGTGGAAAAAGATATTTCAGCAAAAGAACTTCATGAGATTTTGCTACTTGCTCTGCAGTGGTTGAGTGGAATGACAACTTTGTCAAACCCGTGAGATTTCATTTTTTAATTATTATTTTTTTTATCCTAGTGTCTTCCAGTAAATATTTTCTTAATCTTTCTTTCTACTGAATGATTGTGGTACTAAACATGAATGATATCTGCAGGGTTTATCCACCACACCTTCTACGCGAAATTGAAACTAGAGTGTGGCTCTTAGCTGTGGAATCAGAAGCTCTGGTAAAGAATGAAGGTGATGTGAATTCATTAATTTCATCTGCCCGGGAGCCTGGAGCTGGCAAGAGTTCTGATTTAATGGACCGTACAGCAAGCATTGTTGCAAAAATGGATAATCATATGAATGGACTTAGGCTCAAATCTTCTGAGAGAAATGATAGAGAAAATGGTCAGCCTCATGTTAGGATGACTCAAACTGGCGACGGCGGCTTAAAGACAAAAAGGAGAGCAAAAGGCTTTGCATCAAGAAAACCTTTGTTTGATTCAGGAGACAAAAAGTATGACTCTGAATCTATACCTCTCAACCCTAGAGATGAGACACATTTAGTTGATGAAAGTTCAAAAATTGATGCCTCGTTATCGAGGTGGGAGGAAAGAGTTGGACCTGCTGAGCTCAATAGAGCTGTTCTTTCACTGTTAGACTTTGGACACATAACAGCTGCTAGACAACTGCAGAATAAACTTTCTCCAGACAACATGCCATCTGAATTTTTTATTGTTGATGCGGCTTTGAAGCTTGCTGCTCATTCAACTTCAAGCATGAAGGTGTCAATGCCAATGTTGGATGGTGATGTATCCTCTGTTATGCAGTCATGCAATCTTCTGACTGAGCAGCAAGTGATTGATCCCCTGCAGGTAATAACTGTGTGTTGCTATTTAATTATTATTGGAAATTTACAGTCGTTTCAGCTAGCCTGCAAATTCACTCAGACATTAGTGATTGTCAATCTTTTCCCCCCTCTGGTATGAAAGAACGTTGTGACTTCTGCATCCCAGTGCTAACTAAAAGTTTCATTTTAATTTTCAATTGCATTACATAGACCCTGGAGAGTTTCCCAAGTCTTCTTAAGGAGGGTAGTGGACGTGGCCTATGCAGGAGGATAATCTCTGTTGTTAAAGCTGCAAATGTGCTTGGTTTAACATTTTCAGAGGCATTCGACAAACAGCCAATAGAGCTGCTGCAATTGCTATCTCTCAAAGCGCAAGAGTCTTTTGAGGAAGCCCATCTTTTAGTTCAAACACACTCAATGCCAGCTGCTAGTATTGCCCAAATTCTCGCCGAATCATTTCTAAAGGTGAATCTGATGCTTGTGTAATAATGCTTTTTTAAAAATAAAAAATAAAAATTGCTGTATAATATTTGTATGATATTGAGATGAGAAACTGCAGTGGTTGCTTGTCTTTTTCAGTTTTACAATGCAAAAGCATCCGTTCTCTGGTCAACACATGACAATCATATATCACATATATGACGAATCAAATGGGCTGCAAATTCTTTACTCATTGAAATTGAATCGTGCGTAGCCTACAGGTTCAGCAATGTATTAGTATAATTCTTGAGATCTAATGTCATTCTATCGAAATCTTTCAGGGTCTATTAGCAGCACACCGTGGGGGTTATATGGATTTTCAGAAGGATGAAGGACCTGCTCCACTGCTATGGAGAATTTCGGACTTCCTAAAATGGGCTGAGCTTTGTCCTTCTGATTCAGAAATTGGCCATGCATTAATGAGACTAGTAATCACAGGGCAAGAAATACCCCACGCGTGCGAGGTAACTTTTATTCTCCTCCAATAAGGTTTATGTCGTGGTGAAATATTCATCAAGTAATGATGTTCAAAATCACCACGATCCCTGTTTATACATTTCTGCTCTACTAAATCTAAATGTGAACCGGGATTCCCTTCCAATGCAACTATCCTCAATTTTCGTTTCATCAGTTCTGTTTTAGATGATAACTTAGTTACTTCACAAATTGATGCAGGTTGAGCTTCTCATTCTATCCCATCACTTCTATAAGTTGTCAGCATGCCTTGATGGTGTTGATGTGCTCGTAGCTCTTGCTGCAACCAGGGTAGAAGCTTATGCCTGGGAGGGTGATTTCTCGTGTCTTGCGCGCTTGATAACAGGAGTTGGAAACTTCCATGCTCTTAAGTTCATACTTGGGATACTGATCGAGAATGGCCAACTGGATATCCTCCTTCAAAAATTTTCAGCAGCTGCTGATGTCAACAGTGGAACTGCTGAGGCGGTTAGGGGATTTCGAATGGCTGTTCTGACATCACTCAAGCAATTTAACCCAAGTGATCTCGATGCATTTGCCATGGTTCGTACTGTACCCTGTTCCTTTATGAATCGGAATTAACATTTGGACCATCCTCCGGGTAAGACACATTCTCTACTTCTCCTGCAGGTCTATAATCACTTTGACATGAAGCATGAAACCGCTGCGCTTTTGGAGTTGCGTGCAAAACAATTATCTCAACAGTGGTTTCTTCGTTACGACAAGGATCAAAATGAAGAGCTCCTTGAATCCATGCATTATTTCATTGAGGCTGCAGAAGTGCACTCCTCCATTGATGCTGGCAACAAAACTCGCAAATCTTGTGCTCAGGCATCACTTGTATCACTGCAGATACGAATGCCAGACACAAAATGGCTCAATCTTTCCGAAACTAATGCACGGAGAATATTAGTAGAACAATCTCGGTTTCAAGAGGCCTTAATAGTTGCTGAAGCTTACGGCCTCAACCAGCCAAGTGAGTGGGCTCTGGTTCTCTGGGAGCAGATGCTCAACCCCGAGCTCACTGAACAGTTTGTAGCTGAGTTTGTCGCTGTACTACCTCTCCAGCCTTCAATGCTAGCTGAACTTGCAAGATTCTATCGGTCCGAGATGCAAGCCCGCGGAGACCAGTCCCAGTTCTCAGTGTGGCTCACTGGAGGAGGCCTGCCGGCAGACTGGGCAAAGTATCTCGGTAGATCATTCAGATGCTTGCTGAGGCGGACAAGAGACATCAGGTTGAAACAACATCTGGCTGCCTCAGCCACTGGATTTGATGACATCGTCGAAGCATCCAACAGGGAACTGGACAAGGTCCCGGAAAACGCAGGACCCCTTATCCTGAGGAAAGGACATGGAGGGGCGTACCTCCCTCTGATGTAGCTGCCCTCTACGCGCAACGAGCAGTCACCCATCTCCGTGCATGGCAAGTACAAATCAATAACTTAGCCTATTCAGGCGCTGTTTGAATACATGAAGTTAAAAAAACTACTCAAGTGGTTCGATTTCGATATGGAGTTTTTTTTTTGCTCTGTGGTGTCATATATTTTAAGTAGTTTAGAGCGGTGAAAAACGATGCAGGTAGATAGAGCTGATGAGGAAACTGTATTTTTTTTATTTTTGACATGTGGTTTTATTCTAGGCAGCAAGTTGATTCTTTTGAGAGTGAAGCATCCATGTTTTTTTTGGCGACATTGTAAAACATGTACAATATGTATATATCGTTTTCTACATAATAAAAAAATGTTGGGGTTTTTTTTTTAATGTTACATATATCTCACGTTTTACTAACATGAAAATGTAATAAAGCGTCTTGGGATTGATAGTGCCGTGTATTTTTGGAACAAACTCTTCCAACGCGTGGTGTTTCTATGCTGTTTATTGTTTCTCCAAAAAAAAGGCCTAACAAAAATCATTCTGTAACAATAAATAAAATGTCTGAGCTACTCTAATTTTGAACGCTTCTGATTCTCCGGTCGTTTCTGTTCGAGGAATCGCTTCGTCCCTTCAAGAACTCCGAAAAAGATGGAGCCACCGATGCCTATCCACATCACTCTCGGCCCGATTCCCTGTTATGCAAAACACCAATCAAAACATGTTTATAAGGCAAAGAAATCGATCATGGTCATGTTGTGTGCGTGTAAGGAATTCCAAGGCAAAGAAATGCATGGGATTTCTGATTTCCATTCTAGAGGAGAACGAGGGGTGTATAAGGTAATACCTTGAGTAGCGCAGAAGGGCCTTCGTCTCGGACGATAGTCTGTACACAGTCAAAGATGCCTTTATACTGGTTCGCTGATCCCTGTGTGCAAAGATAGGTTAAAATTGAGCAGGAAAAACATCAAATACACGGATTCAAAGGACGCATAGTTATACCTGAACCATCAACCTAGTCTTAATCACATCCAGAGGAGTGGTTATGGCTCCCGTCAGAGCACCTGAGATGATACAGAAGACAGTACATACTGGAGCTCAAATTGAGAAATGTTGCATTCGTTAATTGCATTTTGCCACTCATTTTTCGTTCTTTTGGTTCACTCTTTAGCCAATGCGACGAGTGATAGTGCAACACTGAATTATGTCCTGTCTCATGTTCTCAACTAGAAGAACTGTAACTTGTGCAAACTAGTGTGTTTCAAATACATTCTGTGTTTGGTATTCTCTTTCTTCAGTTGCTTGTTGATTAGTAAATGATTAACATGCTCAATCCCGATGATAACAATCGCCCTTGGAAGGTCTACACACATGGACCACGACAGGTGGCGAATTATAATCAGTAGCCAAATCAGCAAGAATTAAGGAGATCATGGTAATTGCTGGAATTGAGGATTCGTTGTGAAGAAGAATGAAGATATCATGGTCAAGATTTGCTGATTGAGGATTGCAGAGATATTGGCTAATTACAATTATTATTTCCCTTTAATAGCTCTCATCATTATCAATTACTATTATATTATAATAATGATATGATTGATTGCTTAGCTTATTTAGACTCTTTTGTAAACTCCTATAAAAAGGAGAGCCTTGGAGATTAGGAGAATCATCCAGAGAGATCATTGTTAGGCGGTGAGAACCGTGGCCTCAAGGAGGAGTTCTTCCATCTCTTTTCCCCTTTCAATAAAACGAGAGTTTTTTCTATTAGTTCCTTGATTCCAATATTTACTGAATTTCCTTAAAGCTCTGTTTTGCCTTTCACTCCATAACAAATTGGTGCGGTGAACGATGGTTGAAACACGTTCCTCGGGATCACGCGCAGATGACACACTCGTGCGTGTCGATGGTTTGGAGAAGGCAATGGCGGAACTTACTACTCATGTCCGCTCTTTGGATACCACTCTGGACGAAAGAATTCGTCGTTGTATTGAACCAGTTCTCCGTGAGCTTCGCGGAACTCCAATTGAGGAGCCTATATCAGAGGCTCATCCACACAAGTCGGGGGAAAATGCCTTGGATGAAGATGCTTCCAGCCCAACTCCCACAACTGCAGTTCCACCATCAATGGCCTTACCTTCATTTGATGGAACTTATGCTCTTGGTTGGCTTGCGAGGGCTGGCCAATACTTCATGGTCAATAAAACACCAGATGCTGCTCGTATGGATCTAGCACTCATTGCGTTATCAGGTCCTGCCCTTCCCTGGATTCAAATTGTCAAACGACGCTACCCTTCGCTCTCATGGAGTCGGTATGCACGTGAACTCATTATCCGTTTCGGTGATTATAACACCCATGATGGATATGAAGCTCTAGCAGCAACAAAACATGATGGCTCCCTCACGGACTACATATCTCTGAGTCACGTTTGGCTCAATTGCCCGATCTCACAGATCCTCAATACATGGGGATTTTTCTGGCAGGTCTTAAGCCTTCAATCCGCATGTACTTACAAGACCCCTCTATCTACTCAGATGCTGTCCAAATGGCTAAACGATATGAGAATATTTCTCTGTCTTTGGCTCCTACTACTAAGCACGTTTCTGGTAGTTCTTCCACCAGTCGCTATTTCTCGCAACAATCTACTAATCATGGGAAACAAGCTCCACAGATTACAGCCCCATCAGCAGCCTCGGTGGGACCTCGACCGCCCAACCGTTTCGGAAGTATGTCCACAGAAGAATATCGGAAACATCTTGCTGCAGGCACATGTTTTAAATGCGGCTTGAAGTATAGCCCTACACACTGTTGCCCACCAAAAACTCTAAAGGTCATTGTTGAGGACGACGATTCCACAGATGAAGACGAAGAAACAGGGCAGGACGAGCACACTAATTCTGATCTTGCGACATTCCATCATCTACAACTATCCGAACTGTCATCACATGGCTTGGACAGCTACCAAACGATGAAGTTCTCAGGGACGATTGGGGCATCGAGCATCAAAATCATGGTGGATAGTGGAGCTAGCCATTGTTTTATTGCCGATCACATGGCCACTTCGCTTGGCCTAGAAATTACTCCCACAACCACATTCTCTGTTCGTTTAGGCGATGGGTCCAAAGTGCGCAGCGGCGGAATTTGTCAGAATGTCAAACTAGGCTTAGCATCAGAGGAGTTCATCTTATCTTGTTATGTTTTTCCCTTGCGAGGAGTGGATCTGATCTTGGGCATCTCTTGGTTAGCATCGTTCAGTGTTGTTAATTTGGCGCCCGGGTCGCCCAGGTCGAGACCATGACCGCCCCAACATGGGTGGGTTGATCGAGATGCATGGGTCGCGCTGGGTCGGTTGGGTCGGCGGGGTCAAGCGTTTCGGGTGGGTCGAGCGTTTCGGCTACGGCTACAGTGTTTTTGCGTTTTTTTTACAGAGATTGAATGAAGGAAGATGATGGAGAGGAGAGAGGAGAGAGGAGTATAATTATGAGCCTTGGGAATAGAGTACATCATTTGTCACTATTCATTTGTTTAGTGGGATTAGGAAAATATAAAAAATTGACATAGTTTAGCTCACTTTTTTAGGCAGCAATAAAAATACTATTTTACCAAATTTTTGATTAGTTAAATTAAATCCAATATATTTACATGGATATATTGTAAATCCAATGTTTGGAGTATAATTTAATGGTGGAAAATGAGTATATTATTTTAGGAATAAATTAATATTGTTCTTCTACTATATAAACGTTTCGAGATTCAAATTGTACTATTTGAAGTTTTATTATTTTATTTTTATAATAATCTATTGTATTAATCAAATTATTTATTAATTTTTCTGTAATTATTCGTCTCATATTTTATATAGGTTTGTCTACTAATACATATTCATTTATTTTTTACTAATTTTTAAAATAGATTTCACATTCCACTCCTATTTTATTATAAGTTAATACTACATACAAAATGACGCACATTTCATAACTTTTTTCTTTTGACATTTTCAGACAATGGTTTCAATTATTTATTTTATGATATACTTATGACTTATGAATTGTTTTGATATTTTGATAATTTTTATTTTCCACTTTATCTCTATTCACATGAATTGCGTCTACATTTATATTATTTGATATATTATAAACATTAGAGTAATATATTTATTTGATTTAATATTAAAAGGCAAAAAAATTAGCCTAGATTAGTGGGTCTCTCGACCCAGTCGACTCGTCGACCCGCGACCCGAATTTTCACCTTATCGACCCGGTGCGACCCTCGACCCTAACAACACTGGCATCGTTGGGAGAGGTCAAGGCAAATTGGCGGGAGCTAACGATGGAATTCAAACTATCAGGACGTTTAGTACAGCTGCAAGGCGATCCTACTCTCACTCGGAGGGCATGCACATCCTCTGAACTCCGTTCAGTCAGCGAGATCGATGATTCTTGGCTGTTATGGTCACTCGAAGGGACCCAGGCCTTGCCAGCATTCGGCTTGAATGACACCCTCCCATCTTCAGTCCGACGCCAACTACGAGATCTTCTTGAGGCATTTCCGGCTATCTCTACAGCAGCCACCTCGCTGCCACCCCATCGCACGACGGATCATCGCATCACACTACAACCGGGATCAGAGCCGGTGTCGGTCAGACCCTATCGTTATAACCACACACAAAAGGAAGAAATGGAGAAGTTGGTCTCAGAGATGCTGGCCGCAGGGATTATACAACCGAGTACAGGCCCATATTCAAGTCCAGTACTCTTAGTCCGGAAGAAAGACGGGTCCTGGCGATTTTGTGTTGATTATCGCGAACTTAATAAAAGGACTGTGCCTGACAAGTATCCCATTCCGGTGATCCAAGAGTTACTGGATGAATTACACGGTTCACAGTGGTTCAGTAAACTCGATCTTCGTGCCGGCTATCATCAGATACGTGTGGCTCCATCAGATGTAGCTAAGACGGCCTTCCGTACCCATTCGGGCCACTATGAATTCCTCGTTATGCCGTTCGGATTGACGAACGCACCAGCCACATTTCAGAGCCTCATGAACGATATTTTTCGACCTTTTCTTCGAAAATTTGTTCTAGTCTTTTTTGACGATATCCTCGTCTACAGCCGTACGTGGGAAGAACATATTGGTCATCTCCATCAAGTCTTTCAGCTGCTGTACGATCATGCCCTGATACTTAATCCAAAGAAATGCATTTTGGGCCGTCAACATGTAGAATATCTGGGGCATGTTGTGTCATTCGAGGGAGTACGTATGGATCCTATGAAGATAGCCGCTGTCATGCGCTGGCCGACCCCATCAACAGTGCGCGGCATAAGAGGATTCCTTGGCTTAACCGGCTATTATCGCCGTTTCATTCGTGACTATGGTAAAATTACTGCACCCTCACATCCTTGTTAAAGAAACCCGATGGCAAGAAGTTTCAGTGGACGAAGGAGGCAGATGAAGCTTTTCAAAATCTCAAGCTTGCTCTCACCACAGCCCCCTTGCTCAGAATGCCAGGTTTTCAAAAGATTTCATCGTGGAATGTGATGCCTCGGGGCGTGGTTTTGGCGCTGTTCTGATGCAAGAGAACCAACCCGTTGCCTACTTCAGCAAGACAATCTCTCCACAATTTCTCTCCAAATCTGCCTATGAGAAAGAATTGATGGCCCTCGTGCTTGCTATCCAACATTGGAGACCATATCTCCTAGGTCGCCGTTTCATCGTGCGAACAGACCAACGAAGCCTCCGCCACTTGCTCACACAATCGTTGACCACCCCAGCGCAGCAATATTGGGCTGCTAAGCTTCTCGGCTATGACTTTACAATAGTCTACAAGAAGGGGATTTTGAATCGTACGGCGGATGCTCTGTCACGTAAGGAGGAGGAACTGTCATATGCGGCCCTCTCTACCCCAGTTTGGCTCGACTGGTCTGATGTACAATGTACCTTAGCAGATGACTCCACTCTCTCAGCCATAAGAGCAGCCTTGATGCAGGGTAAGCAATCGGCCAAACATTACTCTCTGTCACACGATTTACTGTTTTATAAAGGGCGTCTTGTCATACCACCCAACTCTGAATGGATCCCGAAACTGATTGCTGAATTCCACATGACTCCGAGCGGTGGCCATGTTGGGGCTTATCGCACCTATCGCCGACTTGCTGCTAATGTGTATTGGCCGGGTATGGTCAAGCATGTTACCAAATTCGTTGCGGCTTGTGCAATCTACCAAAAGAACAAGTATGACACACGCGCCCCTGCTGGCCTGCTTACACCATTGCCGATCCCTTCAAGGATTTGGGATGACATCAGCATGGATTTTATAACGGGGCTGCCCAGGGCTGGACGTGTGGATTGCGTGCTGGACATTGTGGATAGGTTCTCAAAATATGCCCATTTCTTGGGTCTCCGTCATCCCTTTACAGCTCGTCAAGTTGCTGATCTCTTCACTAGAGAAATTGTGCGGCTGCGGGCTGCCCACTTCTATTGTATCAGATCGAGATCCGATTTTTCTCAGTTCATTTTGGCAAGAATTATTCCGATTCTCTGGCACTTCACTCCGGATGAGTTCCGCCTATCACCCCGAAACTGATGGACAAACTGAAGTCCTCAACCGTTGTCTGGAGACATACTTACGCTGTTTCTCTTCAGAGCGGCCTAAACAATGGAGCAAATGGCTTGCGTGGGCTGAATATTGCTACAATTCTAGCTTTCAAGCGGCTGCTCATACTACTCCCTTCGAAGTGGTGTATGGTTGTCCTCCCCCCACTATTCAAAGCTTTCTGCCAGGAGAGGTAAGAGTTAATGCTGTCGCAGAAGATCTGCGTGCCCGTGATGAGTCATTAGCTCACCTACGTTTTCATCTTGAGAGAGCACAGCAGAAAATGCTACGTTCAGCAAATAGACATCGCCGCCACGAAGAATTCGATGTTGGAGATCTGGTCTATCTCAAGTTCCGGCCATATCGCCAATCGACGTTGTTTCGCTCAAAGAATCGTAAGCTTGCTCCACGCTACTTCGGTCCCTTTAGTGTGGTGGCGAGAGTGGGAGCTGTGGCATACCAGTTGCAACTACCTCTTGAGTCTCGTATTCACCCAGTCTTCCATGTCTCCCTTCTTAAGAAAGCTATTGGGGCGACTGTTGCTGAACCATCTCTCCCTGAGGATCTCTTGTGTGTGGATCCACCTTATTTACCAGAGCTGATCCTGGATCGTCGTTCAGTTATGAGGGACAGTGTCTTAGTGGCTCAAGTGTTAGTGAAATGGGTCGGATTATCAACAGATGAGGCAACATGGGTGGATGAAGAGGATATGCGATGCCAATTTCCGTTCTTCAGCCTTGTGGACAAGGCTGTTTCCACCGGGAAGGCAATTGATAGCGATCGCCCTTGGAAGGTCTACACACGTGGACCACGACAGGTGGCGAATTATAATCAGTAGCCAAATCAGCAAGAATTAAGGAGATCATGGTAATTGCTGGAATTGAGGATACGTTGTGAAGAAGAATGAAGATATCATGGTCAAGATTTGCTGATTGAGGATAGCAGAGATATTGGCTAATTACAATTATTATTTCCCTTTAATAGCTCTCATCATTATGAATTACTATTATATTATAATAATGATATGATTGATTGCTTAGCTTATTTAGACTCTTTTGTAAACTCCTATAAAAAGGAGAACCTTGGAGATTAGGAGAATCATCCAGAGAGATCATTGTTAGGCGGTGAGAACCGTGGCCTCAAGGAGGAGTTCTTCCATCTCTTTTCCCCTTTCAATAAAACGAGAGTCTTTTCTATTAGTTCCTTGATTCCGATATTTACTGAATTTCCTTAAAGCTCTGTTTTGCCTTTCACTCCATAACACCCGACGCAAAGGGAAATAATAAGACTAGAAATTTGAATGCTACGGCAGAAGAGTGAAGATAATGTAAATTCATGGTAAGTTCGTGGAAGCCAACTTACCAGCAAATGCACCGATTACAGCATTTTCTGCATCTTTCAGATCTCTCTTAGCCTGGTCGGATATATAAATAGAAAATGCAAAACAGCATTAGTCATACTGAAAAGAAGTCTTTGCGTAAAAGTATCAACTAAACAGCTTTAAGAGAGGGAATCATTACCGCTAACTTATAACCTAGTCGAAGTTGTTCATAGATGCAGAACTGAATAGCATCGAATGGCAAATCTCTTAGTAGAAACGATCCATATCCCTATGATAGAGATAATTAGTTAGTTTCAAATGCCACGCTAAGATCATACCAGAGCAGTAACACAGAAAGTAATTTGCATCAGTGATGTTTGTAGTTGTCAATGAGAAAGCAGCAGTTCATCTCCTCATAATGCAATAGAGGTAACACCAGCAATTACATAGGAGAAGAAACAGAGATGGAATGAAGGGAACGTATACCCCATAGTTTAAGACAAACGGGATGAGTTGATTCACAGAAAATATCAAACATGTTAAAATGTCATACCGCATAGAGTCCTTTAAAGCCTTCTTTGGCAACAATCATCCGAACAGCATTAGGGGCAGAATTAAATTGGCCCGTCTGCATTCGCTGCTTAACAACCTGAAGCATCAAGATTAAGCATGACAACAGCAATAACATTAAATATACAAGGGCAATAAAACAGGATGATTAAGTAAAAGTCCACAAATACTTTCTTAAAAGAAGAAAGAAAAGGGATACAAATAATAGAAAAGATAATTTTTTCTTTTGTTAAACATTTACCTCGGTGGGGACACGAATGAAAGAAGCAGCCATGCCTCCAATGGCACCAGCAGTCTATAAAAAGAAGTGACTCGCATTAAGATATTGATATGTAACGTGTGTTTTGGGTTGAGTGTTTTGGAATGTTAGACAAAGGAAACTAACATGCAATCACATACCTATTAGCTATGCTAATGCATATTAAGTAATACGCAAATATGGTGCAGCTTACCAGATGAGCAACAGCACTGAGGTTCTCTGGAAAGGTCCTCAAAAGTTTTTGCTTGGCAGGCTCATAAACACCAACAAACACAGCAGATGCACTGTCCAAAAAATCTTTGAATCATTCCACAACTTGCAGATATTTAGCATATACTCCCTCCGTCCGAAGATAAGTGAGCAAAAACTTTTCGGCTCGGGATTTAAGGAAATGGGGTTTTTGTTAGTAAAGTGGAAAGTGAATAAAGTAAGAGAGTTAATAAAGTAGAGAGAAAAAGTAAGAGAGAGAATACCAAAAAGGAAATGACTCACTTATCTTGGGACGTCCCAAAAAGGAATGTGAGTCGCTTATCTTGGGACAGAGAGAGTATGTTTTTGATACTTTCCAGAATGTGGATGTAGCTTACTAATAAATAGCATAAATTATGATGTGTGAACTCAGCAAACTTATTCCTCTATTGCACAACTTAACCTTCTCTAATTATTATACTAATACATTTAGACAAGTCCTTACGGTAACACTCCAGCAAGATTTCCAGCAAGGCCAGAATATAACCCTTTGAGAATTATTTGACCTCCACCCCGTGCAGCCTGAAAAGGAATTAAACTACTTAGACAAATAAAAGGTAGTACTATATAAGAAACTTTTTCAGAAGCACGTACCAAGTATATTTAACGAAATCCTCGTTAACTTGGTCTACCCATTTTAGTTAGCATAAGGGACATGTTGTGAGTCATAATGATGTTGAAAAATGATTATAATAAAAATAAGAAACAAACAGCTGCAGTTGCCATGCAAGCTCTTAAATAATTTTATTAGTACTATGCATTAACAAACAGGTTTAGCAAGCTATGAAATAAGAATGGTTTACAATACTCTAGCAGGTTTAGCAAACGGGAACAATGGCCGCTAATACTTCGTTTACGAAAATAGTGCCAATGAGAGATGACCTGCAATCGTGTCTTTATTGTATCAATAGGATATAAAGCTGTTTCAACTACAACACCAGCTGTCCCACCAGCTATAACACCCTCTGCAAAAAGTATATAGAAAGTTAATAGAGTAACTTAGAGAGAATCCGAATGTAATACGTTCCAGATCCCCATGATGTGAATGGCAAGAATACTAATATGCAACATGTGTTAGCCATGAACCAAGGATCCCATCGAATAGGAAATGGACGAATATAAGCAGCGAGTAGCAATAATTAAAGCGCGAGGTCCTCCAAAAGAAGAAGCTACACATTCACACAACTGGTTGTTCTATTGGCAATCCCGGATGCATATTGAGAAGTTCAGAATTAGATTCCAACCCTACCAAATAGTAGTCGCAAAAAGTCAAACGGATTTTCTTCTCGCGCTTTAACTGATGCGAAGAACTTTTTAGGTTCCAACTGAAGGTTTTGCATTTTCTTGTTAGATAACTCTGCAAAGCAAAATTAGCAATTCAAATAGGAATCCAGAAGAATGCCAAATTAAAACATTAAAATGCAAAATTAAGCAGTTTCCAAAAATTAAACAAATTTTCGACACAAAACACCTCTACAATCCTAAAAACCATTTACCTACCTTGCTAGTTCACTAATAACACCGATTACAAAAGGATAAATACAATTCAACACCAAACAGATAAAAAAATTCACAAACTCAGTTCGATTTCGCAAATGCTGGCCGAAATCGAACATGTGTTGAGCAGATTAGTCGGTTTCAGCAAAGGATAGATGCAGATTACCTGAAGATAACGCAGAAGAGCTGTTTGCATCAACAGCTAATGTTAACGGAGCCATCAGCACCTAAAACTCGATGCTTATAAAAAGCAAACATCACAAAAAATCAAAACATAAAATCACTCTACTGATAAAAGCTTGAGAGGAGCATTCTGTCATTAGACATAACTGCCATCAAATACATTCAGAGAGAGAAAGAGAGAGAGAGAGAGGCGCACCTGTATGGTAAGGGGTGAGGAGACTGTGAAGAAGAAAAGGGGATAACAGTTTAAATAAGTCTGCATTTATGAATTTATTATCACTATAAATGTTTGATTCATTATTATTATATTTTTTACTATTATTTTTTTATTATTAATAATTTATTATTATTATTGTTGTTGTTGTTGTTGTAGTACTCCTCTTGTCCCATTCGAATAAAAGCGTTTGCTTTTCGACACGAAATTTTATGTAGTATTGTTTTATAAGTTAACGAAAAGAGAATAAAGTACATAAAGATGAAAGAGTAGAGAGATATTGTTTCCATTCTAGAAAATGATATATTTTTAAAGTGACGTTTCATTTTTAATAGAACAGAGGGAGTATATACTTTCGTTTAGAATTTTAATCTTGCTATTATAATTTTGCAGTTATATTGAAGTTGTTTATTTTTAGAGATTTTGGTCAATGGAAAACTGGTAGACTAGTATAGTGATACTGAAAGGTAGCATTTAAAATTTAAGAAAAAAAATAAGAATAGAGTAGATTAGGCATTGCTATGGCTAAATAACGATTTTTTTTATTTGATGACCACAAATATCGATTTTCACTCATTTTGATCCACCTCCTAAAATCTAGGATTAACATTCATTTCCATTCCTCATCACTCACCACACGATTAACATTCATTTCCATTCCTCATCACTCACCACACAATTTGCTACAATACATTGACATTTAACTATTAATAATCTCAAGTCAATCCTAGTATAAATCACACACCTATATGCTCGCAACGAGTTTGATCGATTGAAAAAAATAAAGGATTTTGTGTGCTTCCCTCCTCACATGATATCAATTGTATTGTCTCGGTCGATCGAGCTTCTACGATGAAACGGGCATGGGTGGTGTTCGTGGTCGTGGTAGTGGGGCATATGATGGGTGTGGCGGAGGGTCTGGGCGTTATCTGGGGAAATCAGGCGGCCCAAAACCTACACCCTAGAAATATTGTACAAATGCTAAAGGATAACAATATTACTAAGGTTAAATTATTTGATTCTGATGCTTGGGTTGTGAAACATTTTGGTGGAACAGGAATTGAAGTGATGCTTGGTATTCCCAACCTGCATTTAGCCTCTTTAGCTGATAGATATAAGCATGCTCCGGAATGGGTGAAGGCCAATCTCACTAGGCATCTCCATGAGGGTGGTGTTGATATCAAGTAAGTAGCTAGGAGAAATCATAACTTTTGGTTGATTTCTGCTTCATCTCATAACTTATAAAAATAGCTAATTAAATCACTACTTTTGTACATTTTTTAATTGTCCCATACAAATAAAATTTTGATGAAATATGTTTGTGATTTTTATACTTTCGTCATTATATCTCCACCATTACATAATAATAATCATCTAAAATCGACTATCATAATATGAAATAATGCTAAATTTATCCAAACGTTAACCAAAAATCATGATTTAATGCGCTAATTTTATAAGTTGTGATTTAAATGACAATTTTCTTATATTAATTAAAATTAAATTATTTGCAGGTACGTGGCAGTCGGAAACGAGCCATTTTTGAAAGCCTACAACAGGTCCAACTTGCAGACAACTTATCCCGCGCTTTGGAACATCCAAAAGGCGATAAACGAAGCTGGCTCGGTGACAAAATCAAGGCAACAATCCCCCAAAATGCCGATGTTTACGACTCTGGAAGCAAAGGCCCGTCGACGGGTGACTTCCGGCCCGACATCAGAGCCACGATGAAGCAGATTGTGCAGTTCCTTCGTGACAACAACGCTCCTTTCGTCGTCAACATTTACCCTTTCCTCAGCTTATCTCTCAACCCTGATTTTCCGATTGAATTCGCCTTCTTCAGTGGCGGTGCGAAGCCCGTGCAAGATGGCCAGATCACATACGACAACATGTTGGATGCGAACCTCGACACCCTGGTGTGGTCATTGCGGAGAGCTAACAGTGGAAATGTCCCCATCATCGTCGGGGAGATCGGATGGCCCACTGACGGTGACAAATACGCCACGGTGGATTTGGCAAAGAAATTCTACGACGGATTTTTTACGAAAATTTCAAAAAGCAAAGGGACGCCACTTTACAAAGACGAGATAGAGTATTACCTTTTTGGGTTGACGGATGAGAACATGAAGAGCATTGCGCCTGGCGATTTCGAACGCCATTGGGGCGTTTTCAGGTACGACGGGCAACCTAAGTTCCCAACAGGAAAAGGGATGGCCGTTGGGGCGAAGAACGTCAAGTACTTGGAAAAGAAATGGTGCGTCTATGCGAACAACAGCGAAGAAACCTCCGAGCAGCTCTCGGCCAGCATGGAGTACGCCTGCACCCACGGCGATTGCACAGCGCTCAAATACGGGGGGCCTTGTAGTAAATTGGATAACTCAACAAAAGTTTCGTACGCTTACAACATGTTGTTTCAAATGATGTATCAAGATGTGGAATCATGCGATTTTGGCGGACTTGCTAAGATCGTGACAGTGAATGCTTCCGTTGGAAATTGCCTCTTCCCCATCGCGTTGGATACGGATTGGGCATGGAGACCGGGACAGGCGCGACCTCCACTTTTATGCTCGCCTTCTTCGTGTCGTTGTTCTTGTTGTTGGACTTGTGATTACAAGAAGGATTGTGTTGTGATATTCAAATGATCTTGATTGCTAACTAAAAGTATATTTTGCAGCAACATATGCTCTCTTTCTCTTACATTATATCTATAACTTAAGATAAAGACACAATATCACAACACCGCTGCTTACAGGGTAAACTTTAGATTGTTCGGATTTTGCTTTTTATATTTGTTTGCATTGTGTATTTATATGTTGAAAATGGAAGATTGAAGTATTTAGGGGTCTCTTTAAACAAAATAAAAATGAATTACTACTTTAACATCAACTATAAAAGATAGATGGATTCATGCAACTCAAGACAGGGGCCATTGCTAAACTGGAGTTGTTTTAATACGCTCAACCATACTTTTTCTCTTCTCAATTAAATTTTCAACTCTCTTTTTTCTCTCCATTTAATATACTTACACTCACCTTTTTACTATCCAATTAAACATATTAACCAACAACTCCTAAAATCTCATGCCGACTAAAAAATATGTCGTCTTAGCCGGGACGGAGGGAGGGAGTAGTAAAAATTATGTACATAATATAATATACTAAGTACTAAATAAATATATGCTATAGTTTACTTTAAAAAATGTTTTTATATTTTTTATTTATTATCTATTTATACACACATTATATTCTTATATGGATTGAAACTAAAAAGTAATACTCCATAATATTAAATTTGAATTCGTAAAATGTTAAAGAATGTATGCCGAGTAAAATGGAAAAATTAGTGAAGAAGAACTTGAAAGGTAATTAATGATTTTCTCAGACATATTGTAATATTTTATCAAGTTCACGAACTCAGAGCATCTACAATAGTAGACTAGCCGGCGCTCGGCCAGCCGAGGGGAAGAAAAAAAAATTCCCTAGAGCTAGGGCGTTGATGAGCGCAGCTAGCCGATTGCTGACCGGCTATTGCATGGCGAGTGATTGACTAACCGATTTTTTTTTAAAATTAATTTATTATATTTGAACTTTCTCCGTATTTTATCAAATTTAACTTCGCATTTGTCATTTATATTTATTGGACTTCTGAAAACAGAAAACCTAATCTACAAGAATAACTCAATTACATTTTTAATGATAAAAAACCTAACTAAAGCGCTGTTACTATTCATCTCCATCTCCATCTCCATCTCCATCTCCATCTCCATCCCCCATTTCGGTCTTCTCCCTCTCATTCTGCTTCTCTATCTTCTTCCTCTAAAAAGTTCTGCAGACGACAAGTTTTCCATAAATAAGGTACACATCTTTCTCAATTCGAAAATACACAAACAAAATGAATTTAATTTCTGAAATTCAAAAAGTAATTTAAGTTCAGTGAATACTACATACACAATTATACTCTCGGCCTTGTATATCTGATCCAGCTATTAGTCGGAATTTGGGGTTGTGCGTGGTTAAATTTGCCAATGACCGTGAAAATGTGCGTTCGTCTTTTTTTTTTAATGATTTTGGGCCAAATAAAAGTAGAAAAACAAATGAATCTGACACGTGCATTGTGGATTATAAGAATACATAAAAACTTATCAACCTGTTGTCATCATTGATAAGCTGAACCACAGGAATGATTGTCTGTGAAATTTTAGTTGAATTTGATTTATTTTGTTCAGTTAGTTTTATGAAAACAAATGCCTAATTGCACTGCATATACCAAAACTAAAACAAACTTATATCTTTACTCTCAAAGTTAAATGCTTTATGAGTGATTGAGATATCCATTTTAATCCTCAGATACAAATAGGAAAGTTTTCAATCTAATTCTGTTTTAATCTTCAATGAGCTTGAATCACAGCCAGCTGTCTGATTCATCCAACAATACCGACTCCGATTGGAGTCAGTCCCAGCTTTGTGAGGTCTAAAATCTGAAATATATTGAATGCTTGATTTTCTTGTTCTGCAATATCGCAACAGGGTGATTACTGGAAGATGTTTCATTGGATTGTGTTGTGAGATGGAAAGACCTTTTATTTTTCTTTGTAGATTTATTTTCTGAATGAACCAGTTACATCAACTTGTGAATTTTCGGGGGCTATGTTTAAGTTTTGTAGCATCTATAAGAATTTCAAAACTTTTGTTCAGGACTAAACCTATCCTTCACCTGTAGATGATGAATTGAGCACACATGCAATATCGAATCCTGGTTCTGATATATATCCACTGGTTTCGGAGTGACTGCAAGATTAAAGTGTGCAAGTTGACGAAATGGCAAATAGCAAGTACGAATATGTGAAGTCATTTGAGGTGGATGATGAAATCATGCTGCCCAACACCATCATTGTCCGTGTTCATGCCCGTGATTTCTGCAGGTTAGTTTTGAAGCATAGTTTGTAGACAAGTGTTAACAGTTCTTTAAGATAATAAGTCATATCATGTAGGTTTTCTGAAGTGCATGAATTTGAGAAACCAAATGATAAGAAAGCATTAGAGTTAATGAATGAGTGTGCCAATGCTGTTTTGGAGCAGTTTCCAGATGTTATATTCTCATATGGTTACAGTGATGAGTACAGGTGAGTAACAACATATCTTACAAAAAATCTATTTCCATTGTTTGGTCTATGATACTTTTATATGGCCGTTTGCAGTTTCATATTCAAAAAGGAAACCAAGTTCTACCAGCGACGTGGCAGGTGAATTCAAAAGAATTTTTACTTCTAAAAAAATGGGATCATTATCTCTAAATAAAAGATGTGTCATTTACTCTGGCAGGCAGCAATATTCCATGTTTGTTGTGTTATTACAGAAAAGTCTGTATAAATTCATGTCTTTGATGTCAAGCTGACTAAAAGTATACTTTGCAGCAAGATACTCTCTCTTATTGTGTCTTTCTTTTCATCCACTTATGTTACTAAGTGGAGGGCTATTTTCCCTCAGAAAGATTTGAAATGTGCCCCTTCATTTCGGGCTCGAGTTATTTGCTGTGCATCTATGGAGGTTCTTCAAGCATATCTGTTATGGCGACAATATGAATGTAAGTTAATTTTGTTTGTTACATTGGTGCAAATCTAAGTGATAAATTTCTAGTTCTTATCAGGCAAATGGCATCTGTTTATGTTGTAGTGCTGTCATTGAACTATATACAATGCTCGGGTCTTGCTATGTAGAAAATTGAAATTTATTATCCTTTTGGCAGGTCACACAAATAATCAGTATAATACTTGTCTTTGGCATCTGATTAAAAGTGGAAAAAGTAAAGAGGAAGCACAAGCCACATTGAGGGTAAACTTGAGATTGTTTGAATTTTGCTATTTTTCTATTTGTTTGTATTGTGTATTATCTGTTGAAAATGGTACATTGAAGTAGAAATGCAATTTTCAGGGGTCTCTTAAACAAGACAAAAATGAATTGCTTTACCAGTGTTTTAACATCAACTACAAGAAAGATATTCCAGAGGTGTTTCGCCAAGGTACATGCACTCTCAAGACAGAGGTAGTTGCTAATTCATTTTCTTATCTCCCCCTTCCTCGTTTCCATAGATCTATGCTGAACTGAAGCTGCTATGATACCTAATATTACAGCTCTGTGCTTGTTGATTTTCAAATGAGCAAGAATGGCTCGATTTTTGTGTTTAACTAGAATATGCATGATTAATACAACTTACATTGGTTAAACTCTCTCTTTGTTGTGACTAGGTTGAAGATATTGTGAAGTACAAAGATGATGGCTTCCCTGTCAAAAGAACTAGGAGGAAAGTCTTAAGAGTTCACTCAGAAAATATTGCATCAAAAAGATTTTGGAAGGAAAAATTGTGTCTCTCGAAAGAAGAGGTGGACCAATTTTGTGAAGATTTGAACAAAACTAGACCTGAGTATGTCAAATCTTTCCAATACGAGAGCAGATTGATGTTGTCAACCTGGATCGTTGTTCGCATTGATGGCTGTCATTTCCACAGGTAACTACTTACTTCAAGTGGAGTTCCAAATTGGGTCAGAAAATAGCACTCAGTGGCTCTACTTTGTTGGGATTATGGTAGGTTTTCCGACATTCATGAATTTGAGAAGCCAAATGATGCACAAGCTCTCAATCTAATGAATGCATGTGCTGTTGCTGTACTGGAAGAGTTTAGGGATGTCGTTTTTGCTTACGGTGTTAGTGATGAGTACAGGTCATTCATCAGTTTCTTCATCATTGTTTTTTAACAATGTGTGTATGTGTTTGACAAGTTATTTGGAACTTTCTCAGCTTTGTTTTGAAGAAAGACTCCCAGCTGTATCAAAGATGTGCCAGGTATCTCTTCTATTACGATCTTGTTGCCTCTGTTCAGATTTATCCTCTCCGTAGTTTAAAATACCTTCACTTCTGGTGCAGTGAGATAGTTTCTTCTGTTGTATCTTTCTTTTCTTCAACGTACACGATGAGATGGAATGAGTTTTTCCCGCAAAAAGAGATGAAACGCCTACCATACTTTGATGGCCGTGCTGTTTGCTACCCATCCAGTGAGATCGTTAAGGATTATCTAGCATGGAGACAAGTTGATTGTAAGCTTAGTTTATCAATCCCTCAATCCTATTTCTGCTTTGACTTCAGTAATTAAATGGAAGCTCCATTACGAATACATGTATAAAGTATCATAATGCCGTCTATGTATACAAAAAAGAAAAAAAGATCTACAGTATAATCATTACTCCTTATTTGCAGGTCACATCAACAATCAGTACAATACTTGCTTCTGGTTGCTCGTGAAATCCGGAAAGAGCAAGAGCGATGCACAAAGTGATTTGAAGGTAGTCAGTCCTCTGGATTCTTTAATCACTATATAGTTTAAAACGACCTTGTGATTGATGAATGATGATGATCCCATGGATTATTCAATGCTGTTTGAGGTTTCGACCATGTCCATTCTATGCTTCTCTATGAACCTTTTCTTAGTTTAGAGATTGGTTCATATCCTCTTTTTTCTTATTTCTAATTTGCAGGGGACTCAAACTCCGGAGAAAAATGAAATTCTTGATAGACTAACCGGAATTCTCAACTATTACGACACATTACCACCTATGTTCTGCCTGGGATCGTCTGTTTTCTGGGACAAAGTGAAGACTCTCTCTGCTTCAGAAACTTCATTTGATTACTAATTATCTGTAGCATCAAGGCTAACTTGGAGCCTGTGTTTATGTAGGAGACGAAGATGGTGGACAACGAAGAAGGTGCTACTGGCAAGTCGCGCAAGATAGTTGTCGTAGGGCATTGCAACATAATCGAGACAGGCTTCTGGGAAGCGCACCCTCAGATACTAGACGAGAAGGTGGATCGTTTTAAATCGGTTCAGAATGCCAATGGTAAGAATGATCTGCCATGAAATTTGAATGATTAGAGTTGATTCATTTCGGATTTCGTAGAAATCAATTAGAACACATGTTTATTTTTGGCACACCATAATTTAATCTATTATCAAACTTGATGGAAGTTTGATTCACATTGTAGTTGCGGCTGATGTTGATATTAATTATTTTTTGCCTCGTTATCAATTTTATTAGTGAGTAGTTTAATTTTCTAGTTAACATACTTCATTAAATGTTGGAAAAAAACATTAGAAAATAGATATTTAACAGAAGAAAATCCATTAGTATGAATTATGATTTTTGTCTCTTGATTTTTAAAATAAAAACTACTAATATGGACGACATGATAATTACTTGCCATTGGGGAAATTGAAAATGTTCCAATTTCCAAATGTCGAAATTGTACACACAACAAATTAAAGTTTTTTGGAGATATACTAAATTAAAGACTGTAGTTTGGGCCTAATCGGAGTATTGTTGTTTGGCCTTCTCTATTATACGGAGTATTTGCCAAGGGTAAATATTCAAAAAATATACTATAATCATATATATTCATAGCTACTGGTGTTTAGATTATAAGTTGGAAGACTGGGAAATAAGATACAAAATGAAAGCAACGTCAAATAAAATTGAATCATTGTCACGGTAACAAGCAATCAATTTTTGTATATGACGTCACATAAAAAACTTTAAAAATTGATAATCACAAGTAAAAGTACATTTTTTAAGGTGCTACAAACAAAATTATACTATAACAGTTGTGTATTTTTTACCACATTCAAAATTTATGTACTCCATTTTTTAATCGTGGACATCCCAATCACTACGTTTGCCGAAAAATTTAATCGTGGTAAAAATCTGAATTGACCAAAAGTTGGTGTATTTTCTAACCAAATTTAAAGTTCGTGATAACAACCTGATTAAAAGTAAGTGTATTTTTTAGCTATTTACCCAATTTTCAATTGATGTGTGAAAAGAAGTGTAGTCTACCTTACTCTAATTAGAACTAGGTTCTGAAATTTCAAACTCAACATATGAGAAAACAATTTAACAATTATAATACATGACCTTTTGATTTATTATGATTTTATCAGGATGCTGTGTGAAGAGAAATGTAGTCTACCTTCCAAGAGTAATTGTCAATTGATAAAATAAAAAGAATGTACACATGATTCTGTTTATTTTAACTCATACTCTGCTTGGACATGATATAGTAGGAATGGTACTCTATGAGGGTGTTCGGTTGGCAAGATTAAATCTCATGATTAAATATGTATCATGTTTGGTTCATAAAATTGAACTCTTCAACTTAATCCTAGATGAATAGTCACATGATAATTAGTCATAGCCTCCCCCCTCCAACTAAAATAATCTCACAACTTAATCCCAGATGGATAGTCTCATGATATTAGTCATGGCAACCGAACGCCACCTGTGTGAAACAATTAACTAGGCATGCACAAGGGTCACGAACCGCCGGTTCCGGTTTATGAACCGGCGGTTCACGGTTCAAGAAACGCTTGAACCTGAACCGGCCCGCCTACCTCCCGGCGGTTCCGGTTCCGGTTCAAAAAACCGCCGGTTCACCAGGCGGTTCAAAACCGCCGGTTTTTTTACTGAACCGCCGGTTCCGGTTCTTGAACCGGCGGTTCAACCAAAATTTAAAAAAAAATATTTTTTATTTATAAAAATTGATTTTTATATTTAAAATCAATTTTTACAAACAAATGAATACAATAAATTCGTAATAGCCCATATATATTTGATGGGCTTGCGAATTTAAGAAACCATTCTTGGTTGTTTCTCTTTTATAGAGACATCCTTGAATGTTTTATGTTCCACTTTCGATGTGGGACAAACTCATTCTTGGTTGTTTCTCTTTTATAGAGACATCCTTGAATGTTTTATGTTCCACTTTCGATGTGGGACAAACTCATTCTTGGTTGTTTCACTTTTATAGAGACATCCTTGAATGTTTTATGTTCCACTTTCGATGTGGGACAAACTCATTCTTGGTTGTTTCTCTTTTATAGAAACATCCTTGAATGTTTTATGTTCCACTTTCGATGTGGGACAAAATCATTCTTGGTTGTTTCTTTTTTATAGAGACATTATTGAATGTTTTATGTTCCACTTTCGATGTGGTACAAAATCATTCTTGGATGTTTCTCTTTTATAGAGACTTCTTTGAATGTTTTATGTTTCTCTTTTACGAATTTCTTGTATTCATTTGTTTGTAAAAATTGATTTTAAATATAAAAATCAATTTTTATAAATAATTTTTTTAAAAAATTCGGTTGAACCAGCGGTTCAAACCGCCGAACCGCCGGTTTTGAACCGCCGGTTCACGGTTCACAATTCGCCGACCCTGAACCGGCCCGTGTTAACCGGCAACCCTCCGGACGGTTCAAACCGCCGGTTCCGGTTCATGAACCGGCGGTTAACCGCCGGGCCGGTTCGGTTTGTGCATGTCTACAATTAACTAGTCATTCAAAGCAATAAGCCATGGGAAAGAAACAACTCAACCAACCAACCATAACTCTTGCTTCAAAAAGATTGCAGTACAACTTGAGTAATTCTTTGCTCTACCTATTTTTTTAGGGTGAGCATACCTAGTACTAGTAAAATAATACATATAAAGGGAATTAATAATGTCCCTCTACACCATCAATCTTTCCTCACATCAACAAATTAATCCTAAACAAGTTTGAGTACTATGTGAAAAAGCTCCTACTAAAGCTTGGTCCATCTCCTGCAGATAGACGACCAGACCACAATCTGGGCGACGGCACTCGCAAAGACAGCCATATAAGAAATTCTATATGGGTGACATGACATCCCTTATGCTCCATTTCGAACCAAAGCTTAAGAGCATCTGAACTGCACAATCCATCTACTAGAAGTGTATTGGTGTAATGATATTCAGTTACACTTCCTGTTCTATCATTATAGAAAAACACAAGACAGCCTGATCAGCATTTCCCCTCTTTGCACCAACCATCGATTAACAAGCTTTTATGTAACTACCGATGAGACAGGTTTCATACCAAAAGAACATCCTCAGCTTCGTTTATCTTTTTAGCCTTACAAAAGCCCCTTAATGGCAGTGTGTTATGGGAGGGACAATAACCTCCTCCACAAATTTAGTTCATTGACATTATAAAAACCATCAATAAATGCAGAATACACAATCATATGCTTCATGTCAGTAAGGAAGCTATATGCTTCATCTACCTTCCATGTTCTCATAGCTTCTTAACAAGGAGCTTGTATTTTTTTATCATGCCCACGAGCATGAACCATAATTCAAGTAGAGAGGTCCTCCAAAAGAATAAGCTACACATTCACACTGATTCTACTGGTTGTTCTATTGGCAGCCTCTGATGCATATATTCTAAATTGAGAAGATCAGAATTAGATTCCAACCGTACCAAATTGTAGTCGCAAAAGTCAAATGGCTTCTCTTCTCGCGCATTAACTGATGCAAGAACCTTTCAGGTTCCAACTAAAGGTTTTGTATTTTCTTCTTAGATAACTCTGAAAAGCAAAGATTTACAATTCAAATAGGAATCCAGAGAATACTAAATTAAAACAGTGTTAAACAAAGTTTCAGTTATAGTTTATTGCCAATGTTATTTGGAAAGTGCAATCGGAAAGCATCCATCATATAATTTACATTTTCATCACAGAACTCATCTACGATCATCACTGCATGAGGCAATCCCAAAAATCATTTCTGCACCTTGTTGCTTCACTAATATCACCAATTACAAATAGATAATTACAAAACGACAACAAACAAATTATTAATTCACAAACTCAGTTGGAAGGCATCCATCATATAATTTAAATTGTCATCACAAAACACCTCTACAATCGTTGCTGCATGAAACAATCCTAAAAATCAATTCTCTACCTTGTTACTTCACTAATAACATCCATTACAAAAGGTTAGTAGTATAAAGCATCAACAAACACATGAAAAATTCAAAAACTCGGTTCGATTTCAAACCACACGTTCTAGCAAATGACGGCATAAAAAGAACATGTGGTGAGCAGAATACTTGGTTTCAGCAAATAATAGATGAAATTGATGCAAATTACCTAATGATAATGCAGCAGAGCTCTTTGCATCAACAGCTAATGTAAACGGAGCGGACGCAGCCATCAACACCTAAAACTCGATGCTTATAAAAAGCAAACATCACTAGTAACTCAACTTTCTTCCAAATATAAAGCACTTTGTAACACCCCAAAATTGGACTTTAGATGGAATTTACTGTCCCAATTAGAAAATCAGGGAGTTGGGATTAAGCAGTAAATAATTCAACATTAAAAATAGTAATAATTGCAAAGGATGAATAATACAACTAAAACACTACAGAAATTAAGTACTGGGATTTGTAAATAAATTAATATGAAAAGAATTTAAAAATTATTAAATTAGTATTAGAACATACTACAAGGGTAAATTAGTAATGTCAAAAAATAAAAATCATATTTCTCCCCTAAATTCTTAAATCCTCAAAGGTGTTGGTTATGTAGAAAGATCTAAAAAAATATGTGTATTAATATAATGTTGCCATTTGACAAATCAATTGACCAATTAATAAAATAAGGATGTGTGCACATGATTCTGTTTATTATTACCCAAACTATGCTGAGATTCATACTATTCCATACGACATAATATTTTATTATTCAAATTGATTAAATGAGTATTATGAAATATTATGCATTTCCTTTTTACTTTTCTAAAAATCTATTCAATTGCTCACACTTCTTATATATGTGTGAAACAATTGAATATCCCAGTTACCACAAATAAATGACATGTGTAACTTAGGCTCATAGCTATTAATCTCCAAAATGTAACCAGTGACATAAATAGCTTCATTTTCAATAATTTTCATAGTCATTCAAAGCAATCAACCATGGGAAAGAAACAGCTCAATCAACCAACCCATAACTATTGCTTCATAAAGAGTGAAGAACATCTAGAGCCATTCTCTGTATAAACTGCAGCAACCTTCAAGATTCTGTCTGCCTATTTTTTTTGGTGGGTGGGCATACCTGCAGTAACATAAATAGTAAAATCAACAATCAACAATATATAAAGGGCATTAATAAGGTTCCCCTACACCATCAATCTCTTATTGTTTGCTCACTTTAACAAACTAATCCTAAAATTTACCTTTGGGAAACAGTGCTTAGACATCTTGTCCAATACTTTATGAGCCATGGCCAAGTTTGAGTCAGATGAAAAAGCTTCTACTAAAGCTTGGTAAACATATGGGTCAGGTAACATATCCTTCTTCTCCATCTCCTGCTGATAGACCAGAGCACAATCTGGTCGTTGACACTTGCAAAGCCCATGAATGAGAGCCATGTAAGAAATTCTATTATGGCCACATCCCTTATGCTCCATTTCAATCCAAAGATTAAGAGTGTCTTCCGGTTTTCCGGAACTGCACAATCCATCTACTAGAGTTGTATAGGTAATGATATTTGGTTCCACTTCCTGTTCTATCATCATCGAAAAACACAAAACAGCCTGATCAGCATTTCCCTCTTTGCACCAGCCATCAATTAACAAGTTGTATGTAACTACTGATGGGACAAGTCCCTTGTCAAATATCTCTTTCAGAATATCTTCAGCTTCATTTATCCTTTTAGCCTTACAAAGACCCTTAATGATAGTGTTATGGGCAACTACATCGGGGCAATAACCTTGTCCACAAATCTCTCTAAATAGCTCCATATCACGGTCTAGTTCATTGCCATTCAGAAAACCATCAATAATTGCAGAATATGCAATCATATCAGGGAGGAATCCTTCTTTGCTCATGTCAGTAAGGAAGCTATATGCTTCATCTGACTTTCCATGTTCACATAGCTTCTTAACAAGCAGCGTATAGTTTTTTATCCACGGCTCATGCCCGCAAGAACGCATCTCCCTCAACAAATCAATAGCTCCGACAACATCCAGTTGTCTACATAAGGATCCAAGTATGCAGTTATAGGTGAAGTGCGTAGGGTGGATTTCTGTCTCCTTCATCTTATTGAGGAGATTAAAACATTCATTCAACTTATCAGCATTGCTCAAGCACTGAATCAAATTATTGAAAAGTAGAACAGTACAAGTGCAACCACATTGATCCATAGAATGGAACAAGTCTAGAGCCATTGTTGGGTTACAAACCTATCCCACATCGGATGAGTGATGGAAGTTGGAAGGTGTATATAATTCCTGTCCAACCCCAATTAGTTTGAGGCCTTTTGGGAGTGACCCAAAAACAAATCCGTGCGGGCTTGACCCAAAGCGGACAATATCAAACTAAATGTTGCAGTCGACGATCCTAACAAGTGGTATCAGAGCCCAGGTGGCTATGGGTTGTGCCTGGATGAGCCCCGGTTAGGGTCGGGCACTGAAGGACTCGGGTTAGAGTCGGGCCCAGGATGACCCAGGGGCCAGGGCTGGAACGACCCATGTTCGTGTCGACTGTGTTCCCGATGTGGTCTCGGTTTGAGGGGAGGTTTGTTGGGTTACAAACCTATCCCACATCGGATGAGTGATGGAAGTTGGAAAGGTGTATATAATTCCTGTCCAACCCCAATTAGTTTGAGGCCTTTTGAGAGTGACCCAAAAACAAATCCGTGCGGGCTTGACCCAAAGCGGACAATATCAAACTAAATGTTGCAGTCGACGATCCTAACAGCCATATCTAGTTTACCAGCATTGCATAAGCCACCAATGACAAATTCAAAACAAGTTGAATCAAGGTTTACCTTTGTTAAAGATGTCACACCTTCCTGAGTGTTTTCATTCAGACCAGAACCTGTACATGCCTTCAGCAGACAGTAAGCTTTATCATCATATCCACCGTTAATGAGATCTTTCAAAATAGAACTAAACAACGAAAGCCTTCTCCCCGCATCCAAATCCATCAAAGCGTCTTCAATCAATTGAATCATGTCTCTGTCATCCAGTATACATGACAAAAGCTGGTAAATTATTTGCACATCAGGAGGAATTCCTGAGACCCGCATGTACTTGTACAACATTAGGGCTTTCTCTATGTAAGAATTCCTTATTCTTACATAAACCTCTAATTAGTACATAATAAATGGAAACATCGAGAAAATATCCATGTTTCTTCATTTTATCATACAGTTGTAGAGCTTTATCCACTCTATCCTCCCTCACAAAGCCATGGACTAAAATGCATAATGTTTTCTCATTCAAACTAATCTTGAGATTCCTTTCAGCCCACTCAATCAACTCAAACGCCATATCAACTTCCCTGCACTTACTGTAAGCAATGTTATCAAATAGCGGATATGGCGGCGCCATGACGCTATGGCATGGCGTTTGGTAGTGGAAACGTCATAGCACCATGTCGCTGCCATAGCACCGCCATATTCGACATTTGACAACATTGCGTGTGTACTGCATTTAGGAATATGGCATTATGCAAGAAACATGGTTGTTAGAGTGGTATATTATGCTTTATTAATTGTTTAAAGTGTTTTAGATGTTATATTTTTAATATTTTTAAATTTTTGAATTATATATAAATATATAAGTATTATTTTATTTATTTAATTTTTGACCGCCATATCCGCCATACTAATACGCCATATCCCTGTGGCGGTTTTTAGGCAAATCGCCATAAGCCGCCATACGAGATTGATAACATTGACTGTAAGACAGAACCAAAATAGCCACTATATGCTGATCAAGCAATCCCTTTTTAGTCAAATCATTGAAAACCAAAATCGCCTTATCGAACTGGTTGGCATTGCAATAGCATTGTAAAGCTGGTGTCAATGCGTGCTTATCGATGGGCCAACCCAACTCTCTCATCTCATTCAACCTATGCTCCAATAGACCGACATCACCACTTTTTGCAATAACCTCCAATAAACAATTATAGCTATAGCCAATCAAAGAACAAAGTGCAGACATTTTCATGTGATCAAACAAAGAATTAGCTTCTTCAACTAGACCCTGACTACCTAGACACCTGAGAAAATATCCAAAAGCCCCTGGCGTCCAATAACACGATGTTTTAGTCAAAGATAGAGCAAGCTCCCTCATTGGGGCATTTTGTCGAGCAGTTGATAGGATTTCAGCTATGGCATTGTACACATAGCAGTTGTGCGTGTAACCACGTTGATTGGAAGCCCATTGGAAGAATAGCTGAGCCGGTCTCCAGTTCCTCAATGACTTTAAGACGGTTTCAACCAGTTGGGGAGTGAATTCTTGAAGCTCAGGGGATTCCAAGCAGAAGGGTCTTCTCGTGAAAGTGGAGATGAGGGAATCTTCAACTGTATTTGTTTTCTTGTTGCTGCTGCAGAAGTATTTCTTCTGAAACAGGCGAGTGGCAGGATTTGTGTTAGAATAGAGTGTTGAGACTATGGAATTGAATACGAAGTGTGCGAAGCATGGCCATTTGAATTGAATTGAAATTTTCCTGTGCAAACTGCTCTTATAAACTGGTATTGAAAATTAAACATGGCGCCAGTTCAGTAGGGATATCATATTTTGGCATCCAATTATGTGTGCCAATAATCAGCACTACTAAATAGTGAGAAATAGGAGCCACTATCTTGATGGGTAGTGTTAAAGTTTTAATTAATCCATCCAATTTTATACTGATATGCACTTTAATGTTGAATATATGTTGTTTAATGTATTAATATGTTAAAATGTTTGAAAATGTCAGACAGAACTAAATACTGCTAGTTAGCTGAGAACTTGTAAAAGGCAAAATATAGCAAATTTTTTATTTTTGGACGAATATACCCACAACTTTTTACCCAAGCCAAATTCCTGTTGACTCAAAAATCCTTACAAATATGGAAACTCTCACTCTCCCAAATACTAACTCTCTCTCTAATATGGGTGTGTGTGTGTGTGTGAATGAACGTGTGCGCGAGTTTAAATGTCCCGGACCTTTCTCCAGTCCCCCACTCTTCGTCTTCCTACAACACATTTATAGGCTCCACATTTTTTATTTAGCCGACTTACTTTTGCGGCTAATCTAATATTGTTAGTTCTATAATTCTAAGGTTGGAGTTCTTAATATAATTCTAGAAATAAAAATTAAGCACCAGCGCTAATAAAATGAAATAATAACCGTTTGTTGGTGTTTTATGTAGTATTTCTCATAATAATAGATTCCATGCTTTTGATGTACACTTGACTTTGTGATTGATTTTATATATCTGCATCTAATATTAGGTACGAGATGATTCATAAAAATAATCTTAAATACGATAAAATGTCATACCGTACAGAGACCTTTAAAGCTTTCTTTGGCAAAAATCGTCCGGACAACATTAGGGGCAGAAGTAAATTGGCCCGTATGCATTCGTTGCTTAACAACCTGAAGCATCAAGACTAGGTATGACAACAGCAATAACATTAAATATACAAGGACAAAAAATAAGTTGATAAAGTAAACGATCCACAAATACTTTCCTAAAAGAAGAAAGAAAAAGGATACAAATGATAAAAAGAAGAGTTTTTTTGTTAAACATTTACCTCAGTGGGTACACGAATGAAAGAACCAGCCATGCCTGCAAGGCATCAGCAGTTAATAAAAAGAAGTGACTCACATTAAGATATTGATATGGCAAGTTTGTTTTGGGTTGAGAGTTTTGGGACGTTAGACAAAGGATACTTACATGTAATCATATACCTACTAGCTATGCTAATGTATAATAAGTAATACGCTAATATGGTGCAGCTTACCAGATGAGCCACAGCACTGAGGTTCACTGGGAAGGTCCTCAAAAGCTTTTGCTTGGCAGGCTCATGAACACCAACAAACACAGCAGATGCACTGTCCAAAAATCTTTCAATCATTCCACAATTGCACAAATTTAGCATATATTTTTTTATACATGAATGTAAAAGTGTAGCTTAATATAATACTTAAATAGTACTACTAAATAGCATGAATTACAATGTGTGAACTCAACAAACTAATTCCTGTATTGCACACCTTAACCTTCTCTAAGTATCAAACTACAAGGTTTACATAAGTCCATACAGTAAGACCCCATCAAGATTTCCAGCAAGGCCAAAATATAATCCTTTGAGAATTACTTGATCTCCACCACGTGCAGCCACAAATAAAAGGTATATAAGAAATTTTTTCAGAAGCATGTGCCAAGTGTATTTGATGAAATTCTCGTCAACTTGGTCTTCACATTTTATTTAACATAAGGCGCATGTTGTGAGTCATAATGATGACGAAAAATGATAATCTTAATAAAAAATAAGAAAAAACTGCTTCAGTTGACATGCAAGCTCTTAAATAATTTTATTCGTGTTATGCATTAACAACCATCTTTCCTTTCTCCTCCTCTAAAATGGAGTATGAAATATGAACAATACTCCATGCAACCACTGAGATCCGACTTAGCATAATCAAGAGAAACCTATGAAATAAGAATTGTTTACAATACTCTAGCAGGTTTAGCTAACAGACCAAAACAATAGTTGCTCATATCTTCGTTTATGAAAATAGTGCCAATGAGAGATGACCTGCAACTGCATCTTTATTGGATATAAATCTGTTTCAACTACACCACCAGCTGTCCCACCAGCTATAACACCCTCCGCAAAAGTAAAAGTATCTAGAAAGTTAATTCAGTGACTTAGAGAGAATGTCCAATGTAATGTGTAAATGTGTTTTAAGATGCCCATGATTTGAAAGCATGAATACTAATATGCAACATGTGTTCCCCATGAACCAAGGATCCCTCTCATATAGGAAAACGGATGAATATAAGCAACGAGTACAAGCATGAGCAATAATTAAAGCAGAGAGGTCCTCCAAACGAAGAAGCTACACATTCCCACTACTCACTACTGGTTGTTCTATTGGCAGCCTCTGATGCATATCTTCAAGAATTGAGATTTCAGAATTAGCAGATTCAAATGGTTTTTCTTCTCGCGCATTAACTGATGCTAATAACTTTTTTAAGTTCCAACTAAAGGTGTTAGATAACTTCGCAGAGCAAATTAGCAGAGGAATACTAAATTAAAGCACTGATAACACTAATTAAATAGCTATAAGAGCTTAAACAGCCGATCAAATATCAAATTTCCCAATCAATCTAAATTTCAATTCAATAAAACAATGTGTTTATAGAATTGGATTTATCTACTTGGAGTGTGAAGCATGACGTCATACCAAGGCGCAGACTTGAGAGGGCTGACGCTACCCTCGAGAAGAGGCGGCGGCTGGGGTGGAACCCGGCGGAGGCAGCGCCGTGCAGTTGCTTAGACTAGTCATCGTCAAATGAAACGATTTTTTTCCGAATTTTAATTACTCTTTAGTGTGTTTTATTATTACTCCAAAACTTAGATGTTATTATACAATCAAAATATGAAAAACAAATGCATAATTAAAATTCTTTAAAAGAAACAAAAATTGCATATCTAAAATCCTTAGAAATTGAAAATTAAATAATTAAAAATCCAAATCTTTCTAGACTTTTGAAAACATCTCACATTGTTTGTGCGCTTATAATACTCGTGTATGCGTACAAGGCTTTCTACAAAACGTTATACATGACACCTCTATTCGCGTCCCGAATGGCCGATGGAGCCGGAGTCGTTGCACTGCCCGATCTGACAATTCTTCTCTTGCCTATGCTCTTCGTCGTCTTCATGCCAATTAGACATCGCCTTGTCTCTTGGTTCACCCTCTTGTTTGCACCCGCGGATGTGGACCCCGAGCCGCCCTTGTCTAATATTGTCCGGTTGTAGTGTGCTTTGTATCCTTTGGGCCAACCCTGACCCTGAGCTCGACTCTAGGCCATCAGACCACTTATTGACGCGACAAACCTCTCCTAGGTCAAGACATATTTGAAAGCCTTCTGTCATCAGTGTGATGGACTTTCATGACGGCTTTCAAAATATGAGTCTCACTTATGCCACTAGCTCAACCCTTCTCTTATTGTATAGATGTGACAGTATTATTATTGCATTAAATGGTGTCCTAGTCGAGGTTAGCTAAATTGTACTCACTGTGTTCCATAGTAGTGAATATATTTCTTTTCGACACAGAGTTTAAGAAAAAGAGTGTAATGTATTAAATAAAAAGATAATAAAGTAGGGGAGAAGAAAAAGTAGAGAGAAGAAAGTAAGAGATATGGAAAAGTAAGTGAGAAGAAATGTGTTGACTTTTACTAAAAATAGAAATGACTCCACTACTATGGAACGTACCAAAATGACAAAATGACTCTACTACTATGGAACGGATGAAGTATTCACTAGAGGTGTTTAGAATAAGGTTTTATTGTATGTAAACTCTTGTTAGTTGAATTTTGTTCTGGTACAATAATTCATAATTTGAATTAAGATGGGAGATCAATAATAATTTTGATGTGCAAGAATATGTTCTCTTCGTGGTGATGGGTGGTTTGCAGACTATTGCACGGAAGCAAAATTTTCCATCGTGTCGTTGAATGAGTACATTGCAGATGGAAACAAAGTGTGTTGCACTACTCGCCTGGAAAATGCCATATCAAGAAGAACGATGATGTCCAATGCCTTCTACGTTGAGTTTCCTGAAAAATTCTTCGCCTCTTGGCTTCCTGGAACGAGCCACAACCAATACACGACAAACCAAAATGGCATCTTACACGAGTCTCCTTTGTTGAAAAAAAAATCAGGGAATTAAAGATGATTGATCCCAAATTGATTGTATATCATAACTAGAATAGAATATCCGATGATCTCGTTTACCATATGTAAATTATCTCATGCCTATAAAGGGTGTAACCCTAACACATATTGTAATGAAGCAATAAAATACATCTTTCCGATCCCTAATTATTTCTTCATTGCGTCAGAGCAGGAAGAATTTTGGCTCAGAGAATTCTCATCATAGCCATGTGATACCCAATTCTCGGCCTTTACCTAAAACCAAAACCAGAACCCAACTCTCACATAAAAAATGTCAGACACAGACGGGGAGAAACCAGAAGTCGAATTCTCAAAGTTGAGGACAAACAAGAACGTTACCGTGGCGTTCAAATTAAACAGGAAGAACTACCCGTTGTGGTCGCGCTTGATGAAAGTCGCGATAGGAAGCATGAAGGGATACTCTCATATCCAAGATGAACCGCCAGAACCAGGTAGCAAGGGATATCGGGATTGGGAAGAAACCGATCTGGTAGTCTTTTCTTGGATCGTCGATAACATCGAAAATGATATTATCACCGATTTCGCTCACCACCAAACATCCAAGGCGTTGTGGGATAACCTCGCAATCACGTTCGAAAGCAAGGCTGATCCATATCTGATTTACGACCTGGAGGACAAGATAATATCGATTAGACAAGGAAATCTTGACCTTGAGACGTATTACCGTCGAATCCACGGATTGTGGGTGAACATTGATCGAACTCAAAAGTAATCCGTAACGTATTGTGATAAGGGGATCGGGCAGTATCGGCAGCACGCAAGTGAGAAACGACTCATCAAGTTTCTCACTGGATTGAATCAAGAGTACGACCACATCCGTAGGGAGATCCTCAAGCAACAACCATACCCCTCAGTCGAAGAAGCCTACTGATGGGTGAAGAAGGAGGCGGCTCGACAGAAAATCATGCCACCGGCATCCGCTCCACCCACCAGAGACTCCACTGGCGTGGGAAGTGCCGATGCATCATCGGGGAAATAGGCTATGGATTCGGGGCACAGAGGGATCGACCGAACAACCGTGGAGGCCAGCAATGACCGCCACCTGCCGGAGCCACATACCAGCCCGCCGGAGGGAGGCCGGACAAAAGTAAACTGTGGTGCTCCCACTGTGGGAAGAACAAGCACACGAGAGAGACCTGTCCAAGGCACGAGCCCAAGGAAAGCTCGCCGCCGTCGGAATCGCCGAAATCGGCCAGCGGCAGGATGCCCTAAATCAAAACAGAGGAGGGGCGAATGGAGGAGGAAACCAGCCGAACAATCCTCCCCAACCAGAAATCGGCAGCGGTAAAAGCGGGATCCAGGTCGTAAAATTTTTTGGAACGGGCCGGAGCGACGGAGGGTCAGAATTGGTGAGGCGGCGCGATGACTGGAGGTAAAGTCAAACCCTAACAACTCTTTTCTATTAAATTGCCAACCCCAAATTTATGATAAATATCAGAATATACCCCACTCCCCAAAATATGAACCCCCTAATTTACCTTATTATGATAAGTTGCCCAGAAATTTCAAAATTTCCAAAATACACCCAAAAGTTGGCCAAATTAACACCTAGAACCATTTTGCACCCCTGATAAATATTTCCGCTGCATTTAACGTGCAAAACAGTAATAGAATTGATACAAGGGGATGATTTTTTTATTGTGGGGCTACAGATACTATGACTCCAGAAAGAACGGACTTTAGTGAGGTTACTAAAACTTATATTCGAACTGCAAATGGGGAACTAATTAATGTAGCAGGGGCCGGGACCATAGAAATTTCTCCAACTCTTCGTTTGTCAAATTGTTTATTTGTGCCAAGTTTATCTCAAAGATTGATGTCACTGAGCCATGTCACAAGAGAACTAAATTGCACACTTCTGATGCACCCAAATTGTTGTATTTTACAGGATATTCAGACGAGGAAGATCGTTGGGCGTGGCACTGAGAGCCAAGGACTCTACTACGTGGATGGGGTAGCTCAACAAAGTAGTGCAATGATGGCTCACGGATCCACGAGAGAGGAGGTTTGGTTGTGGCACAGAAGACTAGGACATCCTTCCCATGGTTATTTTCAGCTTTTGTTTCCAAATTTTACAATTCCTAAAGATTTTTCCTGTGAGACATGTGTTTTGGCGAAGAGCTACAGACAATCTTTCAAACCTTCAGATAATCGTATAAAATTTATGTTTGAACTTGTGCATGCTGATGTTTGGGGCCCTGCGCCCGTTATTGGGGGAAAGGGTTTTTAGATATTTTGTTACCTTTATTGATGATTGCACTAAGATGACTTGGATTTATTTATTGGAACACAAATCTGAAGTGGTCGAAAAATTTATCCTCTTTTTTCATATGATCCAAACCCAGTTTCAAACCACCACAAAAATCCTTCGATTTGATAATGGGATGGAATTTGTTAACAGTGACATGTCTGAATTTTTTAGAAAAAAGGCCTTGTTCACGAAACCTCTTGTGCCTATACACCCGAACAAAATGGGCTAGCCGAAAGGATAAACAGAACAATTCTAGAAGTCACTCGTGCTCTCATGATTGAATCCAAAATCACAGCCTTTCTTTGGCCCGAAGCCTTGGCAACCTCGATCTACCTCATAAACCGACTACCCACCAAAATCCTCAACAAAAAAAACCCCTTGATATTATCTCCCAACAAGCAAAAATACCTGAATCCCTTAGCATGCCACCTAAAGTCTTTGGGTGCACAGTCTATGCCCATATTCCCAAACATGAAAGAACCAAATTCTCACCTTGTGCTACCAAATGTGTTTTTGTGGGATACGGGGTAAACCAAAAGGGTTATCGATGCTTTGACCCGAGTACTAAGAAAATCATCACCACTATAAACTGCAACTTCGTACCGATTTCTGAAGAGAACACTGTAGTTGATACTAACACTGCAGAAGAAGAAGAAGAGGACAACACTATCGATAGTGACACTAGGAAGTATGTTCTTCCAAATCGGAGTACTCGGGGTATTTCCCCAAAACGATATTCTCCCGAGAAGATTGGTGCAAAGAGCAGATATGGAGTTGCAAATTTTGTGCAAGGAAATTTGAGTAAAATGGCACGTGCATTTGAAGCGGCACTCTATGAAGAAGATGAGATTCCACAGACTGCCGAGGAAGCAATAAAGCACAAACACTGGAGAGAGACTATGTTTACAGAGATGAAAGCATTGATGAAAAACAATACCTGGGTGAAGGGAAAGCTGCCAGAAGGGGTCAAAGCCGTGGGGTGTAGATGGGTGTTCACTATCAAACGGAGACCAGATGGCTCAGCTGAGAGATATAAGGCACGGCTTGTAGCAAAGGGGTACACTCAGACATACAGGGTTGACTATGCTGAGACTTTTTCTCCAGTAGCGAAGATCAACACGGTTAGAGTTTTGTTCTCAGTCCCCGCAAACAAGGATTGGCCACTTTACCAGGTCGATGTGACCAATGTTTTTCTACATGGAGAACTACCTAAGCCCATTTATATGGTTCCTCCGTCTGGTTTTTCAGATGAGTTTCAACCCGGAGAAGTGTGCAAGCTCCAGAAGACGTTGTATGGACTAAAGTAGTCTCCCAGGGCTTGGTTCAGCCGATTCACTGAAGTGATGAAGAAATATGACTACAGGCAGAGCAACTCAGATCACACACTGTTCCTCAAGAAGAAGAATGGGAAAATCACATGTCTTATTGTCTATGTCGATGACATGATCATCACGAGGATGATGAAGAAAAAATTGGCGAATTGAGGAAGAGCTTGTTCAAAGAGTTTGAAATGAAGGACCTGGGTCATCTCAAATACTTCTTGGGAATTGAGGTTTTGAGATCAGATAGAGGAATCTTCATCAATCAGAGGAAATATGTTCTTGATCTTCTAGCAGAAGTGGACATGATAGACTGCAAGCCGACAGACACCCCAATGATACAGAATCACGGACTGCAAATAGTCGAAGGAGCAAAACTCACGGACAGGGGGAGATACCAGAGACTGGTGGGGAAGCTCATTTATCTTTCTCATACTAGACCCGACATTGCATATGTTGTAGGAGTAGTGAGTCATTTTATGCACTCACCGCAGGAGGACCATTGGGAAGCCGTATCACGCATTGTCCGGTATTTGAAGGGCACTGCTGAGCATGGAGTATTGTTCGAAAAACATGGGCACTTGGAGATTAATGGTTTTACTGATGCAAACTGGGCAGGGAACCCAAATGACCGAAAATCCACGGCAGGGTACTTTACATTGGTAGGGGGAAACCTTGTTACTTGGAGGAGCAAAAAGCAGAAGGTGGTAGCACTTTCAAGTGCTGAAGCAGAGTTCCGTGGAATCAAGAGTGGCCTCACTTAGATATTGTGGTTGAAGAGGCTCATGACAGAGCTTGATCTTTATGTATCAAAACCGTGTAGACTGTTCTGTGATAACAAAGCTGCGATCAACATCTCTGAAAATCCAGTTCAGCACGATAGAACTAAACATGTGGAAGTCGCTAGACATTTCATCAAGGAGAAGATTGAGGCCAAGATTGTTGAATTCCCATATGTGAAGTCAGAGGATCAGCTGGCAGATATTCTAACCGAAGCTGTGAACGGGAAGTCGTTTAGAAAAGTACTAAGTAAGTTAAGTATCGGGATTCCCGTTGCTTAACTTGAGGGAGAGTGTTGGAAAGAAATCGGTGAATTAAAGATGATTGATCCCAAATTGATTGTATACCAGAACTAGAATAGAATCTCCGATCATCTCGTTTACCATATGTAAATTATCTCATGTCTATAAAGGGTGTAACCCTAGCACATATTGTAATGAAGCAATAAAATACATATTTCCGATCCCTAATTATTTCTTCATCCTTCATGGCAATCTTCTGCCATTCACAAGAAATCAGGTGTTTTTTTTTTATCTTGATTTAGCGTTGAAGATCCTTCTGAAGTTGCTGCTTCGTTTCTGTTCTTGCTGCTAGAACATCATCCATGAACCCTCTCTCCGGGAATTCTTGTGGGACGAGGCTTTGGTACGTCTCAAAACTCTCGTCTGCTTCCTTTTTCTTGTCCAGCAGGCTGTATACGATCCCCTGAAGCACATTTCACAAAGAGAATCAAGCAAGATTGTAAATTGAAGCTCTAGGGTGCTTTGAATATGCTCGTTACACGAAGCCAAGACGGGAAGAAGAGAATATGCTTATCACCGATAATATGAAGTTAATTTATTCTTTTTCAGCTTTAGATATTGTAACAATGAACGAATCAAAATCATAAATTCACAATAGTATTTTTTTTATAATTCAGATCAAATGTTTACACCGAAAGATGGAGCTCATGAGCTGAATAAAATTTTTTAGTAGTTTTACTATATTCTACCAAGAAATCGAGCATAATTCTACCACGAGAGAATCATCATCGAGTAATATAGTCCTAGCAAGAAGCAGCAATAGAAATGGTATAGTTTTGATGTTTTATTATGCAGTATAGTAATGAAATAACAAGCAAGGTCTAGGGACAACTACTTGACTAACCTGGCAAAGATACGGGCGAAAATCCCTTGGATTCTAGTCAATGAGAGCTTGAAAATTCCTCAATGCCTCCTCCAAGTCTCCCTGCAGTAACCACAAGGGAAAGATTGGAGCATCAAGTTCTCCACATACACAAAATGCCATAATTTTTGCCAAGAAACAAAACATCGATACTTTTCTTGTTGTATCATGTTCCAGTTTCCTCTTATATCCAGTGTTTTTACGTATGAACACCTTCCTTGTCAACGACAATTTCGATGATTTTAAATTTTTAACTAAAAAAGAATCAAACTACAATAGACTAGAATAACCAGGATGCCACAAATTGTCACCTCGATTAGATGCATTTGTGCAACTAAAATTTTTATATTTCGCTCTTCATTGACTTTATTCTCTCGACAAGCAACCTCTAGAGCCCTATCTAGCATCTCGAAAACAGCTGCTCCTTCTTTGTTCTTATGCATCACCATTGCCAGACCCTACCAAAGAACGGGCAACACAAGAATTTGTCTCGCTTATCTATAGCAATAGAAGCAGCAAACAATGAAGTCACGAATTAAACTATGGAAATAGCATAGATTTGGCTAGAACAGTACAATATGAATATATGCATGATCATAAAAAATCATTTCAACAACCTTCCCCTCCTACCTCTCCCATTAACAGAGATGACATTGGAGCACAAATCAATCAAGAATAACAATCACAAATACATGCCAATCAAGAATCATTTCAACATCCTACCCCCATCTACACCTTAACTAAAATCGACCATTTCAACATACTACCCAATTTAAGCCTTGACTAAAATTGATCATTTCAACATCCTACACATCTCCACCTTTCACTACACAATCAATGATATCAACATCCTAACCAATCTACACCTCACTAAAATCAATAGAACCAGACCACAATTCAAGCAAGAACATCAACAATCATAACTATACCAAAAAATACACAACCGATGATTTCATCATCTATCAAAACATTTCTTCTTCAAATCATCCAACATCATAACTCAACCCAAGATCAAACTAGCACTCTCAAGCACAAATTCAACCAAGAACAGTAACAATCACAATCAAATCACCACCAAAAACAGTTAAATGCACATCTCTAAACAAACCTAAGACATCATACATGCAAAGCTCTAAGCAAGAGAGGTTTCTGGTTGAGTATATTCTTGAACAAGCTCTTAGCCTCATTCAAATCCCCCATCATCTCATAACAAAGCGCCTGCAGCAGCCCCCACTCCATTTCACTAGGTTGCAACTCAATCAACTTCTCCACATTCTCCACAGCTTCACGACTCCTCCCCCTCCTCATCTTCACATTCACAACCATCTTAAAAACCTCAACATCACTAGGATTTTCCTGCAACAATCTCTCGCACATCTCCTCGCCTTCGTCATCACTAGCTCGGACATCTTTCTTCTCCTCAAAAACCTCACTTTCTTGAACCGGCTCTGCCAAAGCAGGCCTTTCCCTCACAGCCAGCGAAAATCAGTGACCCCAGCAATAAAGTTGCGATCTTTGCTACAAGAAAGCTCGATATTTTCTTCTGGGAAGATGAGAAGAGGGCTGGGACTGAAGGGGTGGTGGTTGATTGAGGTGAATTGGGAAATTTCGCGGCGAAATGAAGAGATAAAGATTTGGGGGTGAGAACTAGGGATTGTGAGGAGGGGCTTCTGATCTTTGGGTCTGTTATTGTGAGATGAGAGAGTGAAATTGAAGAGAGATGAAGCAGCCATTTTGTTTTCTAAATCGGCGGCGGAGATGGCGGCTGAAGACTGTAGATGCATAATTTTTTCTGCCCACCGGCGGCGGAGATGGCGGCAATGATTTTTTTTTATCAAATTATAGTAACTTTAAAAATTATATTTAAGCGTGATATCATTTGAAAATTTAGTTAAATTTAATTGGTATTTATTTCACATAAAAATTAAAATGTTGCATATTATAAATTCTTCTATTTTAGTTAATTTAATAAATTATTTGCAACATTATTCAGTAGCGGATCCATGATTTTCTGATTAGAGTGCGGTAAATAAATATCAACTTGGAGCTTCAAAATTCGATCCTCTGTCTTCTCTTTAATCTAGTACTCTCGATTAAAATCTACTTTTATTTTTTCGTTAACAATTCAATGTCTATAAAAAAAATGGATGATGTTTTTAATGACACTACTAGTTCATTGCATACTGAAAGTGGATAACTTTAGTTTGTTACTCTCTACGTTCCACTCAAGATGTTCATATTATCGAGTATCACGTGATTTTAGAAGAAATTATTAGGGAGAATGAATAGAGAGAAATTTTTTTTTGAATATTTTAATGAGGAGAAAGATTTATTGTCAAATATAAAAAGTGATCATTTTGAGTGAGATAAACGAAAAAGGAAAGATGGACATCTTGAGTGAGACGGAAGTAATACCTAAATAAGTTTCATTATTTGAAATAAAGTTTCTTAGATTTATATATTATGGTAAAAAAATGTACACTAGAAAAAAGAAATTGTGTACACACAACAGGTAGGCACTGACACTACACACATATTTGAAGAATGTGTTTTATGTGCATGTCCAATGTGTGTATTTTGAGTAGTGTGTGTGCGGTATGTACTATGTAGTGTAGACAGTCTGTATGTTGTCTGTGTGTGTCCAGTGTCCTCCTATATATGGATATATGCACTGAAGGTATCTAATGTAAACTATTTAGAATTTTAATTACTTACATTATATATGGAATTCAAACTGTGAAATTGAGAGATTTATAATTACTATAATTAATAATTTAATTTCAAATTCAGATATTTTTATGATACCAAACATTAATTGAAATTATATGCTTCAATTCTAATTTCATACTCTCAATTGCATGTATTAAGTGGAGCCTTAGATTAGATCCAACTAATTTCAAAAAGAAAAGATTAGATACGACTAAGATAGTATGATAATTTCCATCACTCCAATTTTAAAAAATCGAGTTAATTTTGCGTTTGTGAGCACTCTACTTACAATTTTTTTTATAATTATTTGAATTAAGCATCAACTTTTGTTTTCGTCATTTCTTTCAATTTAATTGATTTGTTCATTTTATAGCCCAACACAAAATCGTTGATTAATCGTAGTACTATCCTAAAGTTTGCTGGGAGAAATAGTAGGTAACGACGTCACAACAGCAGTAAGGGATTTCTTTTCTAGGGCGTACATGCCCCGCAGCTTTACCGCCACCATGATCGTGTTATTACCAAAAAAGGATAACCTACAAACATGGTCGGATTTCCGGCCGATCAGCCTCTGCAACGTCACAAATAAAATCATCTCTAAAGTTCTCTCGGAGAGGCTCGCACCCCTACCCCCCATCCTCACGGTCCCGAATCAGAGCGGGTTCGTCAAAGGCAGATGATGGGGTGCGTACTAAACAAGCCCAACAGCAATGACGGCCCATCAGCCCAAAACCAAAGCAGGAGTATGAGTTCGGCATTACCAAAGAGTTCGGCCTCAGCCTACAGCTCGGTAAAAGCCATCCAATCAAGCTCTGCTCTCAGGTCGGCATCAAGCTCTACTCTCAGATCGGCAACCAAAGCAGTTCGGTCTCAGTATTCGACCGAACAAGGAGTTAGTGGACCCATACAGGATGTCCAACACACCAACTACCACGTGGTGTCAACTCAGGCCACGATCGTAGGCCATGACCTACGCTACATCCACGATCTTAGGCCATGACCTACACGACATCCACGACTTAGGGTGGTGATGCAAGCCACGATCTTAGTTCAAGATATAAATGGAACTTAGATCTGATATGAGGGGGTTAAGCTCTCTAGAGATAAAACACCATATAGCAAATAGCAAGTTTGTATTTGTAAGCTGTAGAAAACAGATCAAGCAATACAATCTTGCCCTCCCTTTTTCCCGTGGACGTAGATTTACTTCAGTAAATCGAACCACGTAAATTCTTTGTGTCTGTATTTTCATTCTCTACCAGCATTTGCTAACATCAAAAATTCGCGGATCCATCACTGGCGCCGTCTGTGGGAAGCAGAGAACAAAATTTGTGATAAAGCGAATTTTTGATCCATTTTTTTTCCACCCAAAAAATGCATACCAGATCGCAGAGTACCCGTATTCCTGCCCGTGAGAACCAGGAGGAAGCCAATCCATCCCATAGGTCTGGAAAACAGCCTAGGGATAAATCCACCACCAGTTCTCATGGCGAAGGAACAGGCCGCTCCAAAAATCGTCCCACTGAGTCTTCCCAGCAGCCTGATTTGAATGAGGCTGTCAAGCTGTTCTTGGCTGAGAAGCAGGATGAGTTCTTAGCCTTCCTGCAAAAGAGCCAAGAGCCGAAGACGAAAGCGGAGGATTCTCCTTCCTCATCCAGACATGAAAGTCACTACCGCAGTAGTGCCGTGTCTTCCAGGAAGAAGAATCCTCAACCCCGACATATTCCTGCTCTTCCTCGGTACCGGAATCACAGGAGAACTCAATCTCCTCCATACCGACGAGATATCGGATTCGCCGTGTACGGAGCACTGAAGACTCCGTTCTCGGACGACATCACCCGAACTCCCCTACCGCAGAACTACCGAACTCCGTCGATGACTTACGACGGGCTCGTGGACCCTCACGATTTCTTGGGGCGCTATCAGTATAACATGGCGAACCAGGGTCTCAACGAGGTCCACATGTGCAAGCTGTTTCCCGAGCTGCTCATCGGGAACGCGAGAAGGTGGTTCGATAGCCTCCCCCAGGGCAGCATCAGATCTTACCGAGATCTAATGGATGCCTTCCACAGGAGGTTCTTTCAGAAAGCGGAAGCCCGAATCACTTCGGCTCAGCTGCTTTCCATTCGTCAAGGTCGCGACGAAAAAATCAGCGACTTTATGACAAGATTCCACAAGGAATGCCTGCAAGTAGACGATCTCAACGATCTGCTTGTCATCTCGGCATTCCAAAATGGAATCCTGCCCGGAGCTCTCTACAGGAAGCTCGTTGAGTGCGGTCCGCAGACAGCTCAGGAAATGTGGGACATTGCGGACCAGTACTCCCGGGCCGATGAGGCAGACCGTCGCAAACGGTCGTTAGACAGCTCATCGTCCCGAGGAGACAGGAGGAAGCCCGATCATAGCGATCAGGGACATCCTCGCCGGACTCCTTTTGGCGATCAGGGACATCCTCGCCGAACTCCTTTTGAAAGGATTCAAAGGACTCCGGTGCAAGACAGATTGGGACCCCGTCTCAATCCCGAGAAGCCGCCCGCTCAGTTCGTACCGCTGAACAAGCCGAGAGCGGAAATTTTCGAACTGCACTCTGACCTGTTCGAAAAGCCAAAGCGGATGACGAAATCAGCCGCGCGCCGACCCCAGGATAACTACTGCTCCTACCATCAAGACCACGGTCACGATACCGAGGAGTGCAGAAACTTGGCTGCAGGTATCGATGTTCTTGTGAGGGCAGGGACATTGAAAAAATACCAAAGCAAGCAGTCAAAGAAGAACAAGAAGCAGAGAGGTGCGAACTGCGCTCCTCAGGATCCGAAAAGGCAGCCGGATCCCGAAGACGATGACGAGCCGCAATATGATGGAGTAATCCTGACTATTGACGCTCTCCCAGCCGGGAAGACCAAGTCGTCCCTGAAGTCAGAGCGCAGGGGCTCCAATCGAGAGGAGCCAACGCATAAAAGGCTGAAGCAGGACGAAGTGATTACGTTCTCGGATGCTGATCCCGTCCCGGCCATCTCTCCTCACCAAGACGCCATTGTCATCCAAGCCGGAGTGGCAAACAAACTGATCCACAGGGTGTTTGTGGATACAGGAGCGTCAGTCAGCATTCTTTTTAAAGAGTGCTTCGACAAACTAGAAGTGGACCCAGCTCGGCTCAGCCCGGCTCCGCTTCCCCTGAAGAGCTTCGCCCAGGAGGACACCCGCCCTGAAGGTATTATCAGCCTTCCGATCACGGTGGGGAAAGCGCCTACTAGTTCCAGTACGATGATTGAGTTTTTCGTGGTAAAAGCTCGGTCCCCGTACAACGTCATCCTGGGAAGAGACTGGCTCAACACAGTTCGGGCCGTTTGCTCCACCTATCACCTCACCATCAAGATCCCTACTAAAGGAGGGATAGCGGTCATCCGAGGTGACCAAAAAAGAGCAAAGGAATGCCTGCAAATTGCGCTTAGAAGTGCCGAGCAGTCAGATCGGCACCACCAAGCATAGCAATCACAGCAGCCGGAGTCAGAGGCGATGACCGAAGTCATACCGGAGCCGAACTCGATGACAGTTCAGCTGTACGAAGACGATCCATCCAGAACGGTTAAGATCGGCTTCGCGGGAACGCCTCTACTTCGGGAAAAAACCATCCAGCTCCTCAAGGAGTACAAAGACGTCTTTGCATGGTCTCCGTTGGACATGACCGGAGTGCCCCCCGAGGTAATCACTCATCGTTTAAATATTGATCCTTCGGTCCGGCCGATAAAACAGAAGCAAAGACTCTTTGCGGCAGAACGAAGTCAAGTCATCCATGACGAAGTCCGTCAATTATTGAAGGCGGATGTGTTATTCGAAGTGAAGTATCCTTCGTGGGTGGCCAATCCTGTCATGATCAAGAAAAAGGAAGGAGGATGGCGGATGTGCATAGATTTCACCGATCTAAATAAGCACTGTCCCAAAGATTGCTATCCCCTTCCGAACATAGATAAAAAAGTAGAAGCTCTGATAGGCTTTGAAATTTTTTGTTTTCTTGATCTATACAAAGGATACCATCAGGTTTTAATGGATGAGATTGACGCTTCAAAAACGGCCTTCATTACTGATTTCGGCATTTTCGCTTATAAAAAGATGCCATTCGGTTTAAAGAATGCCGGAGCCACTTATCAAAGGATGGTAGACAAGCTTTTTCGGCACCTGATTGGAAAGGAAGTCGAAGTATATGTTGACGATATAGTCGTCAAGAGCAAAAGCACCTCGGAGTACGAGCACAACCTCAAGTCCACTCTCAACGTGCTCAAGAAAGCCAACCTCAAACTTAATCCCCAAAAGTGTACCTTTTTGGTAGATTCGGGAAAGTTTCTGGGTTGTTGGGTTTCAAAAGACGGACTCAAGGCAAACCCCTCAAAAGTTCAAGTCGTTCAGAACATGGCAATGCCGAAGTCCATACATGACGTGCAAAGGCTAACCGGATGTCTAGCCGCACTGAGTCGATTCCTTTCCCAAGCAGCCGAAAAGCAACTGCCGTTCTTCAAGGTGTTGAAAAAGGCACCAAAGTTCGAGTGGGGAGCCGAGCAGAAAAAGGCCTTTGACGAACTCAAAAGTTATCTAGCCGAGCTTCCTATTCTCTCTGCTCCAGCCGAAGCCGAAGTACTATTCTTATACTTAGCGGCATCGGATCAAACCATCAGCGCGGTGCTTGTACGAGAAGAAGGCCTAAAGCAGTTTCCCATATACTTTACAAGCCGAGCATTAAGAGGTCCAGAAACAAGGTATCAACCTCTGGAAAAAATTGCTCTGGCGTTAGTAAATGCAGCAAGGAGACTGCGGCCATACTTCTATGCTCACAAGGTATGCGTCTTAACCGATCTACCTCTTCGGCAAGTTTTGACCAAGCCAGAAGCATCAGGCAGAATCGCCAAGTGGGCTATAGAGTTGGGAGAGCACACAATTGAATATCTACCTCGGAAAGCCATCAAGGGACAAGCCTTGGCAGATTTTCTTGCAGAAGCGAAGTTCGATCAAGCAATTCCTATTATTGCCGAACAGAAGAATTCTGCCAATGCCGAACTAGCACAGCCCTTGGAATCCGAAGTAGAGCCGCCGGACTGCTGGAGCGGATTCGTAGATGGAGCTTCAAACAAGATGGGAAGTGGAGCTGGTATTTTACTTGTCGCTCCCGACGGACACGAGGTAACCTACTCACTTCGTTTCCTATTCCCCACTACTAATAATGAAGCCGAGTACGAAGCCCTCCTGGCCGGACTCCAGTTAGCGCAAAGTCTACTCGTCAAATCTCTCAAAGTCCATTGTGATTCACAAGTCATAGTAAATCACATGTTGGGTACAAGTGAAGCCCGTGACGAGAGAATGAAGAAGTATTTGGACAAAGCGCAAAGCATCAGCCGAAGTTTCTCCTATTTTCGGATAATCCGCATTCCCAGAGCGGAAAATAGCCGAGCAGATGCCTTAAGTAAGTTGGCCTCAGATCCGAGCTCAAAGGCGGAAGAATTAATGCATCGAAGCATTGATGAAGCCGAGGTACATTCAGTATCCAGCTCGCCGAACTGGATGACGCCGATCTTGCAGTATCTGGATCAAGGACAATTGCCCGAGGATAAGAGAGAAGCTCGGAAGATCACGTGCCGAGCTCTTCGGTACGAACTTCATGAAGGAGTCCTCTTTAGAAAGTCTTACCTCCAGCCGTTATTGCGGTGCGTAGGACCAGAAGAGACGGACTACATCCTCAGAGAAGTTCATGAAGGATCGTGCGGTAGCCACATCGGAGCCAGAGCTTTAGCTAAAAAAGTTCTGAGATGGGGATATTATTGGCCAACCATGGTACAAGAGGCAGTGCAGCTCGTCAAGAAGTGTACGAAGTGCCAAATTCATGCAAATGTCCCAAGGATGCCGCAGACCGATCTGTACACTATGCAAAGCCCTTGGCCTTTCATGCAATGGGGCATAGACATAGTGGGACCACTTCCTCAAGCTCCTCGGCAAATGAAATTCCTTATCGTTGCCGTGGACTACTTCACGAAGTGGGTGGAGGCGGAACCATTAGCTACGATAACGAGCTCAAAGGCATTGGACTTCGTCTGGAAGAACATAGTGTGCCGATTTGGCATACCCCACATCCTCATCTCGGATAATGGGACTCAGTTCACCGACAAGACGTTCAAGACTTGGTGCCAAGAGCTGAACATTCAACAGCGGTTCACTTCGGTCTCCCATCCCCAAGCAAACGGACAAACGGAAGTAACGAACCGGATTCTGGTGAAAGGGTTAAAAGCTCGGTTAGAACAAGCCAAAGGACAATGGGTAGAAAATCTCCCTCAAGTCCTATGGTCCTACCGAACTACACCCAAAACCTCCAACGGTGAAACTCCGTATAGCCTGGTGTACGGCACTGAAGCCGTAATTCCGGTGGAGATCGGCGTACCCAGTCCCCGAACTCTAAATTTCTCCTCAGAAATGAATGACGACGGACTGAGAGCAGAACTAGATCTCGCCGAAGAAAGAAGAGAATTGGCGTGCATAAAAGCAGCCAAGTATAAGGAGCAAGTAGCCCGGTATTATAACCAAAGGGTGAAAAAGCTTCAATTTCAAGTGGGAGATCTCGTCTTGAGAAACAACGAAGTAAGCCGAGCAGAAAAGCTGGGCAAACTCGAACCCACATGGGAGGGTCCGTATCGGGTGTCCGAAGTCCTCGGCAAAGGGTCTTATAAATTGACTCACATGTCAGGAGAACAAGTACCCCGAACATGGCACGTCTCCAACCTCAAGAAGTACCACTTGTAAGAGACAAGGTCCGGTCAGTCTGTCTTGTGTCTAGTTCGGTCATAGGGGTACATGTTTTTATTTGTTTGTTTCTTACTTGTGCCTTTTACTTGTCGTTTTAAAAAAAGGTTTAAAGTTTCTTTCCTTCGTCTTTTTCATTTTTTTCTCTATGTGTTTTGTCTCTATGTGCTTGTCGTCTCTTACAAATGGTACCAAGGTATATCGTTCTTTAAAGACTGATCCCCTTTTTAGATCGATTATTAAAGACTATTGTGAGTCCAAGCTTCCAAGGAGGATATAAGACCACAATTCAGCTTAACAAGCAGTCCGTCTGAAACGAACTGCAATAAGCCAACGATTGTGAGTCCAAGCTTCCAAGGAGGATACAAGACCGCAATTCAGCTTAACAAGCACTTCGTCTGAAACGAACTGCAATAAGGGAAAGTCCGATCCACGCGATAAACCTCGCCGAATTAGGACGACCAAGTTCGGTCAAAGAAGTTTACCTCATAAGACCGGGGACGACCATGTCTAGTCAAAGAGGTTTACTGCATAAGACCACTTCGGTTAACTGGGGAAGTCCGATCCACGCGATAAAACTCGCCGAATTAGGACAAGGGAAAGTTCGATCCCGGCGACAAAAATCGCCAAATTAGAACACAAACCAAGTCCGGTCAAAGATGTTTATTTCATCAGACCAAAGACGAGTCCGGTCAAAGATGTTTATTTCATCAGACCAAAGACGAGTCCGGTCAAAGATGTTTATTTCATCAGACCAAGGACCAAGTCCGGTCAAAGAAGTTTACTTCATAAGACCGAGGACAAGTACGATGAAATTTTTTCGCTAAGCTGTAAATACAGTGTTAGAAGCGAAAACAAAATTTCATTTATCAAATCTTGTTCGGCATACAACTCCGCTACCCTACAAAATGGCGTTACGCTCTTACAAAGGACTATTCTACTGTCCAGGGTTGCTGAAGTTAAGCCACCTATCTGCAAAATCCTCTGGAAGCCGAGTTCGGTTGTTCCGAGCAGATGAAGAATAAGCAGGTCGACGAGATGCTATCCTCGACCCAACGCCTCTTCCCCGAGCCCGAGAAGTCCTAACACCTCGGCGATGAAGAGTCTCTGCAATAAGCATCTGCTGATCTTGCTCGCTCATAGTCACAACTCCTCGGCGAATTTCAGTCCGTCCCCGTCTTGACGATTCCGGTTGCTCCTGAGCCCGTTCTCGTCTTGACGTTTCCGGCTGTTCCGGAGTTCGTTGTTGGCTGGGAGTAGGATTTTGAACAAGGGAACCAGAGGTTTGATCTGGAGTGCGAGCATCTGTTGGCGCGATATGCCGGAGGAATCTCTCAATTGAGGGACGCCGGGCAAGAACAATGTCATACCGAGAAGCCCAGCGCCGCAATGATTTCACGACTTGTTGGCAAGCCGAGCTCTCCAGCGCATTGTTCCTCCGGAGTACATTATACTCCTCCCACAGTTCGTCAACTCGTTCCTGAACCTCTGATATGGTCATTCCCCCGCGCACACGGATGTAATCCTCATACGCAGTCCTCTCAGCAATGGCCGTATTCAGCTCGGCCTCCAGATCTTTCTTATCGGACTCTAAGTCCTTGATATCGGCCTCCAGCTTCACTAAACGAGCCAGAAGCTCGTCATTCTTCGTCTGATCGGCTATAGCTCTTCTCTCAGCTTCGTCCAAAGCCGAAGAGTACAGCCGTTTCCAGTGAAGTATCTCCATCTCCTTGGGTACAAAGCAGCTATATTAGTTCGGCAGCTATACCGAGCAGATAGTAAAATACAACAGGAATAAAGGCGAGTACGAAAAGCTATACGAAGACAAATGTAGAGAATTTTTCATTCACAAGGAAAATTTTTTACACTAGGGCTTCAAGGCCATTTTACAAGGAAGAAACTAGACTAAGAGAAGGGAGACGAAATCATACTCCGCCTGCTTCGTCTCCGGCTCCTCGGTCTGGTACAGCTTCCTTCTCCTGGGCTACCTCAGCCTCGGCCTCGCCTCCTGCCGGCCTCGCCTCCGCCTCCTGATCGGCCTCCTTCTCCGGATGCCCGGCCTGATCGACTTCGGCCTCCCGCTCCAGCGGCTCGGCCTCACCCTCTCCGTTGTAAGTCGAAGCGGGTGAAACGGGTCCCACGGAGGCAAAGATAGCCTCCAGGTTCTCGTCCCGATCAGCTCGACAACTCCGGACTCGGTCTGCAGAAAGCAGGACCGAAGATGAAGCGAGCTCCTCAAGGAGCGGCAGATTCTGAAGCCGAGCTGCTATCTCTCGGCTGTACAGAGGCAGCACGACGTCGGCCCCCTGCTCGCCCTTATCGGCAATTAGCCTTACCAGGCTACCGACAAAGGCCGAGAACTGGCTGCTCAAAAAGAGTTTCTCCGTGTAAACACGGAGAGCCTCCCCTTGGGCAACCACGGCAGCAGCATCGCTCCGCTTCGCCTGCTCTCGCTGGATGACGAGCTGGTTTTTGGCAAACTGAGCTTCATCCTGGGCCGAAATCCTAGCAGCTCTGGCCTTCTCAAAGTTAGCCTCAGCCTGTTCGGCCCGATGACAAGCAGCTGCCAACTTCCTCTGCATCTCGGCATAGTCATTGGACGCTTTGGAGAGTTCGACGGCGACGAGCTTGGAGAGCATATCGTTCCTCTGAAAATGAATAAAGAAAAAAGTCAACAAAGGGACCACAAAAAATACAGAAAAAAAAAGCAAGGCCAGAAAATCAAGAAGAGAATTCACCTCGGCGAAGTCCGTGGGCCATAAAAACGGCTCACAGATATGTTCCGAAGGAGGCGCCAAGACCACGTCTTTCTCTGGCGCTCTCGGGGGTTTCTGGGCCTTCCCCCTCCCCTTTGCCGAAGTTGACTCCGGCTTCTTCGGATCCGAAGAGGTTTTTTGCCTTTTCGGAGTCCTCTCGGCATCAGACGCCGAGCTGGCGGTTTTCGGCCTCTCCGGCTCCTTGGACTCCGAAGATTTTCGGGTAGCCTTGTTCAGCATGTACACTGCCAAAAAGCAAGAAAGCAAGGTTAGTTTTCTTCGTTAAAGCAGTAGAACATAAAGGTAAAGAGAAATCCTCACCCTCGGCCTCTTCGTCCGAAGACGAGATGTCGAACACGACGTCGCCCTTGACGAGCTCAGACTCCGTGTATTGTTTCCTAACTATGGGAATCTTGTTGAGCTCGTCATCGAGCTCGGCCAATGGTTCTAACCGAGGGTGAGGAATCACGGACTTCGGCCCTCTCCAGGGGAAGCCCGGAGCCGCTATCCTATTATAAAAAAAGAAGCGGTTTTGCCATTTCGGCCACTTGGTTTTGCAGAATGCCCTAAAAGGCTGTAAGGGGATCAAGTAAAACCAAGATCCCTTCCTTTTAAATTGGAAAAAATTAAGGATTGCCCGCAGAGACAGATCCTTATCTAACCTACGGAGTTCGGCAGCAAAAGCCGACAAGTGCCTCCAAGAATTCGGAGTCACCTGACCTAAAGGGAGTTGAAAAAAATCAAGAAACTCTACAAAAGGTGGGGGAAGAGGGAAACGAAGCCCGCATTCTAAGCAGGCTTCGTAAACGGTGGCATAACCCTCCGGCGGATCGTTAGCCCTATGATCATCGTCGGGAACCACCGCCTTCCCCCCAGGAAAAGAGTATTTTTCGTAAAGGGATATCACAGTATCCTTACTCAAGATACTGTGAAAATACTCTACGGTCTTCTCCCCGGATTCTTTCCGGCTAGAAGACCCCTTACCCCCTTTTCTACCGCTACCAGACTCAGACGAGGAAGAAGCAGACATGGTTCTTACTCTTTGAAAGTTTGAAGAAATCCTGAGAAAATTTTTGAAAGCGGAAGGAAATTTTTCACGCAAAAGATAGAGAGTGCAGAAGAAGCCAATAGCAAAGGTGTTCAAATGATGAAGAAAGGCGGTATTTATCAGATTTGGAAAAGATTTCAAATCATCGCACCGTTTCATATCCCACCTTTTCAGGATTCGACGGCCAGATTTTACTGTCGCATTTAATGCCGCATTTAATGCAGTCACGCGCAGGGCACGTCCCCCGACTTCAGCCTCCCCCCGTATTCCAGAATGCCGAAGTGACTCGCTTCGCCGAAGTGATTCACTTCGCTTTTCGGGGGGGGTAGTGATGGGGTGCGTACTAAACAAGCCCAACAGCAATGACGGCCCATCAGCCCAAAACCAAAGCAGGAGTATGAGTTCGGCATTACCAAAGAGTTCGGCCTCAGCCTACAGCTCGGTAAAAGCCATCCAATCAAGCTCTGCTCTCAGGTCGGCATCAAGCTCTACTCTCAGATCGGCAACCAAAGCAGTTCGGTCTCAGTATTCGACCGAACAAGGAGTTAGTGGACCCATACAGGATGTCCAACACACCAACTACCACGTGGTGTCAACTCAGGCCACGATCGTAGGCCATGACCTACGCTACATCCACGATCTTAGGCCATGACCTACACGACATCCACGACTTAGGGTGGTGATGCAAGCCACGATCTTAGTTCAAGATATAAATGGAACTTAGATCTGATATGAGGGGGTTAAGCTCTCTAGAGATAAAACACCATATAGCAAATAGCAAGTTTGTATTTGTAAGCTGTAGAAAACAGATCAAGCAATACAATCTTGCCCTCCCTTTTTCCCGTGGACGTAGATTTACTTCAGTAAATCGAACCACGTAAATTCTTTGTGTCTGTATTTTCATTCTCTACCAGCATTTGCTAACATCAAAAATTCGCGGATCCATCAGCAGACTTCTGAGCGACAATGTCCTTCTTGCGCAAGAAATCATCCGCGACCTAGCGAAGTGTTCTCCGACTCCGAATGTTGCAGTAAAACTTGATATGGCAAAAGCTTATGATCGTGTTCAATGGCCTTTCTTGATTAAAATCATGCGCCAAATGGGATTCGATGAGAAATGGATCAGCTTGATCGAACGCAGTGTGAATTCCTGTTGGTTCTCGGTCTTAATCAATGGGACAGCGGCAGGTTTCTTCAAGTCATCAAGGGGCCTTCGACAAGGGGACCCTTATCGCCCTCCTTGTTCATCCTCGCGGCAGAATATCTATCAAGGAGCCTTGATAAGCTCATTAAGGGAAGAAGGGAAAGGAGGTTCATGACCACGTTGCATGGGCTGGAAGTATCGCATCTTGCGTATGCCGACGACATCATTGTTTTTACACAAGCGCAGAGAGAATCGGTTCAGGAACTCGTCGAGTGCCTGACTCACTATGCTGCAACGTCGGGACAGAAGATCAACATGGAAAAAAGTCATTTCTATTTGGATGACAAGCACGGTGATTGGGAACAGAGCATCAAGGCTATTGGTGGCTGGCAACGAGGATCCTTCCCCTTTACTTATCTTGGGGTTCCGATCTTCAAGGGGAGAAAGAAAACAGATATGTTCATGTTCCTCAGAGATAAGATCACATCAAGAATACACACGTGGGCTCACAAGCATCTTTCATTCGGAGGAAGACTCCTGCTAATTAAGAGTACCCTCGGATCAATCCCCCTCCATGTTTTCCAAGTTCTTGAACCAACAAAGGAGGCCTTGAAACAGTTGGAGGGCCTCATAGCAAGATTCTTCTGGGGGACAACTCACGAGAAGAAAGCTACACACTGGATTAGCTGGGAGCAAATCTGCCCACAGAAGAAGGGGGTCTTGGCATTAGGAAGTTTGAGGACATGGTCGAGGCCTTTGGAATGAAACTCTGGATTAGATTTAGGGAACAAGACTCACTCTGGGTGAATTTTATGTTGCAAAAGTATTGTCGAAAGGTTGCACCGCCTAACACCCCTTTTTCAAAGAATCAAAGTGTTACATGGAAAAGGATGGCACGAGCTGGAAGCAAGATCCACACTCACATTCATTGGGCACTCGGGGACGGGGAAATTAACTTCTGGGAAGACATTTGGTGGGGGGGAGAAACTGATTAGTGAGCTGTGTACCCCATGAGTCAGATTGTCGCAGAGGAAAGTAAATGATTTTTGGGAAAATGGGAGATGGAATGAGATGCTGCTACGAAGCGCATTCGAACTGCTGGGTGTCCCATTAGAAACAGTCGCGGACATAAGCAAAATACCAATTGATTCAAGTGGTAAGGACACGCTTCGATGGGACTGCGCTCCACATGGGAACTTTTCCACAAATTCAGCTTGGGAAATTTGCAGGTGTCGGTTGCCTTCTCTGCAAGTCCTCAAACAGATTTGGAACGATTGTCTCCTTCCTTCCATTTCAATATTCATCTGGAGACTCCTGGCTAACCGAATTCCGGTCGATGCTAAACTACAATGGAGGAAGATTAGTATCACATCAAAATGTAGGTGCTGCTGCGCACCGGATGTTGAAACACGAGAACACCTCTTCCTACAAGGGGAGGTGGCGAGCCAAGTTTGGGGTAGCCTTGCCAACTGGTTCCCAAATTTACCAGCATGGAACGGGGCAACCACTGTTCTTGAGAGGAGAATCAAATTCTGGCACAGATGGTTGAATAGAGAAGATAAGCCCCATGTTAGCTCGATCATCCCCTGTTTAGTGCTATGGTTCCTATGGTTGGAAAGAAACAACCAGATCCATCGGGGGACATATTTCACAGCGGAGACTGTGCTCAACCGAACCACAAAATACCTACAGCAGCAGATCACGGCAGGGAAGCTCGGTAAAGAGCAATGGTCCGGGTGCGAGGGCGTCAGCATGTTTAATATCACCAGCTGGAAGGAAAAGCCACGGAAACAAATCAAACTCATTAGATGGATCCCTCCTGATACGAGTTGGCTCAAATTAAATGTTGATGGAGTATGGAACAATGAGGGAGCAGGGGCTGGAGGAATTTTGCGCGATGAGGATGGTAACCTAATCTGCGGATACAAATCAAATATCATGGCAAATTCTCGGAAAGATGCAATACTACAAGCTGTGTGCCTAGGCTTGAATATGGAGGTGGGTAGAGGCCGGCGCATTTGGATCGAAATTGGGGATCAAGGGACTGCCGAGACGCTACTTGCGAGGAAGTATGATGCAGCTGAGCTACGACATCGAACCACAGAGGTCAGAAACGTACTAAAGAGGCTGAATGTAAAAATCACCCACACCCCAAGAGAAGGCAACAAAATCGCAAACCAACTAGCGCACCAGGGCGGCAAGTTGAAACAATTTGAATTGATTGACCAGCATTCGGCGCCGCACTTGATCAAATCCATGGTTCGAATGGAACAGCTTGGGCTCCCGAATTTCCAGTTCCGTAGATAGGTTAAGTCGAGAGTAAAATGATGTTCTAATTTAAGCGGAGTAGTAGATGAGAGTAGAGCGGTATCTCTCTAAGTGTGGAGGTGAAACCGTGATACTCTATCTTTTTGTTTTGCAAGTCCGCTTTGGGCTTTTTGTGGATTGTAACAGTTTTTGAGATGATATAAAGGGATGAGGGACCCACGAACCCTCCACCGAAAAAAAACTCTTTGACACTTTCATTTTCATCAAATCTATACTAATTAAAAGTGATGATTGGATGAAATGACTATTCTATCCTTTTGGAGGAAAAAAAATTGCAATAAATTATGTAATATTAATCACACTATTGTTGTGACATACCAACAAATTGGGCTTGATAAACATTTGAGATGAAAAGCACATTTTTGTTTTATTCTCTATATGGCTGTAATGTCGATAATTGAACATAAATATAGAATTTTATAGTAGTAGTAATCGTTAGTGTGCTGTTTAGTTTTCAAGATATTTATTGGGAGGAAGGTTCTTGGGTCGTGAAAGACGAGAAAAAAATTCAGTGCTCCAGGTATATCACGATGGACATCTGACGTGGTATGCCCTACGAATAAGATTTTGACAACTAGACATATACATGGAACACACCACCATCTATAAACACACATGGCTACACATATATAGAAATTTTGTATGTCCACAACTATCCATATATACAAGCATTAATTACCCTATATTCAATGCATTTAAACCATTCATGTCAAAATAAGATTATTGTGGTGTAAAATTTATTCACGTATATATACATCATCAATTTACATGGCGGGAAGTATTTTTTACTACTAACATAAAATATTTTCATAAATAAAATAATAAATAAATAAATACTAGTTCAAATTTAGAGCGTCCACAGTGGAGCGACGATAGTCCGCCCGGTCCGCCTGATGTATCGGGCGGACTATCGTCCGCCACTGTAGCCATGCGGACGATGGCACATCCATCGTCCGCGCTCTATGCTTCGTCCGCGGACGATAGGCCTTCGATCAGGCATCGTTCGTGGTATCGTCCGCCCCAGTGCGAGCGACGCAGACGATGCAACGCGTTTTTCCTTTTTTTCGGATTTTTTTTATCTATTTAAACCTCCATTTCTCTTCCATTTCCCACACCAATAATTCTCTCCCATCTCTCACTTTCCCCACACACCAATATTTCACTCCCTATCTTTCTCACTAAAAAAATGAGACCCGATGACGACTGGAGTACATCGGAGGGCATTACTCGAGCCTCATTTGATTGCGTTCATGAGGCTGCGGCGGAATGCTTGGCCAAAATGGAGCGCGAAGCGGCGGAGCAGGCCCAGGCGGGGAGCAGATCCTGAGGCCGATTCGACGTCGGACGTTTGTCCGCCGCGAGCACGACGTAGCTCACCAACGTCTGTTCGCAGACTATTTTGCCGAGCAACCACGGTGTGGCCCGACGGTTTTTCATCGCCGTTTTAGAATGCGGCAAGATCTTTTTCTCAACATTGTCAAAACGTTGGAGGCACGTGATGAATACTTCTAGTATCGGGAAGATGGCATCGGCAGACCCAAACTTACGCCTTTGCAGAAGTGCATGGTTGCGCTCCGGCAGTTGGCCTATGGCACCACGGCGGACATGTTCGATGAGTACCTTCACGTCGGGGAGACAACTGGCCGCGAGTGCCTAAAGAATTTTTGTAGGAGAGTTGTGGAGGCTTATAGCAACACATATTTGTGAAAGCCGACTGCTGAGGATTGCCAGACCCTGATGAAGATGCACGAGAGGACGCACAACTTTCCTAGAATGCTAGGGAGCATCGATGGTATGCACTGGGAGTGGAATAATTTTCCGACGGCATGGAGAGGCCAATTTACTAGTGGATATAAGGGCAGCCACCTGACGATGATCCTCGAAGCCGTCGCTGACCATCGGCTATGGATCTGACATGCTTACTTCGGTGTAGCGGGGTCGAACAATGACATCAACGTCCTAAACTCATCCAACCTCTTCACTGAGCAATGCAATGGCAATGGCCCGGTCATCGAGTTCACTGCCAACGGACGCCAATATCATATGAGGTACTACTTGGCCGATGACATATACCCAAGGTGGTCTGTTTTTGTGAAGACGATCAGCTGCCCAATGGGTGACAGGAGAGTTTTAATTGCGCAAAAGCAGGAGGCTGTGCGGAAGGATGTCGAGCGGGCATTTGGTGTGCTCCAAGCGCGGTAGGCAATAGTGAAAGGTCCGGCGTGTTTCTGGTTCAAGGAAGTCATCGCCGATGTCATGTATGCGTGCATCATCTTGCATAACATGATAGTCGAACACGAAGGTGGATCTAGCTCCAGCACGGCGACCTCTCCCCACGTTCAAGGATTACCGATGAGCTTCAATGAGGTTCTATCTAGACAGGCCTCAATGCGCAACCAACAAGACCATGCTCAACTCATGAACGACATGATTGAAGAAGTTTGGAACCGTAACCGCCATTGAGAATTTGTAGTTTTTTTTATTTCGTACTGTAATGTTTGAACTTTTAATGAAATGAAGTTTTTTTTCCAATTTTTGTAGTGTTTTAAATATTCAAATAAATAAAATGCTTAGGGGGGACTATAGGGCGGCCTATAGGGCATCCCACTACAGGTGAATGGGTAGCAGGATAAAATGTTGATGTTGCGGAGCATAGGACGCCCTATAGGGCGGACTATAGGGCGCCCCATTGTGGATGCTATTAGAGTCATCACAAAACTCTTGAAACTATTTTATTTATGAAAATCTTTTGTCTACAAACTAACGAATAATGTTGATAATGATTAAAATTTATGGTTGGTGATTTTGAGTAGTAATTTTTTATTATAAATTTAATTCCTATTTATTATGACAATTATTTATTCTATTTTGTTTATAGTGATATTCTATGGTATACTAACAAAAATTTAATATAGTAAAAATAGTTTTTGGTCAGCTTAATTTTATTAACTACGACCTTTATATTTTAGCATAGAATATAAATATTACCAAATTAATGTGCCATGAAAAATAAAATAAGAATTATACTATATAATCACACATATATAATTCTACACGATTCTAGCAATAAGAAAAAAAAAATTGCCATTAAATAATACTCCTATATGCAATGTTAGCAATAAAAAATACTTCTCACCATGTAAATTGACAAGACTATTACTCATGTAAATTTCTCTCCACAATCTTTATTTAAAATGAAAGATATAAGTGCATTAAATATAGCATAATTAATGTGTGTGTATATAGAGATATATGTGTTTTATAAGAGAAATGCAAAATTTCTATATATGTGCAGCCACGTGTGTTTATAGCCAGGTGTGTTTATAGGTGGAGGTGTGTACCATGTATATATTTAATTGTCAAAATCTTATTAGTAAGGTATACCACATCAGCTATCCACCGTGGTATGCTTAGAGCAGTGAATTTTTTATCCGTGAAGACTAGGGAGAAAATTCTTTGATTTGGTCATTTTCAGCATATAGGAATGTTAGCAGCCACCACATTTCCGTGCACTTTCTCTTGTGACAATAAACATGATCACTAAAAATACACTGATTTCATATTTGACAACATTAATTCGATAACATCCATTGACATAGCTAGTTTTATCAACTAGTTAGTGACGTTAAGATTATTTAAGTGGGACTTTGCTCCATTTGCTTTCTAACAAAATTCAAATGGAAGTTGCGGAGAACTTGTATTACGATTAATTAATTTCATATATATGCTACACTTAGGTTGTTTTTCATGACAAACGACCACAAACATCACTTCCATAAATTTTCCTTGCCATTTGGTTTATGTTTTATCTCATAAATTATAACCAAAATCATGAAAAATGCGGATTGCATAAAACTCAAAGTATGAATTGTTATTTAGTACTAGTATCTTTTTACTTTTAAAAATATAAATATAATTAATTAAGCGCTTATAATCGAAAAATACAATAGCTATATGTCAATTCAGGTCTTTACCATCAATTTTGAATGTGGTTAAAAAATAGGCGGACTTTTAGCATGTAGCCAATTTTCCACTAAATTGAATTTCGCCCAAATAATATCTAAGGTGACATGTTGGTTAAACATAGTCGTCTTGATCTAATGTGTATTGTGTGGCATGTCGAAATTTATAACTGGACCAAATTAACGGTTGCCGTTTGATTAAAAAATACATAAAAATTTCAAATTACGTATAGACAAATCTACCTACCTAATTAATCACCGAAACAATGATATTTGAACATGTTAACTTGTATATTAACACTAATGTTATCATCGTTTCCATATCATTCAAATCTGTCATTGGGCACGTCACATATGATTTAATTTTGTTATAATACTTGATTGTGAAAAATTGACTATACTAAAAATTTGTGTATTTTTCACCACATTCAAAATTGGTGGTGATGAATTGACCTAATGTATGTTTTTGCTATTATAGGTAATAAACCATGTTATGCCTGCTTACATTGCAAAAAAAAAAAAACATGGTTTGATTATTTAGTAGTTTGTATATTTATTGATTTTGTCATGATTTATTTGATTTGAGAGTGGAATATATGTCAGCGAGGTCAATTATAGTAAGTGCTAAAAATAGTGTTTGTATAGTAAGTGCTCGTAATGTAGATGCATACATCCTATAAACGAAACTAATTAACTAATACAAATTTAAATTCACATTTCTGCATTTTAATGTAGAATGAAAATTCATTTTCTCCTACTAAACATCTAACAATTCACTACTAGCAACTTATCCTTGAGGAATTATTCATAGTTATAATCAAGCGAAAATCATATCTAAAATGAGAACTAAGAACTAATAATATTCATTAGATTTATTATCTATTCGTATTTAAGCATATTATGTGACAATATTTTCCAATTAATTTAAAGAAAAAATAGTAGAATTATCCATTAAAGCTAAGATAGTTAGGGTGTGATTGGTTGTGAGATAGTGTTTTCATAGGTTTACATTTTAGGTAATTTTTCACAAGTTGGGAGATAGTATTTTTCATATATTCCAGTGTTCGGTAGCATTTTTGAGAATTCAGAAATTGTATATACCTATGTTTGGTAGCAGATATGAGATATGTTCCCACATGATGACAATACTTGTGATGACAATAATACCCTTTTGGGACATGAAATTACCATCCACTCTTCTTCATTCTTCCTGCCAAAAAATTGGCGCCTAAGTTCCTTGAGTTTGGCGCCATCAACAGAAACGTGCTTCCTCTATATAAACATATAGCTGGAATCCCACAACTCACTCACTCCAAATCCATATAAACTTCTTCGCAATCGGATATAGGTGAGATGTCGGGAAATGGCAAGGGAAAACGCATATGCGAGGGCAACCCGTCGGGTATTTGTTTTTCTTTACCATCATCGCAATCTCTACTCTTTGTTCGTTCATCTGCCTTGAATCCATGTATTAATGTGTTGTTTTGCAGGTGTTGCAAAAGGTGGAAATTTGGAAAAGGTTAAGATCGACCGAACACGACGTACCTGGACCAAACGCGAGGAGGAGGTCCTTATTATCGCGCTGCACGATCTTGTGGCTGGTGGGTGGAAAGCTGATAATGGTTTTCGCCCCGGCTACGCCACGAGGGTGTACCAAGTGATGAAACGTGAGATCCCAGACACTCAGCTGAAGGTGTCTCCGCACATCAATTCGAAAATCCATACATGGAAGCGCGAATATGGAACTCTGTCCAACATCCTTGATCGCAGAGGTGTCGGCTTCAATGCTAATAATGACTTCAAGATTGAGTGCAATGACGAGCAGTGGGCCCAAATTGTTAAGGTGTGTATTGCCGTAATCCCTATACATATATATTTTTTATTTGTAGTGTATTTGTCTGTTGTACAAACTTTGAAACAAGGGGTTTTCCCATATTTTAGGCTGACATCAATGCGAAGACTATGCGCAACAAGCCGTGACCATATTGGGAGGATTGGAAGTCTATCTTCGGGAAGGATAGGGGTAATGGTGTGCGTGCTGAGGATGTGAGCCATGCCGATGACATACTCCAAGGGAATGATGCATCTGTTGTCGAGGAGTCACAACCTAATATGACTCCTTACACCCTAGACGAGTTCTTCACAGATGAACAAATCGAGGTAGCACTCAACTCTAAGACTACTACAGAGGTGCTGGTGGGTGACGATGACGAGCCACAGAACGTGAAGACTCCATCTGCTACCAAGAAAAAAGGCCGCAAAAGGAAGGTAGAGGAGGTGTTGGAGTCGATGCTAGATGTGATGACCAAGATACACGATGATACTAGTGATCATCTTCAAACGTTATCGTCACGCATCGGCTACGACTTTGATTTGAGCGCAAAACGAGTTGAGATCAGCAAAATGCTTGATGATATCCCTCTTCTCCCTAAGAAGCACAGATTCCTGGCATTGGACATCCTTGTGAAGGAGCCCGAACGCTTGGATCTGTTCACCGGGTTCTCCTTGACGGACAAGCATGACTACATCCTCCATATCTTAGAGGAGAAGCATGGGATATGAAGATTGAGGCATAGGTGTGTATGTGTAAGACCCCTTGTTTTTTGCATTCTCGCTGGGGTAGCTGTAATGGTGCCTGTGAACCTAATGGGCCTTTTGCGTGTATAATGTTTGTGTAAATGGTTTAGTGGTACTACGTGTATTAAGCTTTTAGTGGAAGTAAGTTGTGGCAGTAGTCTTAAGTGGAAGTAATCCTTTTGGTAATGACATGTATATATTTTATTACTCCCTCCTTAGTTCCTTACCAGATTTCAAACTTCAAACACATTGAAACTCTCCAAAATCCACCTCCTCAAATCGAAGATGCACAGATATATATTTGCCACCATTTTGTGCACTGTGCTTTTTCATTCTTTCTACCAAAAGTTCACCAAGAACTGATATAGGATATGAAAATCTTAGTGCTTGATAATTCGTCAAGCATCTAAGTCGTTGTACAGCTGAGGAGCATCAGTAGATAGCCGATTTGCAAAAGGTGACAACCTTATGATCCTGATTAGCAAGTATAGAAGAATTGAGTGCAAATCCAAGAAGTGCAAAATTAAATAAAGAAACTGAGGCATACTCAGGCACAAACTATAGAAATCATTTAAGATTGTCAAACATCAACACCATACAATCGATCAAAATACATACTCCCAACATAATTCGAAATAGGTAGACATTGTTCAGTGATAAAAGTGCATAATACATATATCTTCAACTGCACGCTGAAATCCTTACTGATTCTGCCACATGTAGTCAGCGAGGTCTTGACGCATTTGGTTCCACCCCGGTGTTGATTCGACTGCGTCAACGTACTCCACATCATTTTGGTCATCACCGTCAGCCCGCTGTCCCCCATCACCTTCAAGTGCGGCGTCGTCCAATTCTTGTTCCACTGAATCTGCTTGCATTTCTCCTCTAATGTAATTGTGCAATAGGAAGCAAGTCATAATGAGTCGGGTTTGGGTCTCAATAGGGTAGAAGGAAGCGCTACGCAAAATACCCCACCGCATCTTCAACACGGCAAATGCACGCTCTATTATGTTACGCGCCATTGTATGGCGCATGTTGAATAGTTCTCTTGGACTGGTCGGCCTCTGATTTTGGGGGCCCCACTCTTTCAGATGGTACCGGACACCTTTGAAAGGAGTTAGGAAGCCTTCACTGTTCGCATATCCGTTGTCACACAAGTAATACGTTCCTGCGGTCACAAAATAATAATGAAACATCATAACCAATTTTTGGAACACATAGCTTGGTTGTACTTACCTTTTCGGACTTTGAGACCATTGGGCCGAGTCACAGCGTCGCGAAGAACCCTCGAGTCAGCAGACCCCTCCCATCCAGGTAGAATGTACACGAACCTTAGGAACCGGTCACAAATTGCTAGTGTGTTTGTTGCAATCCGGCGGTTGCGCGACCGGTAGCGAGGTGTATCAGCGATGCTAACACGCACATTTATGTACGTCCCATCTAGTGCACCAAGGCACCCCTGTAGTGGAAATTCAATCAATAAAATGTTCCACGCAACATAGTTAAGTCAATATATACCGTTTACCTTAAACCATTTCCATCGTGGGTCGTCACATGTATCGTCAACAGGTGTGGGCTAAACGAATAGGGTACTGTGGAGATGGATAACTGCTCGCATCACCTTGTGCACGTAATGGCTGACGGTATGCCCGGACCTAATGAAATTAAATCCTACAATTCGAGTTTTGTTATGGTGAGCTAGAGTACTCAGAAACATTGCAACCTGCTCCTCCACTCGGACGTATCTTTGATCAACCAAACCGCACCTGTCGCGTAGAATCCGACATAAACGCCCAAATGCATTGCGATCCATTCGGAGGTTGCTGATGCAGTCTCTATCAGTTAGACCAAACAGTCTATCCATGTGTCTTACTTGAGCAGGAAGCTTTGACGACATGTTGTAGGTGATAGTTGCAAGTTCATTATTTCCAATATTCGACGAGGTAATAATTGTCCAGACCATGTTCAAAATTGTGAGCAGGTCTTGTTGTTGTGTCCTCACAATGTCCTCAATCATAATTACAACTGTCTCCGCCTCCTTCATCTTTCGTTGTCTTTCTTTAACCATCTTAAACAAACTAGGAAATAATCACAGCAAAAAAATCTCAAAATAAACCCAAAAATTCCCAAAAATCAAACAGAATTCTACTTTACAAGATTAAGTATATCTAAATGTTTGGAAAGAAAGAGGCTATATAGAAACACAAATAGACGATTTGCAGCCTAAAAAGAACGAATGGGAGGGGGAGAACTAAGGTTCTTTTTTACCTAAGTGAGTTAATTAAAACAACAGTTATCCTTACATTAGCTGAAAGATCATAATTGGCTCCAGAGTTCAATCAGCCAACATTGTACAAGAAATGAGTAGTTTCTTCCTCTAAATCCTAACTACTACAATCTTTTACTTCTATTGATGAGTTTATCTCTAACAAAATTCAGAGGAGAGTTGTGCAAAGCAGATAGTCTAAAAAAGTGTCGAAGATGGAATCTTTAAAGAAATTCAAGATACATAGTTGTGGTTATGAATGAAAATGCAACAAAGGCACGAAATTCAAACTCAATTCACCAAATACCATTCCATATTTACCTAACAAGTAAAAAAACAAGTAGCTAGAGAGAGAGATGAGGGGGACACCTGGAATGCAGTGGGGGTGGTGGGAGCAATGAGAGATTGGAGAAGAGAAGTCCACAGACACAATTCTACAACTTTACAATCTGAGCAATTCTTGCACTTGGCTAAAAACATACAACAAAATTCCATTATAAACACTACTCCAAGGATGCAGAAGAAAATTCGAGGTATTGAATTTGGGGCGAAATTTCGCAGTCAAGGATGCAGAAGTAACTGTCGCGAAAAGTTGAAATCGCGACCGACAATCACCAACAGACTCACAAACAAATGTGTACAATATTACAATCTGACCAATTCTTGCAAAATTCACAGAAAACCCCACAAAATTCCATTATAAACACTATTTCAAACATCAATACTCATTATCATAATTCATATCGAAGCACATGACCGCCGACAAGGCTCATAACACAAAAATTTCCAGTATTGAATTTGGGTGAAATTTTCGAACTCAAAAAAGGTGCAGAAGTACCTGTCTCGAAAAGTTGAAATCGCTGCCGGCAATGCGTCTTCTTCGTGTCGCGGGGTTGCAGTTGGAGAGGTAGGGTGTTGCAGTTGGAGAGGTTTGAGGGCAAATTTGGGAGAAATCGTTGATTAGAGATTTCTGAGAAAGAGAGATAAACTTTATACCACCAAATTCTGCCGACAAGATTTTCCCTTCAACACCGATACTTATCTCCCCTCCTATGAAACCCGGTGATTTTATACCGGGTCACCCGATAGTTTTCATAGCTACCAAAGATAGGAAAATGAGCACAAACAGTAACCTTTTCCCACTTTCCAACCCTATTATTGCCTTTTTCACAGGTACCATTCAAGCCCTTATGGTATATATTAAAAGTAAAGAAAATTGTTATGGAGTTTACTGATATTTTATGTAATATAGACTGATTTAGATGCTCATACTTTAAAGATTTTCGAAATATATGATCATGCAACAAAATATGTTCAAATGTCTTGATCATATGATTAAATGCAATTAGAATGTCGTTAAAATCATCATCAAATCACCTTTAATTTAATATTGTTTTGTGAAAAATAATTTAAATTAATAAAGTTAGGCAGAATTTAAAGTTTTGAGATTGTTTTAGGAGAGAAATTAAAAAAAATTGATGTTAACTGACAACTACTAATATTTTTCATTTCCGTTATTAACTCTATGGCTTCACGTGATTGCATGTGGAGCCACTATATTATATAGATGAAAAGAATTCTCATACACAGAACAAACGATATAGAATATAATAAAAAAAAACTCATGCATAAACGATATTGAATCCAATACTACAAGGACAGAGTTTTACTCATGTCCTAACTTAGCCACTTAAATTGGGCCAAATTAGCTAATTATGACTATTTGGATAAATAAAATGTAATGACTTTATAAATCTACGAAATTCCATTTCCTATCATTTCATTCCATCGCAATCCAAGTAGTGATAAAGCGATGTCATCAAATGACGTCATTCACACCACTCAGCTAGTGCCACCTAGCTTTGGAGCACCTTCATTGTATGCCTCTAGGAAAGGGTCCACGAAGCTTCTTCATGCAATCAAAATTACTAAAAATGAAACAAACAAATTCCAGAAATTGTATTTATAAAAACGAATGGAAACGCTCCATTTTCCACAAGCTCAATTTTCTTATCATCAAAATGTCCTTCAACTTCAACTTTGATTCCATACTAAGTGTTGATCCTCAATTTCAAAAACCTCCAAACCCTAACCCTAACCCTAATTTTGATAGGGAGATCTTTCATTACCAAGTCGATGACGCCTTGTATTTCAAAGATGTTTCGGATTACCTCATGTCGGAGGAGAGATCTCTCTCTCCGAACAACAGTGTTTTGGATAACGTAGCGAACAATGTTCACGATGAATCTTCGAGCTCAATCGGAAACAAGCAAGTTCAACCCCTTTACTTTTCTTGAAATTACCTTGGGTGGATATTTGTTAATTAATTTGATTAATTGTACTTATTTTGTTTAATTTTATGTATTGCAGGGATAATAGAAGAATAGCGATGAAGTACAACAAGGAAAAACAAGATTATAGGGTTGCATTTAGGACCAAATCAAAGCTTGAAATCATGGATGATGGATTTAAATGGAGAAAATATGGGAAGAAAAGGGTCAAGAGAGCAGTCCTAATTTGAGGTATCATCAGTTTCCCAATATTTTATGATCAAAATCTCTTGGATTTATTTGATCTAATTTAATTACCCTATTCTCTTACCCTACTTTTCTTAGTTGATACAAATTATTAAAATCAATTTGCAACCCCAGCCCTAATGCGATAATATATCTCATGAATATATGTTTCAATATGTGCATATCAATAAAACTAGTAGATCATGATATTTTTATAGACATAAAACCTTTTATAGTCCTCCATACATTTAAATTTTATTATATATCTGCAAATAGTTTACTAGAATTCATTTCTTTGTCAATTATCAGTTTGATATGATATTTGTCGCTTCCTAATTAGCTTCCTTTTAAGAATCTGTTTAACTTGTGATCAACTTTGTCTTTTTGTATAGTTTCAAGTAAAAAATTGAGTTTTTTGTATATATATCAAGTCTATATAAATACATAAAGACAGTGTAAATTATTGTTATATATACACAATAGTAGGTATTTACATGATATGCAATAAATGCTAATATAACTATGAACTAATATAGATCAAGTTTATATAAATCACTATGATGAATTAATTGATGAAACAACAGGAATTACTTCAAATGTTCAAATGGAGAATGCAGTGTGAAGAAAAGGGTAGAAAGAGATGGAAATGATTCAAGCTATGTGATAACAACTTATGAAGGAGTGCACAATCATGAGAGCCCTACTTGTGTGCTTTATTGCAATTCACAATCACTTTCTATTTGATTGTATTACAAATAATACTATGTTCATCCAATTTGGATGTAATTAACTGTATGTGCAATAATGTAATTTTCTCCAATACTTGTCAAACGTATATATGCTAATTGAGATCCTATATATTATATTTTCAATATAATTTTGTTTGCCCACTTGCTTTCAAAAATAGATTCTGGCTTTGATCCATTTAATCTATCGAAATCAAGTCCCACTAACTATTTATTCGTTGTTAATGACAAACTTTGATTAATTATATGAATTTATTTAACACTTCAATAGGTTACATGGTACGGGAATCAACATTACATTCCGTAAGTTATTCAATTAAAATCTGGAATACTTATAATTTATTATTTCCCATGTCCTTTAAAAATATGAACTACTTTACTTTTATCTACTAAAAGTTATTAACTTTATAAATATTTGAGCTCACCAAATACTATTAATAATGTACACTACACTATTCGCTAATATTATTTCTATTATCTTCTCTTTTTCTAATATTATTAGGAATTAATTCATGAATATGATTATGAAACTATGAAAGCATTTTTTTGGTCACTTTTACAGTTAAAATATATGTAAAAAAATTGTAACAAACCTATATTTATTTGTTGATTGTAATATATATATTGTACTGACACTACAACAAAAAAAAGCATTAAGGACATTTTTAATGCAATTAAGGACGCTAATTTGTATTTCTAAATATACCACCAACGCTTCAAAAAACATCGTTATTGTTAGTGTCCCAACTAAAATTAGAGGACGATAATTTAGGAACACTTTATTTTGTGTCTAAATTATTGTTAATTTTCCAACGCAGGTAATTGCGTTTATGTCCCTAAAAAATAAGTATTTTGTTGTGTGAACTTGTTATATCGAAGTTACTAAATTTTTCTTTATTTGGATTATCCCTAAAATTAGTTTCAATCTATTGTTGTAACATTTCTCTTTTATGAAATGAATCTAATTTTTTACTAATAATAAATCATTCACATTTTCTCACTAACTATCTTACTTTGTCAACTTTATATTTTATCTGTCCATGAAATAATAACCGCATTTGTCATTTAGGTCCATCTACAATTTAAAATCACATTTACTTTTTTCATTATTGGTAAGTGGACCCCACTATCCACTAACTCATTACATTCATATTCTATTATGAAACTATATAAAAGTGGAATCCACATTCCACTAACTTAAAACTCGCACAGACAGAGTCAAAATGAAACTTTAAATTATGGACGAAGGGAATATTAAAATTCATTGAATTTGTTTGATTTATTCTTTACGAATGTGAAAACACAAATTGAGAAACAAATATTAGGGGTATTCTTTATTGTCTAAATCTTATTGGGATTTTGCAATGTTGAATTTGTTCCCTCTGTCAATTGGGTTTTTGGGTTGGAATCTGGAAGTCCCAATTTCATAAAAAAGATGCCTTCATTCATGGAGATTTTGCTTGTTTCTTGATGAATGTGGAGTAGTAGTGAGGTTAGTGCATTGGAGGAGACATTTCCCTAATTAAGATTTTGTTCCTATAGAGTTTTTAATTGAGATTTATCGTACTAATGCATAATGTTGGTAATTTTGAAGTGTTGTGATCAAATTAGGAGCACAAGTGCACTCTGGTGACCAATTTGTCAAAGTGCTATATATAGATAAATTACCAAGATTTCCTGCGGATGAACTCATAATTTTGATTTTTTTTTACTATTTTGGTCTGTCTCACAATAAAAGTCTCATTTCATTTTTACTATAAATGGTAAATAAGTCCACATTCCACTCCAAGAAAGTGGATATATCGAGGATCAACAGCAACAACGCTCGGTATTCGATATTATCAACTCCAAGAGTTTATAACCAGCTGCATTTTTCACTCCAATAATCGCTAATCAATGGACCTATTCTATGTGTTTGTTGCATATATACAAATGCATTTTAGATTCAAGAATCTTGTGAGGCTTGTCTTCACTTCCATCTCTTCGAATTCTTGGTACCTTTCGATTTCTGTTTAGCAGCTTGGAACGCCTGCATCTTCTGTTTCTTACGAACTTCCTTCTCCGCCTACACAGCAGACAACATAAACGCGTGTTAGGACAATGTCGAACCAGTCGACCTAGATCATGGCAAACTCTTGTTACCTTAGACATCTTGGATTTCGCTTTTGCCTTTGGTGACTTCTCCTCAATCTCCGCCTCTCGTTCCAGCTCCCTCTCTCTCGCTTCAAGATTCTTCTCCAAATAATACTGTTGTTATCAAGAACGTTGTCATGCTATTAGATCTCGTTTCATTCGTAGAAATTAGACAATGAAGAAACGGAAGATCTAAACCGGGGCTCACATTGTAGTCTCCTGCGTAGTCTTGTAGGGTCCCGTCTTTGACTTCTAAGACGCGATTCACAATCTGCTTTATGAAGTATCTGTCGTGTGACACTGTGATAACCGTGCCTTCATACTCGTTTATTGCCTCCTAATAAAACGCACAAAAAAAAAATTAAGCTAGAGAAACTCGAAGATGGAATAGACGAGGAGCCACACCTCGAGCATCTCCTTTGTTGGTATATCCAAATGATTGGTCGGCTCATCCAAAACGAGCAGAGTTGACGGTTGCACCATGAACTTGCAGAAGGCGAGGCGAGCCTGCAATACAAGGAAAACGTGAGCATTCAAACACAATAACAAATCAAAATATATGATAGAAGTGTGTGGACAAGCATCTAACCTTCTCACCACCACTCAGAAATGAGACCTTCCGGTCAAGCATGTCTGCCTTGAAGTTATAACGGCCGAGTAGACCCTTTACGTCGTCAAGCCTCCAGTCCTCTGCAACTTCGGCGACAGTTTCCAGCACGGTTTTGTCCAAATCAAGTGCTTCCGCCTTAAATCAAAACGAACATCTCCGATTAGCCAAACAAAAGTCAGAAGACAAGAAAATGGGTCATGCAAATTCAAGCCGTGCAGGTAGCAAACCTGATTCTGTTCGAAATAGTTTGGTAACACGTTGTGTTCACCAATCAGAACCTCCCCTCCATCCGGTGATTCCATGCCCATAATCAGTTTAAGTAGTGTACTTTTTCCACACCCGTTAGGGCCAAGAACCGCGATCTTTTCTCCCCTTTCAATCGTTAGATTTGCGTTCTTGAACAACACCTGGTGGCAGCAATTATACAAAAAATGTTCAAAGACGATGTTCCATAAATCAACAGATAATAAGCACTTTCATTTCATATCGAGTAAGGTAATTACCTCGTTCTCGAAACCAAAGTCAAGACCTTTTACTGTCACTACAGAACGACCACTTCTTCCACGCTCTGGGAACCTAATCTTCATTTGCTTCCGAATGAATGGTTTCTCGACTTGTTCCTCATCCTGTAGTTTTTCCAGCTTCTGTTGACACACGGATTTCAAAAGGGATTGTGAGAAAAATGATAAAGACATTAAATAAAACAACTTTTAATTCGAGTTTCAGCAGAAAGTTCGTTATGTACAAACATCAAAGAGTGACCTTTTCAGCGGTAGAAGCACGACCAGCATTTGCTCCAGCGTTCAACCTACTTATAAGGTCCTTTGTGTGCTCAATTTCCTTTTGCCGTTTCTCCCATGCTGCAAGCTGAGTTTCAACCCACGCTGCCTTGCCAATGATGTAGTCTGAGTAGCTTCCTTCGAATGTTCTGGAAACTCCCATATCAGTTTCCACAATCTTCGTACATAACTGGTCGAGGAAAGCTCTGTCGTGGGATATGATGACCATTGGCACGTCTTGCTTATTCAGATAACCCTCTAGCCACTCGATTGTGTCAAGATCAAGGTGATTTGTCGGTTCATCCAGAAGTAACAAATCCGGATCCTGCAACATCACATTCGCATATGATCACAAAAAGTACAATATCAAAACCACAACAAATAGTAATTACACAATCAACCAACACTCACGACCTCGCACCAATAGCCACGAAATCAAAACCTATAGTACCTCAAACATGAATAATCATACTATTAACAATTCAATTACACCTGCAGCAGAGTCTTTGAACTAGCTAAAAGAAACACAACCAAAACATTGAGATTCAAAACATATAAATCCTCAAGTACGATCAATCAAATCAACAAATCAATCAAAACTATAGCAGAATCTTCGAACTAGCTTAAAGCCTTTAAACCAACACAATCAAAGCATAACATTTCGAAACTTATAAATCCTAAACTACAATCAATCAAATCAACAATTCATCTACACCCGCAGCATATTCTTCGAACTAGCTAAAACCAACGCATCAAACCATCAACGGTCAAAAAAATATAAATCCGTAATTACAATCAACGAAATCAACAATCATTTCAGAACCTATAAATCCCCAACTACAAACAATCAAACCAACAATCTTGTTTTATACCTGCAACAGAATCTTCCCAAGTGACATCCTCATCTGCCAACCACCACTAAAAGAAGCAACAAGCCGGTCCCCATCTTCAGGCGAAAACCCGAGATCAGGCATCAGTTTACTGATCTTCACATCTACCTCATCCAAATTCACAGCTTGTGCCCTCCTCTGCAGCAAATCAAACTCATCTAAAAGCCTCCCCATCAGCTCCAAATCGTCAACTGACTTCTCTATCGCCTTCTGCACCTTCTCCAGCCTCTCCGCAACCTCCATTTCCTCCTTGAAAGCGCTCAAGAACTCTTCTTTCACCGTCCTCGTCGACACCACCTCAAATTCTTGGCTCAAGAAGGCAATTTTCATGTTGCTCTTCGCCTTAATCACATTGCCCGAATCAGGCTCCTCCAAACCCGCTATAATCCTCATTTGGGTCGTTTTCCCCGCGCCATTAACGCCCACTAACCCAACTTTCTCCCCCTTTTTCACCTCCCAGTTGATATCTTTCAACACAGTGACGCCCTTATAGCTCTTGCTGACGTTTTCTAACCTAACGCCGGAGGAAATTGAGGAAGCGCCGGTGGAATTCTTGTTCCCGCCGCGCTTGTAGCTGATCTCTGAGGCGTCGGGGTTGGTTTCGGATAAAAGGGATTCGATATTTGCTTTCTCCTCCTCGAGGGTTTTGGCGGAAGTGGATGTTTCGGTGGCGATGGCTTGGAATTTGGGGGAAATTCGGAGGGGGGTTTTGAAGAGATTGTTAGGGCTGATTGCGGTGGCTTTGATTGAGGAGGAAGCAGCGGTGGTGATGGTGGTGATTGATGAGCAGTGGAAGGGGCGGAGGGCCGCCGGGAAGGAGTGGGAAAGCGGTGCTGCGCCGGCGAGGAAAGTCGACCGGAGGTCTAAAAATTGGAGCTTTGATGCTAAGTCCATTGAGAGTGTGAATTCCGATAGTTTAATTAGTGTTGGAGAGAGTTTTGGGAGAGAGAAAGCTGCGTTTTATCTCTGCCGCGAAACGCCCTCTTTCTCTGCTCTGAGGAATTGAAGATGCAACAGAGGTGTTGAAGAAGAAGATGTTTTCAATTAGGGGTAAAAATGTCCTTTCGTTAAATAGAAGATTAGATAAAAAAAAATTTGGGGAAGAAGATATAATAATACTATTAATTAATACGATAGAAATATGATCACTTAATAACTATGATAAATTAAAATCGACCACTAACAACCTATGCATGTCAACATGAAAATATTTATGTCAACTAAATATAGTTGATATACGTACATCTTCTGTTAATATTTAAATATTGATGTCAATAGTACGATAACATGACGCATACTATAAACCTTAATTATCAGTCCATGAAATATTTTTTATAATCATAAATAGTAAGATTGTAAGTCATATAGAGCATGAGTAATTATTTCTTGAATCAAACTAATGATAATTTTGTACACAAATACTTGCAAAAAAATAATCCATCCAAAAAAATGTGGGGAAATTGGAATTTTCTTCAAGAATATATTTATATATATCTATTCGGAGGGAGGGCGACAAATTTTGGGGCTTGGCAAAATTATGTGGATGATGAAGATTATAGATAAAGTTTTTTTTTGGTGTAAACCAAATTGAGATTTCAACCTCACATTTTCATGCCACGTCTACAAAGAAATTCGTATATGCTGCATCAACCACTCATTTTTATTAGGGAGATATATTCAATTCTATTTGGCGTAGTCATTTAATATTCATTTTGTATGAATATAGATTACAATGTAGTTTATTTATTTATTTTTTTGGTAAGAAATGTAGTTTATTTATTTGTTGGGCCGATATGTTTGACATATTGTAGAATTGTTACTTATGTAGTGAAATAAGTGTAATATTTCCTCCATTTCTTAGTCCCATCATGAATGATTTTTAATTTTATTTGGAATGTTCTATTTAAAATAATTTATTTTCTTTTATAAAAAAGCAATATAATTATTTTCTGTTATTTTATTTTATTTTATTTCATTTATACTATTTTTTCTTTATTTCTCTATTTTATTTTCTATTACTTTATTTTTTCTCCATTTCTTTACTTTATTTACTCCCCTACTTTACTTTATCTTCAGTTTTTTTTAAATATTAGTACTGTTTTTTAATCTCGTATCCAAAAGGAGTACTATTTCATTAATATTTTAAATATTAATACTGTTTTTAATCTCGTATCCAAAATGTTACATTGAAGTTCAGAATTACACTTGTAAAGAGATATTTATTTCTATTTTCCAGGCATGGATTTGTATGGTGTGCATGAGAAAGAAGACTAATTGAGATATGGACACCATTTGAATTCGTTTTCTGTGTAAAGACAATAATAATAATCTTATCATAGTTATTTCCAATTTTTTTCTTGATTTGGATTTCTACTGTAGCTTTAAAGCAATTAATCTTATAGCTATCAGTGACATAATTATAGCATTACAATGAGTATAATTCAACTCTATAATGGATACTCCATCCGTTCGCAGTTAGAAATTCCATTTCTTGGGGGCATGATTTTTAAAAAATGTTAAAAAAACTAGGTGGAAAAAAAGTTAGTAAAATATGAGTTCCACTTGTATATATTAATTTAAAATGAAATGTGAGTAGAATAAGTTAGTGGAATGTGAGACCCTATTATCATTTATGGTAAAAGTGAACCGAAACTCCTATTCGCGGACGGACTAAAATGAAAAACGAGACTCCTATTCGCGGACGGAGGGAGTAATATATTGGGGTTTGATTAGGGGTGGGTTGGTACAGAATACCGTACGATGAACGTCATACAACATACTATACCGAAAACTGTGGTATGACAAAATATCATACTGATACCATACTGGATTTTCGGCATACTGCAATCCGGTATACCGAAAATTCGGTACGGTTAATTTTTTATATCGTTACTTTACTCGTTATTATGGTATACCGAAGTTTGGTATAATATACCGTAATACTGTTATGAAGAAAAAATCTATTTTATACACAAAATAATTAAAGAAGGATTTTCATATATTTTTTCTTTTTAATTCAATTTTATATATAAACATATTAAATACAATATAATATTTATATAATATATCAACATGTCTCTATGTACCAAGGATTCAATATATTGTGGTATACCGAATCAACGGTATACCACGGTATAGGAAAATTGATACTGATATCGTACCGAAAAATTTCGGTATTGTATCATACCATACCAAAAATTGTGGTATGCCGGATAAAATTTAAATGTTTTTAGATGTTTAAACTCAACGAGGAAAGGATTTTGCATGTTTCCAAACTTGAAAGCTCCAAAGGATTCTAAAGCCACAATGAACATTTAAGAAGGAATACATGAAGTACGATATTATAGGTCGTTTAGATGGGCCAATGTATTTGTATTACACCCTAGCTTTAAAGGAAACAAATATATAAAAGTAAGTCCGTAAACTTTTTTGCATTCATATTTTACTTTTTATGTTCATTTATACCAATTAAAATTATATCGAGTTTTAGAGTTAAGGTTCGAGTACCTATTAATAGCGCTGGGTCGGTACGGTATATTGTACCGAAAATGTTGTACCGTATACCGTACTGAAAATATTGGTATGAAAAAATTTCATACCGTTACTGTACCGAAAATTTTGATTTTTACCTACATATGCACGTTCGTACTTCTCCGATATTTTTAAGTCAAACATCTTCAACAAACAGACACTACATATGTGTGCCCTATTATTGTTAAACTTGCTCATTGTTGGCCTTATTCGATAAAAGGTGTTGCTGTAATACCCGCCCCTTTTATTATCTTTCTCATTAACGTTAAGGTCGAACTAGTAAATCCTAGCTCTCTTGGTTTGTGTTTTGGAATGGAATTTATTACCGTTTGTGAATGCTTAGTGTTGTTAGCTCGCGAAACAAAAGTTAAAATGATACCTTAACGAACTAAAACGAATTAGTGTTTTTATTCCTCTAATTAAACAAAGTACACTAATATAAGAGAATAATAAGAGTTAAGACTATGACTTTAATAAGAACTATTACATGTACTTAAGTAACTATGTTTACAAATGTGAGGGTATACAAATATGTAAACGTGGACCTCTCTTTTCGAGCCTAGGCCAGACCTTCGTGGCCTGTGTCTGAAGCAGCCCGTTGAGCCGAGAGCTACATGCCCGCGTGGCAGTTTATCTCTCTCCAAAGTCTACATTATGCAAACAAGTTAATTAAAGCAATTGAAGTACCAAAAGCTAGCAAACAAGATCAAATAAAAACCTTAGAAGTACTAAAACTACCTGTTTCCTAAGTAGAGGAAAGGGGCCGCAAAACATTTCAAGAGTAATAGAAAAGACTTGCCCAAAAGGGGCAGCCGCATCACCACCATGTACATTTGCAAAACCAACAAATAACATGAATGCGAGTTCTTATCTCCTAGTACACCACCAATTGGTAGTTAGATTTACTGCCGAAGTATAAGAAAAGAGGATTTGATGCAGGAAAAGAACAAGTAATACAACATCTCCAATTCTAACACCACGAGTACCCACCATGTACTACAAACAACAGCCATCAAGTCATCAACAAAAAAACAAGAGGCTGTAGCTTTCAGTTTTGGCCATATCCCCAACCAGATTCCAATATATATGAACCCATAATGCCTCCTTTCAGTTTCACACTTTTTCCTTTCACCACTTCCAATCAATTCCAAAGAGAAACCAAGTGAGAGGGTGAAGCTTTGAGGGGAAGTTGCTGTGAATTTCTTTTAACAACAACAGTGTTATTAAAAAGCAGAGATGGTGGCGCCGTGGCGGATAGCGGTGGCAGTTTCCAGGCTCAACGCCACCGCCACCATGTGATATGGAAGTTTACTCCCTTTTTTGAATGGCGGACGCCATTCACGTAGCGCCGTGGCGGGATATGGCTCTCATGGCGGTCGAGATGTCTTTTGCCTTGTAAAATGAGCCCACTTACCCCACTTATCCTACTATCCAGCCCACAGGACAAGTAACCTAGCCCATTGACCATTATAGACAGTTTTTTATAGGGTTTATGGGAGTTTCTGCCAGAAAGCATAACTCACTCTCTGTTGTGACCGAAGAAAATTCGAAACTACAATCGGCAGTGAAGATCAATTCTTTGACTTCTAGAACATCTATTTTGAATACAAGGTAAGTATTTTACAATTTTGATGGATAATTCCTGTATGCATGTTGAATTGTAGAGTTTCTCGATGAAATTATTTTGACGAGGTGAAATAATGATTGATATTAGTTGAAATTGGTTAATACTTATTGTCTTCCACCATTTAATTAGTGCATCCATACTTATTGTCTTCCACCATTTAATTAGTGTATCCACTAACTTTAGTTTAAGTGCTTCCATTACTAATGTTATTTTATATGTAAACGTGCCACACATATATTAACATGCATGTCTTTATGATGACAGCAGGTGCTTAAATTCCCAAGACTATGTTATTGCTCATATTTAAAAAAATATAAAAATGTATTGATTGGTGCAAGAGATAGTATATGCATTCTATTATGCATGATTTCAAAATAAAATATGCATATTAATTCTCACACTATATTAATAGATGTTTTTGCTCTTTTAATATTCATAATAAAGTTATCCTTTTTCTTTAAACATGCAGTAGTTGGAATTTGCAATAATGTCAACTAGAGGAATCTTCTTCAATGCCGGTTGGTGGCAAAAAAGCTGTGGGCTGGAAATTCTGCACTCAAGTAGAAGCAACGTCTACGAACAAAGTCATGTGCAACTATTGCGGAAAAATTATGAATGATGGAATTACTAGAGGTAAAGAGCATTTAATTGGGAAGATGGGCAAAGTTGATGCATGTACAAAATGTCCGAAAGAGGTTAAAGACAAACTCTGGGAAAGCTATAAAAACAAAGCTAAAGCAAATTCATCAACTATGCTTAGTAATTCGAGAGCTTTCGATCTTTATAGTGATGAAGATGAAGATGAGCCAATAGTTCAACATAAAAAGAATTCTGATTGTTCAAAGAAAGGACCTATTGACTTATTTTTGAATTAACCCGAGACTCCAGCTCAAAAAAAGACTTAAAGAAAAATTGCGGCAGTTAAACATAAGAGAATATGTGGACAAAAAAGAAGTGGCCCGAGTTCACCAGTCCATAGCCCGATTTTGATACCAAGCGGGGTTATCATTCAACTTGGTTAAGTTGCAGAGCTTTGAAGATATGATTCACGACATTGGTGCATTCGGAAAACATTTGCCGAAACCAAGTTTTCATGACATCCGAGTTCCACTTTTGAATAGAGAGTTGGAGTATACTAACACTCTGTTGGAACCTAAGAAGGACGAATGGAAAATGCATGGTTGTAGCATTATGTCGGATGGATGGACAGATCGTAAGCAAAGGACTATAATCAACTTTTTAGTTAATTCACCTTGTGGCACTGTGTTTGTAAAATCTATTGATGTCACCGGCTTTGTGAAGACATGAGAGAAGTTGTTTGAGCTACTTGATTTGCTTGTCGATGAGATCGGTGAAGAACATGTTGTCCAAGTGGTAACGGACAATGGGAGCAATTATGTAGCCGCGGGAAAAATGTTGATGGAAAAGAGAAGACATCTTTACTGGACTCCGTATGCAGCACACTACATTGATCTCATGCTAGAAGATATTGGTAAGATTCATTTGGTTAAGAATACCATTCGAAGGGTTGTAGCTCTTGTGGGCTATATTTATAGCCACACTTTTACCTTGAGTTTGTTGAGAAATTTTACAAAGAAGAAGGAACTGGTGAGGCCAGCTATTACCCGTTTTGCTACCTCCTTTCTTTCATTAGAAAGGATTCACAAGCAAAAAAGACAACCTCAGAAAGATGTTTACTTGCGACGAATGAGTGCAAAACAAGCCGTCTAAGGATGCTAAAGGAAGAGAAGCAACTAAAACAGTCATGATGCCTTCTTTTTGGAGGCACGTGGTATTCATTCTCAAAGTCATGGCTCCCCTTGTACGAGTTCTTCGATTGGTGGATAGTGAAAAGAAACCAGCAATGGGCTACATTTATGAGGCAATGGAGAAGGCGAAAGAAACCATTATGAAATCTTTCAGCAATAATGAACAAAGATATGCAGATATTTTTAAGATCATTGATGATAGATGGAATTGTCAGCTCCTCAGGCTGCTCCATGCAGCTGGGCACATTTTAAATCCGGATATCTTTTATGAAAATAAGAGATTGGAATTTGACCGTGAGGTTACTAATGGATTATATGAATGTGTGGAAAGATTTCTGCCAAATAAAGAAGACCAAGACAAGGCACTTGATGAGATAGTAATGTAGACAACGAGGAAAGGATTTTGCATGTTTCCAAACTTGAAAGCTCCAAAGGATTCTAAAGCCACAATGAACATTTAAGAAAGAATACATGAAGTACGATGTTATAGGTCGTTTTGATGGACCAATGTATTTGTATTACACCCTAGCCTTAAGGGAAACAAATACATAAAAGTAAGTCCGTTAACTTTTTTGCATTCATATTTTACCTTTTATGTTCATTTATACCAATTAAAATTCTATCGGGTTTTAGAGTTAAGGTTCGAGTACCTATTAATATCGCTAGGTCGGTACGGTATATTGTACCGAAAATATTGTATCGTATACCGTACCGAAAATGTTGGTACGAAAAAATCTCATACCGTTACTGTACCGAAAATTTTGATTAACCAAAATTCAGTATAACGAAATTTCGTTATGTATAATATCACTACCGTTACCGTATAGATATTTCGGTACATCGTACCAAACTTCGGTAGACTATAGCGTTATACCGTACCGTTTCGTATACCTTTGTACCAAAAAATATTTTTTAAAAATAGAAAAATATTTTATCTATTTAATCTATTTATTCAATTTTATATATACATATATTAAATACTCCCCCGTCTCACAAGAATATGCACTCTTTTATTTTTAGTCCGTCCCACAAGAATATGCACTTTCTAATTTTGGAAAGTTTTTTCTTTCTAATGAGGTGGGACCCATTCTCCATTAACAATACTTTAATTACTTTTTCTCTCTATATCTCTCCTACTTTACCAATTTATACATTAAAACTCGTGTCGAACCCAGAGTGAATATTCTTTGAGGACAGAGGGAGTATAAGTATACATTATTTCGGTATGAAGGTATATACGATTTTTGATATATACCAAAGATTCGGTATACCGCGGTATACCGATATTTCAGTATAAACCGTATTTTCGGTATACCACGATATAAGAAAATTCTTACTGTTACCGTATCGAAAACTTACGGTACGGTGTTGTACAATACCGAAAATTACGGTATACCAAAAATTCAGTAATTTTTGATATTTTTCGGTTCGATACGATAGATATACCATTTTTTCGGTATTTTACCAACCCCTAGGTTTGATGATAAACGGGAAATAGATAATGTTTGCAATATATAAACTTTGATGTGCTGTTTATAAGAAAACAAATGATAACCAAATTAAACTATGATGAGAAAATGATATCATTATGATGATAAATTTTTTAACCTTATTCACTTGTGATTTAGTAGATGAAAATTTACCATCTTAAATTTTGCATCTTCAATTTTTTTGCTATTTTAATACATATGGAATAGTTTTTTTTATGATAATTTAATGAAGATATAATGGTATCACTTTCCATAAATCTCAATCATCCATATTTGGATCCACTTAATGTAATATGGCTACCGTTGCTTGTCCTGCTAAATTGGCACCAGCCAGAGGAACAAACGTTGTAACTAAAGGTTTTCTATTTAACATATTGTCTACGTTGTGTATCAGTATGGAGTGTACAAATCAATTAATACTCATGCAATTACGTTTCTACCTCTTGCTTTCCCTCTCGAAGGTGCTCTTTTTTGTTTTGGGGCTATTTCATGTTGAACAACAGTGATAGAAGAGGTTATGTGCTATCGACCTCTCAGACCTTCCGAAGGTTTGTTTTATATTGGATTTTGTTCTTTCGCATAGCTTTGAATTTTTCTTCTGCAGTGGACCATAATTTTAATTCGCAAAATTTGTTTAAAGTTGTGCTTTTTGTTTTACCCGAAATTGAATGGTTAATTTAGTTTGTGCCATGGAAGGCATTAGGTCATCTCTAACCATTTTACACTAAACACTCATTTTTGAATAATGTCATATCAAAAATTAATTTTACTCTAACTATTTACACCAAACTCTAGTTTTATACCATCGAGTGTTGTCAACCTCCACACTCTTCAATTGGTAAGACAAGCCATTAGAAATTCTATATTTTTTTAAATTGAGCATGTGATACACCTATTTGACATTGAGATGAGCTTCAGTTCATTTAACGTAACCGGTTCTACTCCTTTTGATACAAACACAATTTGATAGCATTGTGATGTACATTCGTCATGATGTATTGTTACTTCATTGCATTTTCAGGAAATCGTACTCAAATTCACCATAAAGAATAAATCGGATTGGTAGGCATTACAAGTTGCTCATACACTTGCTAGAGGACATTATGCAAAATTATTTTGTTGCACAAATCACTCTATTGCACCTCATCCTCGGTCCTCTAGGGCAATAAAAAATTAAAAGAAGACTACAAAAAATGCTCTCATATAGCATAGTTGGTAGGATACTGATACGAGCATATCTTCGGAAATATCCCCAATATCCTTTTATTTATTTAGTATTGAATTATCACATTTGGTAGGATATTATTGTATCCCTACATATTATAAATATGTGTAGGAAACCTTCATTTTAATTAATCAATAATATCAGAATTATTCTTATTCCTCGCACTTTATTTTTCTGCAATTTTATCTTTTTCCGCTCAACCCTAGTTGGTGGTAGTTTCTCGGTTGCTCGATGGAGATCTCCTCTGCGAACGGACCCTTTATCTGGAGAATCCTCATCGACCCCTCTTTGATACAGAATCCACCGTATCAGATACCTTAATAATCTGATCCGATTGATCGTCATCATAGTCTATCTTTTAGTCACCCTTCATGTTGAATCCAACTTCGCTCCGCTTGAGAATACCAACCAATGACGAGCAAGATTTTTTTCTACACAATGATCTTCGAAATGATATATGGATTGATCTTGATGTCTAAGGATGGTAACTGTTGGTTCATAGCATCATCAAGCTTGCTAAGATATCCGGTTCGAAATTCATTGTCGGACTTCCACCCGTGAGCAGCGAGTTCCTTCAATGTGATCACTAGCATCTCCTCTTCCTGGCCAGTCCAACTTCTTTGAGTTTTCTCGCCATTCACCACACATAAACAACACACAATGAATGAAGGTTGATAGAATTCGGGTATAAAGATTCATTCTTATTGATATCTTTAATGTACAGAGATCATACAACTTATATAGGATACAATCTTACAAAATAAGGTAAACCTAATTTACATTAATGGCATTCTATCTTTGGTAAATATTCTTGCATATCAATCACATATAATCCACCTGATTTCTTTCCTACACTCCCCCTCAAGTTAAGTAACGGGATTCACGATACTCAACTTGCCTAATACGTCTCGGAATGACTTTGAGTTCACAGCTTTCGTCAGAATATCCGTCAATTGATCTTCAGATTTGACATATGGCAGTTCCACCACCTTAGCTTCAATGTTCTCCTTGATGAAGTGTCTGTCTACTTCCACATGTTAGGTTCGATCATGTTGAACCGGGTTTTCGGATATACTAATTGCTGCCTTGTTATCACAAAATAGCCTGCATGGCTATCTTGGGCGCAGGTCCAATTCTGTCATAAGCTTACTTAGCCACAATATCTTTGTCAGCCCACTTTTGATTCCTCGGAATTCTGCCTCTGCACTGGACAGTGCCACCACTTTCTGTTTCTTAATTCTCCACGTTACAAGATTTCCTCCCACGAAGGTAAAATAACCTACAGTTGATCTTCTGTCATTCAGGTTGCCGGCCCAATCAGCATCAGTGAAACCATGAACCTCCATGTGACCATGTTTCTCAAACATAATTCTGTGTTCGGCCGTCCCTTTCAAGTATCGAACTATTCGCAGCACTGTCTCCCAATGCTCTTCCTGAGGTGCATGCATGAATTGGCTCACTACTCCCACTGCATAGGCTATGTCCGGCCTTGTGTGGGATAGATAGATCAGTTTTCTGACTAACCTCTGATATCTCCCCCTATCTGTCTGTCTTGCTTCTTCCTTCAACTGTAGCCCACGATTCTGAATTATGGGGGTTTCCGCTGGCTTGCAATCTATCATCCCAATTTCTGCCAACAAGTCTAATATGTACTTCCTTTGGTTTATGAAGATCCCCCTTTTCGACCGTAGTACCTCTATTCCCATAAAGTACTTGAGTAACCCCAAATCCTTAATCTTAAATTCCTTGAACAAGTTCTTTCTCAACTCGCTAATTTTCTCTTCATCATCCCCTGTAATGATCATGTTGTCTACATATATAATCAGACACGTGATCTTACCATCTTTCTTCTTGAGGAACAGAGTGTGATCTGAATTGCTCTGCTTGTACCCATATTTCTTCATTACTTCTGTGAACCTTCCAAACCATGCCCGTGGGGACTGTTTCAATCCGTAAATTGTCTTCTTCAATTGATAGACTTCACAATTCTGGAATTCTTGAGTAAACCCAGGAGGAGGTTCCATAAAGACCGGCTTCGGCAAGTCTCCATGGAGGAATGCATTAGTCACATCGAACTGATGAAGTGGCCAGTCCTTGTTGGCGGCAATGGAAAACAACACTCTTACAATGTTAATCTTGGCTACCGGAGAGAATGTTTCAGCATAATCTACGCCATACGTCTGAGTATATCCCTTCGCCACGAGTCGGGCTTTGTATCTTTCTATCGTGTCGTCCAGCTTTCTCTTGATTGTGAATACCCATCTGCACCCAACAGTTTTTACCCCTTCAGGTAGTTTGCCCTTTACCCACGTGTTATTCTTCATCAAGGCCTTCATTTCGGTAAACATTGCTTCTCTCCAGTGTTTATGTTTCATTGCTTCTTCGGCCGTTGTTGGGATTTCTTCCTCTTCATACAATGCAGCCGCAAAAGCCATTGCCATTTTAGATAGATTTCCTTGCACGAAGTTCGCCACTCCATATCTGCTTTTCTTCCCTATCTTTTCAGGGGAGTATCTCTTTGGCGGTATCCCCCTTGTACTTCGTTGTGGAAGTATATATCGTCCAGTATCTCCATCGATGCCATTCTTCTCCTCTTGAGGTTCTGTTTCAACTGGGTCAATGGAAATAGGTACAGAAGACCGCTCCGAGTCAGGTATTACCTCGGATATCGTCGGAGGAGGAGCTTGAGGCAGTGGTTGAGTCGGCTCTTGTGGTGAGACTTGCTCGGAGATAGTGACAACTGGTTCTGTTGGATCCTCAATCGAAGAGCTTGACAATGGCACAACCCAACTTAGATAGTCACTAGTACTACCTGGATCACTCTCCTCCTGGCTACTAAGGTGGGTTTGGTAAAAGAATTCGGTTTTCAAAAAGTTACAGTTAATAGTAGTGATGACCTTTTTGGTGTGAGGATCAAAACATCGGTACCCTTTCTGATTTAACCCATACCCCACGAAGACACATTTGGTTGCACATGGGGACAATTTGGTTCTTTCATGTTTCGGGATATGAACGTAAACAGTACAACTGACGATTTTTAGTGAAAGGTTTAGATGATCGGGAATTTTGGCAAGTTTGGACAAGGTATCAAGAGGTGTTTTCATCTGAAGGATTTTTGTGGGGAGTCGGTTCATGAGATAGATAGAAGTGGCAACTGCTTCGGGCCAAAAGAATTTCGGGACTTTGGATTCAATCATCAAGGCTCAGGTCATTTCTAGGATTATTTTGTTCTTTCTTTCAGCTACCCCATTCTGTTCGGGTGTATAGGGACAAGAGGTCTGGTGGATGATACCTTTTTCTGTGCAGAATTGGGTGATGATATTATTCACAAATTCCCTCTCATTATCAGATCTAAGGATTTTAATAGTAGTGTGGAACTGTGTTTGGATAAGCTTGAAAAAAGATGTAAATCTATCAAATACTTCAGACTTGTGTTTCAGAAAATAGACCCACGTCATCCTAGTGCAATCATCAACAAATATCACAAAATATTTAAAACCATTTCCACCCACAATTGAGGCTGGACCCCACACATCAGAATGCACTAAGGACAACATGGAATTCATTCGAGTATTCGTAGGTTTAAAAGACTGTCTGTGGCTCTTGGCCGAAACACAAGTTGCACAAGAAAAATCAGCAGGAATAGAAAGGTTCAGAAAAAGTAGTTTAAAATAACCCGGGGAGGGGTGTCCTAATCTTCGGTGCCTAAGCCAAGTTTCTTGTTTCGTGGATCCGTGAGCCAGCATCGCACTACCATGTTGAGCTATCTCGTCCATGTAGTAGAGTCCTTGCTTCTCAGTGCCACGCCCAAGAATCCTCCTCGTCTGAATATCCTGCAAGATACAAAAGTCAGGGTGCATTAGGAGCGTGCAATTCAATTCATTCGTGACATGACTAATAGACATTAGTCTCTAAGATAAAGTGGGAACATATAGGCAGTTCTTGAGACGAAGAGTGGGAGATATCTCAATAGTTCCCAATCCGACAACTGTAATCAATTCCCCATTGACAGTTCTAATATACTCCCTCCGTCCCGGGCTACTCGCCCCTTTCCTTTTCGGCACGGAGATTAAGGAATGAGTGTATAGGAAAGTAAAAAATGACGGCTGTAGGTGAAAATTTTTACTAAAAATAGAAAGAGTGCAAGTAACTTGGGACGCCCAAAAAGGAAATAAGTGCAAGTAGCTTGGGACGGAGGGAGTAGGATTTATCAACTTCACAACTTAGATCAACAAAATCATTTTTCTCTGGAGTCATAGTGTCGGTTGCCCCACAGTAAAAAATCCATCCTTTCGTATGTGTATCAGTCATATTATCAACATGAAATGCAGCAGAAACTTTTTCTAGTGGTGAGAACGGATTTTTAGAAAAATAATCACATAAAACTGGGGCTGATTTGCAATTTCCATGAAAAGTGGCTCATGCGATATTTAAACTACAGCTGGGGTCATTTTCAGATTTATAAGGATCAGGGGTTCAATGTTGAATTTATGGGGTCTATTCTGTAAAAACTGAGACTTTTGTGGGGGAAAACTTAATTTAGGCAAATAATTAGGGTTTGGTATAAAACCAAACCCTTTACCTCCATTTACACCGCCACCCCTTCCGTCTGATCCTCCCGTCGTTTCTGTGCGTCCGGCGAAATTGCCGGCCCCCCGCACGTTGCCGCCGCCGGGTTGAGCTCCTGAGTTCACCGCCGGTCCCTGTCCACCATTTCCCCCATGAATGCTGGTACCGACTTGCTTCGGTATTCCTTCCTCGTTCACTCCGACAGCCAATTTGGCCTGAGATTGGGGTGCTCTCGCCTTCTGCCGTTCTTCCCACCACTCTGGGTACCCCAACCTCTTAAAGCACGTCTCATACGTGTGTTTTTGCTTACCACAATGTGAGCACCAGAGTTTGGACGTGTCTTGTCGGTTCCCCGGTCGGCCGGTAGCTGCGGGGCGCGGTGGTCCGTGTCGCGGTGATGAGCGTTGGCTCTAGGCGCCAAATACGCTTCCAATTCCCCAGATGATGTATCTCCGGTGTAATTGCCGACGGCTTCGTGGGGATAAGACGATGCCGGTGGCATGATGTTCCGTCGAGCCGCCTCCGTCTTCACCCATCCGTATGCTGCTTCGGCTGATGGGTAGGGGTCCTCCTTGAGGATCTCTCGTTGGATTGAATCATACTCCCGATTCAGTCCGGTCAGGAATTTGAACAACCTCTTCTCATTCGCATGCGTTCTGTACTGATTCACGCCCTTGTCGCAACAAGTGATGGGCTGCTTCTGGCAGCAGTCGATGTTAATCCATAGCCCGTTGATTCTTCGGTAATACGTCTCTAAATCTAGATCCCCTTGTCTAATTGTGATTGCTTTCTCCTCCAGGTCATAGATGAGATACTTATCTACCTTGTTCTCAAATGTGATGGCGAGGCTATCCCATAGCGCTTTGGTCGGCAAGTGGTGGGCGAAGTCGGCAATTATTTCATTCTCGATGTTATCGACGATCCACGAAAACACCACCATATCGTCTTCTTCCCAATCGTCATAACCCTTGCTCCCGGGTTCTGGGGGTTCGTTTCTGATATATGAATAGGCACCTTGGCCTCCGATCTTGACTTTCATAAGTCTTGACCACAATAGGTAGTTTTTCCCATTAAGCTTGAATGCCACGGTGACATTCTTGTTGTTCTTCAGTTTCGTCGCCGGTTGTTCTGGATCGTGTTTGTTGTCTTCTGTGTCTGACATGTTTTTTTTGTTGTTGTAGGTTGGGTATGTTCTGGTTCGGTTTAGGCCGGAAAGGTCGGGATTGGTATACTCCGGCTATGATGAGAATTTTCTGAGCCTAAGAACTTCCTGCTCTGATACCATGATAGAAATCCATGGGTTTCATCCTAAAACCAATTGGTGATAGGAGGAGAGGCCCATGAGACTTATATAATGGATTAAGCTCTTTGTGTACAGCGATGTGGGATATTATTATATTCATTTTTATGTTTCAATTGTCAACACCCTCCCTTAAACCCTTCAAGATGAATCTTGGAGGGATTGAACTTTTTTATGATCGATTGGACAATCGGCCCAATCTTTTTTTTTTCGATCGGTTGGACCACTGGCCCAAATTTTTAGCCCAGTTATACTACTAGGTCAGTCATTTTTTTCGGTTTCAGCCCCAATATACTGCTGGGTCAGTTAAATATGACCCACAGTCGGCGACCCGCTCTGATACCATGATAGAATTCAGGTATAAAGATTCATTCTTATTGACATCTTTAATGTACAAAGATCATACAACTTATATAGGCTACAATCTTACAAAATAAGATAAACCTAATTTACATTAATGACATTCTATCTTTGATAAATATTCTTGCATATCAATGACATATAATCCGCCTGATTTCTTTCCTACAAAGGTCATTTAATAGCAAAAGATTGGGATAAACATTGGTACAAATTAAGAACCTACTTTGTTCACCTACTGACACCATCAAATGCATAAAGTCGGACATGACACTACCCTCAACATTGAGTTAAACAAACAGAACAATGTCAATACCAAGAAATTCAAAAATAAATTTACAAAAGAGGGAACATCTTTTTTGGTCCACGAACTTTGCCAGAGTATCATTTTAGGTCCGTGAACTTTGAAAATATCATTTGAGGTCCACCAACTATAGATTAATATCATTTGAAGTACCTTTTACTATTTCTAAGTTTTTTTGGACGAAAATACCCTCAATACCTTAAAGTGTATATATTTTTAATAAATTTATCATATACTCATATTTTTTATAAATATCTTTACCATATATTTTTAACAAATTTTCTAAATATAATTTGACCTTAAATATTATCACTTAATTTTGTGACATGCAAGTAAAATTGCTTCTTCAATTTTTTATATTAATTTTTTTAAAAATTGAATAAAGAACTTTTCTTTAATAATAAAAAAATTGAATAAAGATCTTTTCTTGCATGTCACAAAATTAAATGATAATATTAAAGGTCAAATTATATTTAGAAAATTTTTAAAAAATATATTGTAAAGATATTTATAAAAAAATATGAGTGTATGATAAATTTATTAAAAATATACACCATTTAAGGTATTGAGGGTATTTTCGTCCAAAAAAACTTGGAAATAGTAAAAAGTACTTCAAATGATATTAACTCATAGTTGGTGGACCTTAAATGATATTTTCAAAGTTCACGGACCTAAAATGATACTTTGGTAAAGTTCGTGGACCAAAAAAGATGTTCCCTCTTTACAAAAAAAAGCATAAGGTAATGAGTTTCAAGACAAAATAATTAACAATTAAATTTACATAAAAAAAATCATGAGTTTGAATAGACAGAGGAAGGGGCACTTAGCACCGTCTGGGAGTTCAGCTAGTTCACCTTCGCAGAAATTTGGAAGAAGGTTGGATTGCTTCTTTTGAAAGGAGAGAGAACACTAATTGTTACTCCCTCGGTCCCTGAAAATTTGTCACACTTTTCCATTTCCGTCCGTCCCACAAATTTTGTCACATTTCACTTTTTACCATTTTTGGTAATGGATCCCACATTTCGCTAATTTTTTCTCACTCACATTTTATTATAAAACTAATACTTTAAAAGTAGGACCCACCACCTACTAACTTTCTCTACCCACTTTTTATTATATTTCTTAATACCCGTGCCGGTCAAACTATGATAAAATTTAAGGGGAGGAAGTACGTATTAAAGAGAGATTAATATGTACCAAAAGCTGCAAAATAACGACAAATATATTTCTTTGAAAGAGGGAAGATGATTATAGTTTGGGGAGGAAGAGAGTAATTTAATTAATTTTATTTTGAATCTTATAAATGACCGTAAATGTCAACAAATTTATGTATTGATATTTTTAATACATTGTGTTGATGAGTTAGTAGAGTTAGCAACTTAAGAAAGTTAGCAATTGATCACAACCCTGTGTAGATGTATAAAGATATCTTTCTTTAAATCAAATTCTGCTAAAACAAATACTAATGATATATATAGAACTAAACACTATATATTTTAGATTTATGTAGTAATAAATGATGTGGAATATAATCCATATTAGATAGAAGGAATTATGTTCTGCTTGTTTTTGAGCTAAAAATATGTTTTTTCTTTAAATGGATGATAATTTGTTGAATCGTGAAGATGGATGTGTACTTTTCCAGTTAAATGAATAGAAGCTTGAATAATTAGAATATGAATCTTTTGTTAGTTAAAATGAGTTCTGAATGGCAGTCCCATTTCATTTGTTAGCACTTAGCACCTTTGGAATGATTAACTAATAACAGTATTTCAAAGGGGCAAAGATATATTAAAATAGTATATTATCTATTTATCATCCCTGAAAAGCGAAATATATCTTTCTAAAATTAATAAATTCCAAAGAGAAAAAGGTATTCCTGTCTACTGTCTACTGTAATGTAATACTCCCTCCGTCCCAAGATAAGTGACTCCCATTCTTTTTTGGGACGTCCCAAGATAAGTGAGTCATTTCCTTTTTTTTGGTATTCCCTCTCTTACTTTTTCCCTCTACTTTATTACCTATCTTACTTTATTCATTTTCCACTTTACTAACAAAACTCCATTTCCTTAAATCCCGAGCTGAAAAGTTTGTGCTCACTTATCTTAGGACGGAGGGAGTAGTACTATATAAAGTTAAACAATATACTAGTATTTAACAAACAATATAAAATGGTAAACAATATTTAAAACATAATTAGCTCAAAATACTTGGCTTTGGGAGCAGAAGAAAGTGAATTACGAGAGGAGTGGGGTGAGTTAATTTGGCGCTTGTTGTCTTTTTAATAAGGAAATTGGGTTTTTTTGGAGCAGAAGTAAATTTATTTCATCAGTGTTTGTTGTTGAGACTTTGTTAAGATTTTGTGGTGTTTATTTCTCCCGCCAAGAAAAATTGTTGTTTTTTTTAATTTACCTTTGATTCAATGAAGATGTAAAAATACATCCTTAAAATGAAAAAAATATAATACCAACGTACGTACCTCACTCCTTGAAGAATGTTTTTTTTATAAAAAATGGTAAAAATGACGGTTATTATATTTTATCAGATAACTTCTTCATTTATCTTTCTCGTTTAGAGATACTCTAGTGGAATCTTGAACAAGGGAATGAATGTTTTGTTAGTTACAATGACTCCATCTCACTTCATTTTCACAAACAAGTACATTCCTTGAGTTTCAAATGAGGTGCTCTTGCAGAAGAAGGCCCCAATGTGTTTGACTATTTGTCGAAGTAGAAAAATGAACCTCTCATTTCCGGTTTCCCTATTGTCCCTTCACCTATTTGTTCAACTTCATTTGGCTAGTTGTTTGAGATTAATAAAATGTGTCTTGTTTATACCTACTGGTTCTCCCACGTCTCCAAAAATAATTTATTTTTATCATTTTAGTCTTTCATTTCGTTTATAATAAGTCCACTTCTATTTTTGGCTATTTTCATTCTAATGAGGCGGACTGACAACACTTTAATTATTTTTCTTATATTATTAATTTACTTTAATTATCTCTCTTATATTATTAATTTAGTATTAAAACTCGTTACATTTTCGCATTATGTATTGTTAAGGGACGAAAGGATTAACATTCACTTAAGGGACGAAAGGATTAACATTCACTTAAACAATTATACAATAGAAAATGGAAAAAAAGTTACTACGTTGAGGTCTAAAAGATGGGAAATAAATTGGATTTTAACTCCCAACATTTTTGTGTCTAATCCGTTTCGTTGTTAGATTTATGATTTATAAAATAAGAATTACAGTTAGTAGCTTCTAATTAACATTTATTTACTATTAAAACTTAAAAAATTACTTTGCCGTCTCAAAACATATACTAATTTTTTTTACCCATAAAAATATCACATTTCTAGTTTTGAATAAAAGTAAACTACCATTAATACATTTAACTATATTTTCTCTCTTCATTATTAATTAAATTATATTTTTATTTTTCTATTAATGTACTATTTAACTTGTTTTCTCTTTATTTATTATTCTACTCCCCCTGTCTCATAATAATTGTCACTCTTTTCCATTTCAGTACGTCCCACCACAATTGTCACACTTCATTTTTACCATAATTGGTAAGTAGGTCTCACATTCCACTAACTCACTTCACTCACATTTTATTATAAAATCAATATAAAAAAGTGGGTCTCATATTCCACTAACCTTTCCAATTAACTTTTTCTTTACATTTCTTAAAACCCGTGCCCACAATAAAATTAACCATTATTGAGTATCAAACAATATTTTGTGAAATCTTGTGAAAACTGATAATATGTATGTTGGGAGAATGTGGGAATATAATAATAAATATAATTATAATTATTAACTTAAAAAATTAGCACTACTCTACAAGTTAAATAAATAATTAATTAAATTAAAGCATAATAATTTTAAATTGAAGAAAGAGCAAACGACACACGTGAGATTTGACTATTGATGGAGGAATATATAAATACAACTCCATTTCAAAAGTTGATAAATTTTTTGATGCCACCTACCCCATTTCTCATCACAAGATTCTCAACTACAACCATCGTCTCATTTTCTGGTAGGTAACACATTATTTTACACTCTTATTTTCATCCCTTCTTCAATTCATTCACATTTATCTATTGTTTCTATTCATTCACTGCTATTTCAAGGAAAATTGGTAGGTGGCCTCTGTCTATTTTCGATTTCTGATGTAGTTTGTCATATGGGTTTTTTGTGTGAATGTATTGAAATTGGATAATATGATGCTAAAGGCTGGACCTTTTTTGGGGGTTTTAGGTTATTTATTACTATTAAGGTGAGATTTCAGATTGAAGTTTATGTCATTTGCAGAAGATCATCTGAAACTTTGTTTTTTTAGGATTGAAGTTTATTTCATTTCGATTATATGAAGAGTTATGGTTTATTTTGCACGAATTTCTTGAAATTGGATGCTAGGGATTGGATTATTTTAGGATTTTTAGTTTAGGTATTTATATTAAGGTGATATTTCTGATTAAAGTTTATGTCATTTGCAGAATATCAGCTGAAATTTTGTTTTCTAGGATTGAGCTTTTTATCATTTGAAGAATAGCTCAAATTTCGTTAGTGGCTTCATTTTCTTGGGACTGTGATTTTGTTGTTTTGGGAGAGGTAGGGATAGATCATGGAGGCTAGAGTTTCATCAGGCTTGCAATTACCCAATTGGGTAAGCACGGAAAAGATTGCAAGAAAGCCGGCTGGTTCGTTGCAGCTCTTCCGAAAGTATGGGGGGCAACGGCTGTATCATATGCCAGTTACTCGTTGTGCACGTGTTAAAGAACGATTCCATGGATTTATGACTTTGAAGGTCTCGTGTGTTTCTGAAAACCATAAAGGTAGGTAGAAGTTTGCTCTCTGATGGTTTACATTTCTGCTGATTCGTGTGGATACTGGATATGTATTGGTGGTTTTATTATGGGTTTAAGTGTAGAACTTAACTCTTTCATGCCAAGATATTGTTATGATTTATTCAAGTATCTAATTAATAAAATTGTGATAACCGCTGATGGGTGTTCCCATTCGAACAACAAGAACCTAACGCCTTGGAAGTTCTGTTTAGCAACTTTTTAAATTTGAAATTCATTGCACGACACCCCACTACAGGACTTTTCTGTATCCTTTTCTTCCGAACATAGATTACCTTTTTCGTACTAGTAAATGGCCCGGAAAAATGTTGAATTCATCCAAACCATTGATTACAGATACGCATTGTTGAATCTGGGAAGAAGTATATTTGACTTATCATTCTATATATCCTATCTCTCCATGTGTGCATATGTGTATAATATCCTCACTAGTCTCTCTCCATTGTTGGAGTGCTCATTTGACATTTCATAAGAAGTTCAGTGTCTTTTTCCATCGTTTAAATTATAAAAAGAAACAAAGAAATTAATTTCTGAATCCCTCATGCATTGACTGCGCACTAAAATCTTACAGTGTTCTCTGTTTTTAGCTTCGGTGCTGGAATCTGAAAGTTCTCCAGCTTTCCTTGATGAATCAGAAATCATAAAGGCAAGGTCTTGCATTTCATTTACTAATGTCTGAATGCACGAAACCACTTTAGTGGAAAACCACTGCCTTGAGCTGTATGCAAATAGATTAAGCTTTGAAAATGTGGCGTTTTCTCGATACTTGGAACTTGAATTGGATATTGCTATGCAGAGTAAAGCCGAAGAGGTTGAACCAAATCTAGATGGACGTTCATTATATCTTGTTGGTCGGTAAACACATCAGATACTTGACAAAAATATTTCAGCTTCTTTAGTTCATTTGCATTTGCATTTCTATTGAATTTTTTTCTATGTTACAGGAATGATGGGATCTGGGAAAACAACGGTGGGCAAGGTTTTGTCAGAAGCCCTTCGATATTCCTTTCTTGACTGGTTAGCTCCTGTTGTCAGTTCCAAAAAGAAAGGACACACACACACACAAACAGACACAGCATAGGAAACAATCATTTGTTTCTTGTCTTTTTCGGAAACCCATACTGCAAATCATGCCATACTTAATTCTGAACTTCAGTATTATTACTGTTTCAGTGATGCACTGATAGAGGATGGTGTTGGTGGACGTACTGTGGCCGATATATTCAAGATACACGGGGAGAGCTTCTTTAGAGATAATGAGGTTAGCCAACACTAAACCATTACTTTTTTCTACTATAAATTGGGTTGTTTCCAGGTCCTCATACAATAAAAGACTCGAGATTTTGTTTATTGTCTTCTTTCAACACTTGATAATGCATCTATACATTTCCCTGAGAGTGCTCTCTCGTCTTGTGAATACACACATACAAACACACGAGTTAAGGGCTAAAATCTTGTCCATTCTCACTAACTAATGGTCAAAATTTTGATTTTTAGACTGAAGTGCTGAAGAAGTTGTCTTCGATGCATCAATTAGTCGTTTCAACAGGCGGAGGTGCAGTTGTACGCCTAGTCAATTGGTAATAATACGTGAAGCTCTAGATTTTTTTAATTCTTGGATATGGTCCGTAATGTTAAATAGTCTTTGCTTCTGCATGCTAGGAGACACATGAGAAAGGGTATCAGCATTTGGCTGGACGTGCCTTTGGAAGCCTTAGCTCGAAGAATTGTAGCTGTTGGAACTGGTTCTCGTCCCCTGTTAAATCATGGAGATGGAGATCCTTACACTAAGGTAGGGTATCACTTTTGTCGATATCATAGAAAGGGGTCAATAACTGAAACTTGTCACAATCCACTCATGATTTCGTGTAGACCATGAAGCGATTATCTACCCTTTTCAAACAGAGGGGTGAAGCGTATGCCAATGCTGATGTGAGAGTCTCTCTTGAAAGTAAGCTCTCATTCCACAGTTCTCGTTTGATATTTCACGCTCCACAAAATGTGCCAGATTTTTGACAACGTATGTGTTCTAAACAGACATGGCGGCCAAACTTGGATATGAAGATGTATCCGACATTTCTCCAACTGCAATTGCCATCGAGGTCTGCCCCCCTTCTTCCTCTACTATATTCGCCCCGGCTTTATCTTGCTTGTTTGATAAACATGGCTAACATGAAGCGATGCTCGTTTACAGGCGCTTATACAAATCGAGCATTTCTTGACGGAATAAGCAAGAAGTTATCATCTTTGAATGTTGTATATTATTATGTGAGGCAAATGTTGTGTTGATTTTTCAGCTGCTAGACATGGCATGAATAAATGGGGGAGACCTTGGGCTCCATCAAGTAGGGTTTTGCTCATGTTTGTTGTAGTGAATTTTAACTTGATATTGTTTTCCCTTTGTAATTCTTATTAACTTGTATTTTCATTAAATTTTGCAGAATTCTGATCTCAATATGTCAGTAACTTTTCATGCAAATACTGCAACAGAATAACTATTCGCAGAATATGAGCAATAACTAAAATTCATTCTTTTCAAATTTATACATCAAGAAATATGCTGGTGTGAAATACCTTTAATAAACACAACAAAAATTGGAAACTTTTATTGCATCAAGATGTTGAGGTTTTACTTCTTAGTCACTAACCTGTATCAAATCATACAAGATATCGGTACGATAAGGTAACACAGACATTACCAAACTCAGATTGTCTATTGCTTTGTTTACTTTTACTGCTTTAGTTAGTCTTTTTAGAATTAGAAAAACCCCATTCCGTTGTCTAGATAGTGAACAATTATAATTCGAGGTACTCAAGTGCTAATTAGTCCTTGTGGATACGATACTCTAGCTAGTCTTTACTACGATAGCTTCGTACACTTGCGAAATTTTACTTGCACAAATTTAGGCGAGTCAAGTAGCAACAATCAAAAGTACTATCTATGTAAAAGGTTGTGATCTTACGTCCGACAACTACCATCGCTTCATATAATGTTATTGGATCTCAATGGAGTATGATGTTACTCCTTCCGTCGGAAAGATGACTTCTCCTTGGACGGCATGAGATTTTATGTAACTTTATTTTGTATGTTAAGTGGAAAAAGTAAAATAAGAGAGATGGAATAAAGTAGACATAAAAGAGTTTTCATTTATAGTAATGGATCATCTTAGTTAGGACAAACCAAAAGAAAATTGAGTTATCTTCAGTGGGACGGAGTGAGTATTATATACATTTGTGATTTATAAACTCCGTATGATGTTATTGTTTCTCAATTCAGTTAATTAACTGACAATTTTAAATTAGTCCAAAGAAAATAAAATGGATTGTGCATCGCACGAGGGTTAGTACTTGTGATTATAAATGATGCTCGGGTTTTGTACTCGTGATTATAAAATGATGCTCGGGGTTACTGCCATAAACTTATGTATATCCGTTATTAACAAAATCCCTCATATCGATTCCTTTTACTAATGATCGTCTTTCATTTTCGTGCAATTTTCCAATTTATTAGTATAATAAAGTACGCCTATCTTTGCAATGTAGCACCGAATGTCAATCGGGTCGGCCCATCGGGTTTCGGGCCGGCCCTACTCGGGTTGCGGGTCAATCGGGTGCGGGCTAATCGGGTTGTGAATTTTTTCGGGTTGTAAAAGTTCAACCCTAACCCTAAAAGCTCGGGTTTCGGGCTAGCCCAGCGGGTTAATCGGGTTGCTACCGATAAGATTTACATGCAATCAATCCAATAAAAAACGATGAAAATTAGTTATATTAATAAAATGTAAAATATTTAATTATGATACATTTGAGATATATGGTCAAACTCAATCATAAACATGATCAAATACTAATATTTGAGATATTTCGAGAAATTTTAATGCATGTTGTAGAAATTTAAATATTTTTTAAGTGAATTTGAAGTTTTTAATTTATTTATCAATTATTATATTAATAAAAATTCAATATATAATTTGTATATTTAATATAAAATTGAAAGTTATTTTTTTAGTTATCTATATTATAAAATTAATCAATAAAATGTCGAATTATGAGTAAAAAATAGAATAATAGAAATTTTATCGGGTTTTCGGGCCAGCCCATCGGGTTTTCGGGTCTAGCCCTAACGGGTCGCGGGTTAATCGGGTGCGGGCTAATCGGGTTTTAATTTTATCGGGCTAGAAATTTTCAGCCCTAACCCTATAAATTTGGCGGGCTATTCGGGTCAGCCCACGGGTTGCGGGCTACATTGACATCCCTTAGCACGTATGTAGAAGGTCGTAGTTGATGAAAATGTACAAACCTATCTTTGCAATAGTGGAATCAGGTTTCTTTTGCACCTCCTCGAATAATCAAGTGCAATGACGCAATTCCAGCACGTTGACAATGATGCTGGAATGCAACAAAAGTTGATTGTTTGGAAATAACTTGAAATTTGCATGTGGCTTGCAAAATTAACCGAAGAATTGTCGGACACCAAGTTCCAAGCTTGCATTCTCAAGAACATCCAAAATGTTTGTCTTTGTCCATCGTGACTTTGATGGATATTTCGATTGCACTAACCAACATTGCAAATGATGAGGCTAACCAGCTATAGGCTAGTGTTGCACGATCATTGAGGGCTTGGCTTGTCCCATGTAAAGCTCGTTGTGAAAACACAAAACAAAATCAAAGGGTTGAAAAGTATCACAAATACACCAAATGTGGTTTGGGTTAAAGTTGAAGCATGCTTGATATGGAATTGATTACAACGATCTTGATAACATGAGCGTGAGAGGTGCAACACACATGAAAACGTTGCAAAAGTTCTCCGATGTTTCAGAAAAGATTGTGAGATGATTTATAGCTGATGCAACACATGAGATGTTCTGATGCAAAGCCCTCTTAACTGGTATGTTGGTGTCATATGTTAACTCAATGTACAAGATTGCTTAGACGATGTTGACAGGGATGACAAATGGCGAGAGTATATCCATCATAGTAGCAGTAGCAGATATAATAGCAGCATGGCTCACCAATCTATTGCGGGTCATAACACTCGGGTGTCACAAAAACAACTTCATGAAATAGGTGAAAGTGTGAAGCGAGCAATGATTCTTCTCCATGAGAGTAAAGATATTCTTGAAATTCTGCAAGTAGGAGCTTCCACGTTAAGATGTTGGTAAAGTTGGTAATATTTATGAGTGGAGGGCATTCATAGCAATGGCACTATATATTGAAAATCCTTTTGCATCTCCTTCAACATCAAGTGACAATGCAACAACAATATATATCAACTCTGTAACACCTCCTTTCATATTAATAATACTGAATAAGTGGTGTTTGCGAAACAATATCAATTATGTAACTTTGCAAATATATCAACTCTGTAACATTGCACAAATATCAACTCTATAACTTGAAATTCGCACAGTGTCAGCGAAACCAACCGAGAAATTGTCGGACATTGTTTAAGAAGCAAAACCGTTATTTTAGTTATTTTTCAAACTTATTTCAAATTTTTTCCGTATTTTTGTTGTATTTTCTTTTGAGCCTCTAGAATTTCCAAACCACCTATAAATAGTGGAGTTCATTTTTTTTCAATCAGTTTTGATAACTGTTAATATTAAGAAACTAGAATTTTTGTGTTTTCCATATCTATTTAGTCATTTTTTTAACACTTTTGCATCATCACAGCTGCTATGTTTGGTATAATTACTCTATTTTTTACAGACCCCAAAGATTTCATGAAATGATTTATATACATACACATGAAAACAAGGCTGCTAAGCCGTCTATGTTTATGGGTGCTAAGGTAGCAAGAATGCAAAAGTTTCTTTGCACTTTCTTAATAATCGGATGCAGTGATGTGTCCCAACACATGATGCTGACAACGTCGAAAAATGTTGGAATGACTTGAAATTCGCATAATACTTGTGAGACATATTAAGAAGTCTTCCGACATTGTTTAAGGGGTGAAACTCTCATTTTATTATTTTTCAAAATTTTAAAATTTCCATAATTTCATTTTATTTCATCTTGAGTCTAAGATTTTCAAACCACTTATACATAGTGGATTGCATTATTTTCATTTTGTTTTGATCATAATTAATATATTTAGAATTCAAGAAACTATGAAGAATTTCATGAAATAATATATATATATATATATATATATATATATATATATATATATATATATCCCTATAGGGATGTATTCATTTCCTTTTTCCATATTTTCTCCTATTTCCTTCTTCATCTTAGCCGTTGATTTACTATATCCTATGGCCTAAATTAGTGGGTTTAATCATTTAAATTAATCAGTAAAAAAACCGAAAAGGGCTTAAATGGAAATCAAATTATTTGTTGGTTATGGAAACTTCCTTAATTTACTCATCTCAAGATCTTTACGTTTATTCTCCTTCTTCCAATTGATTTTTTTGCTGCAGACGTGAATTACTCCATTCTTCACTCTTCAATTGATTTTTCCTCTCAAGATCTTCACGGTTTTTTCTCATTCTTCCAATTGATTTTTTCGCTGCAGACGTGAATTACTCCTTTCTTCACTCTTCAATTAATTTTTTCGATCATCCAATCTTTCCAATTATCGAATCTCCGTTCACGTTTCCTCATTGGTACTATCGTTTGTTGTCGGCGGTGTAGAGATCGTTGTTCTCTAAAAAATGGAAGAATGTAATTAAGCGCCGCGTTCGTTTGTTTTTGTATCGATTGTGTTAATAACAATAAAGATCAGTCCGAATAGTCGGTTGTTGGTGAGCAAGTCCGATTAGTCTGATTAATCGCTCGTTGTTTATATATCGGTTGTGTTTAAACATGTCCCGTGATGGAGGATCGCGTGTATGTGAGAATTATTAAGGGTGTAGATATCGGCCTGGATATGGTTGTAGTTTAAAAGATACGAATAATGCACCACATGTTAACTAGTAATGGATATTATTGACTATATAATGCTCAATATGTGAACCGCAATGCATACGAATAAGATGTGTCGTGTTTCGTTATTTGGCACACGGTTATTGTTTATCCTAAGGGTTTAATTAGTTGATGGGCTTGAGTTTAGTAGCGACGTCTAAAAAAACGGATACATATAATGCACCAAATGAGTATGCATAATGATATCTACTGTCTATATAATGCATAAAACGTTGGAGGACGTAATGAAGGACCTCGAGTATGCCTCATTCATTTAGCTTTTTGATGTGCCGTGTTTAGATGTTTGGAACACGTTACTTGTTTACCCCAAGGGTTTAATAAGCATAGGAGCTAGGGTATAGTAATTACATATATAAATCATGTATTTTTGTAATTAAAATTTTTTACCGAATAAAGTTATGAAAAAGGTGCACGGTTACATATAATGCACCAACTGAAAGTGCATAATGAAATTTATTGTCAGTATAATGCATAATACGTTGGAGGAATTAATGATGGACCGCGAGTATGCCTCATGAGTTTAGTGTTTTTGATGTGTCGTGTTTAGATGTTAGGAACACGTTACTTGTTTACCCCAAGGGTTTAATAAGCATAGGGCTAGGGTATAGTACTTACATATATAAATCACGTATTTTTGTAATTAAAATTTTTTACCGAATAAAGTTATGAAAAAGGTGCACGGTTACATATAATGCACCAACTGAAAGTGCATAATGAAATTTATTGTCTTTATAATGCATAATACGTTGGAGGAATTAATGATGGACCGCGAGTATGCCTCATGAATTTAGTATTTTCATGTGCCGTGTTTCGATGTTTTCCACACGTGTCTTGTTTACCCCAAGGGTTTAATAGGCCTAGGGGCTAGGGTATAGTACTTACACATTAATAACAACAATGTAAAATAGCGCGCGGTTGACCTATATATAAATCACGTATTTTTGAAACTTACATATTTTAGTAAACATAATGCATAAATTATGTTCCATAATGCATAGTCTATACTACAATATGCACATATGAACTGTTAATGCATTGTCTCAACATGAAAATGCACATGTGTTACACACAAAATGTATTAAACTATATAAATAATACAACGCATATAATGCAGACAATACTACAAAAAAATGCAAGATTACAGTTCCACAATGCATTGCCCCCACAACATAATACAAAAAACTCATCCTGACTGAGCATATATTACAGACGATCACTCTTTCGTCCCTTAATCTGTTTTTGTTCACCTTCACCTGCGGACGTACTAGGGACACCCTCTGCCAACCTATCCCTCAACTTCTTAGCCAATGCAACTGGAATAACATCATCAACTGCATTGTCGATTTCTGATCTTAGCCGCTTCTCTGAAATTGAACAAACAAAGTAATCTATCATAACATTTTCAATAAAGTAGACTACATAATGCTTACAGATGTTTACATATTAATGCATATATCATATGAATTAATGCATAACACAGCCTCATAATGCATTAAATATTACTGATAATGCATTTTCTTAACATAAAAATGCACATGTGTTACACACAAAATGTATTAAACTATATACATGATACCACTCATATAATGCAGACAATACTACAAAAAAATGCACTATTACAATTCCCCAATGCATTGCCCACACAACATAATAAAAAAAGCTCATCCTGACTGAGCATATATTACAACACATCCAATACCCTATCTAATGCATATTTTAGTAAACATAATGCATAAATTATGTTCCATAATGCATAGTCTATACTACACAAAATGTATTAAACTATATAAATAATACAACGCATATAATGCAGCCAATACAACAAAAAAAATGCAAGATTACAGTTCCACAATGCATTACCCCCCACAACATAATACAAAAAATCATCCTGACTGAGCATATATTACAACACTCCCAATACCCTGAGTAATGCAAAATTTAGTAAACATAATGCATACATTATGTTCCATAATGCATAGTCTATACTAAAATATGCACATATGAACTCTTTCCTGTGTTTAGTCACCACACCACACAACATGGATAATGCGGGATCAACAGAGTTGCTAATAATATTTCACACAATCAACAAATAAGATATTGAATTGCATAAGGTTCGACGCAAATTTTACCTGCAGCCTCTGATGCTTGTGAGAGCGGTCGACCTCTCTTAGGCATTTTGGATCTGCCAGAAAATAAAAAAACATAAGACACCTAAATTCATGTCTATTTAACCGAACCCAATATCTACACGACAGATTCAGAGAAAACCATAAATTAACAACAAGTTATTTCTGAAATTTATGAGCCTAGGCATATTCAAAGTTTCAATTTTAACTTTTCGGCTCTGCAAAAGCGCGAAAAAAATACCGAAGTCCCTTTTCAAACATACCTAGTCGAAAGGTGTCGGTGTTTTGGAGCAGATGTTAGCGCCGGTGGCTAGTTGTCGCCGAACTCTTGGTAGAATGCTGCTAATTCTTCAAACACGGCGACGAGGAGTGAAAAATAGGGTTTTCGGTAGTGGAGAGAGTGGAGGGAGTGGTTTCGGATGTTTGAGTAATGAATGAGAAAGATGAAGAGACGGATTGTTTCAAATCCCTTTAAATTCGCACTTACCAAAGTATGGCGGTTCAATTTCTGCCGAATGTCTATATTACCCCTGTAATGCATAGAAACACCCTCTATAATGCAACGCGGAACTAGATTTGTAGAATCAATCTGATCCGTTGATGCATAAGATCTAACGCGTAATATTAAGAAGAGAAAAGGATCTTAGGGATGAAAAGGAGAATAATGCTCCCCTATCCCTATATATATATATATATATATATGTGCACATGCAAATTAGGCTACTAGCTAGCCTGATTATGTGATCTTTGGTGCTAATTAAGGTCGTTACTAGTGCTTGTAAAAACAACATAACTATTATTGTATGTGAACTTATCACCATGGCAATCAAGATAAAAAGTGCCATAAAAAATATTTATGATCGTATTAGCATTTCTTAAGAATGACCTACCTTAACTGATCACATAAAAATAAGTTAGATATAGAAAGTCACGCAATAACATATTTTGAAGAACACCCTTGAAACAAGTGCAAGATCTACCAGCAAGTTGTATAAATATTCTCATCTCAACCAACTAAACACTTAAATTAAAATAATAACATCCTTGTTGGAAACGTGTGAAATGGAATGGCTTTTAGCCTTTCATTTCCAAGTCCTTTGGCCTTTTACCTCATTTTGGTTTATGGTGTCCCTTAATGCCAAGACCTTTGAGGTGGCCTTCCCTATCCTATAAATAGGTGGAGCTTGGGAGAGTAGAATAAACAACGAACACCACAAAATATTCTCTCTAGTCTCTACATCATAGTATGCATTCTAGGAGCATTGCACGATTGTTAGAAATAATGGGAAGAAATTCCCAAGCCGTGTACAGGCGGTACTCTAACTATTACAATCGAAAGGAAACTTGCAGCAAATAGAGGAATGAAAATTACAACGAAAATAAAGCAAACCAAATTTATAAGTCGAGTCGAGGAAAGCCCTCTTTCCACAAGACAAATTACGCCCCGGCTAGTGCTCACGGAATGGCGTATTGCCCCCAAAGATAAAACGACTTCCTCCTAACGTGTAGAAGCACCTCAAACCCGCTAGGCACCGGCGAACTTGATGGAGTTCCGAGAATCGAGCTATGCAATGCTCCTATATGTGAACTAGGATGTAGAGAGCTAGAGAAGAGAGAAGCTTGTTGTGATGTTCGTTGTGTATTCTACTCTCCCAAGCTCCACCTATTTATAGGATGGGGAAGGCCACCTCAAAGGTCTTGGCATTAAGGGACACCATAAACCAAAATGAGGTGAAAGGCCAAAGGACTTGGAAATGAAAGGCTAAAAGCCATTCCATTTCACACGTTTCCAACAATCCCCCACATTGGTTAGAGCGTTGCAAGCTCAAACCAACACCAGAAACAAATGCATGTATGCAGACTCTTTGCTCAATTCTCGAGAAACAATATTGCATTTGGAATAGTAGCTTGGGGCTTTGAACTTTCCATAGTCAACACTATCGGGCATACCGGCGGCCTGGTGGACGTGATGCCTTGAACCATTCCTCCTTGGTGTATACCGAGACAATAATATTGACACAATATTATTTACAAACTCATCAGTTCTCACGTTTGTGTCCTTTACTGGCCATGGAACACCACTTTGGATTCATAAGTGATTCACATGTTGAAGCGGCCCACACTTCTTCACTTAAATAGGTGATTCTTTTCCAGGTATCCTGCAATACCCACCTCCTCGAGGTTTCTAAGAATCATTAAAAGTCAAAACTTAGCCTCTTACCACATGCAGGTTACAACACTCAATGCTTTCTAAAGAATGGGCGAAGATTGAAAATCTTCCGAGTGTTACAACTAGATTCATATAGCTTCGTTTTCCCATTGAACCAAGCCCATGGGATCTCCAATCGTATGGTTGGGTTACCACTATAATCATCTTTTAAGATGTGGTTTTCAGTCCCATTCCTTTTAGCAATTTATGCATTTGATCACGGTTTAAACCTTTTGTTAACGGATCCGCTAAGTTATCAACTGACCTTACATAGTCAACTGTGATAACACCACTTGTGATCAATTGCCTGACGGTATTATGTCGCCGACGAATATGTCGAGACTTACCGTTGTATATGCCACTATGTGCTCTCCCTATAGCTGCTTGGCTATCACAGTATATCACTACTGTCGGCACTGGCTTCTTCCAACATGGAATACATTCTAGGAAATTTCTGAGCCACTCGGCTTCTTCCCCTGCTTTATCCAATGCAATAAACTCAGATTCCATGGTGGAACGAGCAATACACGTCTGTTTCATTGATTTCCACGAAACAACACCACCCCCAACAATGAACACATAACCACTCGTCGAGAACGAGTCTTTTGAATCAGAGATCCAATTTGCATCACAATACCCTTCAAGTACTTGGGGATATCTTGTGTACCGCAGCTCAAAGTTAAGAGTATACTTCAAGTATCTCAAAACCCTACGCAGAGCTTTCCAATGTTCCTTGCTTGGGTTGCTCGTAAATCAGCTCAGCTTATTCACCGTACACGCAAGATCTGGTCGGGTGCAGTTTGTGATAAACATCAAACTCCCTATGATCCTTGCATATTCTTCTTGAGCTACAGGCTCACCCGTGTGCTTACTCAAATGCACGTTGGGTTCCAATGGAGTCTTAGCTGGCTCACAATCGAATGAGTGAAATTTCTTTAGCACTTTCTCAATATAATGAGATTGTGTCAGAGCAATTCCCTCATGATTCCTTTTAATTTTGATTCCGAGAATCACATCAGCTAAACCCATATCTTTCATGTCGAAATTTCTCTTCAACATGTTTTTGGTTTCATTGATAATGGCACTATTGCTAGCCCGTAATCAACATATCATCTACATAAAGACACACAATAACGAAACCGTTATCTGTGTTCTTAATGTAAACACACTTATCGCACTCATTGATAGTGAAACCATTTGCCAACATCACGTTGTCAAATTTTAAATGCCATTGTAATGGTGCTTGCTTCAACCCATATAATGACTTTACCAGTTTGCATACTTTACGCTCTTGCCCAGGCACAACAAACCCTTCGGGTTGTTCCATATATATTTCTTCTTCCAGATCACCATTCAGAAACGCAGTTTTCACATCTATTTGGTGAATCTCAAGATTGTGCAAAACAGCAATCGCAAGAAGCACCCGAATGGAAGTGATTCTCGTAACAGGTGAATAGGTATCAAAAAAGTCATGCCCTTCTTTCTGCTTAAAGCCTTGGACAACTAGGCGAGCTTTGTACTTATCTATAGTACCATCGGGCTTATATTTCCTTTTCAGAATCTACTTGCACCCTAAAGTCTTACAGCCTTCAGGCAAGTCTACTAACACCCAGGTGTTATTTCTCATGATGGATTCAATCTCACTGTTGATAGCTTCTTGCCACCACGCTGCGTCTGGGCTAGACAAAGCTTCCGCCACTGACTTTGGTTCGTCATCCAACATAAAAGTTATGAAGTCGAGACCAAATGTCTTAGCAACTTTAACTCTTTTACCACGTCTTGGTTCAACATCCTCAGGACTTGACCTCGTCCTTTTTGGAGGATTAGAACTAGTGGATTCATCCATCATTCTTTCACTAGAACGATCCTCTTGCCTCTTACAAGGGTAAACATTCTCAAAGAATATAACATTCCTTGACTCAATCGTTGTTCCTTCAGCCACGCCAGGCACAGCTGACCTATGGACTAGGAAACGATAGGCACTACTATTAAGTGCATGGCCAATAAAGATGCAATCGACTGTTTTAGGGCCTATTGCAACTTGTTTCGGAGGTGGCACTTCTACCTTCGCTAAACACCCCCACACTTTGAGGTATGAATACGACGGTTTCTTCCCTTTCCACAACTCATAAGGAGTTACATCCCTATTTTTTAGTGGAATTTTGTTCAGGATATATTTCGCTGTTAACACAGCCTCCCCCCACATGTTCTGGGGTAATCCTGAATTAATCAACAAAGCATTCATCATCTCTTTTAGTGTTCGATTTTTGCGTTCAGCAACACCATTTGATTGAGGAGAATATGGAGCTGTGGTTTGGTGAATTATACCACTTGCATGACATAATTCTGCAAACGGAGCTACATACTTACCACCTCTATCACTTCGAACACACTTAATTCGACAATTAAGTTGATTTTCGGCTTTATTTTTGAAGTCTTTAAACGCTTCAATTGCCTCATCTTTACTTCTTAATAAGTAAAGGTAACAATACCTTGTGCAATCATCTATAAATGTGATGAAGTACTTTTTACCACCTCTTGTTTGCACAAATTTCAAATCACATACGTCTGTATGGATCAATTCAAGAGGTTTTGTGCTTCGCTCTACCGAATGGAACGGCAGTTTAGCCATTTTGGCTTCAACACACACTTCACATCTTTCTTGTGAGTTAAATTTATCTACTTTTAGTAAATTAAGATTTACTAATCTTTTTATAGCATTTAGATTTACATGTCCCAATCTATTGGGCCATAAGTCAGAGCTTTCAAGCAAATAAGAGGATGTGTCATTTTCCTTATTTCTTATTCCTTTTCCACGGTGAATGACCGTAACATTCAGCTCAAAAAGCCCATTCACTAGGTGATCTTCACCTATGAACTTTTCATACTTGGTCAATATAACCTTTTCACACTCAAATTCTAGTGAAAATCCATGATTTACTAGAAGTGAGCCTGACACCAAATTATTTCGGATGTCTGGGACATGCAGTACATCCCTAAGGGTAAGAACTTTTCCAGATCCTAATTTTAGGAACACATTACCCACACCAACCACCTTAGAAGAGGCTTGGTTTCCCATACGTACTTTTCTACCTCCAACAGATTTGTAGGTAGAAAAAACGCTTCTTTCAGAGCACACATGACATGTGGCACCTGTATCAACAAACCATTCATTTGGATTGTTACCATGGTTCACATCGGAGACCGTTGCGACCACCTCGTGATCTTTGTAGTTTATAACAACAGGTTCAAATAATTTGCACAATATTGTCTCCACCAATAAGTACACAATTATATCGAACCATATGTGCATTGGTATATTCAACAACCCATGCATCCCAATTACTACTACCAAGTCTAAATTGGTCTTGCTTGTCAAATGACAAACGATAAACACAATTCTCAAGAGAGTAGATCTCAAGGAATTAACCATTTCGTAGCCCATGAACATTGGTACTGTTCGTTTCTTCATTCCAGCTTTGGAGCTCATGTTTCCTCCAACTTCAATTGGTATAATCCTGTCTTAGAAGAGTACACTAATTTGTCTTGCGATTGTTAGAAATAATGGGAAGAAATTCCCAAGCCGTGTACATGCGGTACTCTAACTATTACAATCGAAAGGAAACTTGCAGCAAATAGAGGAATGAAAATTACAACGAAAATAAAGCAAACCAAATTTATAAGTCGAGTCGAGGAAAGCCCTCTTTCCGCAAGACAAATTACGCCCCGGCTAGTGCTCACGGAATGGCGTATTGCCCCCAAAGATAAAACGACTTCCTCCTAACGTGTAGAAGCACCTCAAACCCGCTAGGCACCGGCGAACTTGATGGAGTTCCGAGAATCGAGCTATGCAACGCTCCTATATGTGAACTAGGATGTAGAGAGCTAGAGAAGAGAGAAGCTTGTTGTGATGTTCGTTGTGTATTCTACTCTCCCAAGCTCCACCTATTTATAGGATGGGGAAGGTCACCTCAAAGGTCTTGGCATTAAGGGACACCATAAACCAAAATGAGGTGAAAGGCCAAAGGACTTGGAAATGAAAGGCTAAAAGCCATTCCATTTCACACGTTTCCAACTTGGAAATGAAAGGCTAAAAGCCATTCCATTAAAATAATAACATCCTTCCAACCACGCACGTGGCGTCTATAATGCAAAATAAATGTTATTTAATGAAATATAAACATCATATGAAGCGTATGCCAATGCTGGTGTGAGAGTCTCTCTTGAAAGTAAGCTCTCATTCCACAGTTCTCATTTGATATTTCACGCTCCACAAAATGTGCCAGATTTTTGACAACGTATGTGTTCTAAACAGACATGGCGGCCAAACTTGGATATGAAGATGTATCCGACATTTCTCCAACTGCAATTGCCATCGAGGTCTGCCCCCCTTCTTCCTCTACTATATTCGCCCCGGCTTTATCTTGCTTGTTTGATAAACATGGCTAACATGAAGCGATGCTCGTTTACAGGCGCTTATACAAATCGAGCATTTCTTGACGGAATAAGCAAGAGTTATCATCTTTGAATGTTGTATATTATTATGTGAGGCAAATGTTGTGTTGATTTTTCAGCTGCTAGACATGGCATGAATAAATGGGGGAGACCTTTGGGCTCCATCAAGTAGGGTTTTGCTCATGTTTGTTGTAGTGAATTTTAACTTGATATTGTTTTCCCTTTGTAATTCTTATTAACTTGTATTTTCATTAAATTTTGCAGAATTCTGATCTCAATATGTCAGTAACTTTTCATGCAAATACTGCAACAGAATAACTATTCGCAGAATATGAGCAATAACTAAAATTCATTCTTTTCAAATTTATACATCAAGAAATATGCTGGTGTGAAATACCTTTAATAAACACAACAAAAATTGGAAACTTTTATTGCATCAAGATGTTGAGGTTTTACTTCTTAGTCACTAACCTGTATCAAATCATACAAAATATCGGTACGATAAGGTAACACAGACATTACCAAACTCAGATTGTCTATTGCTTTGTTTACTTTTACTGCTTTAGTTAGTCTTTTTAGAATTAGAAAAACCCCATTCCGTCGTCTAGATAGTGAACAATTATAATTCGAGGTACTCAAGTGCTAATTAGTCCTTGCGGATACGATACTCTAGCTTGTCTTTACTACGATAGCTCCGTACACTTGCGAAATTTTGCTTGCACAAATTTAGGCGAGTCAAGTAGCAACAATCAAAAGTACTATCGATGTAAAAGGTTGTGATCTTACGTCCGACAACTGCATGATCAATGAGTCGCAATCTTAAACTCTAATCTGTAGAAAAATAAGAAATTTTCATATATAAGTACAGTGACTTCAGTATACCTGTGATAGGTTAATATCAATCAATACCTATCAGTGTGGGTCCTAGTATATATCTACCATCGCTTCATACGATGTTATTGGATCTCAATGGAGTATGATGTTACTCCCTCCGTCGGAAAGATGACTACTCCTTGTACGGCATGAGATTTTATGTAACTTTATTTTGTATGTTAAGTGGAAAAAGTAAAGCAAGAGAGATGGAATAAAGTAGACGTAAAAGAGTTTTCATTTATAGTAATGAATCATCTTAGTTAGGACAAACCAAAAAGAAAAGTGAGTTATCTTCAGTGGAACGGAGTGAGTATTATATACATTTGTGATTTATAAACTCCGTATGATGTTATTGTTTCTCAATTCAGTTAATTAACTGATAATTTTAAATTAGTCCAAAGCAAATAAAATGGATTGTGCATCGCACGAGGGTTAGTACTTGTGATTATAAATGATGCTCGGGTTTAGTACTCGTGATTATAAAATGATGCTTGGGGTTACTGCCATAAACTTATGTATATCCGTTATTAACAAAATCCCTCATATCGATTCCTTTTACTAATGACCTTCTTTCATTTTCGTGCAATTTTCCAATGTATTAGTATAATAAAGTACGCCTATCTTTGCAATGTAGCACGTATGTAGAAGGTCGTAGTTGATGTAAATATACAAACCTATCTTTGCAATAGTGGAATCAGGTTTCTTTTGCACCTCCTCGAATAATCAAGTGCAATGACACAATTCCAGCACGTTGACAATGATGCTGGAATACAACAAAAGTTGATTGTTTGGAAATAACTTGAAATTCGCACGTGGCTTGCAAAATTAACCGAAGAATTGTCGGACACCAAGTTCCAAGCTTGCATTCTCAAGAACATCCAAAATGTTTGTCTTTGTCCATCGTGACTTTGATGGATATTTCGATTGCACTAACCAACATTGCAAATGATGAGGCTAACCAGCTATAGGCTAGTGTTGCACGATCATTGAGGGCTTGGCTTGTCCTGTCACACCCGCATTTCCTAAGGATAGGAAGTACGGTGGACCGCGACTAGGGGAGGAATAAAGAAGCGGGGAAGAAAGGGGAGAACAAGAATACTCGACCCGAAAACGTTTAATTAGAGGAAGTTCACTTCAAAACAATGTACTGTAGCGACATTTCTAAAGTTAAAGTAAACAGAGTTTAAATGAAAACATTGTATCGGATTACAAAGCAGCGGAAAAGACCAAGAGATAGATAATGCCGGGTATGACGACACGACACCATCCAAAAGGCAAAGAAAAAACACAATTTTGACTTTAATTGCTCAACATCCGTCCTCCCCATCGTCGCTCAACCTGCACATTAAGAAAACAACATGCAGGGCTGAGTACTTATTGCACTCAGTGGACACACGCCAAAAACATAGTTTGTCATGCCATATCAGTGTAACCTTAGGGTTTTAAGTGTAAGAAAAATAACCCAAGTACACTAAAACATATTTCATAAATTCGACTGCGCAGTCATTTTCAGATATTGCCACCCTTATTCCCACCATCATACACTATCTGATCCAACGGGTGACAAGGGGCGTGGCCACACCCCAGGTCAACTAGACCGGCCAACTTGCTCTCAGATGGCTCCCGATCTCGTGTACACTAGCCTGAGGGTTCGCAGCCCAACAGACCCGAATTCGATTAAACATATGTGGTAAACCACTTCAGATAGGTTTCAAAACAAAACAATTGGCAAGACAAACAGTTCACCTCCATAACCATTTCCGGAACAGAGTCCGTATTTGAGATAACCCACAAAATAGTAGGGTAGAAAAGCCCACCTCGATTGCTTAGCTTTTAAACAGTTTCCTTCTTCAACCACAATTTCCTCGTAAAAGATCACCCTTTTGAAAGATAAATAAGTATCATAATTAGAATCAGGAAAGACGGGGTTTAAACGACAATGCATGAATCCTACGTGGATGACTTCGACATCTAGCACGTTACACGTACGCACACTTAACAACATCTTATAAGTCAATCACACAAAAACACACGTCCGAAACACACCACGCACGCACCCGACACACATACAACGTACTCAAGACGCGCACACGACACACACGCAACACTCATACCCCCGGCATACCCTCACTGTGCAAACGGCTCACTTGGCTCGGAAAAGGTTCGGAAAAAGGATCGGCGTCTCGGCCTGGCTCGGTGTCTCGGCCGCCTGGCTCGGCACCTCGGCCGGCTGTCTCGCCGCCTGGCTCGGTGTCTCGGCCGACCGTCTCGGCTGCCTGGCTCGGCACCTCGGCCGACTGTCTCGGCCGCCTGGCTCGGCTCCTCGGCCGACCGTCTCGGCCGCCTGGCTCGGCACCTCGGCCGACCGTCTCGGCCGCCTGGCTCGGCACCTCGGCCGACCGTCTCGGCCGCCTGGCTCGGCACCTCTGCCGACCGTCTCGGCCGCCTGGCTCGGCACCTCGGCCGACCGTCTCGGCCGCCTGGCTCGGCACTGGCTCGGCGTCTGTCTCGGCATCTGGCTCGGCACCTGGCGCGGCACCTGTCTCGGCATTGGCTCGGCACCTGTTTCGGCATCTGGCTCGGCACCTGGCGCGGCACCTGTCTCGGCACTGGCTCGGCACCTGGCCCGACATCGGGCTCGGCGTCTCGGCCGCTGGCTCGATCACGTGCACACAAACTTTCCCCCAACCAACGATTCTCAAACCTTATACGACAATCACAACACACATTCCACAACCCAAAACACACCCGAAAACATGAGATCAAACCTTCAAAACTCCCCACAACACTGCCCTAGGCCGAACCCCAAAACTCTCGGCCAACACACACAAACCACCCGAACCAAACGCTGTTTTCCCCGAGCCATCTCTTGGCCAAACACACCCACATACATCCCAAAGACCACACACTCAGATTCACACCCATTGCACATAAATACATCACCCAAAAACATACATCCATCAGAAAAGCGCAGTTCACTTACAAAAATCATTATAAAATCACCAGACCTCCAAAGAAGCTGAAATTTACACACCACACCCAAGACACATCCAAGTTTATACAGTTAAAAATTCGTATCAAAAAGAGATCGTTTGCTCAGTCAAAAAGGGGTCGGAACCCACTGTCAGTTATCACCAAAAACATGTTCAACACAAACACATAGCCACAAAACCTATTCAGCATCTAAACCATCCAAAAACGTCCTACATGCATGTTTTTTTTCGAAATTATTAAGAGTTAGGGTCTTGGGTTACCTTTCCCGGATAGTTCAAACGTAGATCAAAAGCTTTCCCTACTCCGCTTCCAAATTCGGTACGAGAGATATACCTTGACGAAACCAAGAATTAAATGAGAGGGAGTGAGAGGGAAAGAGAACCGAGAGGGAGAAGGAGGGAGAACTTACCGGCGAGAGGACGATAGCGAGAGAGAGAGGAGAGAAAACGATTATGAGGGAGAGATGAGAGAAACCGATAGTGAGAGGGAGAGATGAGAGAAAAGAGAGAGTAACGGTTGTTGTGGGAGTGGGGAGGTTGAGAAATTTGTGGGAGAGGGGGAGGGGTTTTCGAAAAAGAGAGAGGGAGAGGGAGAGGAAAAGAAATTAATTAATTAGGAGTAATTTAACCCATGACTTAATTAATTATCCCCCTTTACAAAAAGCTTAGGTAAATAATATCACATCCACAACAATAATATAAATCAATTAAGATTTTCCACACCATATATTACACAAAATCATCCATTAAGTAAAAAGAAATAAAAAAAAAAAAAATTATAAACTTTCGGATATTACTTGTCACAATCCACTCATGATTTCGTGTAGACCATGAAGCGATTATCTACCCTTTTCAAACAGAGGGGTGAAGCGTATGCCAATGCTGATGTGAGAGTCTCTCTTGAAAGTAAGCTCTCATTCCACAGTTCTCGTTTGATATTTCACGCTCCACAAAATGTGCCAGATTTTTGACAACGTATGTGTTCTAAACAGACATGGCGGCCAAACTTGGATATGAAGATGTATCCGACATTTCTCCAACTGCAATTGCCATCGAGGTCTGCCCCCCTTCTTCATCTACTATATTCGCCCCGGCTTTATCTTGCTTGTTTGATAAACATGGCTAACATGAAGCGATGCTCGTTTACAGGCGCTTATACAAATCGAGCATTTCTTGACGGAATAAGCAAGAAGTTATCATCTTTGAATGTTGTATATTATTATGTGAGGCAAATGTTGTGTTGATTTTTCAGCTGCTAGACATGGCATGAATAAATGGGGGAGACCTTTGGGCTCCATCAAGTAGGGTTTTGCTCATGTTTGTTGTAGTGAATTTTAACTTGATATTGTTTTCCCTTTGTAATTCTTATTAACTTGTATTTTCATTAAATTTTGCAGAATTCTGATCTCAATATGTCAGTAACTTTTCATGCAAATACTGCAACAGAATAACTATTCGCAGAATATGAGCAATAACTAAAATTCATTCTTTTCAAATTTATACATCAAGAAATATGCTGGTGTGAAATACCTTTAATAAACACAACAAAAATTGGAAACTTTTATTGCATCAAGATGTTGAGGTTTTACTTCTTAGTCACTAACCTGTATCAAATCATACAAGATATCGGTACGATAAGGTAACACAGACATTACCAAACTCAGATTGTCTATTGCTTTGTTTACTTTTACTGCTTTAGTTAGTCTTTTTAGAATTAGAAAAACCCCATTCCGTCGTCTAGATAGTGAACAATTATAATTCGAGGTACTCAAGTGCTAATTAGTCCTTGTGGATACGATACTCTAGCTAGTCTTTACTACGATAGCTTCGTACACTTGCGAAATTTTACTTGCACAAATTTAGGCGAGTCAAGTAGCAACAATCAAAAGTACTATCTATGTAAAAGGTTGTGATCTTACGTCCGACAACTACCATCGCTTCATATAATGTTATTGGATCTCAATGGAGTATGATGTTACTCCTTCCGTCGGAAAGATGACTTCTCCTTGGACGGCATGAGATTTTATGTAACTTTATTTTGTATGTTAAGTGGAAAAAGTAAAATAAGAGAGATGGAATAAAGTAGACATAAAAGAGTTTTCATTTATAGTAATGGATCATCTTAGTTAGGACAAACCAAAAAGAAAATTGAGTTATCTTCAGTGGGACGGAGTGAGTATTATATACATTTGTGATTTATAAACTCCGTATGATGTTATTGTTTCTCAATTCAGTTAATTAACTGACAATTTTAAATTAGTCCAAAGAAAATAAAATGGATTGTGCATCGCACGAGGGTTAGTACTTGTGATTATAAATGATGCTCGGGTTTTGTACTCGTGATTATAAACTGATGCTCGGGGTTACTGCCATAAACTTATGTATATCCGTTATTAACAAAATCCCTCATATCGATTCCTTTTACTAATGATCGTCTTTCATTTTCGTGCAATTTTCCAATTTATTAGTATAATAAAGTACGCCTATCTTTGCAATGTAGCACGTAGGAATGTCAATCGGGTCGGCCCATCGGGTTTCGGGCCGGCCCTACTCGGGTTGCGGGTCAATCGGGTGCGGGCTAATCGGGTTGTGAATTTTTTCGGGTTGTAAAAGTTCAACCCTAACCCTAAAAGCTCGGGTTTCGGGCTAGCCCAACGGGTTAATCGGGTTGCTACCGATAAGATTTACATGCAATCAATCCAATAAAAAACGATGAAAATTAGTTATATTAATAAAATGTAAAATATTTAATTATGATACATTTGAGATATATGGTCAAACTCAATCATAAACATGATCAAATACTAATATTTGAGATATTTCGAGAAATTTTAATGCATGTTGTAGAAATTTAAATATTTTTTTAAGTGAATTTGAAGTTTTTAATTTATTTATCAATTATTATATTAATAAAAATTCAATATATAATTTGTATATTTAATATAAAATTGAAAGTTATTTTTTTAGTTATCTATATTATAAAATTAATCAATAAAATGTCGAATTATGAGTAAAAAATAGAATAATAGAAATTTTATCGGGTTTTCGGGCCAGCCCATCGGGTTTTCGGGTCTAGCCCTAACGGGTCGCGGGTTAATCGGGTGCGGGCTAATCGGGTTTTAATTTTATCGGGCTAGAAATTTTCAGCCCTAACCCTATAAATTTGGCGGGCTATTCGGGTCAGCCCACGGGTTGCGGGCTACATTGACATCCCTAGTAGCACGTATGTAGAAGGTCGTAGTTGATGAAAATGTACAAACCTATCTTTGCAATAGTGGAATCAGGTTTCTTTTGCACCTCCTCGAATAATCAAGTGCAATGACGCAATTCCAGCACGTTGACAATGATGCTGGAATACAACAAAAGTTGATTGTTTGGAAATAACTTGAAATTTGCATGTGGCTTGCAAAATTAACCGAAGAATTGTCGGACACCAAGTTCCAAGCTTGCATTCTCAAGAACATCCAAAATGTTTGTCTTTGTCCATCGTGACTTTGATGGATATTTCGATTGCACTAACCAACATTGCAAATGATGAGGCTAACCAGCTATAGGCTAGTGTTGCACGATCATTGAGGGCTTGGCTTGTCCCATGTAAAGCTCGTTGTGAAAACACAAAACAAAATCAAAGAGTTGAAAAGTATCACAAATACACCAAATGTGGTTTGGGTTAAAGTTGAAGCATGCTTGATATGGAATTGATTACAACGATCTTGATAACATGAGCGTGAGAGGTGCAACACACATGAAAACGTTGCAAAAGTTCTCCGATGTTTCAGAAAAGATTGTGAGATGATTTATAGCTGATGCAACACATGAGATGTTCTGATGCAAAGCCCTCTTAACTGGTATGTTGGTGTCATATGTTAACTCAATGTACAAGATTGCTTAGACGATGTTGACAGGGATGACAAATGGCGAGAGTATATCCATCATAGTAGCAGTAGCAGATATAATAGCAGCATGGCTCACCAATCTATTGCGGGTCATAACACTCGGGTGTCACAAAAACAACTTCATGAAATAGGTGAAAGTGTGAAGCGAGCAATGATTCTTCTCCATGAGAGTAAAGATATTCTTGAAATTCTGCAAGTAGGAGCTTCCACGTTAAGATGTTGGTAAAGTTGGTAATATTTATGAGTGGAGGGCATTCATAGCAATGGCACTATATATTGAAAATCCTTTTGCATCTCCTTCAACATCAAGTGACAATGCAACAACAATATATATCAACTCTGTAACACCTCCTTTCATATTAATAATACTGAATAAGTGGTGTTTGCGAAACAATATCAATTATGTAACTTTGCAAATATATCAACTCTGTAACATTGCACAAATATCAACTCTATAACTTGAAATTCGCACAGTGTCAGCGAAACCAACCGAGAAATTGTCGGACATTGTTTAAGAAGCAAAACCGTTATTTTAGTTATTTTTCAAACTTATTTCAAATTTTTTCCGTATTTTTGTTGTATTTTCTTTTGAGCCTCTAGAATTTCCAAACCACCTATAAATAGTGGAGTTCATTTTTTTTTCATTCAATTTTGATAACTGTTAATATTAAGAAACTAGAATTTTTGTGTTTTCCATATCTATTTAGTCATTTTTTTAACACTTTTGCATCATCACAGCTGCTATGTTTGGTATAATTACTCTATTTTTTACAGACCCCAAAGATTTCATGAAATGATTTATATACATACACATGAAAACAAGGCTGCTAAGCCGTCTATGTTTATGGGTGCTAAGGTAGCAAGAATGCAAAAGTTTCTTTGCACTTTCTTAATAATCGGATGCAGTGATGTGTCCCAACACATGATGCTGACAACGTCGAAAAATGTTGGAATGACTTGAAATTCGCATAATACTTGTGAAACAGATTAAGAAGTTGTCGGACATTGTTTAAGGGGTGAAACTCTCATTTTATTATTTTTCAAAATTTTAAAATTTCCATAATTTCATTTTATTTCATCTTGAGTCTTAAGATTTTCAAACCACTGATACATAGTGGATTGCATTATTTTTCATTTTGTTTTGATCATAATTAATATATTTAGAATTCAAGAAACTATGAAGAATTTCATGAAATAATATATATATATATATATATATATATATATATATATATATATATATATATATATATATATATATATATATATATATATATATATAGGGTTTTGATCTATGCAAAACTAGATTTAAATACAGAAACGCAGAACAATATCATAATTAGGACACTTTTAGGTCATAATTAGGTAATTTTTAGGTCATGCTAACAAAGCATGACCTAAAACGATCTTAGCATGACATTAAACCTAAATATTATAATATGACCTAAAATTGCTTAATTATGACCTTCCGTGTTTTTGGTTAATTATTGACCATTAGATCATCTAATCCTAGGGCCAAGATTTGGTCTGCATTTCTGGATTTAAACACATACTTATTTTGATCATCTCCCTATATATATATATATATATGTGCACATGCAAATTAGGCTACTAGCTAGCCTGATTATGTTGATCTTGGGTGCTAATTAAGGTCGTTACTAGTGCTTGTAAAAACAACATAACTATTATTGTATGTGAACTTATCACCATGGCAATCAAGATAAAAAGTGCCATAAAAAATATTTATGATCGTATTAGCATTTCTTAAGAATGATCTACCTTATCTGATCACATAAAAATAAGTTAGATATAGAAAGTCACGCAATCACACATATTGAAGAACACCCTTGAAACAAGTGCCAGATCTACCAGCAAGTTGTATAAATATTCTGATCTCAACCAATTAAACACTTAAATTAAAATAATAGCATCCTTCCAACCACGCACGCTGGCGTCTATAATGCAAAATAAATGTTATTTAATGAAACATAAACACTCTTTTATGCGATTCGCGGGAATCCACCTATGTCATCCACTAATTTTGTTGCTTAATAACATTGTTATGTTATATATATGTGTCATGTGACAGCACGTGATTGGAAGAATGCTATGTCTCTAAGGATAAAAGATCACTAGTAGTCGATATTACATTTATAAAAGCACCGAGGTCACGCTTAATACAAATCTCTTCAGTTATGAAGGGCAATGAGTACATTGAATTTTATTAAATAATTATTCGTTTGAAAAAAATTATTTTAAACGAAAAGTTTTATAGGTGAATTTAACTGTTGGTAAGCATGTTTTTTATATACACGAAAAAGGGAAATAAAAAATTTGTGTTAATGTGACTTATAATTATGAATTTCATGAAGTGATGTAAATTTCGCCAACGGTACAGCAAACTGGCGCCAAGGCTTATCTGTTAGTTAGTATAACTGGATTTGATTTGAGTGATAGAGAGAGAAAGAGAGAGAGCAGCCATGTCCCATTCTCTCTCATCCTTCGCAATCTCTCTCTACAAATTCAATCCGGAATCGCTGTCCAGATCCGGTCGATTTCTACTCCGAGCGTCCTCGTCAACTGCTCCTGGTATCGATTTTTCCTCTCTCGAATCCGCCATTGCTAAGGTTCCTTTCCTTTTCCTTCAATTTGTGTATGGGCTGGTTAATTGTTGGAATCTCCAATTTCAAATTCTTTGATTTACTTTTCTGTTATTTGATTTCTCGAAACAAGCATTTTGCCTTTACGTTTAGGTTTATATTACTCGAATTCAAACTTAAGTAGATTGAAATTAGTGGTAATTGAAACTAGATGATAGGTTGGTAGAAAGATAACGGACAAAATTATTGTTTAGGTGATATAAAAAAATGTTAATTAAATTATGAAATCAATATCTGTAGATCAATAGTCATAAAGAGATTGATTGTACTGGCAGATTTTCGTTTTCAAGGATTGAGCAATGTGTTCTGTGATACTCTTCCTAACATTTACAGAACAACATTGCAAGACCAAAGCGAAAAATTTCTGTGTGAGTTTATACATATAATGGTGTGGTTCATGGCAGAAAGATAGTGATGGAGTGAGAGTGGCACTTGATCAGTTGAGGGAAGTTGGTTGGGCCAAAAAATGGAGTTCTCAGCCATATATATCGCGTCGTACAGTGAGTCTCTGAAACCACTCTCACTAATTGGTTTTGATTTTCCTTCTTAAAAATATCATTAGGACGAGGGAATTGGTGGTCGGACTATTGATGGCATTGTTAATGTTCATATCGTGGACTAGAGTTTTACCAGCTTAACATTTTCATTATAGACATCTCTGCGCGAGCTGACAACTTTAGGACTGAAGAATGCGGAAAATCTTGCTATACCTAGCACCAGAAACGACGTAAGTTCAATGGATCTTGTGCCTTGCTCTGTTTCTTGAAGTATAACCATTTAATTGGTTTATGTCTCAATTATCAAAGCTCGGAATGGACTTTCTACATGTATCTTGAGTTGATTTTGTTCAGTGATGCAGGCAGCTTTTCTCTTTACTGTCGTTGGCTCAACTGGATTTTTGGGTATTCTTGCTGGCCAGCTTCCTGGGGTAGCTTCTACTAACCTTCCCATACAACTAATATTTTTATTCATTCATTTGTTTGTTTGTTTGTGTTTCTCGGGTATGACATGATCTGCTGACCATATGCAATTTTAGGAGATTAAACATTTGAATCATAACTTTGTGGTTTGTTGACATTTTTGGTATGCAACTGACTCACTTGATTCTTAGGATTGGGGCTTCTTTGTGCCATACTTGGTCGGGAGCATTTCTTTGGTAGTTCTCGCGATAGGGAGTATCTCACCGGGGTAAGTATCCGAACATCTTGCTATTTACAAGAAATACAGATCATATTAAACTGTGAAATGAAGAAGCTTTGCTAGAAGTTTTGCCAAGTCTTTACTTTCATCTTCGTCGGGTTTACATAGGCTGCTTCAGGCTGCAATCGGAGGATTTTCTTCATTCTTCCCAGATTACAAGGAGAGGATTGCTAGACATGAAGCAGCTCATTTCTTAGGTAACAAACATTTTGCTGAAGCCAAAAATTTGTAGACATAACACACAAACATACAGAGACATTGGAAGCATTCGCATTTATGAGTTCAGCTGTGACTTCATCGATTTAAGATGGGCTTTCGTATGTGCAGTTGCATACTTACTCGGTCTTCCCATCCTCGGGTATTCTCTGGACATTGGGAAAGAGAATGTCAATCTCATCAACGAGAAGCTTGAAAAGCTCATTTACAGTGGACAGCTCGATGCCAAGGAACTAGACAGGTAACCTATTTTTCTACACTCCTCTACTCATTTTGATCCATTTCTGATGTCTTATTTCTCAAGCCTATCATGTTTAAAACTTGACAAGAATCTACATTATGTTCCACTCCTCTTAAGGTTGGCCGTAGTAGCAATGGCCGGACTGGCTGCAGAAGGTCTGCAATACGACAAAGTGGTCGGACAGTCAGCTGATCTTTTCTCCCTGCAGGTTCGACACCCCACACAAGACAAGATACAAACGAATCACACTCTGGCAAAATATAGCTAACACATTCTCAATGGTCTGTTTTTTGGTTTTTGTTCCGGCAGAGGTTTATAAACAGGTCTAAGCCACCGCTGAGCCGAGATCAGCAGCAAAACCTCACCCGATGGGCGGTAATGTCCCCTCCTCATTGACACTTTATAACATATACGTAATAATTTCCCATTGAATTTCTCTCTTGAGTAGATTAAATTATATGAATATTGTGCAGGTTTTGTTTGCTGCATCATTGATAAAAAACAATGGAGCTCTGCATGAAGCTCTGATGGCAGCAATGTCGAAAAACGCAACAGTTATTGAATGCATTGAAGCAATTGAGAAGGCTGGCTGAGTGAATTCAGCCATATATATGCATGAGTTTTTTTTATCAAAGGCAAAAATAGAGGGCTCATGTAAATATCATATGATCCAACTACAGTTTTGTCGGATCAAGCGTGTCTGAATTGACCCGACCCGCACCCGGTTTCATGTGTCTTCTGTTTGGTGGTTGAAATGTGGATGGAATCGAATCTTGTTGGAAAATTCTTCATATCTTGCAAATTTGCCGTCCAATTCATGAAGGTACGAACATATGCTGTCAATTGAATTTATAGATTCCGTACAAGGGAATATATGTCTCTCATTACATATGTCTCAACACAACCCCAAAGGTCAAGGAAATGCTCACACATTAAATTTTTTCATCCGCGTAACATTTCACGAAAATAATGAACTTACATTATCCCTCAACTCAAATAAAAAAAAGGTAAAATAATGAATGTTGTATACACTACACACATGCATTTGAAGTAAAAATAAATATTTAGTATGACAAACTAATTTGGAAAATTTGTAGTACTTGTTAAAGTACGTACGCACGGACATGCTATTTCTTGTTTTTCGATTTGCCAAGAGTCATATTTGAAAGAATATAATGAGAGTCACTTCATTTTCCGAATTTTCTGTGTTTATTCGAGTATAATTTTCTTTGGATGTCAACAAAATAAGATAAACCTTAGCAACACACTTTTTCGATCTGTTTGTTTTACTTTTGTAGTTGCTTCTTAGAGCATCCGCAATGGAGCGGACGATAGGCCGTCGTCCGCCAACTATGGGTGCGCGGACGATGCCCGATGCATCGTCCGCGCCCTATAGATCGTACGCGGACAATAGGGCATCCTCCGCGCCATCGTCCGTCCACTGTGGGCGACGCGGACGATGGCGCGAACGATGCAACGCGTTTTTATTTTTGTTTTTTTAATTCCGAAAAATAAGGGAAGGCGAAGGCAACATCCTCCTCGCAAGCCGCAGCCGCCCCCCATCGCCGATCCCCATCCCAACCCCGACCCCGGCGGCACTTGCCTACATGTAGTTGGCAGCGGCCTCCAACTGGAGGACGTTGTTGGACGCGCACAACGTCCTCATGCAATGTCAGGACCCGACCAAAGCCGAATACTTCCAGGGGATGATCGATGAGCTGCGCCGCAAGTTGGGACTTTTGTAGAGTAGTCAAATTTTTTTTTCATTTCTAACTCGTGTAAAACTTTTTTTTAATCAATGTAGGATTTGCCATTTTTAATTAATCATGGTATTTTTTAATTATTTTGCATTGACATATTTGAAAACATTTAAATTAATTAACAAAACAATAGTGAAACCTATAAGGCGGCTTTTAGGGCGGCTTATAGGGCGCCGCACTGCAGGTGGAACGGTAGGAGAATAAAATGCTGACGTGGCGGTGCATAGGGAGGGCTTTAGGGCGTCCCTTAGGGCGCACCACTGCTAATGCTCTTAGTATTGAATGATAAGGGATATATCTATAAATTTTAAATCATATATATATATATATATATAGTTGTGTTCATATCCTTTTTGCATAATTTCTCCTTTCTCCTTCTTCATCTCATGCGTTCATTTAATCAAATCCTATGGTCTAAATAATTTGTTGAATTCATTAAATCTAATCATTTTTTAATTCGAAAAGGGCAAAATAGAGAATCAATAATGTGGGTTGTTATGGAAAATTCCATGATTTCCTCCCTCTAGGATCTATGCGCTTTTTTCAACAAATTTGATTAGGATTCGTTATTTTCCTTCTCCCTCACTGCACGATTCTGTAGTTTCCAGCGGTTTGCGGTAATGCTTATTGTTCGGAAAATTGATTTTGTCGACTTCTTCAACAGCCATCCGAAATTGCAAACCTTTGACATTCATGGTGCAATGTTTGCTGCTATCTGTCAAAAGAATAGCCTCAGAAATGTGAGCCCACGAAATTAGGAATTCAGTTGTGTTATCGTACTCGTTTATTTCTCGTATGAGGGTATAACCATTTTCTCACATTGAAGGTGGACTCGAGGTTTCAAATTCCGTGTCTTGAGAAGGTTGTAGAAGAGGTTGCGCTGGTGAGTTGAATGGTTCAACTCGGGGTCTTTGAGGTGCTGGTGAACGTGAACTCGGTCGTCGATCCACATAATGTACACATAATGTACATATTGTATAGTATAATGCGTAGTTTAGTTTCTGTAATGCATTATTTGTGATATGTAATGAACATTTATACTGACGCGTTTAATTTAAGTTGTGTCGTGTTTCGATGTTTGGCGCACGTTTCTTGTTTTCCCTAAGGGTTTAACATGCCTAGGGGCTAGGGTGTAGTATGTTCTAAGGCTAAAAAGCGTTGTCCAAATACACGCGCTGCAGTAATTCGTCTGGGGTTGCACATAATGTATATTTTGTATAGTATAATGCGTAGTTTAGATTCTATAATGCATTATTTGTGATATGTAATGAACATTTATCCTGACGCGTTTAATTTAAGTTGTGTCGTGTGTCGTTGTTTGGCGCACGTTTCTTGTTTTCCCTAAGGGTTTGACAAGCCTAGGGGCTAGGGTGTAGTATGTTCTAAGTCTAAAAAATGTTGTCCAAATACACGAGTTGGAGTAATTCGTATGGGGTTGCACATGCATAACGCGTAGGTATATTTCAAAACAGATATACATAATGTACATATTGTGTAGTATAATGCGTAGTTTAGTTTATGTAATGCATTATTTGTGGTATGTAATGAACATTTATCCTTACCCGTTTAATTTAGGTTGTGCTGTGTTTCTTGTTTTCCCTAAGGGTTTAACAAGCATAGGGGCTAGGTTGTAGTATGTTCTAAGTCTAAAAAACGTTGTCCAAATACACGAGCTGCAGTAATTCGTCTTGGGTTGCACATAATGTATATTTTGTATAGTATAATGCGTAGTTTAGATTCTGTAATGCATTATTTGTGATATATAATGAACATTTATCCTTACCCGTTTAATTTAGGTTGTGCCGTGTTTCGATGTACTACGCACGTTTCTTGTTTTTCCTAAGGGTTTAACAAGCTTAGGGGCTAGGGTGTAGTATGTTCTAAGTCTAAAAAACGTTGTCCAAATACACGAGCTGCAATAATTCGTCTAGGGTTGCACATGCATAGCGTGTAAACATTTTTTAAAACAGATATACATAATGTACATATTATGTAGTGTAATGCGTAGTTTTAGTTCTGTAATGCATTATTTGTGATATGTAATGAACATTTATCCTGCCCCGTTTCCTTTAAGTTGTGCCGTGTTTCGATGTTTGGCGCACGTTTCTTGTTTTCTCTAAGGGTTTAACAAGCCTAGGGGCTAGGGTGTAGTATGTTCTAAGTCTAAAAAACATTGTCCAAATACACGAGCTACAGTAATTCGTCTGGGTTGCACATGCATAGCGCGTAGGCATTTTTTAAAACAGATATACATAATGTACATATTATGTAGTGTAATGCGTAGTTTTAGCTTCTGTAATGCATTATTTGTGATATGTAATGAACATTTATCCTGCCCCGTTTCCTTTAAGTTGTGCCGTGTTTCAATGTTTGGCGCACGTTTCTTGTTTTCCCTAAGGGTTTAACAAGCCTTGGGGCTAGGGTGTAGTATGTTCTAAGTCTAAAAAACGTTGTCCAAATACACGAGCTACAGTAATTCGTCTGGGTTGCACATGCATAGCGCGTAGGCATTTTTTAAAACAGATATACATAATGTACATATTATGTAGTGTAATGCGTAGTTTTAGCTTCTGTAATGCATTATTTGTGATATGTAATAAACATTTATCTTGCCCTGTTTCATTTAAGTTGTACCGTGTTTCGATGTTTGGTGCACGTTTCTTGTTTTCCCTAAGGGTTTAACAAGCATAGGGGCTAGGGTGTAGTATGTTCTAAGTCTAAAAAATGTTGTCCAAATACACGAGCTGCAGTAATTCGTCTGGGGTTGCACATGCATAGCGCATAGGCATTTTTTAAAACAGATATACATAATGTACATATTATGTAATGTAATGCGTAGTTTTAGCTTCTGTAATACATTATTTGTGATATGTAATGAACATTTATCTTGCCCCGTTTCATTTAAGTTGTACCGTGTTTCAATGTTTGGCGTACGTTTCTTGTTTTCCTTAAGGGTTTAACAAGCCTAGGGGCTTGGGTGTAGTATGTACAACAGCAACCACGTGATGCATAAAATAGGATAAATAATGCATTCAAATAGCCAAATAATGTACAGAATCACTCAAGTAATTAACATACAAATATTGCATTCATTCTTAGACTCATGTACAACATCAGTCTAATGATGCATAAAACAGGATAAATAATGCATAGAAATAGCTAAATAATGTACAAATATTGCATTAACTCTTAGACTCATGTACGAGTTCCGTGACGGCTTCCTTCTGCCGTGGAGTTAAACTCTTTATACAATTCAGAAACTCTGTAGGGGTTCGTCGACAATACAGATGGTCGACGTGCCTACCCCTTGGTTTCCTATCCTCCGTCTCTTCCGGAGTTGTACTAGTCTCGTCCTCTGATAATTGCTCCCAGAATTTCTTGGCAATTCCTACTGGCAGTATATCATCGACTGCCTCGTCGATGTCCAATCTTAGCTGCTTTGATGGTGTACAACATACACAATAATAACATACAATTAGTTATATAATGTACAGACTGAATAAATAATGTGGATAGTTATACTGCATTCACTTATACACCCTTGTACAGAAGCCTCAAAATAATGCCTAAAAACTGATACATAATGCATTATAATAATCAAATAATGTTCAGAATAAATCAACAAATGCACCACGAATATTGCAATCACTCATTGTCCCATGTCCAACAACAGTCACATAAAGCATAAACCATGATAAATAATGCACTAAAATAACTAAATAATGTACAGATCCGGTCAAGTAATGAACATACAAATATTCCATTCACTATTTGACCCATGTACAACAGCAGTCACATGATGCATAAAACAGAATAAAAATGCATTCAAATAACCAAATAATGAATAGAATCACTCAAGTAATGAACATATAAATATTGCTTTCACTCTTAGACTCATGTACAACAGCGGTAAAATGATGCATAAAACAGGAAAAATAATGCATAGTAATAGCTACGTAATGTACAGATTCGATCAAGTAATGATATTGCATTCACTCTATGACGCATGTACAAGACAAGTCACATAATGGCTAACCCATGATAAATAATGCATATAAATAGCTACATAATGTACAGATTCAATCAACTAATGAACATACAACTACCGCGTTCACTCATTTACCCATGTACAACAACAGGCCTATAATGCCTAAAACATAATGCACAACACTTCCTACAATAATGTATACATTCCATCGAATAATGCACAACATAATATAACATACACTCAACCCAAAACCATAATGTATACCAATCCATACAATGTACAGAACAAATAATGCACAAACGAATATTAAAACAATAACAAATTTGGTAAACAACTTCCTACAATACTGAACAAATAGCAGCAAATAATCCACAAATGATAACAACATTCACTCATTTACAGGCTTCTTATTAAACTGATTTCTGTAGCTTCAAACTAAAACATAATGCACAACAATTCCTACAATAATGTACACATTGCATCAAACAATGCACGAATAAATACAACATTCACTCAATTACAGGCATATTAAGCTGTTGACATTGCTCACATGCAGCCTGGGTTGGTTAGCTTTTGAAAGGCCTGCCTCGTTTCGTCATCCTGGATCTGTGACACAAACCAAAAATCAAATCGGATACAATCTTCTCTCCAAAATCGCTCAATACACAATAGTCAACCAGTCATTAACTACAAACTTCAATAATAGACAGAACCCTAACAGAAATGAACATGATTTTACGATTTACGAAAATCTCGACCAAAACAAGTGCGAAAAACATTGAATCGACGATTAGGTGGTGTGTCAGCGGTGATAATCGGCGATAAACAGTGGGTATTACGAAAATTTGAAGCGTTAAAACCCTACCTTGTTGTCGACTCGAACTGGAAGTCGCGCGCGAAGGGAGTGAGTTTTCGACAGTGAAACGGCGGCGGAAGGTTGAATTAACAGCGAAAATCGACACTAAGGTTGATTTCCAGTGGATTGGAGTGGCTGCTAGGGTTTGGAAATGGGGGGAATTCAGGGAGACGATGTTGAATCGTGGGTTTGAGGAGTGAGACGGTGGGAGTGAGAGAGAAAGGGGGTAGATGGAAGGTCTACGAAAATCACGCTGAAATCTCACTCCTTCCGTTTTAATTTATTGTTGTTTTACAATTATACCTATATAATGCACAGAATGAGTCTAATAATGCAACACGGGATGATTTTGTGATGCTTCATCTAGTCCATCCATTCCATCAATCTAATGGTTGATATTAAGAAGGAACTTAAATCTAAGAGAGGAAAATGAGATTAACACCACTATATATATATATATATATATATATATATAGGGGTATGTTAAGGTCCTTCGCAGCTTTTCAGTCCAAGCTTGAATCAGATCACAACCCTTGGATCCTTGAATTGGATGGTTGTGATGATCTGCATTATTACAGTATAATGGTGCATTATTAGTCGGTGTGCATTATTCAACTGAAAATCTGTATTATTACACCATAATGGTGCATTATTAGTCGGTGTGCATTATTCAACTGAAAATCTGCATTATTAAATGACACGTGGCATCAATCTAACTGTCGGATGACAAAATTGTGAGGCTGAGATTAAAAAGAATAATAGAACAAAAGATATAAAAAGGAAATGAATACATCCCTATATACATATATATATATATATGGGAGCATTATTCTCCTATTCATCACTTAGATCCTTTCTTCTTATTATTATTAGTCGTTAGATCCGATCCATCAACGTCCCAGATTGATTCTAAGATTCTGTCGCCGAGTTGCATTATAGGGCGTTTATTAATGCAGTATGAGGGTATTACAGTCATGTCACATTTTAAATGAACCGCCAGAATTTGGCAAGTCCGATTTTGGTGGGATTTGAATCATACCGTCTTTTCATTCACCCTCATTCAATACTCTGTAATCTCTCTTCACTCTCTCCACTTTCTCCACTACCATAAACCCTAATACCGTCCGCCTCTCTGAGCATTCGTCAGAAGTTTGAAAAATTCCGAGATTTCTCCACCCAGCGGTGTCAGCGAACCAAAGCAGACTACACGATTTCAATTATAATCAACAATTCACCCAGGTATTTTTGAAAAGATTTTTCTGGAATCATCAAACCAACATATATGTTAACTTATGAGAGTGCAACAGAACTCCTTCATTTGAACCTGGAAGAGGAGGCTGAACTCAGACTTATTTCAGAGGCTGCCACACTGCGATTTCAATGGCGTCGAATGCAGGTCAGCATTCCTATTCCTATGAGATTAATTCAACCTTTCTTGGTTAAGTTTATGGTTTCTCCTTTGCATATTGTGTCATCTCTGAAACTATTAGTCAATAACATTGTGCATTTTTGCAAAGTGGATTCTATTTTATGAATCTGGATGTAATCAACTCGTTCCAATTTTCTTACTTGGGAAAATTATAGTTTTAAACGTTATACTGTCAAATTGTTGGCAAAATTATATATGTGCATTATTTATTTTGGACTGTGCATTATGTACCATGATTTTTGCATTATGCTGTCTATATTAGGCATTAATACGGGTATTGTCTATGATGGTTATACAACTCAGTCAAGATTCAATATGGTTATTATTTGTTTTTTTGATGTGGGACATTATTGAGTGCATGCATTATTTGTTTGCTGTGGGACATTATTGACCAGATTATTGCAGGACCCTGTTTTGGCATATTTCAAAATTTGCTGTATAATAACCACTGTTTGATGATTGAGGTCTTGTTCTTGCAATCTGAGTCCATTATTTATGTTGTATTATTGCATTATTTGGTTGGTGTGGTACATTATTGTAGTATGCGTGAAGGCTGAATGTTTATTTTCTAAATGTACATTACTGGGTTAATGTTATGCATTATTAGGTTGATGTTGTGCATTATTTAACTATTTCTATGCATTACATACATGTTTCATGCATCAAGCGTCTGCTGTTGTACATGGGTTAAAGAGTGAATGAAATACTTTTATGTTCATAACTAGCCTGAATTTGTACATTATGTAGCTAATTCTATGCATTATTTATCATGTTTTATGCATCATTTGACTGATGTTGTACATGAGTCTAAGTGTGAATGAAATATTTTTATATGTTCATTACTTGAGTGATTCTGTTCATTATTTGGCTATTTGAATGCATTATTTATTCTGTTTTATGCATCATGTGACTGCTGTTGTACATGGGTCAAAGAGTGAATGGAATATTTGTATGTTCATTACTTGACCAGAAATGTACATTATTTATTTATTTTAGTGCATTATTTATCATGCTTTATGCTTTATGTGACTGTTGTTGGACATGGGACAATGGGTGATTGCAATATTCATGGTGCATTGTTGATTTATTCTGAACATTATTTGATTATTAAAATGCATTATGTATCAGTTTTTAGGCATTATTTTGATCCTTATGTACAAGAGTGTATAAGTAAATGCAGTATAACTGTCCTCATTATTTTATTCAGTTTGTACATTATGTAACTAATTGTATGTTATTATTCTGTATGTTGTACAACATCAAAGCAGCGAAGATTGGACATCGACGAGGCGGTTGATGATATACTGCCAGTAGGAATTGCCCAGAAATTCCGGGAGCGAGTATCAGAGGCCGGGACTAGTACAGCTTCGGAAGAGACGGAGGATAGGAAACCAAGGGGTAGGAACGTCGACCATCTGTATTGCCGACGAACCCATATCGAGTTTCTGAATGGTATAAAGAGTTTAACTCCACGGTAGAAGGAAGTCGTCACGGAAATTGTACATGAGTGTAGGAGTGAATGCAATATTTGTACATTATTTAGCTATTTCTATGCATTATTTATCATGTTTTATGCATCATTAGATTGTTGTTGTACATGAGTCTAAGAATGAATGCAATATTTGTATGTTCATTACTTGAGTGATTGTGTACATTATTTGGATATTTGAATGCATTATTTATCTTGTTTTATGCATCACGTGGTTGCTGTTGTACATACTAGCCCCTAGGCTTGTTAAACCCTTAGGGAAAACAAGAAACGTGTGACAAACTTCGAAACACAACACAACTTAAATTAAACGGGTCAGGATAAATATTCATTCCATATTACAAATAATGCATTACAGAAACTAAACTACGCATTAAACTATACTAAATTGTACATTATGTATGTTTGTTTTAAAAAATACATGCATGTGCAACCCGAGATGAAATACTGCAGCTCGTGTATTTGGACAATGTTTTTTAGACTTAGAACATACTACACCTAGCCCCTATGCTTGTTAAACCCTTAGGGAAAACAAGAAACGTGCGTAAAATATCGAAACACGGCACTGTAAAAAAAAATTTATAAGCGAATGCATACAAGCACAAACAAGCGCTTTTTGGAAACATTATCATTATTGTGTACGTACTATACCCTAGGTCTTAGCCTTATTAAACCCTTGGGGGAACACAAGAAACGTGTGCCAAACATCGTACCACGGTACATCTTATTCATATGCATTGCAGTTCACATACTTTGCATTATACAGTCATTAATATCCATTATTGGTAACAAATTGGTGCATTATTCGAATCGGTTTACATTTTGCAATTAATGTGTACGTACTATAGCCTTGCCCCTAATCTTATTAAACCCTTGGGGGAAAGAAGAAAGATGTGCCAACATTGTAACACGGTACATCTTGTTCGTATGTATTGCATTTCACATATTGTGCATTATATGTTCAATTATATCCATTACTCGTTTACACTTGGTGCATTATTCGGTGGTTATTACAATTCATTATTACTGTCATCGTACTAAACCCTATCCTATACATTTATTAAACCCTATCCCATAAACTTATTAAACCCTTAGGAGAAACAAGAAGGGTGTGCCAAAAAATGAAACACGGTGTACATCTTTAACGTATGCACTGCATTTCACATCTTGATCATTATATATTCAATAATATCCATTATTCATTACTATATGGTGCATTATTCGTATGTTGTTAATCTTCTAGTCTAGCCAAGTCTATATCTACACCCTCAAAAATTGATTCATACACGCGGTCCTCCATATTGGTTACGTTTCACACTCTATGTTACACACCTATCGCCCAGAATTGCAAACCTACACCATTAAACGAATCGTCTAGAACAACTAATAAGCATTGGGCGCAATGTTTAAACCAAATCGATACATTCAACTCACCAGCACAACCTCTTCGCTTGTTTGCTTTTATTAAAGCCAATTGCGCGGGCGTATACCTCGTAAAAAGCAAAAGCGAATTCCAAGGATTAGAATTTCAGACCGACATGAGGCTTCAGCTCCGGAGAACATTCACGAACAACACTCACTATAGAGAAAAGCAAAAAAAAATGGGTTAGCAAAAACGTACAATGCAGCAATCGAGTGTTCTGACAAGTAATGCAACATTTTCATAACTTTATTCGGTAAAATATGTAAATTTCAAAAATACGTGATTTATATATAGGTCAACCGCGCACTATTTTACATCGTTGTTATTAATGTGTAAGTACTATACCCTAGCCCCTAGGCCTATTAAACCCTTGGGGTACACAAGACACGTGTGGCAAACATCGAAACACGGCACATCAAAACACTAAATTCATGAGGCATACTCGCGGTCCATCATTAATTCCTCCAACGTATTATGCATTATACAGGCAATAAATTTCATTATGCACTTTCAGTTGGTGCATTATATGTAACCGTGCACCTTTTTCATAACTTTAATCGGTAAAAAATTTTAATTACAAAAATACGTGATTTATATATATAAGTACTATACCCTAGCCCCTATGCTTATTAAACCCTTGGGGTAAACAAGTAACGTGTTCCAAACATCTAAACACGGCACATCAAAAACCTAAATGAATGAGGCATACTCGAGGTCCTTCATTACGTCCTCCAACGTTTTATGCATTATACAGACAATAGATATCATTATGCATACTCATTTGGTGCATTATATGTATCTGTTTTTTTAGACGTAGCTACTAAACCCAAGTCCCTCAACTAATTAAACCCTTAGGATAAACAATAACCGTGTGCCAAATAACGAAACACGGCACATCTTATTCGTATGCATTGCGGTTCACATATTGACCATTATATAGTCAATAATATCCATTACTCGTTACCATGTGGTGCATTATTCGTAGCGGTTTACAATTCGTTATTAATGTGAGAAAAGTACGGTCTCGTTTAACGCTGCGGTCGACGAACTGAAAGCCCAGTTTCTCAAAACTGATGAACGAGTGACGGCGATTGGGTCTCAGCTCGAGACGTTCATCACGGAAGTACGAGCGGCTCTTTCGTTCGAAAAATCAACCACCAAAACTGGATCCAACGACGAGGACTCTTCTGACGGCTTGGGGTCACACACGGCGGTTATGGGCAGCACCGATTTCGATAACGAATCATTCTCTGGATTTCGAGAACAAATCACAGTAATTGAAGGATAGAATTCACTGGTGTCGACAAGGATTTTGATGAATGAATTGATTGGCACAACGATTGCGTGAATATCTTCCTTCCACATTGAAGACGATTTTGAGATATTGTAAATAAGGAAACACGTGAATTAAGGGTGGAGAGAAACTGATCCAAATTTGATTTCCATTTTAGCCCTTTTTGGGTTTTTTAATCAATAAATTTAATGTTTTTACAAACAAATTTAGGCCATAGGATTTCGAAAATCAAGGGCTAAGATCAAGAAGGAAATAGGAGGAAATATGGGAAAAGGAAATGTGATCATATGATAACCCATATTTATGGTGATAACCTAATAACCTATCATTCTATGGACGAAATATATCATTTTATAAAATAGAATATAATTTTATGGATTAAAAGTATCATTCTATGCATGCTGAAAAAATATCATTTTATAGTGTATAAATATCATTTTTAGTAAAAATGATATTTTTTACCCATAAAATGATAGGTTATTAGGTTATCACCATAAATATGGTTATCATTTTAACACACCCATATATATATACACACATATATAAGCTTCAATCAGATCACAACCCTTGGATCCTTGAATTAGATGGTTGTGATGATCTGCATTATTACACTATAATGGTGCATTATTAGTCGGGGTGCATTATTCAACTGAAAATCTGTATTATTACACTATAATGGTGCATTATTAGTCGGTGTGCATTATTCAACTGAAAATATGCATTATTAAATGACATGTGGCATCAATCTAACCGTCGGATGACAAAATCGTGGGGTTGTGATCAATTGAAATTTTTTATCCTAATTGAGAATTGAGATGCATTATCAGCCCCTCATTTTTATTAAATAAGTGGTCCAGAATTTTCCACATGGAAAATATTTTAAGATCAATTAATTTCATAGTACATTTTATTCAATAAATATCTTTTTTAAATTTTTTAAATTTTTTTGAAAGTTGTTTAAAAAAAAAATTTTGTCAACTACATATACAATTCATGTCAACTACACACATATAATGTCAACTACATATACAATTTATGTCAACTATACAAATATAATGTTAACTATAAGTTGTTGACATTTGATGTGCATGCTATTGACATTTGATGTGTAGGCTATTGACGATAATACCTCCGAGTTGAAATAATCTACTTGCAGTTGACATTTCGAAAATATTGTGGATGAGTGGTTGAAAATGCATCTCAATTCTCAATTAAGCTAAAAAATCTCAACCTAACAGGACCCTATATATATATATATATATATGATAATCTGCAAACCGTCTATAATACAAACTATACAAACTTTAGGCGTTGACATTGTTGACATTCCCTCAGTGATAGAATTTGTATTAGGCGTTGACATTGACATTCCCTCCAGTGATAAAATTTATATTAGGCGTTGACATTCCCCCCAGTGACAGAATTTGTATTAGGCGTTGACATTGACATATGAATCCCATTGCTAACCGTTGATTACTTACAAGGAGTGTGTAGGATTAAAGTTTGTAGTTTGTATTATAGATAGGGGATTGTATTTGATCACACCTCTCTCTCTCTCTCTCTCTCTATATATATATATATATATAGGGATGCATTCATTACCTTTTTGTATCTTTTGTTCTATTGTTCTTTTAAATCTCGTCCATTCAATCTGGAGATCTAACGGCCCCAAATATTGCCAACTGAACTTAAATTATAATCATTAAAAAATCAAAAAAGGATATATTCGGTATATGCAAAGATGTTTGTTATGGTAACGACCATGATTTACTCTCCCTAAATCTCTGCGGTTATTGTCATTGCAGATCACGATTTCAATATCTCTTCTCTCCTAAATTTCTGCGGTTATTGTCATTGCAGATGTAACACCCGCTTTTTTTTTTTTTTTTTTTTTCTCTCTAATGGTCCTAACTTGTGGGAAATCGACTCCTTAGTGTTTTTACTCGTATCTATTTTTTTTTTTTTACCTCGCGTTGTGATCGAGTGTTATGTTTAAAGTAAGTATCATGTCGTCAAATGAATAAAGTTCTTTAGCATTGAAGAACTAATAGCTAGTTTGAGAGGTTCAAATTTCAAATAGAAGTCCAAAAGCGTTTTTACAACGAGTTCGACGCTAGAATATAATAAGAAAAACAATTTCGGACATCACAAGAGTCATGCCGGGAGGGACTCGCGTCGGATAGCCGTGCCGAGTAACCGGGCAGCCCCGGAACAGCCGTCTTCCGTCCTCCGGGTCTTGCTCTGATACCACTCTGTCACGACCGCGCCTTGCTAAGGATAGCAATGCTCGGGGAAACGTGACTAGGGGAGGGGAATAAGAAGAGGGGATAGAAAGGGGATAAGGATAATGGAGCATCAAACACTTCTTGATAAGACAGAAAAGGTTCATAAGACAATATGAAGGATTATACAATCCAAAAGAGAGTTTGCGGAGCGTCATCTCAAACAAAGTATTGTCCTTGTGACCTATTTAGTACAAATTATTACAACGAGGCACAACGGAAGAAGTTGCAAAACACGGCGATATGTGTGAAGACATATGCCACAGAAAATCCTACAAAAGATGTGAGACAACCACCAACTCCACTCAGCCACCATTTCATCATCAGCTCAACCTGCACATTTATAAATACATACAGGGCTGAGTACGGGGTACTCAGTGAACACATTGCCGAAAGTTACACATATAATAAAAAGTCATTGTCATCATGCCATAGCAGTAACACACGGGGTTTTTCTTAAAGGCCCGAGCTTACTAAGTTCATTTTCATAAAGTTCGTCTGATCAGACTAAGTTCATTCTTGTAATCCGCCATATCTGATAATTCATAGTGTGTCGGGAAGGTGGCCACCTTCCACGATCACATTGACCGGCCAACCCTTACGATGACACACGGTCCATTCCTTTGTGTACACTAACTCGAATAGGATCTTGGTCCTATTGGAGTCCGAATTCGATTTGTTCATTCATTTGGCATAGCCAAATAGATAGGCGTCATAAAACAAATCATTTATGGCACGATAACATTTGAAAAGAAGTAAGTGCGATTTTATCAAACAAAAATCATTTCATATATTTGATAATTTTACCCACACTTAATGTGTTGGATATAAAGCCCACCTCGATTCTTCCAAAAATACCCTTCTCAAGCTCGGTTTCGAAAATCAACTCCTTGAACACGCCCTTCTTGAAAGAGGGTATTAATTCAATTAGTCGTAAGAACATTCATAAAAGATGGCATGCAATGATCTTACATGAGGTATGCATCCTACGTTCAGGGTTTAGATTAAAAGAAAGTTTTCAATTCAAGCTCGCGACACTCTAAATAATTTTGAGACTTTAATTACTAAAAATAAAAACTCACTAAGCCCATATTTTAACTTATCCATGAGAAATTCATCAAGAGATCAAATATTAATTGACTTTAGAGATTTGAAAATAAAATAATTAATCGTGAGATTAATTATTTAATCAAACCAAACGATTTAAATTTTTTTTTTTGGAAACCACCATCAAACCATCAATTAAATTGAAGAGCTAAAACTCTCTCATTTCCTCTCAATTCTCGGCCCAAAGAAAAGATTTAATGGAGCCCAAACAAAAATATTAAAGTTTTGACCCAACAAGAGCCCAAGTCCTAAAATTTAAAGGTGAACCCTATAATCACCATCCCCCAAATCAGATTTGTCTCGCCCCTCTCTTCTCCCCTCTTTCTCTCTCACCGATCTCTCACTCTCTCTCGTTCTTCTTCGTTCACCGGGGCTCGGCCGGTCATTGCGTCGCCGGCGAACGACGCTCGCTCCGCCGACTGCACGCCGCCCACCTCACAGCTGTCAGTAGGTCACGCTGCTGCTCGTACTCCCACCGTCCAGCGCTAGCTCCGTCGATCCTCGGTGTAGTCGCGCTGCTGCTCCGCCTTCGGTCCCCGTCGAGCCGTGTCTTCCTTCGCCACTCCGTCGGCAGTTTCTTCCCCTAGAGCTAAGTCTTCCTCCCCCTTTTACTTAGCGTTATTTGATTGTGGATTCTTGGTTAAGTCTTGGTGAAATGTGTAACTAAGGATTTGATCTTAGTGTCCTAAAGTTGTGATTTTTGGAGGAGAGATTAGATCACTGGAAATGATCCTTGGCAATTACTGTTATGATTTTACATATGCATTTGGGAGCTTTTTGCTTACTGTAGAGAGTCTCCATTCTTGTACATGTCTTACTACTGTCTCATTTCCATACTTGTTGTGAGAATTCTATGGGAAGTGCTAAGTTCTTGTGCTATCTAATTGTTCTATAAGATGCAAAAGGGTGGGGTTGGGGCAGCAGGGTCGTTCCGGATGCGATGTTGCAGCCGCCGGAGCTTCGCTGGCAGCTGGTGCATCGAGGGGCAGTGGCGACAGGGGTTTGGCGTGAAAGACTGCCACCTTGTGACAGCAGTAGCAGCAGCGTGTGTGCGTGTATGGCTGCCGAGAGGGCAGCAAGGTGTGGGTGGCTGCCGCAGACAGCAGCAGCGGCACCGTTCGGGCAGCCCGGTGTTCTCCTAAGTTCACTAAAAGCTAAGTTCTACTATCTCGAGCTCAACATTATTTCCATGGTTATCAAAAATTCATAGATCTTGATTGCTTAAAAAAATTTAAATATAAGATCATGGTTCTTGGCTCTTAGCTTAAGGAGGTTTGTTCAAGAAATTTTTGTTTATATGCATGAATGTTTTTCCTACGTTGTCACGACCGCACTTGCTAGGGGTGTTACAAACGAGGCGATCGTGACTAAGGACAAACATTAAGAATAGCACTTAAGGATTTCAGTTCATAAGAAAGTTTCAATTAGCTTAAAAGAATAATATTTTAGTTCAAAAATATATATATAGCAGCGGAAATAAGGTTTCAAAGAGAGTCAAGGATGACGCCTATGTATGGAGACACAACGCATCCATATTCCCTATGCCGACTCAACATCTACCGCAACATCCCGCTCAACCTGCACATAGGGAAAACACATGCAGGGCTGAGTACTTGTTGTACTCAATGGGCTCATGCCGAAAACATTTTCATAAAAACAGTTATGTCATCCATACCAGTGATCTCGAGTTTTATGTGTAGTTAAGAAATATCACGAGAACACAAAAACATTTCAAAGTCTGGACAGACAATCAATCTCCCCACTTTCTCATCAATCATTCAATCACATTCTCTTTCCATAGTGCGACGAAAGTGTGGCCACACTATTCGCCCACGAGACCGGCCGACTAGCAAGGACGGCTCACGATCCCACTTGTGTACACAGCCTGATAGGGTTTGCGGCCCTACTCAGACCCGAATTCGTTTCATTCATTCATTACAGCCATATAGCCTAACGGAGCAAGCTCAGACGAACTAGGCATCACGCAACAATCTCATAAACAAAACATCATGGCATGACATAACACTTTAAACCACCCTTATTTCTCCATAATCATACTTTTGAAAGCGTAAAAGAGTTTAGTAAAAGAAAGCCCACCTCGTTTGCTTAAACCATTCAATATCCATTTAAGGCAACCCTCGTTCCTCGAGCTCACGTATACTCAATCACCCTTGCCAACGACAAAACAGATCAGCCTTTCGTAAACTTATATTATCATGCATGTCCTATCGTTCCTTTTATCATTCTCTTACCCATATATAAATCATGTATATCACTTATAACATAACAATATAGTCATCTTGTAAAGATAAATATTTGGCAGAACTGCGCAACCATTTTGTAAAAAATCACTATAAAATCACCCGACTTCCGTTGGGGCTAAAACTTTACCAAAATGCAGTAGACTCATCAAATAACTTCCAGTATTTCATATCAAAATACCCCTTTTGGTCGGTCAATTCGGAAACGTAACCTACTGGTCGAGAAAATATTTTCTGGCAGAATTGCACAGTCAACTTCAAAAATTCACCAAAAATTCATCCTTCCTCATATGACGCTAAAATTTGGTCACAACACATTAGACACATTCAAGTTCACCCAGTTAAAATTTCACATCGAAATCATATCATTTGGTCAGTCAAAACATTTATGCAACTCTCTGATCGGAACATAAAATTCTAGCAGCACTGCGCAGTTCATTTGAAAAATTCACCGTAAATTCATACGATGTCCAATAAGGCTGAAATTTTCACAAGACTCAGAAGACACTTCAAATTTTCAGCTAGTTCAAGAATCACATCAAACTGAGGTCATTTAGTCGGTCAAACAGATTTCGAAACATTCTGACCGAGAACACACGTTACTGGCAGAATTGCGCAGTCGACTTCAAACATTTTTCAAAAATTCATTTTTCGACAAAAAGGGCTGAAATTTATACGAGACACAGAAATCACCTTGAAATTTACTCAGTAAAATTTTCGTATCAAAATTCGACCGTTTGGTCAGTCAAATACACGTCGGAATCCACTAACCGAACACCACAATTTTCATACTCAAAATTTCGAAATTAGGGTTTCTTCCACAATCATCCAAACAAAATTTTCTCATCCTTATAACACGAAATCATGCTTGATAAGACTCTCTTAAACATGTTTGCACATAAACTTAGATCACATATAACATGATGCTCAAACCGATATATGAAAGTTCTTGGAAACACTTTAGTTCGAAAGCCCACGTAAAAACTTCTCGTAAAAACTGTACGGTAACTAGAAAGCCCACCTCGATCAAAACGCAGCGCCGCTGCTGTCGCTGCCGGGAGACGCGAAGCCGGGAGGACGCTGCTGTCGCCGTCCAGCCATCCTCAGCGCCGCCGTCCACCGTCGCCGCCTCCAGCCATCCTCAGCGCCGCCGTCCACCGTCGCCGCCTCCGGCGGCGCTCTCTCTCTCTCTCGGATTCTCCCTCTCTCTTCTCTCTCTCGGATTCTCCCTCTCTCTTCTCTCTCTCGGATTCTCGATTCGTTCGTAGAAGTAAAAGAAATGAAATGGAGGGACGTTGTATTTATAGAAAATTTTTTCATAAAAGACAAAAATTCACGTCTTTTCATTTCGATGTGACGCGTAATTAATGCGGCGTTGAAAAACGTGTCTGATGTGACGCGATTCTTATCCAATTGGAAAACGTGCCTGATGTGACGCGATTCTTATCCAACTTTTCGTCTCGATTTGTTGTCGAAAGTGTATTTGATACGTGGTTTATTCTTTCGTGTAGGTAACGATTTAACGGGTCGTTACATTCACCGCTCAACCTGCACATAGAGAAAACATGCAGGGCTGAGTACTTGGTGTACTCAGTGGACACGTGCCAAAATATATTTTATAAAATAGATTTTGTCAAGCCACTCTTTGAGTGAACTCGGGATTTTAGGAAAAGTCCGAGAACACTAAACATTTTTCTTTTCCTTTTTCAAAAGCGATCTTTCGATCTATTTTCCTGGAACATATGCCGTATCTGACAAACCCGATTTCACTATCTCTTGTTCATTCATCAGTCCATTCATCATTCATCTTTCCTTTCATCATTCATCATATCTTAACATTCAAGTGCCTGGGAAGTGGTTACCTCCCACGGTCACCCATCAATCCATTCCATTCAAGTGCCGGGGAAGTGGTTACCTCCCACGGTCACCCATCAATCCATTCCATTCATCATTCATCGTTCCTTTCATCATTCATCATATCTTAACATTCAAGTGCCTGGGAAGTGGTTACCTCCCACGGTCACCCATCAATCCATTTCATTCATCGTTGCAGTCAGATAGACATAGTTCCAAAACAAAATATGGCTTGACATAACCTTTTCAATTCATCTCTTTTTTTTTTCGTCGTAAACGTATTTGGATCAAAACTCATTTCTATCGGTCAAAGCCGAACTCAAGAATCAACGCAGGCTACACTTCATAAGCAATCGTAAAGCAACACATAACATCATATAATAACACCAAGCAAATATCACTTTTCATAATACTTCACGTTAATTAGCAAGCTCGCACTTAACATCATATAATAAATAGAAAGCACATAAAACAATTCTCATAACCACTTTATAGTAAACTAAAAACCTTCATAAAAACATTTTAGTTCGAAAGCTCACATAAATATACTTTTCGTAAAAAAAACTGTAACTTTAACAGAAAGCCCACCTCGTTTGCTTAAACCATTCAATATCCATTTAAGGCAACCCTCGTTCCTTGTGCTCACGTACACACAATAATCCTTGCCAACATCACAACATAAGTCAGCCTTCCATAAACTCATTTTTTTCTATGCATGTCCTATCGTTCCTCTCTCATCATTTTTCTCAATTTACCCAACCCAATGTTCAACACAAGAGGGAAAAACACACCATAACATATTTCAAAGTGCAACACCTAACCACACCAATAAACACACTCCTTAGATATACATGCATCATATAACACCATATATCTTGAAAATAAGCACTATTTTATTAAGGCATAAAACTGGCAGAACTGCGCGACCGTTTTGTAAAAATCACTAAAAATCCATCCGACCTCATATGAAGCTCAAATTTGGTCACAACACAGTAGACACATTCAAGTTCACCCAGTTAAAATTTCACACCGAAATCGTGTCATTTGGTCAGTCAAAACATTTATGCAACTCTCTGATCGGAACATAAAATTCTAGCAGCACTGCGCAGTTCATTTGAAAAATTCACCGTAAATTCATACGATGTCCAATAAGGCTGAAATTTATACGAGACACAGAAATCACCTTGAAATTTACTCAGTAAAATTTTCGTATCAAAATTCGACCGTTTGGTCAGTAAAATACACGTCGGAATCCACTGTCCGAACACCACAAATTTCATACTCAAAATTTCGAAATTTGAGTTTCTTCCACAATCATCCAAACAAAATTTTCTCATGCTTATAACACACAATCATGCTTGATAAGACTCTCTTAACATGTTTGCACATAAACTTAGATCATTTACCAAGGATTCAAATCAAACTTCACACAACTTAATCAACAATAGCATAACTATCAAAGTTCTCAAGCAAACTCACTTTCCCACCGATTAACTTTGCGATCTATGATTCCTACACCCTCTATATGCATGTAGGATTCAAGAATAAAGTTTCAATGAAGGAGATGAGAAGGAAATCTTAGTTATACCTTCTTGAATCAAGAAAACGAACGGTAGAAACAAACGTTGACACGATTCGTCCCTCTCCCTTCACTGCTGCCGCCGCTGCCACGAATCCGCCGTCGCGGATCCGCCGCCATCGGCTTCTCCTCTCTCTTCTCTCTCTCGGATTCTCGATTGCGAAAGAAAAGAAATGAAATGAAATGAAAGGAGGTTGTATTTATAGAAAATATTTTCATAAAAGACAAAAATTCACGTCTTTTCGTTTCGATGTGACGCGTAATTAATGCGGCATTGAAAAACGTGCCTGATGTGACGTGGTTCTTATCCACTTGGAAAACGTGCCTGATGTGACGCGGTTCTTATCCAACTTTTCGTCTCGATTTGTTGTCGAAAGTGTATTTGATACGTGGTCTATTCTTTCGTGTAGGTATCATTTTGGGCTCGTAACAATTGGGTTTCAAATTGGGCTAGGAAGAATAATTGTTTGATGAGTCTACTGCATTTTGGTAAAGTTTTAGCCCCAACGGAAGTCGGGTGAATTTTTAATGATTTTTACAAAATGGTTGCGCAGTTCTGCCAAATTTTTATCTTTACAAGATGACTATATTGTTATGTTATAAGTGATATACATGATTTATATATGGGTAAGAGAATGATAAAAGGAACGATAGGACATGCATGATAATATAAGTTTACGAAAGGCTGATCTGTTTTGTCGTTGGCAAGGGTGATTGAGTATACGTGAGCTCGAGGAACGAGGGTTGCCTTAAATGGATATTGAATGGTTTAAGCAAACGAGGTGGGCTTTCTTTTACTAAACTCTTTTACGCTTTCAAAAGTATGATTATGGTGTAATAAGGGTGGTTTAAAGTGTTATGTCATGCCATGTTTGTTTTGATGATGAGATTGTGCCTGATGCCTAGTTTGTGAGTGCGCTCCATTAGGCAGGTTGAGCGGGATGTTGCGGTGGATGGTGAGTGCCCCAGAAACGGTAGAAGCAAGGATAGCCACTCTAGTGGTGGAACCAGATTTAAGAGAGCGCATCATCACAGCACAGAGGCAAGACGAGAACCTGGAAAGGATACGAGCAAAGGTGAGAACCGACGGACATGAGAACTACCACGAGGAGGCAGACAACGCCCTCACTTTTGGAGGAAGACTGTGTGTGCCCAAGGATGAGAAGCTGAGGAATGAGATCATGAGTGAGGCACATGACACGCCTTACACCGCACACCCTGGGAGTACCAAGATGTATCAAGACCTGAAACGGAAGTTCTGGTGGGACGGCATGAAAAGATGTATAGCATCATTTGTGGAGAGATGTTTGGTTTGTCAACAAGTTAAAGCACTGCATCAGCGACCGTATGGGAAGCTACAACCCTTAGACATTCCCGAATGGAAATGGGAGCACATAACTATGGATTTTGTGACAGGTCTGCCAAAGACTAAGCGAGGGAACACTGCCATCTGGGTGATCGTGGACCGCCTTACGAAGAGTGCCCATTTCCTGCCGATTTCAATCACTCTTGGATCCGAGAAGTTATCGCAACTTTATGTACGGGAAATTGTACGTCTACATGGTACTCCGGCCTCAATCACGTCCGATCGCGATGCTAAATTCACTTCAAAATTTTGGAGGAGCTTACAAGCAGAACTAGGCACGAAACTAAACTTCAGCACCGCTTTTCATCCACAGTCTGATGGACAGTCGGAACGAACAATACAAACTCTTGAAGATATGCTCCGAGCAGTCGTGCTCGACCGAGGAGGAAGTTGGGAGGCAATACTACCCCTAATAGAATTTGCCTACAACAACAGCTATCAGGCGACCATAGGTATGGCACCTTACGAAGCATTATACGGGAGAAAGTGCAGATCGCCATTGTACTGGGACGAAGTCGGTGAAAGAAAGATGTTGGGCCCCGAAGTTGTCAATGAAATGGTCGAAATCGTGCGACAAATCAAAGAAAGGATCAAGGAAGCACAAGATCGGCAGAAGTCGTACGCAGATGCTCGTCGGACCGACCTGCAGTTCAGCATAGGAGACAAGGTCTTCTTGAAGGTATCTCCTTCTAAGGGAATCATGCGTTTTGGTGTCAAAGGAAAGCTTAGTCCCCGTTTTATTGGACCCTACGAAATCCTAGAAGAAGTTGGACCAGTGGCGTATCGTTTGGCGCTGCCACCAAGTTTCGGAACAGTGCACAATGTTTTCCACGTTTCACAGCTACGGAAGTACGTGTTCGACCCGAAGCACGTGATCCACCATGAAGAAGTGATGTTAAATCCGGACTTGAGTTACGAAGAAAATCCCGAAGCAATCTTAGACCGAAAAGTCCAACAACTGAGGAACAAATCTATCACTTCCGTGAAGGTATTGTGGAGGCACCATGGATACGAGGAGGCCACGTGGGAATTGGAGGACAAGATAAAAGAAAAATACCCGGAACTGTTTGAATAGACCATCACAAATTTCGGGACGAAATTTCTTTTAAGGGGGATAGAATGTAACACCCGCTTTTTTTTTTTTTTTTTTCTCTCTAATGGTCCTAACTTGTGGGAAATCGACTCCTTAGTGTTTTTACTCGTATCTATTTTTTTTTTTTTTTACCTCGCGTTGTGATCGAGTGTTATGTTTAAAGTAAGTATCATGTCGTCAAATGAATAAAGTTCTTTAGCATTGAAGAACTAATAGCTAGTTTGAGAGGTTCAAATTTCAAATAGAAGTCCAAAAGCGTTTTTAAAGTAGGAAAAACATTCATGCATATAAACAAAAATTTCTTGAACAAACCTCCTTAAGCTAAGAGCCAAGAACCATGATCTTATATTTAAATTTTTTTAAGCAATCAAGATCTATGAATTTTTGATAACCATGGAAATAATGTTGAGCTCGAGATAGTAGAACTTAGCTTTTAGTGAACTTAGGAGAACACCGGGCTGCCCGAACGGTGCCGCTGCTGCTGTCTGCGGCAGCCACCCACACCTTGCTGCCCTCTCGGCAGCCATACACGCACACACGCTGCTGCTACTGCTGTCACAAGGTGGCAGTCTTTCACGCCAAACCCCTGTCGCCACTGCCCCTCGATGCACCAGCTGCCAGCGAAGCTCCGGCGGCTGCAACATCGCATCCGGAACGACCCTGCTGCCCCAACCCCACCCTTTTGCATCTTATAGAACAATTAGATAGCACAAGAACTTAGCACTTCCCATAGAATTCTCACAACAAGTATGGAAATGAGACAGTAGTAAGACATGTACAAGAATGGAGACTCTCTACAGTAAGCAAAAAGCTCCCAAATGCATATGTAAAATCATAACAGTAATTGCCAAGGATCATTTCCAGTGATCTAATCTCTCCTCCAAAAATCACAACTTTAGGACACTAAGATCAAATCCTTAGTTACACATTTCACCAAGACTTAACCAAGAATCCACAATCAAATAACGCTAAGTAAAAGGGGGAGGAAGACTTAGCTCTAGGGGAAGAAACTGCCGACGGAGTGGCGAAGGAAGACACGGCTCGACGGGGACCGAAGGCGGAGCAGCAGCGCGACTACACCGAGGATCGACGGAGCTAGCGCTGGACGGTGGGAGTACGAGCAGCAGCGTGACCTACTGACAGCTGTGAGGTGGGCGGCGTGCAGTCGGCGGAGCGAGCGTCGTTCGCCGGCGACGCAATGACCGGCCGAGCCCCGGTGAACGAAGAAGAACGAGAGAGAGTGAGAGATCGGTGAGAGAGAAAGAGGGGAGAAGAGAGGGGCGAGACAAATCTGATTTGGGGGATGGTGATTATAGGGTTCACCTTTAAATTTTAGGACTTGGGCTCTTGTTGGGTCAAAACTTTAATATTTTTGTTTGGGCTCCATTAAATCTTTTCTTTGGGCCGAGAATTGAGAGGAAATGAGAGAGTTTTAGCTCTTCAATTTAATTGATGGTTTGATGGTGGTTTCCAAAAAAAAAAATTTAAATCGTTTGGTTTGATTAAATAATTAATCTCACGATTAATTATTTTATTTTCAAATCTCTAAAGTCAATTAATATTTGATCTCTTGATGAATTTCTTATGGATAAGTTAAAATATGGGCTTAGTGAGTTTTTATTTTTAGTAATTAAAGTCTCAAAATTATTTAGAGTGTCGCGAGCTTGAATTGAAAACTTTCTTTTAATCTAAACCCTGAACGTAGGATGCATACCTCATGTAAGATCATTGCATGCCATCTTTTATGAATGTTCTTACGACTAATTGAATTAATACCCTCTTTCAAGAAGGGCGTGTTCAAGGAGTTGATTTTCGAAACCGAGCTTGAGAAGGGTATTTTTGGAAGAATCGAGGTGGGCTTTATATCCAACACATTAAGTGTGGGTAAAATTATCAAATATATGAAATGATTTTTGTTTGATAAAATCGCACTTACTTCTTTTCAAATGTTATCGTGCCATAAATGATTTGTTTTATGACGCCTATCTATTTGGCTATGCCAAATGAATGAACAAATCGAATTCGGACTCCAATAGGACCAAGATCCTATTCGAGTTAGTGTACACAAAGGAATGGACCGTGTGTCATCGTAAGGGTTGGCCGGTCAATGTGATCGTGGAAGGTGGCCACCTTCCCGACACACTATGAATTATCAGATATGGCGGATTACAAGAATGAACTTAGTCTGATCAGACGAACTTTATGAAAATGAACTTAGTAAGCTCGGGCCTTTAAGAAAAACCCCGTGTGTTACTGCTATGGCATGATGACAATGACTTTTTATTATATGTGTAACTTTCGGCAATGTGTTCACTGAGTACCCCGTACTCAGCCCTGTATGTATTTATAAATGTGCAGGTTGAGCTGATGATGAAATGGTGGCTGAGTGGAGTTGGTGGTTGTCTCACATCTTTTGTAGGATTTTCTGTGGCATATGTCTTCACACATATCGCCGTGTTTTGCAACTTCTTCCGTTGTGCCTCGTTGTAATAATTTGTACTAAATAGGTCACAAGGACAATACTTTGTTTGAGATGACGCTCCGCAAACTCTCTTTTGGATTGTATAATCCTTCATATTGTCTTATGAACCTTTTCTGTCTTATCAAGAAGTGTTTGATGCTCCATTATCCTTATCCCCTTTCTATCCCCTCTTCTTATTCCCCTCCCCTAGTCACGTTTCCCCGAGCATTTCTATCCTTAGCAAGGCGCGGTCGTGACAGCAGATCACCGCTGGTTTTGTTTAGTGAGGAACATCGTTTGTGTATCAGCCCCTCATTTTTATTAAATAAGTGGTCCAGAATTTTCCACATGGAAAATATTTTAAGATTAATTAATTCCATAGTACATTTTATTCAATAAATATCTTTTTAAAATTTTTTAAATTTTTTTTAAAGTTGTTTAAAAATTTTTTTTTGTCAACTACACACATATAATGTCAACTACATATATAATTTATGTCAACTATACAAATATAATGTTAACTATAAGTTGTTGACATTTGATGTGCATGCTATTAACATTTGATGTGTAGGCTATTGACGATAATACCTCCGAGTTGACATAATCTACTTGCAGTTGACATTTCGAAAATATTGTGGATGAGTGGTTGAAAATGCATCTCAATTCTCAATTAAGCTAAAAAATCTCAACCTAACAGGACCATATATATATAATACTCCCTTCGTCCCGCACTACTCGCACTTATTTCCTTTTTGGGCGTCCCAAGTTACTTGCACTCTTTCCATTTTTAGTAAAAATTTTCACCTACAACCGTCATTTTTTACTTTCCTATACACTCATTCCTTAATCTCCGTGCCGAAAATGAAAGGGGCGAGTAGCCCGGGACGGAGGGAGTATATATATATAGGGATGTGTTCATTTCCTTTTTCCATATTTCCTCATTTTTCCTTCTTGATCTCGACCGTTAATTACATCCATCCGATGGCTTCAAATATTCGCTTTACCCATTAAATTTTAATCATTTAAAAATCAGAAAAGGGCAACATAGGTATATACTTACTTGGTGGTTATGGAAATTCCATGATTCTCTCATTGGAAGATCTTGCCGTTTTGTTTTTATTCTCTCACGTCCAAGACGTTATACTCTTCATAATTCATCTATGATAATTTTCTTTTGATTGTTAACAAGGTTTCAATTCTCACACGTTTCAATTCTCTCGTTAATCAATCCTCGATATTTCATGCGTGTATTCCTGGCGTTGTAGCAACCGTTTTTGTTCTTAATAATGGAAGAAGGTAATTCAACGTTTGCCTTATTTGTTTATGTATCGGATGTCTCACTACCAGTTGGAGGAGTCCGAGTATTCGCTAGTTATTGAGCAAGTAATTCGTGTATTGTGTTGTCATGTTAAAACATGCTGGACTGCTTTGATTCTTTTGGCGTTTAGGGTTCATGATGTGGTCTAGGGTTGCCCAAATCTGTGGGCTATGGGTGTAGTATAGGGTGAGTCACAAAAACCTTCTGGGAAGGGCACCCGATTATGTATCATTCCTTTAGGGTTTACATAAAGGCATGGATAGTATAGTAGTTTAAATCGATACGAATAATGCACCAAAAGATAATGAATAATCAATTTTATTGACTATGTAATGTGTAATGTGTGAACTGCAATGTATAGGATGGAGTAAATATTGAAGAACCGCGAGTATGAATCATTCATTTAGGGTTTAGTTCTCAGCGTGGCTAGGGTAGTAGTTTAAACCAATACATAATACGTGAGATGCAATGTTTTTTATTATGGATAATGTTTTTTTTGTTTAGTCTATAATGCATAATACGTGAGATGCAATGTATTGGACAGAAGAAATAATGAAAGCCCGCGATTATGAATCATACCTGTAGGGTTTAGATAAGGGAAACAATTAATGCATCAAATGATAATGTATAATGGATTATATTCACTATATAATGCATATTGCGTGAACTGAAATGTAGAGGATGATGGAAATAATGTAGGGGTGTCTACCAATGACTGTGCCTGCAATTTTGGTTTGTAATTCATGTTGTTACGTTGCAGTTGAACATCTATTTGGTAATTATAATACATAAAAGAGTCACTCACACATGTCCTTGTGGAGAAAAATAATCTGGAAGCTGTGTCCGGTGCCTTCAGCTTCTCCATGTTATTCAAGTAAGAGCACCATGTGTCTATAATGACCGGGCTGACAGATAAAGTGTATATAAATTCAGCAGTACACAGATAATTGCATTATTTGATTAAGACGTTGCATTATGTACCGAGACCTTATCATTATTTAAAATGGTGTATGGTAGACCACCTTTCAATGTGCTGTATTATTTACTCAAATAAGTGCATTATTTCTTTTAAACGTTACGCCAGAATTCAGGGGTGCATGGTATATTAAAACTGGATATAAATTCAGCAATAGATAAATTAATGCATTATTTGATTAAAACGTTGCATTATTTACCAAGATATTATAATTATTTAAAATTTTGTATTGAATACGAACTATCAATGGGCTGCATTATTTACTCCAATAAGTGAATTATTTAAGTTAAATGTTTCGCCAGAATTCAGGGGTCCATGGAATAAAATAATAAAATCAGAAATAAATTTTGCAGTAGACATTTTAGTGCATTATTTAATTAAAACGTTGCATTATGACCTAGGAAAATAAAAAAAATTGGAACAAACAAAATAATCCATCCGAACACAACTGATACATAGTTGACTTCATTAAATAAAAACCAAACGTTGCATTATGAGAGATATAAGAGCATCTCCAGTAAGACTGGACGTCAAATAGCCCTCACATAGCCTTCACACTGCCACATCATCAGCACTACAATTCTCCTGCCACATCAGCTTGCCACATCAACTGGACATCAAATAGCCCTCACATAGCCTTCACACTACCTATCCACATCACTAATAACAATTATATAATTTAATTTACACTCGTATCAACATACGGAATTTAATTTACGAGACAAATACGGAAAATTCGAATAATAATATTAAAACTTAAAAAGTACATTAATTTTTAAAAAAAAGTACAATAATTTTTAAAAAAGTACAAAAATTAAAAAGTGCATTAATTTAAAAAAGTAAAACAAAATCACTCCTCGCCGCCGTCCTCGTCTCCGTCGTCGCCCAGCGCTTCTTCACCGTCGCCGCCGCCGCCTCCGTCGCCACCTACGCCGCGGCTATTCCCGCCGGTGTCCCTCCTCATCGCCTCCAATTCTTCACGCTGGCTCTGGAGCAATACACGAAGAAAATCCTTCGACTCGGGGTCCACCGCCGCTTGGAAGTCGGCTAAGGTCTTCACCATTTGAGCGCGCGTTTGTTGGCGCGTGAAGAATTTGAGCTCCTCGGTAGACCTGCCGAGGGGGATAAACCGGTTTGAATAATGCACCAAATTGTAACGAGTAATGGATATTATTGACTATATAATGCAAAATATGTGAACTGCAATGCATACGAATAAGATGTACCGTGATACGATGTTTGGCACACGTTTCTTGTTTCCCCCAAGGGTTTAATAAGACTAGGGGCTAGGGTATAGTACCTACACATTAATAACAATGTTTTAAAAAAGCGCTTGTTTGTACTTGTATGCATTCGCTGATCTATTTGCTTTTTTTTTACAGTGGTGGTTGTACCTGAATGTTCGTCGGAGTTGAAGCCATAATATTTCTCATAATGCAACGTTTGGTTTTTATTTAATGAAGTCAACTATGTATCAGTTGTGTTTGGATGGATTATTTTGTTTGTTCCAATTTTTTTTGTTTTCCTAGGGCATAATGCAACGTTTTAATTAAATAATGCACTAAAATGTCTACTGCAGAATTTATTTCCGATTTTATTATTCCATGGACCCCTGAATAGCGACAATTTATGCAGAGTCCCAAAATCAGTAGCTAATATCCGAACGCACTTATTAAGTTGTGAAAAAGTACAGTTTTAAATTGAAACATCAATCCGAATATCAGTTAACCCATTAACCAAGTTCACCCTATAGCCGAACCAAGACTCATGCCAGACCATAATTCTCGACCCATTGTTCAAAGTTGAAGTTGGGAGGTCTCTCTCTCCAATACCTCGTTGCTTTAGACTGGTTTCCGGCACCTTTGATGTTGTGCGGACAAGTGAGGAGCGTCCTTGCAAACTTTATTCTAAACATCTCCAAGCTTTTTGTTCCCTGCAATCCTTTTCCTGCTTCACAATGTAAGTTCAGATAGAAATTAACTTGGATAATGTGAAATATACTTCACTTAATGTAAGTATCATGTAACATAATGCATTGTCTAAACAAAAAAATGCACATGTGTTACACACAAAATGTATTAAACAATATAACGAATACCACTCATGTAATGCACACAATACTACAAAAAGCACCACCCATACTGCTTCAGTCAGAACACATAATGCAAAAAGCACCACCCATAATGCGTTTGACAAAGCAAATAATGCACTTATTAGCATAATATAACATATTTATCAATTTAATCAACAAGGTGAGGCTTAGTTTGTAATCTGAGGCAATTAACAAATACAATCAACACCTCTGATGTGCTTACTATACTCCTAATAATACTCTTTTATAATGCAAAATATATTCGACATAATGTAACTCTCATACGACATAATGCATTGTCTAAACCGAAAAATGCAGACGTATTACACCAAAAAACTAGTAACCAATATCAACAATACAACTCATAATGAACCAAAAAATAAAAATATGGATAACCACAGATTCATAATGCAATTCCCAAACTAAGGAATAACCATATTGAATTTTGACTGAGTTGCTTAAACATCAACGACAATACACGTATTAATGCCTAATATAGACATCATAATGCAAAATACATGATACATAATGCACAGTCCAAAATAAATAACGCAAGTATACAATATTGCCTGAGTTTATTCAGAAAAAAAAGAACATATTGCATTGTCTCAAACCAAAAATGCACATGTATTACACCCAAAGATTAGTATACAATATCAAGAATACAACTATGGCTCAACCATACACTCCAACGTATGCATAATTACAGATTCATAATGCACTTCCCACACCAAACAATAACCATATTTAAACTTTGACGGAGTTGCATAATATAGTCAGCATAATGCAAATATCATGTTACATACTGCATATTCCAAAATAAATAATGCATAAAAATAATTGTGCTAGTGCTTAACAAAAAACAACACCCTACATAATGCATCATTTAATGCACATAATCGCACTTACATGTATACATAATGCATTGTCTACACCAAAAAATGCACATGTATTACACGCAAAGACTAGTATACAATATCAAGACTACAACTCATGCTGAGCCATACACTCCAACAAATGCATAATTACAGATTCATAATGCACTTCCCACACCAAACAATAACCATATTTAAACTTTGACAGAGTTGCTTAACCCCCAGAGTCAGTACCCGTATTAATGCATAATATAGCCAGCATAATGCAAATATTATGTTACATAATGCATAGTACAACATAAATAATGCATAAATATAAGTTTGCCTGAATCTAGTCAGTTAAAGTCACAACACCCTACATAATGCATCATATACTGCACATAATGACACTTACATATATACATAATGCATTAAGCAAACATGCAATAATCCTTCCACAAAATCGACAGATAAGATATTGAATTCCACCAGCAGCGCCGCAAATTTACCTGCAACTTGGGATGGTTGTGAACGCGGACGTCCTCGCTTAGGCATATTCTATCTGTCTGGAAATAACCAAATCAAATTCCAAATCAAACAATGCTCTCAGAACCAGAATAAATAAAACCCCGTCGGCTATAGAGAAATGTCAGAACACACAATAAAACCCAGTCGGCCACAAAATGCAAACTTTTATACCCAAAACAATAAAAACCGGTGTGAATTTATTGTTCCGCGACAATTATCGCTGTTACAATTTATAGTTTTCGTGCCTACACAATATTTAAAGCACAGTCACGTACCCTGTCGCCGGTAGCATTTCGGTGTTAGGAATGGCGGAAGATGTGTGCTGAAATATTGGACAATTGTTGTCGATTACTTCAAAGAATTGAGCGCTGCGAACGGATCTAGGGTTTAGAGAGTGGCGATAGTGGAGAGAGTGTAGAGTGGGTGTACATCGTTTAATGAGCGAGAATGAAGAGTCGGAAGTTTCAAATCCCAATAATTTCGCCATTTCCAAATTCTGGCGATTCTGGTTTTATAGAATGACTATTGTAGCCTTATAATGCACACACACAGGTTCCATAATGCAACACGGATTCATATTGGAATTGTCAATCTAGACCGTTGATGCAGTTGATCTAACGCCTAAGAATGAGAAGAAGAAAGGATGTTAGAGTTGAATAGGAGAATAATGCTCCCCTATATATATATATATATATATATATATATATATATATGGTTGTGATCAAGATAGAACCATTCTTAAATGTAGAACCAATCTTAAATGTAGAACCAAGGCCAAATTTGGATTGAAAACATGATTAGTGGGGTGGTTATAACCGATGCATTGTGATTATGTATGAAATTTGATCTTGACCATCCTTTTTCCTCATCTAATGGATGAAATATAGTTCTAGGTTATACACTTTAGTTGTTTTGTATATAAGACAACCATATATATATATATATATATATATATATATATATATATATATATATATAGGGTTTAGATCTATGCAAAACTAGATTTAAATACAGAAACGCAGAACAATATCATAATTAGGTCACTTTTAGGTCATAATTAGGTAATTTTTAGGTCATGCTAACAAAGCATGACCTAAAACGATCTTAGCATGACATTAAACCCAAATATTATAATATGACCTAAAATTGCTTAATTATGACCTTCCGTGTTTTTGGTTAATTATTGACCATTAGATCATCTAATCCTAGGGCCAAGATTTGGTCTGCATTTCTGGATTTAAACACATACTTATTTTGATCATCTCCCTATATATATATATATATATATATATATATATATATATATATAGGTGTGATCAAATACAAACTCTCTAAAATACAAACTATACAAACTATGTCACCGGAGTGTACAAATTCTGTCACCGGAGTGTACAAATTATGTCAACGGACTGTATAAATTCTGTCACCGGGGGTCGATGTCAACGGAATGTACAAATTATGTCACCGGGGGGGATGTACGGAGTGTACAAATTCTGTCGACGGGGGTGTCCAAATTCTGATTTTTCGATGTCAAAATGTTGACATTAGAAAAATCTCTTATATTAACCGTTGATTAATTGTATTAAGTGAGTATGATTAAAGTTTGTATAGTTTGTATTTTAGAGAGTTTGTATTTTATCACACCCCTATATATATATATATATATAGGGTCATGATCTATGGCAAACACCTCTTAACCATATAACTAGAGAACAAATAATAGCCACAAGATCAAAAAAATCAAGGGCTAATATTAATTTTCGAATTTAATGGGATATTAGCTCCCTCAATCACAAATTTACTCCATAATAACAAGTCAGGGGTATTATGGTCACTGTACAGCGAATTAAATCCAATTTTGAAAATTGAATTCAATTAGCGTCTCGTCTTCTTCTCTCCTCCTCTCTTCTCCTCCTCTCGTTGGCGTCGCCGTCGCAGTAGCAGGAATCGGACGCTGAATTGGGGAAAAAGGCGTCGCTGAAGGTGGAATTGGATGCTAGAGATGAGCGAATCCAGGTTTTGGAAAGGATTGTGGAGAAATTAGAATGAGAAGATTTGGCGGAGAAGGAAATGCATAGGTGCTTTGATGAGAAGGAGATGGTGATTAGGGAGATCGGCGGAATCACGGTTGATCACATGTATCTCCTTGGATACGAATTAAATGTATAGGTGCTTTGATGATAGGTGCTTTGATGCATAGGTGCAGTTGATGATATGAAATGCATAGGTGCTTTGATGATAGGAATTAAATGTATTTGTGTGAATAGTAAGCAGGCTGCTGTTGTTGGTTTAATGGATTTGTATTCAATGAATTCGGCAAATTGATTTTCCGGCGAATGTGTGTAGAGAGAGAATCAGTGAACTGAATAGTTGATGTGTGTGTTTGTTTCCCACATTAGTGAAGTAAAATTAGAAGTAAAAAACTGAATCATTCTAATAGTGATGATATTTTAAACAATAGTGAAGTAAAATGAGAATAAGAGTGATGTGTTTTGTAAACAAGAGTGAAGTAAAATCAGAACAAGAGTGATGTGTTTTGTGAACAGCAGTGAAATAAAATCAGAATAAGAGTGATGTGTTTTGTGAACAAGAGTGAAGTAAACTCAGAATAAGAGTGATGTGTTTTGTGAACAAGAGTGAAGTAAAATCAGAATAAGTGTGATGTGTTTTGTGAACAAGAGTGAAGTGAAATCAGAACAAGAGTGATGTGTTTTGTGAACAAGAGTGAAGTAAAATCATACTAAGAGTGATGTGTTTTGTGAACAAGAGTGAAGTGAAATCAGAACAAGAGTGATGTGTTTTGTGAACAAGAGTGAAGTAAAATCATACTAAGAGTGATGTGTTTTGTAAATAACAGTGAAGTAAAATCGTAATAAGAGTGATGTGTTTTGTAAACAAGAGTGAAGTAAAATCAGAATAAGAGTGATGTGTTTTGTGAACAAGAGTGAAGTGAAATCAGAACAAGAGTGATGTGTTTTGTGAATAAGAGTGAAGTAAAATCAGAATAAGAGTGATGTGTTTTGTGAACAAGAGTGAAGTGAAATCAGAACAAGAGTGATGTGTTTTGTGAACAAGAGTGAAGTAAAATCATACTAAGAGTGATGTGTTTTGTAAATAACAGTGAAGTAAAATCGTAATAAGAGTGATGTGTTTTGTAAACAAGAGTGAAGTAAAATCAAGCTAAGAGTGATGTGTTTTGTAAACAAGAGTGAAGTAAAATCATAATAAGAGTGATGTGTTTTGTAAACAACAGTGAAGTAAAATCGTAATAACAGTGATGTATTTTGTAAACAAGAGTGAATTAAATCATGCTAAGAGTGATGTGTTTTGTAAAACTAAAATCCCCCAAATTCCATCAAATAATGAACTCACTGTGACATTTCATCAAACACATACTGTGCTCATATTAATATACATCTATTCTTCTTTATCTTACAATGAATCTAACCGAAAGATTTATAGGAAACAAAAAAACAATAACAAAATTTACGAATAATCAAAAATACCAACTCTCATTTCTCGATCAATGTGCATTTACAACATTCATTCCCTTAATCTACATTGACACACCAATATTCATTTCATACTTTTTGTATATATTACAAAAGCATAGCCATGAGCAATATTCAACGTAATTGCTGTGTAGTGACAATATTCGACGTCGGCAGCGACACATCCATCCGCACCCTGAAATGCAGCACCACCGTCGGCACCTTCACCTCCGTCTTTACGGATAGATCGAAGCACGTGTCGAAGAGCGAGAACTCCGAATCATGCTTCAGATGATGAGTTAACCGTCCAGGCAGCGATCGCCGGATGTTCCTCACCTCCCTCGCCGCACTTGGTCGCAGTTCCATAAAATTAACCGTCCAGGCAGCGATAGCCGGATGTTCCTCACCTCGCTCACTTGGTCGCAGATTTGGAAATATAAGGAACGAAAATGCTTAACTAATTTTAATCTCATAATGAATTTCCAAAACTACCCTTGATCTATTTTATATAATTAAAATAAATAATATTTGTTCCATTAAGATGTGTGGCTGAGATTTGTTCTCTAGTTATACACTTAAGATTAGTTATACATTGATCACTACCCTATATATATATAGGGTCTTGTTAGGTTGAGATTTTTTAGCTTAATTGAGAATTGAGATGCATTTTCAGCCACTCATTTTGAAATGTCAACTGCAAGTAGATTATGTCAACTAAGGGGTATTATCGTCATTTCATTTCAATAGCCAGAATATCAAATGTCAACAACTCGTATTAAAATGTCAACAACTAAAAAAAATTTAATTTTTTTAATTTTTTTAATTTTTTTTAATTTTTTTTAATTTTTTTTAAATTTTTTTTAAATTTTCGCGCGATGTCAACTACTGAGACATTATGTCAACTACGATGTGTAGTCTGCACATCAAATGTCAATAGCTCTGCACATCAAATGTCATCAGCTTATAATTGACATTATATATGTGTAGTTGACATGAATTGTATATGTAGTTGACATTATATGTGTGTAGTTGACATGAATTGTATATGTAGTTGACATTACATGTGTGTAGTTGACATGAATTGTATATGTTGTTGACAAAAAATAAATAAATAAATAAAATAAATAAAAAAATAAAAAATCAAAAAAAAAATAAAAAAAAAATATTTATTAAATAAAATATATGATGAAATTACAAATATGCCCTTTCACAATTAATTAATGTAAAAAATATTTTCCATGTGGCAAATTCTGGACCACTCATTTAATAAAAATGAGTGGCTTATAATGCATCTCAATTCTCAATTAGGCTAAAAAATCTCAATTGATCACAACCCTATATATATATATATATATATATATATATATATATATGGTCATGATAATCTACAAACCCTCTATAATACAAACTATACAAACTTTAGGCGTTGACATTGTTGACATTCCCTCAGTGACAGAATTTGTATTAGGCGTTGACATTGACATTCCCTCCAATGACAAAATTTATATTCGGCGTTGACATTCTCCCCAGTGACAGAATTTGTATTAGGCGTTGACATTGACATATGAATCACATTGCTAACCGTTGATTACTTACAAGGAGTGTGTATGATTAAAGTTTGTAGTTTGTATTATAGATAGGGGTTTGTATTTGATCACACCTCTATCTCTTTCTCTCTCTCTCTCTCTCTATATATATATATATATATATATAGGGATGTATTCATTTGGTTTTTGTATCTTTTGTTCTATTGTTCTTTTAAATCTCGTCCATTCAATCTGGAGATCTAACGGCCCCAAATATTGCCAACTGAACTTAAATTATAATCATTAAAAAAATCAAAAAATGATATATTCGGTATATGCAAAGATGTTTGTTATGGTAACTGCCATGATTTACTCTCCCTAAATCTCTGCGGTTATTGTCATTGCAGATCACGATTTCAATATCTCTTCTCTCCTAAATTTCTGCGGTTATTGTCATTGCAGATCACCGCTGGTTTTGTTTAGTGAGGAACATCGTTTGTGTATTTGCGGCGGACGTTACCGATTTCTTAGCCTTAGCAACTCTCTCAATCTCATCCTTCTTCTTTATGGCGTAGCTGTCAATACAAACAAATTGACATCATAGATTAGAATAAAAAAGTGATGAGATTGAGATTGAGATCGACGGTTGCTCACCTGTTTGAAGAACCTTTGGCCGCATTGATTTGTTCATCAGCAAGGCATTCGGCAATAGTCTTGACGTTTCTGAAGGCACTTTCACCGGCACTGGTGGTGAGTAGATAAATAGCTTGATTGACTCGAAGAAGTGGAGAGATATCCACAGCCTGTTCGTCGGTGCTTTTGTTGTGCTGAACTATGGAATGAACATCTATACATAATGTACATATTGTAGAGTATAATGCGTAGTTTAGTTTCTATAATGCATTATTTGTGATACGTAATGAACATTTATCCTGACCTGTTTTATTTAAGTTGGGCCGTGTTTCGATGTTTGACGCACGTTTCTTGTTTTCCCTAAGGGTTTGACAAGCCTAGGGGCTAGGGTGTAGTATGTTCTAAGTCTAAAAAACGTTGTCCAAATACACGAGCTGCAGTAATTCAGATGGGGTTGCACATGCATAGCGCGTAGGTATTTTTTCTGATATACATAATGTACATATTGTATATTATAATGCGTAGTTTAGTTTCTGTAATGCATTATTTGTGATATGTAATGAACATTTATCCTGACCCGTTTAATTTAAGTTGTGTCGTGTTTCAATGTTTGGCGCACGTTTCTTGTTTTCCCTAAGGGTTTGACAAGCCTATGGGCTAGGGTGTACTATGTACACATTAATAAAAGCATTACCAAAGACCATGAGTTTGAGTTATAAAAATAATGTTTTGTCATAATCGCGGCTATGGACTATTTTTTGACTGATTTACATAATGTACATATTTTTGTCATGATTGTCGGTGATGGGAGTCTCAATTTCTGTAACGGCTTCCTTCATCATGGTGTCAAATATTTTTAAGCATTTGAGGAATTCTGATGGGGTTCGTCGACAAAAGAGATGGACGACCTTTCTTCCTCTTGATTTCTTTGGCTCACCCTGTTCTGGAGCCGTACTTGGGCTTGCCTCGGCCAATCGCTACCTAAATATTTGAGCTCGGGCAACAGGGTTGACATCATCGACTGCTTCGTCGATGTCAAGTCGAAGCTGCTTCTCTGATATGGGAACATCAACATAAAACATCAGAATTTTATTATTACCACCAGAATAAAGCATAATATGCGCTATGTAATGCATTAAAATGGTTACAAAATCCACATATTGATTAAAATAATGCATAATAAATGACAACTAATGTATAGTACCAAATAAATAATGTACAGTGCCAAAGGAATAATGCACAGTGTCAAACAAATAATGTACATGCAAACTTTAGAGTTATGGTCAGCAGCAATTCACTCATATGCACAATAATTCTCATAATGCCTACTACATTGCAAATAATGACAACTACTTGATACATAATGTACAACCTCAATCGAATAATGCACATATTAATCTTCGAGTCACCAATTTTTCCACAACAGCCAGTAAGCAGACACATAATGCAACATACTTGACAAATAATAATGCAGATTTTTAATTAAATAATGCGCACGTTGATACTTCACTGAGTTAATCTCCCATGAATAAAACCACTTAAAAAAGGTAAAACCACACACTGATAATGACAAAAGCGACTGATAAATAATGTACAGTACCAAAGGAATAATGCACAGTTTCAAACAAATAATGTACATGCAAACTTTAGAGTTATGGTCAGCAGCAATTCACTCATATGCACAATAATTCTCATAATGCCTACTGCATTGCAAATAATGACAACTACTTGATACATAATGTACAACCTCAATCGAATAATGCACATATTAATCTTCGAGTCACCAATTTTTCCACACCAGCCAGTAAGTAGACACATAATGCAACATACTTGACAAATACTGCATCCCAGACCATAAATAATGTAAATTTTTAATCAAATAATGCGCACGTTGATACCTCACTGAGTTAATCTCCCCTGAATAAAACCACTTAAAAAGGTAAAACCACACAACTGATAATGATGTTCGTGTTTAACATAATGAAATCGACCAGTAGTCAGGGTCTAGTGTCGTCTATCGGTTTCAATTAATCAACAAGAACACTTTTTGAGTCACCGCTGGTTTTGTTTAGTGAGGAACACCGTTTGTGTATTTGCGGCAGACGTCGCCGATTTCTTAGCCTTAGCAACTCTCTCAATCTCATCCTTCTTCTTTATGGCGTAGCTGTCAATACAAACAAATTGACATCATAGATTAGAATAAAAAAGTGATGAGATTGAGATTGAGATCGACGGTTGCTCACCTGTTTGAAGAACCTTTGGCCGCATTGATTAGTTCATCAGCAAGGCATTCGGCAATAGTCTTGACGCAATCCAGAAGAGTGATGACAAATTTTGAGTCGGATTCGGACGGTGAAAACGACGAATTTTGATGGTAGTGGCGGCTAGGGTTTGACGTTTATTGGAAGATGAGGAGACGGAAAGGAAGAAGGGTGGAGAGGGAGTTTCAGCGTTTGGAATGAGAGAGAATGAGTCGATGGAAGGGTGTGTATCAATAGCCCACTTAAAATTCGCACCTTCTGTTTCTGGCGGTTTCAATTTTGGTGTTTTTACTAGTTTACCCTTATAATGCACAGAAACCCCCTTATAATGCAACACGGGGTTAAAACAACAAGCATCCATCCGGACCGTTGATGAATCATATCTAACGGCCCATATTTAGAAGAATAAAGGATCTAAGGGATGAATAGGAGAATAATGCTCCCATATATATATATAAAAGATATATAGTATAGTATATTGTTTAATATATTGTATCTAGTGAAAAATTGGCAGTATCAGGTTGTATTGTTCGATATCAAGAAAGATGTTTTGATGTTGACTTTGGATGTCATTGCTGATATTGGATTTGATACTCTCAAGTTGTCTCAATTCAACTACATATGTATTTTGTAATTAAAGGTTTATTCCTTAATGTGGTAGACTTTTATTTTGAATGATATTGAAATTTTCTAGTCGACTTGTTGTGCCTCTGATTTTGTTTAGTGATCGCAAAATCAAATTAAATATATCTTGATAATACTTGTTCATGATTTAAAGACTCGTTTTGATTCGATACGAGATACTATTATAAAATTGTTTAATTTCATGAAAAAGTTAGCGGAGCGCAGATCCTATTTTCATACATTAATTTTACAATAAAATATTAGTGTAGTGATTTAGTAGAATGTGAGTTCACTATTTGCTAAAAATGAAAAAAAATGCGTTTGTAAATTGCAGACGTCCCAAAATAGAAAACTAAGTCATTATTTCATGAATAGATAAAATAATAAATTCATGCTTACCACTGCTAAAAAAAGAGTGAACTACATAAATGGTACTTGATCTTTCACTTTCGCACGTAAATGGTACCTGATCTTTATTTTATATCGTTTTTTGTACCTATAAATCACATTTTTAGTACCTGATGCAATTTTCACCCCAAAATACCCTCTAAACAAATTCACTTTTCCATTTGTGTCATAAAAGATATTTTAGGCATTGACAAAACTAGTATCAAAAGTGATATTATAATATCTTCTCTCGGTCTCCTCACTCTTTATACTATTATTATTAATCAATATTAATATTATTATTTTGATGTTATACATCATTAATTTATTTATTTATTAATATCATTTTAATATATTTAATCATAATTATAGTTATAATTATATTTAATTATTATAATAATATTATTGTTATAATAGTAAAAACTAGCAGTAATTAATAAATAATAATTATGATTTTATATTAAATTAATAACTATTCAATATAGTCTTAATCAAAATTTAAAATTGTGAATTGTATTCATAATGATAAAGAGTTGAATATTATTAGTTAGGTGTTTCAACCCTAAAATGACTATAAATAATTTAATTAAAAATATTCAATTGATTTAATTATTTTAAATAACTAATTTAATTATGTGTTTTGTTATTGATTATATTATGGATGCAATTAGATGTATGTATAAAACACTAAAAAGAAAGAAGAAAAAGAAGAGAAAAGAAAAAAGAGGAAACATAAACTAAGGAGAAAAAAGAAAGAAGAAAGGAAGATAAAATACTAAAAAGAAAGAAGAAAATGAAGAAAAAAGAAAGAAGAATAAACTAAAGAAGAAAAAAAAATAAGAAAGGAAGAAAAAAAATCACATATTTGGTTATATTTGATTGAAATTTCCAAAAATATCCACCATAACAAAAAAATCACATGTTTGGTACCTAGGGTTATTTTTATCATGGGGTACCAAAAACGATATAAAATAAAGATCAGGTACCATTTATGTGCGAAAGTGAAAGATCATGTACTATGTCCGTCCCATAGTAGATGTCACACTTTCCTTTTTAGTTTGTCCCACAAAAGATGTCACATTTCCTTTTTTGGAAAAAGTTATCTCCCACATTAATATAAATATATTATTTTCTTTTTCCATTTAACACACAAAACAACACCTCTTAAAATCTCGTGTCAATCCCCAAGTATGACATCTTTCTTGGGACGGAGGAGTACCATTTATGTAGTTCACTCAAACCAAAAAAAACTCATGAATGATCCCAATTAAATATATTAATGCATATAGTTTATTAATGGAATGCAGCATATATAGCATGTATGTTTAAAACCTATAAACATGAATTATAAGAATTTAATTCTATTCCAAAGCTATTGACATTTTTCACAACTTATTTTTTCCTAATCATATTGCAATATTTGGGACAAGACATAAAAACATTATTCTCAACGAGAGGGTCTTGTTCAATATTAAGGACACGTGTAATAATCAATAACAAAAGCAGAAAAAGTGATAAAATATTCCAAAGAATAGGAAAAAGGAAATTTTATCTCATGTACTATCTAAAAACAAATCCAACTTTATCATGTAAAGATATCAAAGCGCAAAATCGCAGCATATTTCATGAATTCTCTGGATTGGACGTCAACTTTTTAAATCTTTATCTCTTCGTCTATATATATAGCACCCTAAGCAACATCAAATGTAGCTCAACTTCAAATACATTTAAAAAGGTGTTATTTTGCAAGAAATGGATACCATTGTTAAGTTAGGAAGTGAAAGTCCAGTGGTGATATTCAGCAAGAGCAATTGCTGCATGTCGCATACGATTGATACGTTGATACGGGGCTACGGGGCGAACCCTAGGGTTTATGAGCTCGACCGGATGGACGAGGGGGACAAAATGGAAAAGGAATTGATGGCATTGGGGTGCAACCCTAGCGTGCCGGCTGTGTTCATAAACAAGGAGTTCGTAGGTGGCTCGAATGAGGTCATGAGCCTCAATATTAGAGGCAAGCTCAAGCCCTTGCTCATCAAGGCCAATGCTATTTGGGTATAGATGGAATTAATTAGGGTAAGAGAGTAGTTAATAAAAGAATACATAAGTTAAATTTTGAGCATGTTTATATATCATGTTATAGAGTTAGTGTGTGAGGCCCTTGTCCATTTAACATGAGTAGATATCTATGTGGTTCATATGTAGACACAAACATGTATGAAGTGGGTTATTAATAGATCATTTACTAAGTCTCTCTTTTTAATTTGTAACTATGAATATATGTGACAGCTGTTTTTTGATTGTTATATGATCTTCTATTCACATGTATGATATTTATATATAAATGTATGTTAAATATATCTCATGGGCAGAGTTTAAAGTGCAGATCATATATATATATATATATATAAAAGGTAGTGATCAAGATATAACTATTTTTAAGGGTATAACTAGAGAACAAATCTCAGCCACACATCTTAATGGAACAAATATTATTAATTTTAATAAAATAAAATATGCTGAGGGTATTTTTGGAAATTACTTTCTGAATTAAAACATGCGATCAAATTACGCGAAATCTTCCAAATCTGCGATCCTTTCTTCTTCCAAATCGTAATTCTGAGCTGGGGGTGGCGCCGGAGAGGATACTGGCGGCGGTGGGGGAGCTGGCAAAGGCGATCGGGGCGGAGGGGCTGTTGGCGGATTCAATCGTCGCGCCAATGCTGAAAAAACCCCAAATCAAAACCTACCTCTACGTCGGACTCACCGGAATCAGCGTCGGCGGGTAAGGAGACGCAACGATGAGCTGCCGTAGAAGAGAAGCGGAGTTTCGGAACAAGAGCGGGGCGCGGTGGCTGTAGACTCTAAGATTCGTCTTCAATATAGTTAGTTTCCGTCTACGTTTAATGTTACTGATGTATCTTGTGATTTTACTACACTCTTGTTTACAAAACATCACTCTTGTTCTGATTTTACTTCACTCTTGTTCTGATTTCACTTCACTCTTGTTCACAAAACACATCACTCTTGTTCTGATTTCACTTCACTCTTGTTCACAAAACACATCACTCTTGTTCTGATTTCACTTCACTCTTGTTCTGATTTTACTTCACTCTTGTTCACAAAACACATCACTCTTGTTCTGATTTCACTTCACTCTTGTTCACAAAACACATCACTCTTGTTCTGATTTCACTTCACTCTTGTTCACAAAACACATCACTCTTGTTCTGATTTCACTTCACTCTTGTTCTGATTTTACTTCACTCTTGTGCACAAAACACATCACTCTTGTTCTGATTTTACTTCACTCTTGTTTACAAAACATCACTCTTGTTCTGATTTTACTTCACTCTTGTTCACAAAACACATCACTCTTGTTCTGATTTTACTTCACTCTTGTTCACAAAACACATCACTCTTATTATGATTTTACTTCACTCTTGTTCACAAAACACATCACTTTTATTGTGATTTTACTTCACTCTTGTTTACAAAACATCACTCTTGTTCTGATTTTACTTCACTCTTGTTCACAAAACACATCACTCTTGTTCTGATTTCACTTCACTCTTGTTCACAAAACACATCACTCTTGTTCTGATTTCACTTCACTCTTGTTCTGATTTTACTTCACTCTTGTTCACAAAACACATCACTCTTGTTCTGATTTTACTTCACTCTTGTTTACAAAACACATCACTCTTAGCATGATTTTACTTCACTCTTCACTCTTAGCATGATTATTTTTGGGACAATTCAACATTGATATTATAATTAGATCAGAGCAAGAAGAAACAGAAAGGGGCTACATCTGAAATGCATAGCTAAAATCTCACAAAATTCAAATACTACACTACATCCCATCATAAAAATTGCAACGATAGCTTATCACCTAATGTTAATTCCCTAATTAAAGGAAATCAAAACTAAGAAAAACAGAAGATAAATTGGGAAATGCAGGCTAAATTATATCATAGATCTGTGTGTTCCCGCTCGGGGTCAGATGCCACGATCATGTGCGACAAGATGTCGTAGAGCGGCCCGCCCTTGGCCATCGCCTCCTTCTTCTCCTTGATCACCGCGATGAGCTCCTTCCGGAGCGCCGCCGCCGCCTTGTTGACGGTGGCGGTGTTGTTGGCCGCTGGAAGAGTGATGATTGGAGACACCGATGCAGATTCCTTCGTCGGGGAAAGAGAGTCACTTGAATCGCGAAAATATTGATAATTTCCAATCGAATTCCTCTTCAATCGGACGAATCGGCGGTAGGAGAGCTGAGAACTATTTTGCAGAAGAAGGAAGAGGAGGAGAAGAGAAGAATGCGGTTTCTTTTTCAAATGCCAATGATGTAATCTAATTTTGGATGTGCAATGACCATTATACCCCCGCCTTATTATTGTGGAGTAAATTTGTGATTGAGGGAACTAATATCTCATTAAATTCAAAAATTAATACTAGCCCTTGATTTTTTTGATCTTGTGGCTATTATTTGTTCTCTAGTTATATGGTTAAGAGGTGTTTGCCATAGATCATGACCCTATATATATATATATATATATATATATATATATATATGGTGCTGTTAGGTTGAGATTATTTAGCTAAATTGAGAAATGAGATGCAATCTCAGCCACTAATCCACAAGATTAACGACATGTCAACAGCTATCACATTATGTCAACACGGGGGTATAAGTGTCATTTCGTGTTTTAATGTGTCTGATTGTTGACATGGCTTGGATGTCTAGTTGACATGACTTATAATTGTTGTTGACATGGTTTCTATGTGCAGTTGACATGGTTGTACGTGTAGTTGACATGGCTTGTAACACAGTTGACATGGCTAGTACGTGTAGTTGACACGATATGTACCGTAGTTGACATGACATGTATGTGCCGTTGACACGATATGCACCATAGTTGACATAGTGTCACCAGCTTATATATCAAATGTCAACAACTTATAGTAAAATGTCAACAACTTGTATATCAAATGTCAATAAGACATTAATTAATAAATTTCTAAAACAAATCTTCAAAAATATCATTAATAAAAACTGTAAAATTAGGGGCAAAAAGACAAATAAGCACTAATTTATCGGTTAATTTGTAATAAATGAATTTTACTTGAACCGACAAACATTAGGGGATTGGCACAAATCTGGGATCCCAATTTCTCTATTTCATCTAAATCATTTTATCTTGAAGATAGCTAATCACCTGCTGAAATGGAGTCGGCGGGAGAAACTAAATCGATTGCAATCGATAGCATCATTCCGCTGGAAGACGCCGGCCTTGAGGACAGTTCCCTACCGCCGGATTCCATCAGGGAGGCATTTTGGAAGGCAGCCTCAGCCGTGAGATCGATCGTTTCGGACGAAGGCGGATGCGTGGAAGATCCATGGGAAGAGTCCTCCTACGAGGGCTGCGTGGTGGAGAAAGGCGGCGGATGGACGGAGGCGGCGGGAGATAGAGTGGTGGTGGTGGGGGATGCGGAAGAGAAAGTGGATGACTATGTGATTTGGGATATAGGTCCATGATCTAATTGATTAGGTTGTTTGAAATCTGTAATTTGAAATCTTTTTTTGCCGAAACCGATTCGGCGACGGGGGAGACTTTGACGAGCGGAGTGGGGGTCCAGACGGTGGTATCGTGGCGGAGGGCGGTGGAGGAGACGGCGAGGCCGCGGAGGAGGAGATGGCGAGGCCGCGGCGGAGAAGACGGCGGAGAGGTGGTGAAGGGCGGTGGATTTAGCGTTCACAGCAAATTGGAAGATCCCTTGTGAAATCATAATTAGAATATAAAATTACCACTATGCCCTTTTATAATTAATTAATCTAAAAATATTTTTTGTGTGGTAAAATCTGGACCACTCATTTAATAGAAATGAGTGGCTGAGATTACATCTCATTTCTCAATTAACCTAAAAAATCTCAATTGATCATGGACCTATATATATATATATATATAGGGTTTTGATCTATGCAAAACTAGATTTAAATACAGAAACGCAGAACAATATCATAATTAGGTCACTTTTAGGTCATAATTAGGTAATTTTTAGGTCATGCTAACAAAGCATGACCTAAAACGATCTTAGCATGACATTAAACCCAAATATTATAATATGACCTAAAATTGCTTAATTATGACCTTCCGTGTTTTTAGTTAATTATTGACCATTAGATCATCTAATCCTAGGGCCAAGATTTGGTCTGCATTTCTGGATTTAAACACATACTTATTTTGATCATCTCCCTATATATATATATATATATATATAGGGTCTTGTTAGGTTGAGATTTTTTAGCTTAATTGAGAATTGAGATGCATTTTCAGCCACTCATTTTGAAATGTCAACTACAAGTAGATTATGTCAACTAAGGGGTATTATCGTCATTTCATTTCAATAGCCAGAATATCAAATGTCAACAACTCGTATTAAAATGTCAACAACTAAAAAAAATTTAATTTTTTTTATTTTTTAAATTTTTTTTAATTTTTTTTAATTTTTTTTAATTTTTTTTAAAATTTTCGCGCGATGTCAACTACTGAGACATTATGTCAACTACGATGTGTAGTCTGCACATCAAATGTCAATAGCTCTGCACATCAAATGTCAACAGCTTATAATTGACATTATATATGTGTAGTTGACATGAATTGTATATGTAGTTGACATTATATGTGTGTAGTTGACATGAATTGTATATGTAGTTGACATTACATGTGTGTAGTTGACATGAATTGTATATGTAGTTGACAAAAAAAAATAATAAATAAATAAAATAAATAAAAAATAAAAAATCGAAAAAAAATAATTTTTTTTTAAAAAAAATATATTTATTAAATAAAATATATGATGAAATTACAAATATGCCCTTTCACAATTAATTAATGTAAAAATATTTTCCATGTGGCAAATTCTAGACCACTCATTTAATAAAAATGAGTGGCTTATAATGCATCTCAATTCTCAATTAGGCTAAAAAATCTCAATTGATCACGACCCTATATATATATATATATATATATATATATATATATATATATATATATATATATATATCGTATAGGATGCTACTACTATTTCGTGGTATCATAAAATACGAGGAATGACGCCACAATTTATTTGACATATGACAATGGTTGAAGTAGCAATATTTAAATATGACGAATTTATATATGACATATGTTTAAGAGTCTTAATTACTACCAAAAATGGTGCCATAAACGATTTCATATAGCATGACATTTGACAAAGAAAATGTTTCTAATTGTAATGTAACGTTAGAAGTTGTGGACTCTTCTCATGATCATACACTATTTACGTAGTCCTAGTACCAATCGGAATTAATATGATAACAAAATCCAAACATTTAAAAATAAAATTAAAAGAAATAAATTCCACACAACTGCAATACGTTGATCCTAAGAAGGCTAAGCTCAAAACATAGCTCGGAGAGGCCCACTATGTAGCCCAAAACAAGAATTAGAAATTGCATTAGACAAAATTCAATTTTTATTATTACTACTATGTTTTTCCAGTCTCTTATATTATCATTTATCTAATTATAGTTATAATACAACTAAAATGGTACTCCCTCCTTTTCATAAATTTTGTCGCACTCTAATCGGATACGGGTTTTAAGAAATGTAATGGAAAGTGAGTTGAAAAAGTTAGTGGAATGTGGATTCTACTTTTATATATTAATTTTATAATAAAATATGAACTTGAATTAGATAGTAGAATACGAGGTCCACTACAAAAAATGTTAAAAAATTAAATATGATAAATTCTATGGGACGGACGAAAAGGAAAAAAGTGACAAACTTTACGGATTGACGGAGTAGAAAATAATAAAAAATAGAATTTGGTGTTCCGAAAAGTAATTAATTTCATTGTGTGCATGAATGCACCAAAGGGGGGAAATAAAAGAAAAAAGGGTTACGTCTTATGATTAGATAGCACTTTTATTTTCTTGAATATCAAAATCCTATTATTTTGAGCTCTAAAACAAAGAAAAGTAAAAAACAAAAAAGTGTAAAGATATTTGAACGTATATAAAGAATAATTATCCCTAAGATAGCAAACTATACACATTAATTAATTATTGATGAATTGGTTATATATATATAGATCATGATCATCCAAGCCTAACAAAGAAGATACTAAGCTCGGGTCCGGTATTCCCATCCGGGCTGACCATGTACAGCGTCTCAGAGTCGTTGGACCCCACAACCCGGTCGAAATGGGCCCTCACGTAGGCCATCTCCCCGTCGGGCCCCTCCTCCTGGGAGCGGCCCGGCAGGACCCCGGCCCCCATGGAGACCGCCCTGAGGAGCTCCATGACCTGGAGATCCTCGTCCGCGGCCTCCCTCTTGACGGCATAACCGCTCTTCTTCCCGTTGCAGAACATCGTCCACAGCGGCTCCTCCAGCAGCTCGTCCTCGTCCGCCCTCGTCCGCTTCTCGCACTCCAGCGCGATCCTCACCATCCCGGCCGCCATCTCCCTCTGCAGCGCCTGTGTCTGCATCGCCAGCTCCACCACCGCCGTCGGCAGCGTCCGCGGGTTCTCCTGGATGGAGAAGCTCACGCGCCCCTTCCGGTACCCGAACAGCGTCCCCGTCACGCGGCTCTCGTCCGTGATCCGCAGGTCCGGGAGCCCTGGGCCGCTTCCCGGTCCCAGGGCCGGGAAGCGGCACACAGGGGCGATGATTGGGAACGAGCGGAACACGTTGCGGAAGACGCGGAGGAATCGTCCGGGCTTGTTTTTCTTCTTGACCGAGGGCTGCAGGAGCGAGATCAGCGGCGGCTGCGGGGACGGCGGCGGGGACGGCGGCGGCGCGGTGGGGTCCTCCATGTATCTCACCCGATCAGCGAGATGGGGATGCCATATGATTTGGAGAATGAGGAAAGTAGGGAGAATGAATTTGGATTTGGGTGTTTTTATGTTACCATTAATTAATATGTTCCATTCTAAATGCACGTAGGAATGTTTACATTACGTGTGGGATAGTGAAGTAATACACGTGACATGAGAAAAAACATACGAGAATAGGAAATGAAGTAATGTTTGGAAGGGAATGATTTTGAGGAAGGAGTCTTCCAATGTATTCGGATCAACAAACTATATATGGGAAGACTAGTACTACTACTATATTTATGATTTCATGTATTTCCATGGTTGGGATTGATGATCCCATTTATATTGCAACGTGTAATCATGATATGATCATAGGCTAAAAATAACACGTGAGTTTCAAATACTCCCTCCACACGGATTTTAAGAAATGTATTATAGAAAGTGGGTTGAAAAAGTTAGTGGTATGTGGGTTCTACTTTTATATATTAGTTTTAAAATAAAATGTGAGGGGGAATGAGTTAGTGGAATGTAGGGTCAACTACAAAAAATAGTAAAAGTGAAAGGCGATAATTTTTTAGGGACAGACGAAAAAGGAAATAAGTGCCAAATTTTCAGGGACAGAGGGAGTAGTATATGCTAGGAAAATATATTCAACCCAATGATTCACATTATACTACTTCCGTCCACGAAATATTGTTCATATTTGACTCGGCGCGAGTTTTAAGAAATATGAAGAAAAATGAGTTGAAAAAGTTAGTGAAATGTAGGTCTCATATTTATATACTCCCTTCGTCCCACGTTACTCGCACTTTTATTTTAGGCCATAAATTTGGGATTGATTTTTTAGTGTAATTAAATTAGAATTTTAAGTGTAATGAGACATCACTTAATTAATGAGCTCTTAACTTAATCTAACATATTAATTAAATGCATTAATTCTAACTTAAACTATAAATAGTGTAAGGAGTTTGTGACGAGCCGAAAAACAACAGTGCAAGTAACATGAGACGGATGGAGTATTAGTTTTGTAATAGCATGTGAATGTAATGAGTTAGTGGAAAGTAAGATCCATTTACCAAAAAGGAAAAAAAAAACAACAACAACAAAGTGTGCAATATTTTGCGCACAGACCTAAATGGCAAAATCGGACAACATTTCACGGACGAAAGGAGTAATAATTTGAACCAAATCCAAATTGTATTATAATATACTCCCGTAGTTCCAAAAAACAGATACTATTTTTATTTTTGTCCACACGATAGTCCACTTCCTTTTTTGATAGTTTTTTCTATTTAATATGGTACTCCCTCCGTCCTAGAAAGATGACCCTTTCTTGGGTGACACGAGATTTTATGTAAATTAATTTTGTGTGTTGAGTGAAGAGAATAAAGAAGAGATAAATGTGTTTCTGTTTTTAGTAACATGACATTTTAGTTGGGACAAACAAAAAAAAGTGGATCATCTTCAATGGTACGGAGGGAGTAGAACCTATGGTTCACTAAAAATACTTCATTTTGCCCTCTTATCGCATATATCTTTATAAGTAATAATTAAAATTTTCTTTTCACGGTAAAAAGTGTTTTTCATTAAATCTAATGGTATTGGGTAATTATATAAAAGTTCTTTTCACATATTACGGAAACTTGAATCTGATTGATTTTAATTAGATTTTAATTAGATTTTGTAGGGAATAGATAGTCAAATTTTATATTAGGTCAATTGGATAAAACAGAATAATTTATCGACTGTTTATAGCGCATTTGGCAGTGCGGAGCTATGGTGATCTTGAGGTCAGAAGTTTAAACCCCATCATCCGCTGGCCGACTTTCGGACTTAATCCGCAAACCCGATCGAGCAGGATTTGTCGGATTCATATATAGTAATTTTAGAATGAGTTCGGGTCGGATTCAGATAACCCGTTCATAATTAACATTAATATTTTAATTTCTTATTTTCTCTTTTATTACTTCATTAGAGTTTAAATTAAGTTATCATTTTCTCATTAAGTTATCGTGACAGATTCATGCCATTATCGTATCAAGGTTCGTATTGTTGTCTTGTTATCACGTATGTCAACATGAATCTGATCGTGTCACTAACGGTTTGTGTCATGTGCGAGTTGTGTTCAAATTTGAATATAGTAGGTCGAGTTCATGTTTGGATTTGAAGTTTTCTTAACTGAGTGGTTGTTATAAGTGATGAAAGATGGGAGCAGAAAAGACGAGCCCGATCAAGTTATATGGAAAGATAACCAATTGGGTGGATCAGTTTGCAATTGTCATTGCGACATGATCAAGGCTCTTCTCTCTCTTTCAAAAACTATTTATAACTCCCTAACATGCATCCTACTTTAAACAGTAAGCAGCAAGTACGGGGTCGATCCCACATAGAAGCTGGTGCGTTGAGTGTGTTTTTAGTGAATATGGTTTTGGCTGCGGCCACGCTTTAAGTTTGGAGTTGATTAAACTAAGCAGAATGTAAACTATCTACTTGATCAAAGTAAAATGATCAGGTAAGTGACAAACTGAAATAAATGACTTAACTATCTAAGCATGCTACGATTCTACGAAATACTTTACCATTCAACATTATGCAAGTTCAAACTTATGGATCTGGGAATTTAAGACCAAAACTAAGCTATAACAGTCAACAAGATTTCTGAAAACAAATAACTTTGATTGAAAAATAGAATTCTGAACAGGTCTTGGAAAAATGCGGAATACAAAACAAGAACGATTGGTTTCAACTACTTAACAAACACGAAATTTAACTAAGTAACTAGAACTGAAATGAAAGAAAGTGATAGATCCGAGAGATCCTCATTCGGAAACTAAAACGGCGCGAACGGATCTGGATTTCTCTGTCGCGCTCCTTCTCACTCTCTAGCTAACCATTCTAACTCTTTAATGGAAACGGAACTAAAACTACTGATAAAGAAAGGAAAAAGAGAGATAAAAGGAAGATGGAAGAAGATACTCAGCTACGGCGATGCGTCCTCTATTTATAAGCTCTTCATAACAACCTCCAGCTGTGATAACAACTTTGGCAGCGAATCTTCGTCCTTGCTGGAATTGTGCGTCTTATCCATCGAACGTGTCCTCCTTCTAGAATGTAGTGGTCCTTGATAACCGATTGAGGATCGCTTTCCAGCGCATCGGCTATACTTGTCCTTCTTCTGGAATGTAGTGGTCCCCGGCTAACTGCTTGACCATCAACTTGATCAACCCAACAGTTTTTGGCCTTTTTTGCCTTCTGCGACCACTTGATCAGTTTGACCTTGCTGCCTTGGTCAAGCGGCATTCCTGCACAATTAACACTCGCTTTCCGTGTAAAACTGATCAAGTAGCATACATTTTAGCCTCTAAACCAATGCTTGAAATAGACCTTATCAATAAGCTGACTCGATAGCAACTCAATTCGTACAATTTATCTGCCTTAAAAAATACATTCTCGTGACAGAGAAAAGTGTAATAGTAGTATAATTTGGTCCAATAATCGTGCACTATTCCTACTTATGACTTGCCTCCCGAACTAGTTTTGTTCAATTTGATCTAACAAAAATAAAACAAGAATGGAAATCATCACCTATAATATATCCATACAGGAATATGAAATCGACAAAATACTCATCTGTCCCAGAAAGTTTGTCAGAGGCTTAAGCTCCTCGACCACCTCGTTCTAGTCGGCGGTGGTCGTGGGCATCTCGAACTGGCAAAGCGGACAATAATGACTCTTCCGCTGTGAAACACATTCCAACAGCACCGCCATCTTCAGCTTCTCATCCACGTCAGCATCATCGCAGCACCACCCGAGATCCTCCTCATCGTTGCACTTAACCAGCCGACGGAGCCGCCGGTTGGATTAATTTTTTTGTAATCATTTTAATTTGGGGTAATTTTCCATATATACAACTTGTAGGAATATTTATTCCTATATGTGACCTATGTAGATATTGGTTTAATATTAAAGATCAAGTTCAAACATATCAGTTGGATTCTAATATAAAAGACGATACCGTGATGGATCAGTTTCAATTAAAGAATTAGAATCGGGTGTATTGATAACCCTCTTCTCTTGCCTTGCATAGATGATATAAATATGTGTATATTAATGTGTCTAGAATATTAAAAGTTGTATGATAAATCTGATGTATATATGAAAAGGTGCGAACGAACGGACACGACTCTTCTTGAAAGGTTGTGTGTTGCCTATATATGCAATCAGATTTTACAGCTTTAAAGACACACAATTTACTACAGAATTGCACATACTAAATATACAGAAAAGTAAAGTCTATATCGAATTCTTCTCCATCAAAAGAATTCATAAAAGAAAGGCCAAAGAGACGAAAAGATCAACCGCAACTTTTAGGGAAAACATCAACTCGTGGAATACAACCCTACATCAAATATAAGCTATGGATAGAGGTTGGTAAATCATCTCTTTGATAATGTATATGTTATGGTTGAATTAATACGAATCTAGAATGTGATTTCGGTATAGAAATCGGTAAAGCATCGAAAGATGGCTAACACAACTATCTATCACTATGATGTTTAGGTATAGTTTTTGTAATCGATTGTTTTTATAATCGATTTATAGTAATCGTTTTAATTTGGGATAATTTTTATAATCGTTTTTAGTGGGAAACATTGCAGTTGGATGAATTACTACGCATCGATTTATTATAGTGTTTCTGTTTGGAGTAGTGATAAATTAACAAAAATATTAAAAAATTTAGGTATTTTACATTTATAATATATTGATGATGATTAATTAGTTTATATAACACATATTTACCTTTTTATAACTATTTAGGAAATCATTAAGTTTCTTAATTAAATAACTATAATCCATTGTATCTTAACGTTACATAACTTAGCTAGATCAAAACTGAAAAAATGGATTCATCACATTTTTCATCGTACATTTTTAAAAATATTGGGGTAAGTATTTAAAGATTATTAAAATTCTTCTATTTCCTCAACACTTAAATGCTAATACTATTATACAATAAACTTTAATGAATAAATTGACATATAAAATTTTAGTCACTAGAAGAACGTTACATGATGTAGTATTTAAATATTTAGGACCATCATCCAACTAGACGTGTGATGAATTGCTAACTCATTTCTTAATCACTAACTACAACCAATTTAAGTTCATACTCCCTCCATTTCAAGTAGTAAAGTCATTTTGTCATTTTAGTACGTTCCATGGTAGTGAAGTCATTTCTCTTTTAGTAAAAGTCAACTCATTTCTTCTCACTTACTTTATTCTCTCTTACTTTATTCTCTTTTCATCTTTCTACCTTTTTCCATTTCCTACTTTATTATTCATTTAATTAACTCATTTAACTCAATTTTTCTTAATCTTCATGCCGAAAAGAAATGTCTCCACTACTATGGAATGGATGGAGTATTATTTTAGAGATCTAGTGGTCTAAAATTTATCATGTGCAATTTCGTTTTCATTTTTTAATATTAAAACGATAATAACAACTATCAAATTTAGGGTTTAGACACTCAATATCAATATAGTGTCAACACGAAGGCATAACAATGTTTTACAGGTATTATATTGACATATTATGTAAGTTGTATTGATATAAAACTACTTCTTCACGAATATGAAAATTCAAGAATTTTTTTTCAAATTTTGACTTTGAAACATATGCATGTAGGATCTCATTGGAATCCTTATAAAATTATCAAATTATCGTTAATTTTCATATATATGTGTGAAAAAATAATTTAAATTGAGATAGCTATATGCATATAAAGTTTTGAGATGTTTTTTAAAAGTTAGTTATTAAATACCATAATTAGCCTTTGATTTGAAGATCTTATGCATATCTTAGTTGTAGTTAGCAATTTAAAGATAAGTTAGCAATATAACGCACTCTCATCCAACTACTTAAAAATTATTATTTCAATTTATCATATTATCATCCAACTAATTTATTTTGATTTATTTATGATAAAAAATAAATTAAAATAATAATAGTTATTCAAAACCAACTATTTCATTGTTAAATGGAATAGTAATGAAAAAATAAATTATAAATATAACTATTTGTAAATATAATTAATTACTGTTTTCATCCAATTAATTAAATATTATTACGTCGATTTCCTTGAATATTGTACATTTTGACTCGAAAACTATTAAATGAATATAAAAGAGTAAAACAAAAATTAAAACATTAACAGTCATTTATATTAAAACTCGTGTCGTTCCAAAAATATCTATTTTTATAGGAAACATTATGTTGTATTCCATCCGTTACATGTTGATTGAGTCATTTTACTATTTTAGGACGTTCCAAGTTAATTGAGTCATTTCTATTTTTGGAAAGTAACCACCTGTCTTACTTTATTCTCTCTTACTTTATTTACCATCCATTTAACACATTATTCTTATGTCAAAAAGAAACAACTCAATTAACAAGGAACATAGGAGGGTATTGGTTTGCCCATTTTGCCCTCTTATTGCTTATCTCTATAAGTCATAATTAAAATTTCTTTTTACTGTACAAAGTGTTTTTCATTAAATCCAATGGTATTGGGTAATTATATAAATGTTCTTTAACATATCACGGAAATTTGAATCTAATTGGTTTTAATTAAATTTTGTAGGACAATGATAGTCTAACTCTATTATTAATTTCTTATTTTCTCTTTTATTATTTTATTAGAGTTAAAATTAGGTCATCATGTCAGGTTCGCGCCATTATCATGCCATGGATCGTGTCACTTTCTTGTCACCACGCCATGTCAACATGAATCGGATCGTGTTTGCTGTCACTAATGGTTTGTGTCATGTGCAAGTTGTGTTCGTATTTGAATGTAGCAGGTCGAGTACATTTTCAGATTTTGGGTTTTCTTAATAGGGTTGGTTGTTATAAGCGGACTCGATAACAACACAACTCGCATAATTTATTGGCCTTAAAAAAATACATTCTCGTGAGAGACAAAAGTTCAATAGTACTCCCTCTGTTCCACGTTAGTTGAGTCATATCCCACAAGAGTATGCACTATTTCCTTTCTTAAATCGTTTTACAAGAGTATGCACTTTCTAATTTTAGAAACTTTTTTCTCTATAATGAAGACAGATCCATTCTCCACCAATATTCTTTAATTACTTAAAACATGTGTCCAACCAAAAATGCATACTCTTACGAGATGGAGGGAGTATCTATAGGAATATTTATTCCTATATGTGACCTATGTAGATATTGGTTTAATAATAAAGATCAAGTTCAAACATATCAGTTGGATTCTAATATGAAAGATGATACCGTGATGGATCGGTTTCGATTAAAGAATTAGAATCGGGTGTATTGATAACCCTCTTCTCTTGCCTTGCATAGATGATATAAATATGTGTATATTAATGTGTATAGAATATTAAAAGTTGTAGGATAAATCTGATGTTTATATGAAAAGGTGTGAAAGAACGGACACGACTCTTCTTGAAAGGTTGTGTGTTGCCTATATATACAATCAGATTTTATAGCTTTAGATACACAATTTTACTATAGAATTCTATATACAGAAAAGACATATTGATATTGAATTCTTCTTCATCAAAAGAATTCATAAAGGAAAGGCCAAAGAGACGAAAAGATCAACCGCAGCTTTTAGGGGAAACATCAACTCGTGGAATACAACCCTACATCAAATATAAGCTATGGATGGAGGTTGGTATATCATCTCTTTGATGTGTTATATGTTATGGTTGAATTAATACGAATCTAGAATGTGATTTCGGTATAGAAATCGGTAAAGCATCAAAAGATGGCTAACAGTTGGTATCAGAGCCAACCTAGATTTGTTAATTCACCATATTAAGTGTTCAAAAGTGAAATATGGATGTTTATGTTTCATTTTGATGTTATTTGGTTCCGCTGCGCATTGAGTGATTGTTTCATGGAATGTTGAAACATGAAAATGAAGGGAGAATTCAGAATACAGAGAAAACGCCCGACCGGGCGATAATATGCCCGACCCGGGCGTTGTCAAAGAGTGCGCCGGTTGACAAACGTCCGGTCGGGCGTTTAGACGGCATACAAACGCCCGACCGGGCGAACTTTCTAGAATCATCGATGCTAACGCCCGACCGGGCGTTTAGATGGTATAAAAACGCCCGATCGGGCGAACTCTCTGGACTCACCAATGACAATTCCGTACATGTTATTTTTTAATCCTTTTAAGTTGCATATTGATGTTATATGACATGTTAATCACCAAAGTGGTCTTGTTATATGATATTATGATTATGGAAAAGGATGTAAAGTTATTTATTTATTGATCATGATTAAAGGATGCTAAATGACATGAAAGTTGATTGGTCAATAACTTTATTATCTATATACTTGGAGATCACCCAAAGGTGGATCATTGTATATAAGTTAATAAAACGAAAAGGATTAATTTTGTCTACAGTATCACATGTAGTATGTATACCCAAAGGCAACATGCTTATTTGATATGTGTATGATACGATTGATCATTAAAGTATATTCTAGCATCGATGATAGTATGTTTGTTTAAGTATTGCCCAAAGGTTGCTTGAATGCATGTTGTTTAAAGTTTATTACAATTATCTGAATCGGTGTTTAAAGTTCAAAGCACTAATTGTAAGCATGTATAAATGTTGCAGCTTCGTCTAATATATATGCATATGCAAACTCTGTCGTAAAGTTCAATGGGCAGAACTATGGTGAATGGTCAGAACAGATCCGGTTTTCAATGGGTGTCATGTCACTTGACCATGCCATATTTACGGAAGATGAGCCTGCAGCCATTACAGAAGAGAGCCCCAAAACGGACAAGTCTCGATATGAGACTTGGGAGCGCTCTAACAGGCTAAGTCTCAATCTTATGAGGATGACGATGGCGGAAAGATTTAAGCCATCTATGCCTAAGACAGAGAGTGCAAGGGAATTCATAGAAAAGATAAATGAGTGTTCACAATCGGAATTGGCCGACAAGTCAATTGTAGGGAGCTTAATGAGTGAACTCACTACAAGAAAGTTTGACTGGTCACAGCCTATTCATGATCATGTAACATACATGTCAAACTTGGCAGCAAGGCTCTCGACCTTGGGAATGGAGGTTCACGAACAGTTCTTGGTTCAATTCATCATAAACTCTCTTCCTATTGAATTTGGCCAGTTCCAGGTGAATTATAACACCATAAAAGATAAATGGGACCTTAAAGAACTAAATGCCATGTTGGTACAAGAGGAAGAGAGACTAAAGAAGGTGGGTGGCCAAGTTGTGAATCTAATGGGTCATGGAGGAGAAAGCACCAGTAAGGGAAAGGCAAGTATAAGGGACAAACGCAAGGATTCTTCTTATCCTAAAGGTCCCGAAAAGAAGATCCAGAAGGAAAGGAAGTGTTTCTTCTGTAGAGAAACGGGACACTTCAAGAAGGATTGTCCGAAAAGAAATGCATGGTTTGATAAGAAAGGTAAACATAACAATTTCGTTTGCTTTGAATCGAATCTTATTGAAGTGCCTAATAAAACTTGGTGGTTAGATTCTGGTGCTACTACTCATGTGTCTCATATTGAACAGGGATTCAGTACGATCCGACCTATAAAAGGAAGTGAACAATACTTGTTCATGGGAAACAGGATGAAGGCACAAATTAAAGGCATCGGGACCTACAGACTGATCTTAGACACAGGATGTCATATAGATCTTAAGGAATGTCTCTATGTACCAGATTGTGCTAGAAATCTTGTATCTGTTAGTCGGTTGGATAGATTAGGTTTTAAAATCAAGTTTGTAAATAGTGTATTCACATTGTACAGAAATAATTACTTCTATGGAAGTGGTACTTTGTTTGATTCACTCTATAGTTTCAATCTTGATGCACAGTTTTCTGAATCCTTGTTTAATATTGAAAGTAGAGGCATAAAACGTAGTATGTCAAGTGAATGTTCGGCTTACTTGTGGCATCAAAGACTAGGTCACATATCCAAAGAAAGGATAATGAGGTTGGTAAAGAGTGAAATTCTTCCTCAATTGGATTTTAGTGATCTAGATATGTGTATAGATTGCATAAAGGGAAAGCAAACTAAACACATAGTAAAGAAACCAGCCACAAAGAGTTCTCAACTTCTTGAGTTAATTCATACTGATATATGTGGTCCTTTTGATGCACCTTCATGGGATGGTAGAAATTATTTCATCACCTTCATTGATGATTTCTCACGATATGGTTATATATATATCTATTGCGTGAAAAGGCTGAATCGGTGAATGTCTTGAAGATATTCATAGATGAAGTGGAAAGACAATTAGATAGAAAAGTAAAGGTTGTGAGATCAGATAGAGGTGGTGAATTCTACGGAAAATTTAATGAGTCTGGACAATGTCCGGGCCCATTTGCAAAGTACCTCGAAAGTAAGGGCATTTGTGCACAATATACAATGCCCGGTACTCCGCAGCAGAATGGTGTAGCGGAAAGGCGGAATCGTACTCTTTTGGATATGGTTAGATGCATGTTAAGTGGATGTAATTTACCTCTTTCGTTGTGGATTTATGCATTAAGGACTGCAACATATATGCTTAATCGAATTCCTAGTAAGGCAGTTCCAAAGACCCCTTTTGAACTGTGGACGGGAAGGAAACCGAGTTTAAAGCATATACGTATTTGGGGTTGCCCTGCAGAAGTAAAGTTGTATAATCCACATGAAAAGAAATTGGATTTAAAGACGGTTAGTGGATTCTTCATTGGCTATCCAGATAAGTCGAAGGGATATACATTCTATTGTCCTAACCATAGTACGAGGATAGTTGAGACGGGAAATGCTAGATTCATTGAAAACAATGAAACTATTGGGAGTGATGAACCTCGAAAAGTGGACCTTAACGAAGTTCAAGAAAAGGTTGTTCATCCACCTTTTGTTGCACCTAAGATTGTTGTTCCTATTGAGCAACATGAAGTGCATAACCCATCTGTTGAGACTGAACATGAATCAGTCATAATTCAAGAACGGAATGATGAACCATTAGAGCCTTTAAGGCGATCAGTAAGGGAACGTCGATTGGCCATATCGGATGACTATGTGGTATTTTTCGTTGAAAGTGAATGTGACTTGAGCATTGATAAAGATCCGATCTTGTTCCAACAAGCCATGGAAAGTGACAATTCTGAAAATTTGTTAAATGCAGCAAAGGATGAGATGAAATCTATGAGCGATAACGATGTTTGGGACTTAGTAGAATTGCCTAAAGGTTTTAAAGCCATTGGTTGTAAATGGATCTTTAAAACGAAACGTGATTTGAAAGGTGACATTGAAAGGTACAAGGCTCGCCTTGTCGCCAAAGGCTTCACTGAAAAGGATGGAATTGACTACAAAGAAACATTCTCTCAAGTTTCAAAGAAGGATTCTTTAAGAATTGTGTTGGCTTTGGTGGATCATTATGATTTAGAGCTTCACCAAATAGATGTAAAGACGGTCTTCCTAAATGGAGTACTTGAAAAAGAGGTATACATGAAATAACCCGAAGGATTTATGATAGAAGGAAAAGAAGGTTTAGTATGTAAGTTGAGAAAGTCAATATATGGACTCAAACAAGCTTCTAGACAATGGTATATAAAGTTGAATGATATCATTGTTTCATATGGTTTTGTAGAGATCATCGTTGATAGATGTATCTATATTAAAATCAGTGGGAGCAAGTTTATCATATTAGTCCTATATGTTGATGATATTTTGCTAGTCGCAAATGACATGGGTTTATTACATGATGTAAAGAAATATCTCTCTTTGAACTTCGAAATGAAGGATATGGATGAGGCATCTTATGTGATCAGAATAGAAATATTCTGGGATAGATCACAAGGATTGTTAAGTTTGTCTCAGAAAGATTATATCAATAAAGTCTTAGAAAGATATAGAATGGACAAATGCTCCACAGGAATTGCTCCAATTCAGAAGGGAGACAAATTCAGTAAAATGCAATGTCCGAAAAATGAATTGGGGCGTAAGGAGATGGAAAAGATTCCCTATGCATCAGTGGTTGGGAGTTTGAACTATGTTCAAACATGTACCCGACCAGATATCACATTTGCGGTTGGTATGTTGGGTCGATATCAAAGTGATCCCGGAATGGACCATTGGAAGGCTGCAAAGAAAGTCCTCAGGTACTTGCAAGGCACCAAAGAGCACATGCTTACGTATAGAAGATCCGATCATCTAGAGGTGTGAACGAACGGACACGACTCTTCTTGAAAGGTTGTGTGTTGCCTATATATACAATTAGATTTTATAGCTTTAGATACACAATTTTACTACAGAATTCTATATACAGAAAAGTCATATTGATATTGAATTCTTCTTCATCAAAAGAATTCATAAAGGAAAGGCCAAAGAGACGAAAAGATCAACCGCGGCTTTTAGGGGAAACATCAACTCGTGGAATACAACCCTACATCAAATATAAGCTATGGATGGAGGTTGGTATATCATCTCTTTGATGTGTTATGTGTTATGGTTGAATTAATACGAATCTAGAATGTGATTTCGGTATAGAAATCGGTAAAGCATCAAAAGATGGTTAACGGTATCTATTTATTTAATGTTCTATACATTTCTTTCTTAAACTCTATACCAAAAAGAAAATAATTCTACTACTGCGGAAACGGAGGAAGGAGTATAATTGGTCCAACAAACGTGCCCTATTACTACTTATGATTACATTTTTAGTAACTCAATCCCGAACTAGTTTCATTCACTGGTTTTGTTCAATTTGATCTAACAAAAATAAAACAAGAATGGAAATGATCCCCTATAATATATCCATACATCAATATGAAATCGACAAATGAATACCTTAAAGCACCAAGTAGGGGTAGGGGCTTTAACTTTAAGCTTAAGGTATTCATTTTAGTATTTTTTGTAAACAATTAAACACGTCTCTACCATCACAATAAAAAAAATATAAAGATTAATTTTTATTTCAAAATTTAATAATTGGATTAGTATTCTAGATAGAAATAGTACAAAATAGTGGCGGAAAAGCAATTTTCATTTTGTAGTGAAGTTAACGGCCCCTTTTTTGGTACTCGCCTTCTTCTTCTTCTTCAACAGACCAACTGTTTAATTCTGATCAATTCATTTCCCTTCCTCCCTCGATTGATTGAACATAGAAGCAGAAGATTATAATTTATAAGTAGAAGAAATGGTGGATTTTAGGGAGGATTTGATAATTGAGAGCTATCAAATCCCATGGCTGATTTGGATCCAACTTCTGATTACGATTCTTCTCCTTCTTCTCCTCTTTTTCGGCTTCGCCGCCTTTACTTACGAGGCCACTACTAGCTCCGCCGCCGCCGCCGCCGCCGCCGCCGCAGCGCCGATATCTGCTGCAACAAACAACTCCGCCTCTTCCGATGGAATAATTACGGTTGTTTAGTTTAATTACTTTCCTGCTAATTTATCATTATTTTTATTCTTCTTTATTAATTACACAATTCGATCTAGAATTTAATTGGCAATTTGACTTTCGCAATTGGGATTTTGAACTCTACTGCTTCGGTTGGATTATTGGGCTTTGCATTGGGTTCGAATTGATGTAATTGAACCAATTAAAGAAAAAAAAAGTGGATTTTCAATCGATTTATTTACCATTTCTTGGAATGTAGAACGTTTTTTTTAATTTTTTTTTCTGTATATATTGATTCGAGGGGAAATAATGCCCCTACATTTTTTTTTACCCTCTTATTCTTTACTAGTAGAATCTTTGACATGAGAAGGTGAAAAGGGCTGGATTTTTATCAAATATTGGAGGGAAAATATAGTAAATAGTGCCCCTACAATTATTTTTTACAAAACTATTTTAAAAGGATTAATAATGTTTCTCTTTTTACGACTCGACATCTTACCAACTAAGTTATACTTCACGAACAAAACTATTCGACTCCTGACATTTTCATAGTATTGGTTGATGTTACATTAGCATTTCATAGTACTGCCATAGGATATCAATTTGTAACATTAATAGAGATCAAATCTCAATGTTTTAGGTTTGTATCTAACTCGTTGTCCGGGCAGGTGGAAGACGAGAGCGCAGGAGGCAGCACAGAAAGTAGTCAAGGGTCGGGCAGAGAAGAGGAGGATGAATCATCTGAAAAAGATACCACCATGTTTCTGAGCATATTCCGGCATCCAAATCACCCTTGCAGCTATTTTGGGCTGGCGAAACAAGCGCTTTTCAAGTGCTTCGGGTTAGATTCTAGCTCGGAGAGCTCTGTAAGTCGACAGCGTGAGAAACGCGATTGATAGCTCCCTTCTTCGTTCGCATAGAAATGCATAGCTCAGACATCTCACGCAAAATTACTAGTGACCTTTTGTTCAAAAGTAATGTTGCTTTATTCTACCATTTTTGTAGCATAGGTCTGCTAGATTCATTTTTTTTTTTGCTGAAGAGAACATTCCATGAAATTAAATTCGTAAATTAAATTTCTTAATACATAAAAAAGTAAAGAGAGACTAAAGTTGGAAAGATTTACTTATTTCCATCTCAAAAATTTACAAAATAGAGGGGCTCCAGCCCCATCCCGGCTACAAAAAATTTCAAATCCCATGAAAGTTTTATTGCACATTTGCAAACCCATAATATGTACACTATAATATAATATAGTACCACCTAATAAAATACAAAACCTAATAAATATAATAAAATTTTCTTCCCTTTCCTGTTTCTTCCTCATCCAATTCAATTTAATCCAAACCTTCAGGGAGCATCACCGCTGCCATCTTGCTTGGTGACTTCCACGACAGCAGCGTTGCAGAAGAAGCATCTTTGGCAGTTGAGAAGGTGCCTGGATATGCAGCTATAACAAGAAACATGGGAGCAAGGCGAAAATCGAGCATCTGCTTGATTCATGCAGCATATGCAGCAGATTGTGCAGTCATCAGTTTCTGGCTCTTCTCCCCGCACGCTCTTCTCAAGGGCTTGCAGCTCAGTCTGACAGATTAAGAGGCTTGAGAATTTCTCTAGCTTTGTCAGTTGGTCATTGTAATCGTCCCCCTTGATCGAGCCAACCTAGTATATTTGTAGAAAGAAGCACCGTCAGAAATCAGTAAGTACTACCGCCAGACTGAGAAATGAACAAGCAGAGAGTAGAGATAACGAACCCAGTTGTACTCGAGGAGGTACTGGAATCCGTAGAGGATGGTATCTGCGCAGTCCATGCTAGCAAAGATTGCGACTATATCATTGTTGTCAGTCTCTCTACTTACATCCAGCAAATTTAGAATGATGCCGGCTAGTGGTGCTAAAATCATGCCACTGTTAAGCTTCTCAGAGGACTGCCCCGGTCGTCTGAGTGATCTGCAGAAGATAACACGATGGGATGAGATGAGGACGTACATGAACAATATGTCACAATGAACCAGACACTCGGGCTAGCAAGAATAATTTGAAGACATTGAATCAACCCCTACTCACTGGTCAAGAACTTCTGGATCGATTGCTCTGATTAAGTGGGTCAATATGAAGACAATCAATTCAGACAGCCTTCTCAAATTCGTATCCATTCCCGACACAAAAGCTTGAGGAATTTCTTGAGTACAAAATTCCAATACCCTTGCAAGGTTGCAGGAAAGGTCAAATATTACGCTGCATTTCCTTTGCTGGATCTCCATCAGCTGAATATAACGTAAAAATTAATATCAAAAAATATAAATTAAAAAAGAAAGATGTGTATGATGTTTCCTTACAAAAACATAACATACCTTATAATTTTCTTGCATTTCCCGTATCGAGACAGAGAATTCAGTCATGGCCCAGCTTAAAGTATTAAACAGACGATTTAGAAAAGCTGAGAATAATTCCCCTTCACTGATGCAAGCTTCCCGCAGCAATTGCTTTAAAAAGAAAAAATACCATTAAATACAAAAGGTTGAAGCAACAGGCAGCATTGAATTTGGTAACAAGAAAACAAGAAATAGTAGTCACCTGAAATAGTAAAGATGAGGATGATGACTCTCCACGATTTGAAATTCCAAAACCAGAACCCTTGCACAATCTAAGAAGTATATTGGTTACTGGAATCCAGGATCTATTATCAAATGCAGACAATAAAGCTTTTGGCATCCTCTGTCTAGCAGCTTCATTGCATTCAAAAGCAGCCAAAAACTCTCTCTCCTGCACCAGCACTGATATAGACTGGAGAAGAAGATCCCTTAGCTCCGCACTAGATATTCTAGGATCATTGAAGTGGGTAACAACAAAAGTGACCTAATAAAAAAAGAACTTCATTATTCTCCACAAAATAGCCATGATTAACCAACCATAATACACCCATATTCTATAGGCAAAAGTGGAAAACCTATTTCAGGTATTAGGATCACAAAAAACATCTGCCCAACCCTTCCAGAACTCCTCAAAATAAGAAAAGGAAAGAAAGTAGTAATAAATAAATTACAAGAAATTATGGAAACAAGTCCAAGGAAAAAATATGGTATCATATCATCAGTTTCTGCAGTGATTGATATAAATTTGAATTCCAGTTTCAACATGCTGCGATAACCAAGTATAGGAAGTAATGCAGCATTTTATGAGGTCAAACTGAATACCAAAACAACATAAACAATCAAACAAAAAGTGTATAGGAGTTGATGCCATACAAAAGATGCAAGCCCTTGCTTGATAAAAATTGTAGCTGGGACGAATGGAGGATCGCTCTTCCGCAGCACATGAAAGCAATCAACCTGCCAGGGACAACAAAATAACATTAACAAAACAAAACTAAACAATAAGTTTTTATGGGAAAAAATGTTATATGAACCACATATAGAGGTAAAACATATCCAAAAAATTTATGTCTTTCAATACTTATTTTTAGAAAGTTTGCCAAAGCTCCTTACGTATATATGATAACACATCTTCTACTCATGATAGAAGCTTTTAGACTGGTCAGGTAAATGAAAAAGAATGGATGTTCCATTACACATGTAGAAAGATGGGAGCAGTACCAGAGTTTCAAGATAAAATTCAGGAACGTAGATGAAGATAGTGTCCACTTTGCTAAGAACAAGAAGCAATTGCACAATCCACATGCATGTTGCGTACATTCCCCTCTGTTTCCAACAAGAGAAGAGATAAAGGCGATACCTGTTAAATAAGATCAGATTTTCATGTTGAGTACAACTTGAAAACTGAGTACACCAGGGCATAAAAAGAAATATTCCATATCTCAACAAGTGTCTCACTGACTCATTAATGGAAATGTTGAAACAATTACATGAGGATTGAGGACAAGTTTAACATATTGAATAAGATACTACACAGGTAATAATAGAGGATCGAGATTGCATAGCATACTACTTGCATCCAGAAGAGTAACATATTATGGATGATGTAAGGAAAATTAAACTGGAGATTGGGCCTTCAGCCATTGAATTATTCTGAAAAGGTAACAGAATCCTTGGCTATTCACGACTTTAAGAGCATGAATAACATTAGAAAAGAGGCATAAAAGCAAGAAAACCAAAGCAAAATGACTAATACTAAGATATTATATTTATTAACAGTCATGAACGAAACAGTACCAGGCACAATGTCTGACACAATCCATAACCTCTTCTCGATAAACATTACGAGCTTCCTTCAAGCGCTTCACTTGATCCCCATAAATGCTATCTCTAAGTTGTCTATCTGACTCCTCCAAAAGTGAAATGGATTGTGATTGACGAGACATGAAAGATGATACCTGATATACAATAAATTGAGAGAAATGCCATGTTAGTCTTTTTGGCAGGTGTAACAGACAATATATTTATGCAATCTAAACTCCTAGCATCTTTAATTCCTTAGGGTTGGGAAAATGACAGATAGTAGACATTTAAAACCACACCCACAAGCAGAGATTCTAATCAATTAGGTTTGTTACCTTCTCTAAGGAAGTTAATAAAAAAAAATCTAATTTGTTACCAAACATCAATTTTTCATGTGTCAATCCCCTTTGGGGGGAGGGTAGTGGAAAAACATATAGTTGCTAACCTGCTTAAAATGTGGTGCAAGACCCAAGTGATACAGCAAAAGCATAGCATCTAAAAGCTCCTCCTCTTTCAATGAAGCTGAAGACATAGCGCTCGTGCTTGGTAATATCCTCAAGAGTTGCATTGGTCGAAAAGCAAGCTCGGGATCAGAGTGATCACTGGTGCTGGGTTTGTCAGCCATCTCATCACTAAGATTGCTAGCACTACATTCAGCTGTAACATGAGCAGATCTGTCTGGAATAGAGTAGCCACTTCCACGAGAACCTTTCGCCAAATATCTTACAGGATATTTAGAAAAGTTTGATAATTCAGCATCATAACTAGAACAACAACATGGCTTCTGTCCACTCAAATGTGTTACTCTAGTTTCACCATCATCCATGCACCCTTCTTCCCACCGAATAGTTTCCTCTTCCTCACCATTTACTGGATTACACTTGGACAAATGATCATAAGATCCTCCAAGCCTTGGTATATCAACCCGATGAGGATCATTCTTCAAAAACAGCCCAGCAGGAAAAGCTTGCTGGCCACCTCTGTGAAGGAAACCAACATGAGCTCCAGAATCAACCCCAGATCCCTTAATCCAGCCATAGATGTCCCTTTCAGCAAAACCTTCAGACAGAAAATGGAGGATGATAGTAAATAAAGAAACAAGGACTGAATTGTTTGAAACTCCGGCCGGTGGCATGTTATGCTCTGCACCCCTGTTCTTCAGTAAAATATTCTGTAAGAATGTCCTGAAAACTGAGCCAGGCAACTGCAGGGGTGCTACAGGTGGTATGAATTGCATAACCAAACGACAGAGATCCCTTTGCTTCTCCTCAATCTGAAGTATCATTAGCCACGTCAAAATAATAAAATAGTAATCAGAAAAATTATGATAGATCCATTTTATGTAAGTTAAATCAAGAAGAAAGTGACACTTCACAACCATCATTGTAAGTTCAGCTTAGAACAGTAAATCTAGTAAAATTGAGAGCCATAGAGAGTTAGGAAAGGGATTAATGATAAAATTCCATCACATAATTCATGGTCTCATGGAGGATAGGTATAAAGGCCTCCTCTTTCCTGAAGAACTTTTTCACATATATTAAAGTGGTAGTCACAGATGACAAAAGGCTCCCACTCCAAAAATCTAAAACAACTACAGTATCCAAGCAAATAAAGGAACTTCCCAACATGCAAAAAAGCATACCATATTTACTGCTTCAGATAAAGCCGTAGTCGTCAGCGCCATGCTATTCTCATTAGACAAATCCTCACATGAGCCAGGCCACCAGACAGAAGGTATGAGATATTGAAGATCCTGTTTGTTTGGGCCCTTCCTTGAAAGTAACCCCTCAAATAAGAACTCAAAATCTGAAGACATCCACCAGAGAGTCATTAGCTCTTCTCTCCTCAGTAAGTGGCATGCCATAGCAAGATAACTGTATGACCCAGAATAAGGGCATTCTGTAAGAACCAATGGTGCTGTTTTACATCCTGATGAAAGTGCCTCAAATACATGCTCAAATAGAACTTTTGACACATCGAATCCAAGAATTGAATCAAGTACTCTATCCAGAGTTGAATAATCAAGCGGTGGATGTACCCTGAAGACTTCCATCAAAAACGAAAAGAAAGGGCCACGTCCAATATACTCTCCACTGCCACTTTCATAATTTAAAACAGAGAGTAGCTCTTCGCATATTCCCTCAGAGACAGGTCGCCACAATTCTTCAAATGGAGCAAACCGCTTTAGTCTGCCCAGCTTTGCAACAGTTTTGGTTTCTGCCTTCTCCACACACTGTAATTGCAACAGCCGTGAAAAGCAGCCCAAAAGACTACTTGCAAGTGCTTCTAAAGGTGGAGGAGCTTGAATTGGAAGAAATTCTTTGACTGGATACTTGAAAGGAACTCCCCCAAAATTCAACTCACAGCGTTCACCTTGAGATAGAGAAATGGCAGGGTGGTAACCCAATCCAGGCACCATCTTTCGAATTCCAGAAAATGCTACCCCAAGCGAGATGCCGTTCCTGTAAAATGAAATCTCATCAGAATCGAGATCTATACAGCATCCAATCACATCACCAACAACCCATGATTGACCATAAGTCTCAGCTTTCTTATTCCATTTCCTGACCCTTTTTCCATCATATGCATAGGAATCGTCTGCATCCCCCACACCCTTATGATCAGTGAAGGGACAAACAACAGTAGCCCAACCAATCTGCTGTACACCAGAAGTTTCAAGAGTAACTTCATACATCCATTTTCCTTTCCAAACACATGCATTTGCCCTTGCGCTACTAAACAAAGCATGACTCTCCACAAGAGAAGGCTTTTTTACTATCCGAATGTCACCACAGATGCTACACTTATCAAGCTCAACAATCCGGAGTTGTGAATCTTCATAACTTGTAGATACCCCATCATCATTTCTAGAAACAACAGTTCTTAATTCCGGATGGTGTTCATAAAATTCGTTCTTTATTATCAAACGAACTGCACTAGTATCAACTGGGAAATTCAACTGATTAACCGTCCGGTAAGGGAGACCAAAAATATGTTCAAGTGTCCGCTCCACAGATTGGTCGCCAAAGCCCTCACAGTATGAAACTAGATGAGATTTCCCTGAACCCTCCTTATCCTCACAGTTCAATACAACAGCTAGTCCTGAAGGAATCCCACCAAGACGTAGGCCGTCATCGGCCATCGCTAACTACAGCAGGCTATAAAATCTCGAGCACAGAAAATTTCCTTAACAAACTTGACTACAGCAATCAATTGCTTTCTTGAACCTGGAAAACAGAATCCACAGCAATCTATTACTACTTTTTTGATATTACAGCACATTCCCCTTCAACAAATACTAGCTAGAGGTCTTCAACAATCGGCTCTCAACACTATAAAAGGTAAAATAAAAATAATCTCATGTGATCTATCAGAATTAACCACATAATCCACTACTAAGCTGCCTAACCGTTGTTATAGTATAAAATCCAATAACTCGCACAACACCAAACTCTTAATCCAATAAAAAATTTCCTCTACACTATCGGAAAAAATAAACACCGAATCCCCAAAATCCAGCAACAAAAACTTTTTAAACAAATAATCATACAATTCATATACAATCATGCTATATTAATTGAAATTGAGCTCGGAAGCACTTACCGTCAGCGAATTTTACTCATAACAGAAAGAGAAGCTAGGATATAATTGAGAAGTGCTAACACGAATCTTCTTCGCTGGAACAGAAACGACGGCGGCGGCGGCGGCTGAATACTAGGGTTCTGCCATTACTAGAAATGAAGAAAAAGGACAGAGAGAGATACAAAGCTAAATTCAGAGAAATACAGATGAAGGGTTGAATTTCAATTTTGATTTTGATAATTTTTTTAATAATTAATTTTTGAGAGTGTTTTCTTTTGTCTTTAATTTTCCTGTTCGCAAGAACTTGGGAGAAAGTGCAATCATAAAACGAAATGAGAACAAAAATCAAAGATTTTCACGGGGTCGGACTCACGTTCCTCTCCGGTGCCATTTTCCTGCTGCTCCGTACAATTCAATGCATAAATGAAAGTCGCGGTTCATCGCTACTTTCAAATTTGGTTCAATAAAAATACATTTGACTTTTAGATTTTAATAGATCTTCTATTAGAATTTTGTTAATAAATTTGAGTGCTGTGTTAAGTCTTTTTTACAAAATTTGGTATTAATATAGACATATTGCAAATATTGATATTTAACAGAGAAGATAAATAAGGATATATGTCAAAATTTATCATGTAATTATTCTGGATGCATGTGAGAAATATAAATTTCAGTATATTAGAGTAAAAGTTAAAACAGACTAATATTGTATGTAATGTAGCACAAAAAGGGAAATTTATCCAGGATATATTGGCTTCCAAATATAGTTAACAACATGTGTGTTAGGTGTGTGGGGTTGAAACAAACAGGTTTGAATAGATAACAAGTTCGCTTCAAGATAGGACCATGAGTTGTGTTTTCACCAAAGGGGCTCAGCTCAGCTCAGTTCATAAACAGCAGCAAAACTGGACTACGATTTTCTTCACACGTACGTGTTGACTTAATAGAGTTAGACCCACACGTGCCCGATGGAAAGTGTTGGAGGGAATGAAATGAGTGATTGGGTTGGGTTGGGTTGGGTATATCATATCCGGTGGTGATCAATATGATAACAACTCATTGTTCTTTTTTTTTTTTAACACTGCCCAAATGAACTCAATCGATAACTCCCAATTGCCCCTGATTTTTTTTATAATATCAATTCTAAGATCTCACTCTTTACTATAAGTTTTGTGGTATTGTTGCATGTATTATTTTACAATATTTAATGTTCCTTAAGGTTTCGTTTCTACACTGCATTAGAATTGGAATTCTATGGAATTGAATTGGAAGAAATTGAATTCTAATTCAATTCCAAATCCTATGTTTGGTTTGGTAAAGTGAAGTAGTTGATATGAAATTTGGAATTTGAATAATTGGTGCACACACTACACACACTATACACAAAATAAACACTCACACACATTTCACACAAAATACACATACTATACACACATAATACGCACATTTCACACACACCGCACACATTTCACACACTTCACACACTACACAAATTTCACACACTTCACACACTTCACACACTACACAAATTTCACACATTTCACACACTTCACACACTACACAAATTTCACACACTACACATACTACACACATTTCACACACAAAACACACATTTCACACACTGCACACCCTACACAAATTTCACACATTTCCCGCACTACACATATTTCACACACTTCACACACTACACAAATTTCATACATTTCACACACTACACACACATTTCACATACTACACACACTACACAAATTTCACACACTTTCACACTTTACACACATTTCAAGCATCCGATTTTTGGATTATTTTTTCAGTTTTAGATTTTTTTTCTCGATCTGAATAAAAAAAACTGAAATTCTCCAAAAGTTTAAATTGAACCAAATTTGAAATTTTGGTTTGTGAATAGTGTGTGTATTTTGGGTATAGTGTGCGTAGTGTGTGTATTTTGTGTAAAATTTGTGTCGTGTGTGTATTTTGTGTGTAATGCGTGTGTAATGTGTGCAGTATGTGTATTTTGTGTATAGTGTATATAGCGTGTGTATTTTGTGTAGTGTGTGAAATTTGTTTAGTATGTGTACTGTGTGAAATTTGTGTAGAGTGTGTAGTGTGTGAAATGTGTGTAGTGTGTGAAATTTGTGTAATGTGTGTGGTGTGTGTGAAGTGTGTGTATTATGTGTATAGTGTATGAAATGTGTGTACTGTATGTAGTGTGTGAAATTTGTGTAGTGTGTGTAGTGTGTGAAATGTGTGTAATTTGAGAAATGTGTGAAATTTGTGTAGTGTGTGAAATGTGTGTTATGTGTGAAATGTGTGTAGTGTGTGAAATTTATTTAGTGTGTGTAGTGTGTGAAATGTGTGTAGTGTGTGAAATTTGTGTAGTGTGTGTAGTGTGTGAAATTTGTGTAGTGTGTGAAATTTGTCTAGTGTAGGAAATGTGGGAAATGCGGAAATGTGTGAAATTTGTGTAGTGTGTGAAGTGTGTGTAGTGTGTGAAATTTGTGTAGTGTGTGAAATGTGTATAGTGTGTGAAATGTGTGTAGTGTGTGTAGTGGGTAGTGAAGCTATCTAATTTTATGACTATTTGGAATTTCAATTTTCTTCTTTTGATATGGAATTCAAATCATGGAATTGAAAATTTTGGAATTATAATTCAATTATAATTCAATTATAATTCTATACATTTTTATGATACCAAACAATGGAATTGGAGCCTCCAATTCCATAGCTCCAATTTTATGTTCCCAAACACACTCTAATAGTTAATATGATTACCACATCCGTCTCACTTTAGCACTCCCAATCACTTTTAAACACTCATTTTGTAAAAATGATAAATAATTCTTTTTATAACACTGCCCAAGTGAACTCAATCGATAACTCTGGCTGAGGTAAATAATTCCCAATTGCCCCTGATTTTTTTTATAATATCAATTCCAAGATCTCACTCTTAACTATAAGTTTTGTGGTATTGTTGCATGTATTATTTTACAATATTTAATGTTCCTTAAGGTTTCGTTTGTACACGGCATTAGAATTGGAATTCTATGGAATTGAATTGGAAGAAATTGAATTCTAATTCAATTCCAAATCCTATGTTTGGTTTGGTAAAGTGAAGTAGTTGATATGAAATTTGGAATTTGAATAATTGGTGCACACACACTACACACACTATACACAAAATAAACACTCACACACATTTCACACAAAATATATATACTATACACACATAATACGCACATTTCACACACACTACACAAATTTCACACACTACACACACTACACAAATTTCACACACTACACACATTTCACACACAAAACACACATTTCACACCCTACACACATTTCACATACTACACACCCTACACACATTTCACACATTTCCCGCACTACACATATTTCATGCACTACACACATTTCACACACTTCACACACTACACAAATTTCATACATTTCACACACTACACACACTACACACACTACACACGCTACACAAATTTCACACACTTTCACACTTTACACACATTTCAAGCATCCGAATTTTGGATTCTTTATTCAGTTTTAGATTTTTTTTTCCCGATGTGTGTCGAACAAGTTTCCCGCCTCAGGTACTTCGTCTTGGACAATCATGTTGTGCAAGATTATGCACGTATACATGATGTCGACCATAGTCTTCATAAACCACGTACGAGCCGGGGCTTTGATAATGTTGAAGCGCGCTTGGAGAACTCCGAACGCCCTCTCCACATCCTTGCGAGCAGCCTCCTGCTTCTGCGCAAAAAAAGAGCATGTTTTGCGTTCACAGGCCTGCTGCACGTCTTCACGAAGGTTGGCCACTTCGGGTAGATGCCGTCGGCAAGATAATACCCCATTTTATACCGCCGGTTGTTAGCGATGAAGTTGATGGCCGACGCTTTACCATCCAAAACTTCGGCGAAGAGATCGGATTGATGGAGCACGTTTACGTCGTTGTTCGATCCGGGGACCCCGAAGTACGCATGCCAGATCCATAGCGGTAGTCGGCAACGGCCTCGAGTATAACGGTGGGGTGGGTGCCTTTGTGGCCGCTCGTGTACGACCCCTCCACGCCATAGGGCAATTCTTCCATTGCCAGTGCATGCAATCGGCGTTGTCGAGCATCCCGGGGAATCCGTGCACTTCTTCGTGAAGGTGGAGCAGAAACTAGCAATCTGTCGTGCTTGGCTTCCAGAGAAATTTGTCGGTGAAGGCTTCCCGGACGCCTTTGCAGAATTGGATCAAGCACATTCTCCTAGTGTTTTCTCCAATGTGGAGGTATTCGTCAAACACATCCGTCATTTGTCCAGTCGCAAGCTAACGGATTGCTGCAGTACATTTCTGCAGCGTCGTGTGGCTGGGACGGCCGACGGCGTCGAACCTTTCTTAGAAGAACTCTTCCCGGGCTGCCAATGTATTTGCGATGTGGAGAAATAGCGGTTTCCGCATGCGGAAACGGCGGCGGAAGTAGGTATCTCCCCAAACCGGGTTATTGCAGAAGTAGTCGCGTACTAACCTTGCGGCAGCTTCCTCCCGGTTACGATGGATGTAAGTCCGGGAGCGTCTTTGGGGCGGCGCGGCTTCCTCCGCCTCACGACGTCGATCTTCTTCAAGTGATTCTTCCATTATTCGACGCATTTGCTCATATGGATCCATTAGATCGATTAACTTTGGAGGAAGAATAAAAGAGTTGATTTGAGATGAAAATTGGAGTGGAAAGAGAGATGATTTGAGAAGAATAGATGTGTGTTTGTGTGTAAAATGAGGATGAAATAGGAGTATTTATAGAGTAAAAAATAAAAAAAATGGGAAAACGGTCGAAAAACGGTAATATTACCATTTTCAAAATTAAAATTTTTTTTATTAAATAAATCATTTAAAAAAAATGATTTATTGCGTCAGCGTGGCGAAACCCACTCGCTGGCCGGCGAGTGGGCGTCACGCATCGCGCTGGAGGGCGCCACGTCGCGCGCGCATGGCGAGACAACTCGCGGGCTGTCTAAGCGGGCTGGGGACGAGACAGGACGCTGCAACGCGCCGCGCCCGTCTCGTCACGGAGGGACGGGATTCCGCGTAACGGGTTGCGGGTGGCCTTATATGGCATTTAGTTGGGCTCCACGTCATTTTCCCTTATCCGTTATTAAAATATTCCAATTACCATTCCATCACATCTCTTCCATTATTTACGGAAATTAATTCTTATTTTTTTAATTCTTTCTTAATTTAAACTTGGCTATATCATAATTAAATTCATGTATGAATAATTGATGCAAATTTTATTAAAATTAATAGTTTTAAATAATTGAAATAAAAATTGCAATATTTAAATAAAAAATTACCCAATTGATTTTTTACATAAGTAATAAAAATAAATGCTAATCATGAGGTAGAATTGCATCAAATTCTTTAACTAAATCATTTTAGAGTTGGGCAAGAGCATTGCGATTGCGCACTGACTTAAGGCGATTTTGATATTCTCGGAATGTATATGGCGGTCCTTAATTTGGGGATCACTTGCGATCTAGGAGTTTTGAGGCATCGATTGTGTCTTCGTCTTCCAATAAGGGGTTTCATTTATTTTCGTCCTCGATAATAATATTGTGCAAAATATAATGTACGCATACATGGTGAACAATGCCCCATAACTTTGATGATCTTAAATTGTGTTTTGAGAATGTTGAATTCTCGTTCCAAACTTTTACGCGTCACTTCTGTTTCTGCGTAAAACGAGCTCTTTAGGGGCAATTTTAGAGACAAAAGGACTTGACAAACGTCGAACCTCTAGGATAAATGTCCTCATCCAACTATGAACCATTTCATGGCGATGGTCGTTCTCTGTGAAGCGTAACATCAGTACCCTTCCATGCAACATGTCGGTCAAGACCTTGATGTGGTTAAGGACGTTTATGTCATTTACTCGTTGCTGGATCTAGAGGCACCAAAAAGCGCATACCTCTGTTGTCGGAGACTAGCTCTGGCACGATGGTCAGAGGGGAGGCTTTGTGGCCAATGACAGGCCCGGCCCTGGGGGGGTCGAGCAGTGCCCCCGCCCCGGGCCCCCAAAACGTTGGGGCCTCCAAAATCCAAATACATACATGAGTATATACATGCTACTGGGCCAGGTCCAAACTTTTAAGGTAATAATATAAATTGTATGCTATAAATATTGTCTTGGATGTATTGAAGTGTTTTATTATTACTGTTGTTATTGTTACTATTAGTTTATAGTATTATTATGGGGCCCCTCTTTTAGTTCCGCCCCGGGCCAATAAAAACTCAGGACCGGGCCTGGCCAATGATATAGGCTTTCTTCTAGTTCCATGCTATATTTCCAGGTCTATTTCATGTCGTCGATGTTATAAAGCATTCTAGTGAAATCGTGTCATGTCTTGTGCATATGGAGCAGTTGCTGACAGCCTACAACGCCCTCAAATATTCTAGGTTGAATGCATCTTAGAAGGCCTTGTAGAAATGTCTCGATCATTCTCTCATTGTCAATTTGGCGGCATGCAAATAACCATAAAAATATTGGAATATTTGCTAATCGAGAGTTATCAGATCATCAATGTAAAATTTTGGAGCGTTGGAAAGCATTGCCGACAGAGACCGTATGTTGACAATCTTTGTTGCTGCCCACATTGAACATTACATCAAATAAAAATTGGGAATACAAATTAAGTACTACATAAAGTTAATACTCCATTCATCTTACAATAAGAGTCATGTTTTGCCATTTCGGTCTATCCTTAATAAGAGTCATGTTTCACTTTTACCATAAATGGTAAGTAGGCCTCACATTTAACCAACTTATTCCACTCATATTTTGATATAAAACTAATATATATATATAGGGCGTTATTCTCCTATTCATCTCTTAGATCATTTATTCTTCTTAATATGGGCCGTTAGATCTCATTCATCAACGGTCCAGATGATCTGCATTATTACACTATAATAGTGCATTATTAGTCGGTGTGCATTATTCAACTGAAAATCTGCATTATTAAATGACACGTGGCACCAATCTAACCGTCGGATGACTAAAATCGTGGGGCTGAGATTAAAAAGAACAAAGAACAAAAGATACAAAAAGGAAATGAATACATCTATATATATATATATAGTTGTGATCATATGATAACCCCTAAATCTCGTAATAACCCTATAACCAAATCTGAACCACACATATTTTCTAATCTTGTGGTTGAGATTCAAACTTAGATTTACTTTATAAAAAAAACGCGGGGGTAAATATGTCATTTCCCTCATTTAATTTCTAAATTTCGCCAAATATCACGTAAAATGATAAAATGATATATGTTAGGTTTATTGCATAGAATGATAGTTTTGCCGGATAGAATGATACTCTGAGTTGATAAAATGATAATATGTCATTTCCCTCATTTAATTTCTAAATTTCGCCAAATATCACGTAAAATGATAAAATGATATATGTTAGGTTTATTGCATAGAATGATAGTTTTGCCGGATAGAATGATACTCTGAGTTGATAAAATGATACTTTTTGACTGACTGATAAAATGATATATGTTAGGTTTATTGCATAGAATGATAGTTTACCGGATAGAATGATACTCTGAGTTGATAAAATGATACTTTTGACTGACTGATAAAATGATATATGTTAGGTTTATTGCATAGAATGATAGTTTTTCTGGATTGAATGATACTCTAAGTTGATAGAATGATACTTTTGACTGACTGATAAAACGATGTATGTTAGGTTTATTGCATAGAATGATAGTCTTTCCACTAACTTATTCAACTCACTTTTCTTTACATTTCTTAAAATTCATGTCATAACTAAATAGGTTCTGAGACGGAGGGAGTACTTATTTAGAACTAATTTAATAGTAACCAAATAGATACAATTACCCTTTTACCTTAACGAGATTTATGAAATCAACCGTGAAGCTGTTTGAATTGCACTTTTCTTTATCAGCACATCTCAAACTATTTGCACTATTTATATTTTAAGTAACAATTATAATATTTAATTAAGATATTAAAATTAATTTATTATTTCTTATTATACTTAAAATACTAATTTAATTATATTATTACTCTATTTACTCAATCCTTAATTTACTACCAAAAAAGAAATATGCGCGTAGGGACTAATGAAGTATGATTATAGTTAGAGTTACATCGTATACCAATTAATAAACATTTCATCCTCAATATAACATAAACAAAATGAATATAGAGCCACAATCAGTAGTGATTTAAAAATCCAAGTGAGTTGGGAAGCTAATTGACTTTCATGTGATGAAAAGAATTATAACAACAAAATAATGAAAAACAACAACTACAAGTTCAACACTCGTGATTGTTTCTCGAATGCATCAAAGCTTTTCATCAAAATTAAGCATCAATCACTATCATACTTTAAATCTAATATCTCCAAATTTTCCAGAAAATGCTTCCTTAGATAAGAGCAGAGGCTAAAATGGAAAGGTCAACCTACATTTTCTACCACGCATGTCTTTTATTACACCTCACGAGCTAAGAGCAAAGTGTTTGACTATGCTATTTTATAGTACATCAATCGTTTAATTAATTCAATTGGGAAAAAAACTAAACTTCTTATCATCCATCTCTGTGATCTCACTACAATTAGGTATTAAAATAGTGCCTAAGGGCTGAGTTCATGGTGATTGGGTGTATATTAGGTTAATTAATTATATGCAATATTTGTTAGGTTTCAAGTATATACCTGTACTTTTCAGTATCTTAGCTATGATTTAAAAAAATCATTAGAATTTAATCAAGATTAGATCGGGAATAACACGGGAAGGTCAATAATGTTCATACTTTTCGTAGACGGGATGTAGTAGATAATTTCAAAAAATCTTAATATTTAATATTTGAGACCTAAATCTAATTGGAAAAAGGTTGATATAGAGATAGATGGTGGAATGAACAACATGTGAGTCAAAAAGCACAGTGTGAGAGTGGTGGATAAAGTGAAATAGGTTTATTCCATTTAGGCTGCCAAATACCACTGAAAGTGAAGCTCATTCAATGGCCATTCTTCAATGTGAGTTGGGTCCAGAGAGAGAGAGATATATCTGTATCAGCTGTACATGAATTATATTGTTATTAAGTATAATGGGAAGTTTATAAGCCCTATTTGAAAATGAAATTTGATTTATGTATAATACTCTCACAAATAATACAAGACACAAGTCACTTGTGTTTTTATAAATTCAAACTCAATGGGCTCAGTAATTGCTAACCCAATCCATTCTTACAAGGCCCAATATCATTAATTGTTGCTTTGTTTTATAAACTAATCAACCCCTTTCTAAATTTTAAGTTTTTTCATAGAAATCAATTTCATAATAGGTGATTTTTAACTTCAATTTTTATATATAAAAAAATTATGAATTAAACTTTTCACAAGAAAAAAATATTGGGATTCGTGGTTCTACCAACTGCTATATACTAGAGGTGAAAACAATATTGGACGTCACCATATTTTACATATGAGTATATGCATCATTATCATTGTGTACAAATTAGCGATCCAAAATGAAATATAGGCTGTCATATTGCAATTAATAATATTTTTTGGTCATTTAGTTGAATGCTCTATCCTACTTAGTTCATTGTATATCTAATATATGAGACAAATCACATTTCTTGATCAAACAAAATAGAAATTAAGGTGATTAATTCCGACTTATATTACAAAACTGGATTTGGGTCAAGGTTAAACACTAATTCAGAGCTACCGTAACGCCAAATCTTTTCAATCTTGACTTATAAATTGTCCAATTTTGGAAATATCACCTTTTATATAAGGCTTCATAACCATGAAGCAAAAAATCAAACAAACAAGCTCGACTGAAATCAAAATCAAAATCAAAATCAAAATCAAAATCAAAATCAAAATCAAAATCATGGCTTATCAATCACGAATTTCACTAGCATTACTTGTTATTTCCATGTGCCTATGTTTCTCACTCTCTCGTGCCGGGGAAATAGCCATCTATTGGGGCCAAAATGGGAATGAGGGCACGTTAGCTCAAACTTGTGCATCCGAAAATTACAAATTTGTCAATTTAGCATTTCTTGCAACATTTGGCAATGGTCAAACCCCGGTAATCAATCTCGCCGGCCACTGCGATCCCACTGCCGGTGGCTGCACCGGCCTCAGTTCCGACATCAAGTCATGTCAAGATAAAGGGGTCAAAGTCCTTCTCTCGATAGGCGGAGCGGCTGGTAGCTACTACCTGGCATCCGCTCAGGATGCTAGGCAAGTAGCCACCTACTTGTGGAACAACTTTCTAGGTGGGAGTTCGTCCACTCGACCACTAGGAGACGCGGTTTTAGATGGTATTGACTTTGACATTGAGGGAGGGACCAATCAACATTGGGATGACTTGGCGCGATACCTCTCTGCTTATAGCAAGAAGGGAAAGAAAGTGCACTTGAGTGCTGCCCCTCAGTGCCCTTTCCCAGATGCTTGGATCGGGGAGGCCCTTCAGACGGGCCTTTTTGACTATGTTTGGGTACAATTTTACAACAATCCGCCATGCCAGTATTCTTCTGGTATGACGAATCTTGAGGCGGCATGGAAGCAGTGGACCTCGATTAAGGCCTCTCAGATCTTCCTTGGCTTGCCGGCTTCGTCTTCTGCTGCTGGCAGCGGATTTATCCCGGCAAACGATCTTACTTCACAGGTGCTTCCAGCGATAAAGGGTTCGACCAAGTATGGAGGGGTGATGTTATGGGATAAGTACCATGATGATCAGAGTGGATATAGTTCTTCCATTAAGAACAATGTTTGAATATATTGTTTGAGTATTGATTTGTGTTGTAGTGTATGTTATGTGTTTGGTTGTGTATGACTTTTATGGTTTATTTCATTGTGAACTTATTTGTATGCTTGTCATTTGTGAATATAAACTTTGTGTTTGAATATTAACTCTTTTATTTTCTTTTTTAAGTTACTATTATAGAAATTTATGATAATTTGATAATCAATAAAACATGGACTAAAAGCATGTTTTTATTAGACCTCACAACATCAATACTTAACTATAGGTATTCTGTACAATGTTGCAGTGATTAAAATTTAATTATGATAATAAATTCCCATCATTTTTAAACTTAAAATTCACTCTGAAGTTACTAACCAAATGCATATAATGGCAACTTATTTCTCTCCAAAATTTGAAATTATCATCACAATAGATTCTAAGCATGCAATATGGCTTCGTCGATGTGAAATCAGATCTTCAACTATCAATTTCTAACACTTTTCAAAAGAGTTTGCGGCAATAATATGAAGTAAAGTATTTAACTTTGATGTTCTTGATTCCAGACACACATAGAACATACGAAATGTCAATAAATATTCATTTTCACGTATATATTGAAAAAAAGTAATATAAAACTTGTTCTTAATTACCATAATTACTAGAATAGACAATTGAGATTTGGCCTCATTGCCAAATTGTTAAAGAAGTTGGGTATATATTTATGTAAATGGTGGATATTTTAGCATGTGAGTGCTTAGTTAAAAGACATCTTTGCCCTTTAGAACAAGAAAGATATCTAAGTATGTTCATGATAACAACAAAAAAAGAGGATGGTGAGTGCTTTTTCGTGTCAACTTGATTCGTTGGTCAATAAATTTGCATAAGGCTAGGAAGCTCACCATTTAGTATTATTATAGTATGATGAAAATATGATAGTTTATGTAATAATTTTATTCTGACTTTTAGACTCAATATGCATATATATGCTTTGAAAGTCAACATATTTACTCTTCATTTTAAATTAGTAAAGATATTTCTTTTGATATACTAAGAACTTGATGTTGAAAATTAAAGTAGAATATAAGACAAAAAAGAGTAAATAGGTGAGAGCAAAAAATTATTTTGATTGAGAGCCTAGATATTTCTAATATTAAATCTGTAATTTCAACATAATAATTTTTCATATATTTCATTATGACGACAGAGATTTTTTTCCCTATGATTTATATAAAATATCAAAAATTTAATGGATGTTATATATGTAAAAAAATAATTGTTCAACTTAGTAAAGTCTTCAACTCATTGTCGCCTCTTACGCTAACTACCTCTTACTCTAACTACTAGACTACAAGTGCACTCACTAATAAATAAATATGCATGCAACGAAGATTATCATATAAGCAACTCCCCAAAATTATTACTCCCCCTTTTTACAAAATAAGTATTTCAATTTGCTATTTTAAGACATTCATAATTTAAATTTATTTTTTTTTGTCATTTTAGATAGAAAATTCACACTCATTTATATCCTTTACTCACCTTCTACTATAAAATTAGTAATACCATACGAAAAATATGATAGTATATTTAATAATTTTATTCCGGTCTTTAAGGCTCAATTTGTTTTATGAAGTTTATTTAATAAGTAATTTTTATCAATTGAAAATAATAAATAAATTATGTAAATAGACACGTGGCATTTTTTTCTAGAAAATTTAGCAATGTATATGGTCTATTTTTTTTCCCAACATCAATAATTTAACCTTAATGAGCATAAATTCATTCTATTGGCCTCAAAGAACAATACAACCATGCACCTCCCTTCCCCAAATCCAAAAATTAGAGGAAAACAAATTGAAAAAAAAAATCATAAGCATTCCTCTGATTAATTTAAATGAGATTTCTTGCGAGTAGAGCCGTAGAGAGAGATGCGAGTCTTGATCTTGACAAGAGTTTCTATTGCATTTATAAGGGTATTCATTATTCAATATTGGCTTGTACAACTATATAAATTATCATACTAACTCTTAACCATTTGTTTCGATACCTAATTATCCTTCAACATTTTATTTGCATTCTTTTTTATTATCGGACATGCACACACGTACAACTAGATTACTTGAACTTCCGACCCATGACCTTTTTTGAATGATTGCTAATTGATAAATAATGAGTGTCAAAACGTCGTATAATACATACTCCTATTACGTAATGGGTTAATATATGGTTATCAAGGGTTCAATTGCTAACTCACCCCTTAACTGCTAACTACGACTAATTTAAGCCCATAGGATTTTCAGAGATTTAGTGGTCTATAAATTGCCATGTGTACTTTTCTTTTATTATTATTTAAATAAAATTAAAATAGATTAGAAGAAATTTAAATAGATTAGAAGAATGACAAAATTTAGGGTTTAAGATAAAATGTCAATATAATATATAAAAAATATCAACATGATTCCTTAAATATGTCAACACAATTTTGCATTGACATTGTATACATATTATATTGACATATTTTGATACCTACACTTATATTTGTCTAATACGTAAAATACGAAAATTTTAAAAAATTCAAATTTTGACATCGGAACATATGCAAGTGAGATCTCGTTAGAATACTTATAAAATTATCTTTAATTTGATACATTTTTTGTAAAAATAATATAATTGAGATAATTATAATCATTTAAAGTTTTGGAATATTTTTTAAAAGTTAGTTATAACTAAATTTTTGTTAATTGTCATTAATACCCCTAATTGATATTTTTCGTGCATCGTATTGATATTCATGGATAATGATCTTGTACCTTGATTTAGTTATCTAATGCCTATCATTTAATTGTAGTTAGCAATTTAAGAGGGAGTTAGCAATATAATACCCATGCGGTTATCAAACTATATATACTATTTATAACAAATTGATTACTAAATTTGTTTCAAATTAAGTGTATTAAACTTTATATTTTATATTATTTGAGAGTTTAATTAATTATTTTATTCAAAATAAAAATTAAATGCCACCTAATTTAGAAAGTTGAGTTTGGTGATTTATAACGTGACATGATCTAGTAGTAATAAATTAAGGTAATACATATCTAGTGGTCCTTGTTGGGTTTGGAGTCATTTGCACAACGGAAGACTTGTACAAAATAAATAAATCAGACATAGAATTTATTTGACAGTTTATGTGATTAATCTATTCACATGTTATTTTTTTTAAAGAAACTCATATATTAAGAAGGAGGAAATTACAAATAAACTTCTATATAAAGGAGGAAATAACAATTAATGTCAAACACATGAATTGCATGTTAAACACATAATTGCATGCTAGAACGCAAATAATTCACGCTCAAAGAATATAAATCCTAAAACATGAATTCTACGGTTTAGGGTTACCGATTTGATTCTCCGAAGAATCGTCGATGTTTGCGTCTTCTTCACGTGAAGATCTTCAACACTAGACCATGAATCTTTTGACTAGTTCCCGAACTGTATTTCGATATCAGGGTGGACTGGTCTTATCAAAATACTAGGACTTGAACAAAGAAGAGACAGAAATCCCACAGATTGGGGGAGAAGAAATCTGTGTCGCTCATTGTAGAGAGGGGGCGAATTCTGCAGTCAATTAATTGTCTCTCATTTATTCTCCTATTTATTAAGTTACAATCAATTGGCTTTTTCTAATTAAATTGAACCTCAATTTGATTAAGCTCTAATTGGAATATCATTATCATCTACTACATTAATAATATTGAATCACCTATCCAAATCCGAAATTACAAGTAATCAGGTTTTCCACTTTTAAAAGGTTATTTCTCGCGCTTAAGATATAAATGTCCATTAATCAATTAATGTATGCTATGGACTTAATTAATTAATATCTTATTTACTCCATGAGTGGACTCAGCAAGAAACGCTTATTTATTTAATCATGGAATAAAATTCCAACCGACCAGTTTCTGAATAATAAAACATTGTTTCGAGCTCCTCTTGATGACATTATCAAACCAGACTAACCAGACGCGCGATTCAACATACTAGCAATCCTAGCACCGCTAGAAATTAATTACCACAACCCAAGATATCAAGATTATTGGTTGCGAAAAACCCACACCAATTGATAAGTCGAAGTAATGCATAATTGATAATGTATGCTCAAAGCTAAATATATTGATTAAGAAATGATAGTTTATCAAGACCTAGTCTTTCAGTAGATAGCATAAAGACGTGTCTTGCTATTAGATCCATTCAGTTTTATACCATACCAATGTCATCTTATTTTAGTAAGACTTAGAAATATACAGGCTGACATTGCAACCTTTCGCGATAGGTAGTCAAAGCCTATTTGGGTTGTGAAATACTATTTTTCCTTTGTTTAGAACTGACTGTGTTTAGCTTAAAGTGAACGACGTCCATAACCAGTCTACTAAAACAAAGACTTGGACTTGTTTGCTTTTTATACATTTAAATTTTGGAAAAACATCTTATAAATGCACAAGAAAACACAATGTAATAATAATAATGATTCTATTTGTGCGAAATTGCTCGAATAATACTGAATCGGGTTAAAAGTGGATTGTAGAGTTTTTGTGTACATGCAATATTCTATTCATGCCCGAAACATGCTTTTCTGTATACCAAACCTAATAGTCCTTGTATTAATATAGTGTTATGTTTCAAGCGAAAATGAATCATGGAATATGATTCCTAACAACTTTATTTTCCCGTGTTTGGAAAAATTATCATGATTTTTTTACCTTTATATTTAATTTAAACACAAAATTAAAAATATTAAAAATAAACTTGTAATAAAATCCTAATAAATAATAATAATAATTATTATTATTATTATTATAAATTAATAATTTTAAAATTATAATACTCCTAATAATTTTTAATAAATAAATTAGTATATTTATTATTATAAGCATAATTTAAATTATTATAGTTTTCTTACTCAAGTTATTACTCCGTAGTTTATAAAATTATTATAACAAATGATACAATAATAACATAATAATTATTATTACAGTTATTTATTGGTATTATAACTGAATGTATACCATAATTTTAAAATAAGATTGTTATTAATTTAAAATAAAATAATAACATTAGTAATTATTATTATATTGATTCATAGTCTATATAGTTATAGTATATTATTTATTAAATTAGTACTATAATAATAATAATTAAATATAATTATACCTATAATTATAATTAAGTAGTATGATTCATAATTTTAAATTTTATTACTAAAATAAATTTATAATAACATAATAATAATAGTTGTATAAAAAAATTATATTCCATAAAAACTTATATGTAAAAATCCTAAAATTGTGAAAAAGAATACTTAGAAAAAGTTAGGAATGAAAATTGTAGTACTTCTTTTCTTGTTTTTAGATTTTAATTATTTTCTTTTTTTGATTAAAAATCAAAATAAATAATGAGTTCTAAATATTAAAGAATTAGATTACCTTTCTGGATAAAATCTAACAAATAAACATGATTTATATGTTAGATTTAAATAAAATTGCAATTTGGACTGGAGGACCCATTTCATAATTTAATTAATTAATTAAGCATGAGGACCTATTTCTAACACAAAAAGTCATACTAGAAATTCCAATATATTCAGTCGGCATATGAAGAAAATTCTAAAAGAAGCTTAATTATGTAGTACTTCCTCCGTCCCATAATGATTGTCTCACTTTGACAGACCACAGGTTTTAAGAAATGTAATTAAAAGTGAGTTGAAAAAGTTAGTGGAAGGTATGTCCTACTTTTATATTTTAGTTTTATAATAAAATGTGAGTAGAAGTGAGTTAGTGAAATATGAGGTCCACTACCAAAAAATGATAAAAAGTGAAATGGAACAAATTTTGTGGGATGACTCGAAATAGAAAAATTAGACAATATTTGTGGGACGGAGGGAGTAATAAAATGTCTACATTGCCACTATATATGCATATTAAATACTCTTTAAATGTGCAACCACCCAACTTAGATCTTTTCATCAACTACTTGGTACATGAGTATGGTTAAATGCTATTAATGAAAATACTAATTCATTATTATTAACAATAGGGTCCAGAGACTTTTTAGTCCATTATGCTATTGATCTTAGTAAAAAGTGCTTTAGATTAAGTTAATGCCATATAAAAAGGTAGTCTTAGTTATCTTGTACTATCAAAATAAGTCTAAGATAAAGAAGTTATATGGCTATATGCTTCTTGCAAATCTACTACTCCAGAATCAACCTCGATGTCCCTGCCGGTAAAATATGACTCTATGCTTCATTGCTACTATGCTTCATTCCCACTCCAGTTATTTTTGACCTTGGGTCATGTGGGCCCATTTGTCCCATAAACTTCATCAATCACCTTCATCAATTTATCCAATAGTTTCTTCAATTTTCCTAGCAGAAACTTCCTCACTTCCGCAACCGTATCATAGTGCTTGGTGGGCCCCCACTTGCTACCATAACTCAACCACGGCGGCTCCGCCACGGCCTCTGCCTCTCCCTCAGACGCCACCACCTTGTTGCTCCTCGCCCAATCATTCCTTATCCCGAACCCGTTCCAGAGCCCCTGCAGATACAGCCCCGTCTCATCGTTCCCAGCGTGCCCGTTCCTCGACGAATACCATGCAAACCTATTTCCGCTTTCAAAATGCAGTAGAGAAGCATCAACCCATTTCCCCCCGCTGTACTGATAGAAATACACCTTTTTAAGAATCCCATCCACGTTTCTCACTCTCAGCGTCACGTGCTCCCCGACTCTCCCTAGTCACACTCTTTTAATAAACCCTATTTTTGCAGTTGTGTGGCCGTTGAAAGGATAATACATCCACACCTGAATAGTGGCAGACAGAGATACAAATATTAGCAAAGTACTATTAATTTTATAATTTGATAAGGACTAACACATTTTTTAAAATATTTACTCACTACATTCACAACTAATTGACATGAGTTGACCACTAACACAGGTTTTAAGAAACGGCGTGAAAATTATGTGTAAAAAGTTAGTAGAATGTTATGTCTATTATCAATAGTAGTAAAGAAAGAATGAGACAATTAATCATGGATGTACGAAAAATGAAAGTTATGTTAATTAATCATGGACGAAGAGGGAATGAAGTTAAAAGCAAAAAATTTAATAGTAAAGGTCCTTAGTGGTTCCGCCCATGCACCTGAATATCTGTGAACATCATGTTCTCAACGCCCGGTTTAAAGTGGACGTACACCTCTGCACTCGCTATATGCCCGTAGCTAACCCCATCCCGGCCTCCCTGGTCAGCGGGGAGGTCCAGCCAGTACAAGCCAGCCGGATCACCTCCCTTAGGGAGGTTTGCGCCACCTGGCTCGATCCGGACTGGCCTTGACTCCTCCCCTTTCATATACAGCAAGGTGCCGTTGCTGAAAAACCAATCAACCGAAGAGGGGAGGTATTCTTCGTCGGGGTGGAGATAAAGATACGGAGCGTAGGCTCGGAACAAGTCTTCCATTTGGGTTTAGGTTAGCGGCGTGTTGATTGGAAGTGGATTGGAAGTTGCACTCCTCAATAATAGCAACACATATGTAAGAAGAAGCATCGACAATGCACCTTTCTTGGTAGAAGATGAAGAGCTGCAAAGAAATGAATCCTTTGACATGATCATCCTAATTCAAAAATTGTCTACGGTTATGTTTACTAATTGAAACTCTCTCTGGAAACTGTGTGCGCTTTTGTGTTTGGTCAAGCTTCTCAAACCCAGAGAATCCGCTAGATCATAAGGTCTAAGAACTCAGAGGATCCTGGAAGTCTCGGTCGTCGGACATACAAATTCCGCATTCAAAACCCTCAACCCCCTATACTATGAATTAGTACAGGGAAGTAGGGATCGATCCCACGAATACAGATGCGTAAGAATGCATTTAAAAGACTCTGGAAAGGGGGTTGGCTGCTGCCACACAATTTTAGGGTTGAGAAAATTATAACTAGGCTGGGGAATGAAAAATGGCTGATACTAGACCTAGGAAACAGAGAACATTATGCAAGCATGGAACATCATCTTAACTTCAATATCTCAACAAACTTCCTCGACCTAGCAAACCGCTACCTAATCTAGCTAAACAGGAATCAAACATGCAGTGGGGACCATTTCCCGAAAACAGTAAAGTACGGATGAAAAGCTGCAAATAACTAACTATGAATTTAACCAACAACGTTCTGCATTTCGTCACCTGATTCAAGCTCGAACATGGAGAAAACAGAGTAATAACCCAGATTCAAACAAAACATAATAATTCGGACGTCGGAAACTGGCGATTAATCAGAAACCGAACAGATCTACTTCTACTAGACGAAGTAAACAGAAACACAGAAACGAGTCATCAAATTCATGCAAAATCAACTAACTCTGTTTCAGATCCACACGTCGAACGCTTATTCCACTCCGGATCCAAGCAATCCGAACCCAACTACGATAAAAAACAACTCCATGAACTCCGATTTAACAAATCCAGTCCGATCAACAACAATCCAACCACGATTCAATTCCAATTCACCAGATCAAGTGCGAAAAGCATCCATTCAAGTAAACAACTCCAAACTCAGAATCAAACTTCATCAAAACTCAAAATCAACATCATCATGACAGAAAATAGAAATTTCATAGATAGATAAGCAAGGTTCAACAAATAACCAAAGTCGAGCTTCGAACAGCGAAGACTCGGTAGAATTCTGAACAGAAAAACGAAATGAAAGCGGATAAATTGTTTCTTCGCTCTACACGAGGACGGTGGTACACAATAGCCAACTGCAAATGAACCTAACCCCTATAGATTCCCGATCACCCCAAGTGTGTGTAGAAGTGTGTGAAAGTGAGCTCAAAGCCAAAAGTATATCCCCCAAAAATCCCCTCCAAAAAATAATATCCTCCATGTATGTTGCGTGCTCTCTCTTTTATAGACGTGGAGGCGATCTTCTAGAAGCTTTCTCTTGAATTCTCCGTTCTGCCCTCCAGCTAATGATCTCCTCCGTCTGGCAATTTTTCTTCATTCTGCTCACTTTCTCGCCAATTTCCTTCGCCAGGTGATTTTCTTCTTTCCTTCCTGGACCTGGCGATTTCTTCCACACACCTGGATAAAAAGATATATTAGACCCCGTAAATTGTTGAATTTAACCCCATAACTGATGCATGAAATTAGCCTTATCACTAATCAACCTCATTAACTCTAGTATTTATATCATTGACACTAAGAAGATGAGTTATGTATTTTCTATTAATTATAATGGCCCAAATTGTGTGATCATTTGAGATGAAAAAGATCTTGTTAACAGGGGAGAATTTATGATTAACAAATTTTCAGAAACTTTATATTTTCTAAAATATTTTAATTATAGTTTATGGCCCAAATTTGTGAAAGGCCGTGTGTTTATGTTATGACTCGACGGATTGGAATTCAAACTTTGATAAAGCGAAGGAAGGGATTTTACGGAATATATAAACTTTCCATGTTTTCTGACTTTCCCCCCAAATTTGTAGTACTTGTATTTTTTAATTTGAATATATGAATTCTGAGATTTTATAATTTTTCCTTCAACGGAAAATTCAAATCAAATAAAAGTTAATGTTGAATACATTTGACATATTACTGTCTACATGGAGAAATATTAATGTGACAAATTAATATGACATGGTAGTAGCGTGCAAATATACAAACTTTCAGCTTTTTCTTATTTTATTCTTTTAACTTTCTTTTTCAATTTAAATACATGAATTATGAAATTATATTTTTTCCCGGAGAACAAGTTTGAATCAAAAATAATATTTTTTTGACTCTAATTGTGCAATTTCTAAATTGTAATATTTAGTTTTTTAGATAATAATTTTTTTAAAATTATATTGTACTGTTTGTGGGTTTTGGCTTGATGAGAAGATGATTGGTCTGTTTCTTTGGTGGGGCTGCTTTTAGGTTGCTTTTTGCTTGTTTTGGATCCTTTTTCTGAGAGGTGGGGAGTTTCGATTTTTTGGTGAGTAGCCTTTTGGCTTATCTTTTGTAGCTCGTCGTTTTGTGGCCTGAGCGTTTGCTTATCATCCAAAAAAAATTTGGACTATTTGTTATATCTTGAAAAAGTTTAGAAAAAAAATCAAATTCATGTATTTAATTCAATAATAAAAGGTAGATAATTTATAGGTAAATAACCTCTTACTATTTTATTTTTTAAAATTCACACTATTGTTGTATTTTTTTTTAGTTCAAACCATTTTACATTTAACTCCAAAGTTATTCATTTTTATCCGTTCAATACAGACTACATCTTTGAGAATCCCAAATACATTATTTACGATTTTGAAACAGAGGCTTCATTAAGGAATTAACAAAGCACTGACATGGGTAGTGATAAAATGCAAACTTATATATTGTACAAACTCCAAACTTTTCAACACAGTGTTAACACAATATCAACACAGTGTAAAATTTCAAGATTTTGATGTCAACACAATATCAACACAACGTCAACCGTTGACATTGTGTTGACATATTTCGTTGCTGCTATTTTGTCATCTGATAATATTTTCTAACTGTTCAGATCATAGTAGAGTTTGTATAATATATAGAATTTGCGTTTGATCACATTCCGCAATGGCATGCAAATAATTGGTGATTTTGAGAGAGTTCCATTATGACTAATTTAAAAATAGGGAAATGATTTTTTGACATTATGGCATTGTCATAATAGGGTTTAAATAGGAATTTTACATTTTATTTTATTTTATTTTATTTATTAAATTTATGTTTTTTATATATACATTATTTCCCCTGCATACATAATTATCAATATATAAGAAGATTAATTAATATCATGACTTGATTATTGGATATATAAATGGAAACAGCGGGCACATACCTTTTAGATTTGACCCAAACCATTATCACTTCTCTTCGAAATTCAATTTACCATTTTATAAGAAAAAAGTTGATTCATTTCACCATTTTTCGATAATAATAATGAAAAATATTAAAACAAATACTCTCTCCGTCCCACAAGAATATTCACTCTTTCATTTTTAGTCCGTCCCATAAGAATATGCACTTTCTAACTTTAATAAATTTTGAAATATATACTTCATCCATTTCATAAAAATTGAAACGTTTGAGAGTGCACATTTTTTTTTGATCTCAGGTGTATCGAACCCGTCTTTAGCAGATTCCAACTAATCCTGCTCGATCAAGTTTGCGGATTAAGGCCGAATGTCTCCCAGCGGGTGGTGGGGCTTGACCCCGTGACCTCAAGGTCTCCACAGTTCCTTGCTGCCAACTGAACTGTGCTGCGACCCGTTGGTAGAGTGCACAAATTTTAATATTAACTTCGTCCAAAAAAATAGACTAATTTTACCATTTTTGGGTGTCCATCAAAATTAGATCAATTCTAAATATGGAAAGTTTTAAACAAATACTACTAACCCTACACTTCATTCTAAATGTGGTTCTCACGGTCGACTAACACTACTTTCACCACATATTCTCTCTATCCATGTTTCTACGGAGGTAGTACCTAGACCATGGTATTAGTAAAACTAGTAGAGATATATAAAAAAGTGATTGGAGTATTGTTAATGAAAAATAATAATGGATTTCTTATCAAATTTTGAGTTCATAAATTTTAGTTTAAATAATTACTAAAAAACAATTAGCTATATGAATTATTAAAAATTTGTAATCTGATTTTAATAAAATGTAAATAATCAGATTTAAAATATATATCCATAAAATTATTTTATAATTAAATTTTAATCTTTAATATTGATAAACTAGTTCTTTTATCAGTTTTTATTCACAATATTGTTTTATAAATAATTAGAGTTTTTAGCTCAAATTCACTATAACATGCAATAAATTGAAATTCGCTAATAGAAGTCACATTTCTTTTCGGCGTGATTTTAAGAAATGTTAAGAAAAGTGAGTGAGAAAAAGTTAGTAAAATATGAGTCCCACTTATATATATTACTCCCTCCGTCCCTAATAATTTGTCACCATTTGACCCGGCATGGGTTTTAAGAAATGTAATAAAAAGTGTGTTGAAAAAGTTAGTTGCATGTGGATCCTACTCTTATATATTAGTTTTATAATAAAATGTGAGTGAGAATGAGTTAGTAGAATGTGAGGTCCATTACCAAAATAGTAAAAGAGAAATGTGACAAATTTTGGGGACGGACAAAAATGGAAATAAATGACAAATTTTCAGAGACGGGAAGAATAGTTTTAAATGAAATGTGAGTAGAGTGTGTTAGTGGAATGTGAGACCTATATAATACTTATAGTAAAACAACCGGAACTCCTATTCACAGACGGACCAAAATGAAAAAAACGGGACTTTTATTTGCGGACAGATTGAGTATTATATAAGCAATAATTTATAATTGTAATAAGATTTTTTAATATATTAATAGTTAATTATCATATTTATTATGATAAGCATAATTTAAATTAGAAGGGTGACATTTTCTTAATAAGTTATTAGTTTATAACATTATAATAATAAATGATATAATAATCATATAATAATTATTATAATTATTTATTAATACTATAATTGTGTGTAATTCATAAATTTAAAATTTTATTAAAACTGTTTTGAATAGTTATTAATATTATAATAATAAAATTATATTTAAGTAGTATGATTCATAATTTTATATTATATTTAAAAAATAATTTAACTATAAAGTTGTAATATAATACTCTATAATAGTAATAGTTGTATAAAATAATTTATACTTCATTATATACTTAAATAGGTAAGAATCATATAACTGGGAAAAATAATACTTTCAAAAAGCTAGGATAAGAATCATGGAAAATCGTACTACTACTTTTTTTTTTATTTCCAGAATTCAGATTACTTTTTTTGGTTAAAAAAAACATACGACATGGATGTGATGAGGTTGTTCTCGAAATTAATTAAAAACAAAAAAGTCATACTACTAGAAAATCCAATATATTAAGTTGGCATATGAAGAAAATAGTCATAGGAAGTGATAAGGTTGTTCAACACAAAAAAGTCATACCGGAAATTCTAATATATATATTAAGTCGGCATATGAAGAAAATTCTAAGAAAAGAAGCTTAATTATATAGCAATAAAATATCTACATTACCACTATACATGCATATTAAATACTCTTTAAATATGCCACCACCCAACCACAATACGTTGTTTGTATATAAATAATATGAAATGACAAAAAAAATTCTAGATACTGTACTAAATTATAAAATGACCAAATATAAATTTCTTTAAAAAAAATACTATAGTAAGTACTTTATTAAATTATATAGTAATTATCTAATAATTAAATATAGTAATTTAATGATGTAGTGTGTTAATCAATACTACCATAAATAGTTTTAAATCTAAATCAATGATATTTTCAAACTAATACAGTTAGAAATATCGAATATTAAGTACTAACGATAGATTAGTCATAAAATTATATCCTCAAAATAGAACTAAATCAAAAGGTAATTTGTATATACAATTTTTAATAATCAATCTTTTCTCATAAAATATCTACATTACCACTATACATGCATATTTAATACTACTCTTTAAATGTGCCACCACCCAACTAGATCTTTTCATCAAAGACTTGCTATATTTGTAAGTCTTAGGGCACCCATAATGGGACGCCCGAAGGCGTCCATCGTCCTCGGGCGCGGACGATGGCACCATTGTGGGTGCCTGCCAACGGGCGCGCCCGAAGCCCACGCCTGATACATTGTCCGCGCCATTGTGGGCGCAGCGGACGATAGGCGCAGATGATGGCACACATTTTACTTAAAAAAATTCATTTGCCGAGGTTCAAACCCGGGTCTATTGCTTGGAAGGCAATAATCCTAACCATTGGGCTACACACACTAGTTTAGATATCTTGAAATCTAAATTGTTTTATACATTTATTAAGATGAAAATGTGATAAAAATTAATTTTTATAAAATGTATGTAATTTTTATAACATGAATTTTTCTAATTTTAAATCCAATTACATTACTAATAATGTGACTCTACTCTTGACTAACTCATAAGCATATGAACATTAATTTTTATAAATGTATAATTTTTATAAATGTATTAATTTTTATAAATGAAATGGAGTTTTTTCCTAATTTTTGTAGTTATTTAAATATTTAAATAAAAAAAATGTATAGGGCGCGCTTTAGGGCGCCCCACTGCAGGTGGGGATAGGAGGATAAAACTGATGACGTGGGGCGCCCCACTGCTGCCTTTAGACGTTACCATGGTTCGGGAACCGGCGGTTCACGGTTCGGAACCGCCGGTTCCGGTTCGAGAAATGATGGAACCTGAACCGGCCCGGCCAAGGTTCGGCGGTTCCGGTTCGTGAACCGTGAACCGCCGGTTCGCGTGAACCCCGCAACCGTCGGTGCAAATCCGGTTCCGGGTCGGTTCGGCCGGTTCGGCGGTTCGTTTAATTTTTTTTTTTTGTAAATTTGTAATTCAAGTAAAAAATATAAATATAATTGCATAAATAAAATTACAATAAAGTGATGTACAAATGCAATTTTATTGATACAAATTACAACTTCAAAATTATAAATTACAACTTTAAAATTACAAATTACAACTTAAAATTTACAAATTACAACGTAAAAATTAGAAATTACAACTTCAAAATTATAAATTACAAAAGACTTAAAGTCTTGATTACAATTTACAAAATTACATATTCGAAACAAAGGGGAGAAAAAAGAAATAAAGGAAAAGGACTTGAGCTCAACTTAAATTTAAACTTAAATTTAAAATTTAAGTTGAAATTTAAGTTGAGATGCCTACGTATCCTCAATGCTCAATTGCATTTTGGAATCAAAGTCCACGTAGTTCTCTTACCTTGCTTACCTATTTGGCTTGATCGGAAGAATTGGCGCCTACTCTTCTTTGTCGGGGAAGTAGTCTTGGTCGGGTTGTACTACTTGATTGTCCCAATCCGGTTCTTGGTCTCTAATTTCGGCGGAGCACCAATCATCAAGTAACATGGTGGCTTCCATGTTTTGCCCGGTAAGTCTACTTCTTCGGTCGTCCAAGACGTTGCCTCCAACACTAAAGGCGGACTCGACGGCGACAGTGGAAGCCGGAACCGAAAAGATCTCCTTGGCCATTGATGCAAGGATGGGAAAATCTTTCTCGTGTGATCCCCACCAATCTAGGACGTCGATTTGTTGGGGAACGGGACCTCCTTCTTCCTCATTGAATGAAAAGTGTGAGTCAAAATATAAGTCTAACTCACTTGTCGAATTTGTCGTCCTTCCTCCGCTGCTGAAGCCGTATAGGTCCGCCAATTGGGATTGGACGTCGGGGTCATCAACTTGGAAGAAGCCAAAGTTATGTGTTTGACGGGGGTCTAGGTCTCACTTGGTGGGTACGGTTGTACTTGGCTTCGTAATCGTGAAAGAGAGCCCGCAAGTCGAACTCAAAACTTCTTTGGAGGCTTGGGAGGTGGGGGATGTTTATTTGGAATGTTTGGGCTAGGTTTATGTAGTTGTCGTCGTCCTCGTCAGTTTGCAAAGCTCGGAGTGGTTCAAGATCAATAGAAGCCAAATTGTTGTAATAAAATTCTAAAATTTTGAAAGTACCAACTAGTTTCCACTTTGGATCCAAAACTTTGGCAAGCAAAAAAACCGTGGGGATCTTGTTGAAATACTTGAGCCATTTTTCAACCTTATAATATAAAACACACATTAACTCAAGATTGTTTGTGGAATTTTTCATTCCAGTTTTAAAACCAAGTGATATGATCATGCAATGTTCTAAAACATGAACGGATGTGCAATAATACACACCCGATAACTCAATAGTGGCATTTCGAAAACCTTTGAATAACTTAAACAAGCTCATGCTTTGATCCCAACAAGAAGATGTTAGATATAAATCATCAATATGGTAAGTTCTATAAAAATCAACTTAATATTCTATATGCTCCAATGTAGATTGCAAAATATCATATGTGGAGTTCCATCTAGTAGACACGTCTAAAGTAAAAGTTGTGTACCTTATTTTCTTCGAATGGCAATACTTCTTCCACGCCTTGCCAATTTGAGGCTTCCAGTGGATCAAGGATACAACTGTAGTAATAGGTTGAATATGTCTTTGCCACAAAGACAAAGCATCTTGTACACATAAGTTTAAAATATGACAAATACAACGTTGGTGAAAATACTTACCACTTATCACCGGGGAGCAAGCCGCAATTAAATCGAATATACTTGTGGTGTTAGCGGTTGCGTTATCAAAACCAACCGAAAATATCTTGTTGCATAACTCATACTCATTCAAAACTTGAATAATTAAAGATGCAATTGCTTGTGCGGTGTGTGGGGAAGGAAATTGTCTAAAACCAATTAAACGTTTATTTAAAGACCAACTATTGTCTATAAAATGACATGAAATTCCCATGTAAGAATTTCGTTGGAAAGAATCCGTCCACACATCGGAGCAAATATTAACTTTGTGCCCCAAGGTGGAGAGGAATTTTCCAACCTCTCATTTTTTGTCAAAAAAACTGACGGTTGTTAGATCTTTGAGCAGTAGAGGGGGGAATTCTCTTTGTAGCAACATTAAAAGCGGTTTGCATAGTAACTTCATATTTTTTGTCATTAAAAAAATTGAACGGCAAATGTTTCATTGCCGCCCATCTCACCATAGTATCGGTAACATTTTTCGGATCATATTTAAATAGCGGCGTACCTGTTTGAGACGATGAGCCGGCGGGGAAGTTTATTTGGCTTTGGGACTTAGTATGCCCATATTCCACGGGGTGTTTTGACTTCAAATGGCGATGGAGAGTACCATATCCCCCACCGATAACAAATGGATAGACTTTATCGCAATAGTTGCAATATGCTTTGAACTCACCCGTCTCCATGGTAGTGATCGGATCATTAGGATTTGGAATTAACACCGGGACCTTCTTGAAATGTTTGGTGGAAATCTCGGATTTCAACTTGGGAGGCATCTTTTTCTTTTGTCGTCCTGCGGAAGAAGGAGGATCGGCCTCCTCCTCATCATTGTCGCTAACTTGCCCGGTGCTAGAAGGGGGGAATTGATGCGATCCATCATCGCCTTCGTCCGACGATAGATTCACATCGTACTCGAAACGCGAAGCCGAATGTGAATGCCCCCCTTGTGGGTCGTCGTCGCCGAGGGCAAGTAACAAGGCCGCATTTCGATCTTCTTCCTCCTACGAAAATTATACAACTAAGTAAAAATAATAACACAAAAATAAAACACATAAAAAATGAAATTATGAATTTAATAAAAATGAATTAACAAAAAATTAAAACATCTTATAACTTACTTGAGCTCGAAGAGCGGCTAGCCTTCCCACCTCCTCCGCAACTTGTGCTCTAGAAGGGGCACGTCGACGACGAGTATCACTTTGACTTTGATCTTGGGCAATTCCCTTGCCCCGATCACCACCACGACGAGATGAAGACATGATATAAATATTTATGGAAATTGAAAGTCGTGAAGATGATAACGTGAACAACGTGAGAGTAAAGTATGAGCGCAAATAACGTAAATAACTTGAGAGAATGAGGATGAAGAATAGAGAAATTGAGATTGAGAGAGAAATTCTTATTAACACAAGAATGAGGTGAGTAGAAATGAAGAGGAGTGGGGTATTTAGAGGGGAAAATTGTGATTAATTTTTTTTTTGAAAAAACGGCCGAACCGCCGGTTTTCGGTGGAAACCGGCGGTTTTCGTTGATTTTAAAAATTCAAAATTTTGAAATTACCGTTGGAACCGCCGGTTTTCTGCCGGAACAACCGGTTTACCGCCGAAACCGGCGGTTTCCGTCAACGGTTTCTGACCAAACCGGCGGCCGGGGGAGCGGTTTCTGAAAAGGCTAGGAAGTAGGCCTGAAAAGGTGTCGGGAGGTGTCGGGAACCGCCGGTTCGGAACCGCCGGTTACGGTTCTTCAATTTTTGTGAACCTGAACCGGCCCGGCGGTTCGGGCGGTTCCGGTCCCGGTTCGAACCGCCGCTGACGGTTCCGGTCCCGGTTCGAACCGCCGCCGACGGTTCCGGTTCCGGGCCGGTTCGTCCGGGCCGGTTCGGTTTGGAGACCTCTAGCTGCCTTAGTTTAACTTTATCCAAAACCATAATGCGTTGTTTGTTTGTATATAAATCCCGACCTTCTCTAATTCAAAAATGGGCAAAAAAAAAAGAAATGGATTGGATTGGATTTGCGTAACGGCAATCGCAGCAATCACATTCCTCTACCTATTTCAACGGCGGCGGAGGAGCAAGAAGAAACTCCCTCCCGGCCCGATCGGGCTTCCGATCATCGGCCATTTCCATCTCCTAAGCAAGAACCCTCACCGAGACCTCCACCGCCTGGCCCGCAAACACGGCCCGATCATGCACACCCGCTTCGGCCCCATCCCGATCATCGTCGTTTCCTCCCCTTCCGCCGCCGAGCTCTTCCTCAAAACCCACGACCTCGTCTTCGCCAACCGGCCCCACCACGAGGCCGCCCTCTACCTCGGCTACGGCTCCTACTGGCGGAACATGCGCAAGCTCGGCCTATGAGGGGGGCTGAGCTGAGGGAGGCGCGTGGGTTGGCCCCGGTGGACTCGAGCGCTCGGGTGATGTCGCTCAGCGCGGATATGACGTGCTTGATGGTGTTCGGGAGGAAGTTCTCGGACGGGAAGTTCGACGAGAGGGGGGTTTAAGGAGGTGATGGCGGAGACAATGGCTGAGACGGCCGCGTTTAATCTCGGCGACTATTTCCCCTACCTGAGGTGGATGGATCTTCAGGGCTCGGCGCGGCGGCTCAGGAAGCTTATTGATGACCATGTTGGCAAGGAGGAGAGGAGTCATGATTTCGTCGATACCATCATGGCCATTCTTGACTCTGGCTAGGCCGGATTTGACTTTGACCGCCGCCATGTCAAGGCCATTCTCCTGGTAACCCTTTTTGTCTCACTAGTACTAATTATATTGTTGATTTAATTTGGGAAAGAAGAGCTGATAGTGACTTGTCAAATAATTAATGTTGGATAGGACATGTTGCTAGCTGGAATGGACACTTCTGCAGCAGCGGTAGAATGAGTCATGTCTGAATTAATTAGACATCCAAAGATAATGAAGAAACTTCAGAAAGAAGTTGAAGAAAAGGTGGGGCAAAATCAAATGGTGGAAGAATCTCATCTCTCCCATCTAAAGTACCCTGATTGCGTCATCAAGGAATCTATGAGGCTCCACCCCGACTGGCCGTTGCTCCTACACGAGGCCATGGAAGAGTGCGATATCAACGGGTTTCATATTCCAAATAAAGTACGAGTTCTTGTGAATGTATGGGCCATCGGGAGGGATCCCGTTGAAAAATTTGATCCAGAGAGATTCCAAGGGACCAATATTGAGCTTTTGGGCCGAGATTTTAAACTCGAAGGGGTTGCCCGGGGCTACAATTGGGGCTAACCGTGGTTAGTTCGATAGTCGCGCAGTTGGTTCATTGCTTCGATTGGAAGCTCCCTGATGGAACAAAACCATATGATTTGGACATGTCCGAGAATTTTGGTTTGGTCACTTCTAGGGCTAAGCATCTAGGGACGGGCCTGGGCCGTGACTCGCGAGATGCGGCCCGGGACGGGCCTGGGCCGTGACTCTCCTCCGTGCAACGCTCGGGACGGGCCGGGACTCGCGAGATGCGGCCCAGCCCCGTTACAGATGCTCTAATGGCTCTTCCAAATTATAGGCTGCATATTTGAATTAGTTATCGAATTCTCTATTTCACATATGCATAGTGATATGTATTGTGCAAGCAGATCTAGTGCAATAGTTATTACTAATAATAGTATATTATGATCATGGTAAGTAGTCAAAATTTATTACCAATTTTGTTCATTATTGTTATATTTACCTCCTTAATATTTTTATTAGTCTTTTGAAAATCTTATATATAGATTTCTTGAGGTTTGAGAGTACTTTTTACAAATAGATAAAATAATGAGTAAAATGTATGTATTCTAACATCATTTAGGATTTTTTTTCTCTCTTAATTCATATTGTTTACCTCTGCATTTTCACATGACTCCAACACACCTAGTAAATACTTCTAAAAACCATTTGTGCATATCAGACATACTTACCACTTCTTAATTATAGATGCTATGTAAAATGATGCAGTGATTAAAATGTAATTTTAATAATAAAAAATCATTGTTTTCTAACTATAAATTCACTTTTATACTGTGAAGTATGAACCAAGTAACAGTAACTTACTTAATTATCTCCATTTTCATGCACTTTTAGTCACCATTAGTTGCCCAAAATTTGCAATTATAATCACAGTAGATTCTAGACATACAATATGATTTCTTTGATGTGAAATCAGATTTTAAAATATCATTTTTAAATGCATTCCAAAAGAGTTAGTAACAAACATATAAACAAGCTATTTAACCTTGATGTTCTTGATTTCAGACGCACATAAAAAGAATATATGAGATACCCATAGGTTATTCATCTTTCATGTATACATTGAAAATATGAAAACTAATACTCGTTCTGTTCGCCATTAGATATTCCATTTTTGACCGGATCGGATTTTAAGAAATTATTTGACTTTATGAAAAAAATTAGTGGAATATAGGAGTCACTTTTATATATTAGTTTTATAACAAAATGTGTGTGGGATTAGTTAGTGAAATGTGAGTCTCTTTGCCAAATATAGATGTGAAATGAGTGGACGGAGAAAAAAAGAAAAAATATGACATTTAATGACGGACAGATAAAAAAAAATGTAACATTAGAGTATAATACTTGTGCTCTAGTAAGAGAATTCAAGCATTGTAATCAGTAATGAATGAAAAATATTAAAATGCTACTACCTTACATACATTACTTGTAATTGGCTCTTCTCTATCTCTGTCTCTATGTCTCTATCTCTATATCGGTTTATATATCTCAGATCTGTATCAATATCCATCTGTATCTATCTCTTCTATCCACAAATATTGTTCTCATATAAGAGCACAATTAACAAAGAGGAGGATGATATCTAGTCACTCTTGATGATATGTGCATTCCTCGCGTCTTGAGCTTAGTCACCTCAAATCATCAACTCATTCCGGTATGACGACGCCTCGATCTTAAAAATCCTATGGTAGATTGGCTAAACCATCTCTGTGTTTAGGAGCCAAATTTGTTAAATTTGACAACTGGTTTAGGATTTTGGTTTAATTATTTTTAGCTTTCATTTTTATGCTTATTTCTATTTGTAGTCGTTAGAGATTGTTTTAAATGTTTGGGTAGGCGCCAGTTATTACATGTATTGTTTTGATTTCGTTAGAGCATCTCCAATAGCGGCGAGCGCGCCGGCTAGTCGATTCTTGGCGCTCGCTGGTCCGCTCGCCGAACCATTGCAGCCGGCGAGCGCCAAATCGGCGAAAAAAACGGCGTGCGCTCGCCTATCTCCTGGCCGCCATTGCAGGCGCCAGATCGGCGAGCGAGATTTTTTTTTTGAAACGCTATATATACGCGATCTGCACGTCATTTTCATTTGCACCACTTGTTTTAACGAGTTTTCTCTCTATATTAATTTCTGTACAAGATCAACAACGCGAAATGGAGCACAACAACGAGCCTACTCAAGGGACGAGCGGGTCTCTCTATTTTAATATTATTATTGAATTTTCCCGTATATGTGTCGTAAATGCAGTTGCTTGTCCTGATAATGTGGCAGGAGGAGTTTTAGTGCTGATGATGTGATAGGAGATGATAAGGCTCGTTTCATGCATTGTTTTTTGGTAATATTACATGCTTTTTGGGGGAGATAATGCGCAAATTTGAGCTTAAGTGTGCAGATATTTGCTGGGTCAAGTAGATGCTGCAAATTGACCGAGCAGATGCAAAATGAGCAGAAAATGAGTAAAAAGTGTCAAAAATCCGCTAGGTCAAGGAGAATTATCAGGAGACCAGGAGCGTGAAAAATCTGCCGAACCCAGGAACGCACACAATTACCAGGAGCAGGGAAAATGGAGCAGAGCAGAGCAGATTTAAAAGATCCTATTTTAAGGGTACAAACGTCAAATCATGAGCATACCCTAGGGATTCGAGCTTGAAGCCTCCCTATATAAAGGGACCAACATGAATGAAGAAAAGGAGCGCTTAACGCTATGGTAGTTTAGGTAGGAAGCTCTCGGTAACGCTTAACGCTACCGTTCTCGTAGTTTAGGTAGGAAACTCTCATAGGCGCTTAACGCCACTGCTCTCTTAGCTTAGTTTAGTTTGGTTGCTGATTTCTTAGCTTAGTTCAATGGTTTCGACGGTGGAATTGACGCCTCCGACGTTGGATCCTAGCTTTCTTTACCGTTTTTTAGACGATGTAGTAAGATCTCGAGTTTCATCGGAGGAATTGACGACTCCGCCTTTGGATCTCGACTTATTTGTGGTTTTATTAAGCTTTGGTGTTTACTTTCATGTTGATGATGTTTTTACTTATGTTTCTTGGATGCTTTTCGCAATTGATGGCTTAGATGTTTAGATCCACGATGTTTACATGATTTCCAGTAGTTTAGAGGTTGAGATCTAGTTGTTCTCGTGTTCGATTTCTGAGATCTGTTAGTTTAGGTGATGCATGCAAGGTATATCTGTATTTATTCTGCTTTCCGCTTGACCCAGGAGAGTAGATCTATTAGTTCTAGCTTGAATTTCGTGTTTACGAGAGGTTTTGAAGCATGCTCTGTTTTATTTCGTCAATGGTGTTCAATGCTCTGTTTTCACTCTGTTTTAGCTTAGTTACATGAAGAAGATGAAGTGGGAAGTTGGTTAGAGAATCAGATCTGCTTTGCTTTTGCTTTCTGCTTTTACAGTTTCTGTCAGGCTATTTAGGAAAATCTATTCTGCTGCTTTTCTTACAATCTGTTGTCTGGCTGTTTTAGGAAATTTATTTGCTTGACCCAGGAAATTCGGTGAATGTTCCAAAGTTAAATTCAGATTCGAATCATGCATGCATTTATATTTCAAGCAATTTCTATTCTCTGGACCCAGTAGATAGAATAGATTAGGTTTAATTTCCCAGGTCTAGGAGTTAAAACTCAACCCTCTCGTTGCGTGGCAGCAGCCGATCACTTTTCTGAATGTGTCGTAGAAACAATCTTGAGTAGGTCCCTAGTCTCAGTGGTTCGACCCCGCTCTTGCCGCTTATACTTTGTAATATTCGTTGCATTAGTGGGAAAATTATAAATCTTGTTGAAAGGGGGAACACGTGCATACGACACACGTGCAAAATTCATCCCTTTAGAGGAGTTTGTGGCTGGGCTATGGCTGAACTATTCTTATTGGAGATGCTCTTATAGAAACTTCTCATTTCACTATTTAAAGCTATCTTGTGTTCATTTTTCTTTGATAGACGAGCGGCTAATGCAAGAAATTGTTAATTTCTATTTCTTTTGTATTTGTAAATGTTTTAGATAGAATGTTTATCATATAACTTTTTGTTGTTATTTTTGTTACAAAATGCTTCTTTGTTTTTTGTATCGTATTAAAAAAAGGTAACTGTGGAAATTTTCTTTGTCAATCGATCCTACAAATATAAAGAAAACTGTTTGTAAAACAAATAGTGTAGTAGCAAGTTTACAATAAGTTAGTATCTTAAGTTGTAGTATCATAATAAGTCAAAGATAGAGAAGTTAATATGAGTCTATGCTTCATTGCCACTCCAGTTATATTTGACCTTGGGTCCTGTGGGCCCATCTGTCCCATAAACTTCATCAATCACCTTCACCAATTTATCCAATAGTTTCTTCAATTTTCCCAGCAGAAACTTCCTCACCCTCCTCACTTCCGAAGCCGTATCATACTCCTTGGTGGGCCCCCACTTACTCTCATAACTCAACCACGGCGGCTCGGCCACGGCCTCCGCCTCCCCCTCGGACGCCACCACCACGAACCTTGCCCCCGTATCCACCACCTTGTTGCTCCATGCCCAATCATTCCTTATCCCGAAACCATTCCCGGGCCCCTGCAGATACAGCCCTGGCTCGTTGTTCCCAGCGTGCCCGTTCCTCGAAGAATACCATGCAAACCTATTCCCGTTTACAAACTGCAGCAGAGAAGCATCAACCCATTTTCCCCCGCTGTGCTGAGAGAAATACACCTTGTCAAGAACCCCATCCCCATTTCTCACTCTCAGCGTCACGTGCTCCCAGTCACTCACATGCTCCCCGACTCTCCCCAACGACACTCTCTTAATAAACCCTATTTTTGCAGTTGCGTGGCCGTTGAAAGGATAAAACATCCACACCTGAACAATGGCAGACGCAGATTTAAAAAAAAATCAGCTAATATTTTTAATTTGATAAGGACTAACACATTTTTTTTAAAAAATTACTCACTACATACACGATAAATTGACATGAGTTAACCTGACAGAGGTTTTAAGAAATGTAGTGAAAATTATGTGTAAAAAGTCATGTCTATTACCAAGAGTAGTAAAAAGTGAATTATTCATGCACCTGAATATCTGTGAACATCCCATTCTCAATGCCCGGTTTAAAGTGGACGTAAGCCTCAGCACTTGCTAAATCCCCGTGGCTAACCCTATCCCGGCCTCCCTTGTCCGCCGGGAGGTTCAGCCAGTACAAGCCAGCCGGATCACCTCCCTTAGGGAGATTTGCGCCACCTGGCTCGATCCGGACCGGAGTTGACTCCTCCCCTTTCTTATACAGCAAGGCGCCGTTGTTGAAAAACCAATCAACCGAAGAGGGGAGGTAATCTTCGTCGGGGTGGAGATAAAGATACGGAACGTAGGCTCGGAACAAGTCTTCCATTTGGGTTCGGGTTAGCGGTGTGTGGATCGGGAGAGGATTGGAAGCTGCTCTTCTCAATAATATCAACACATATGTAAAAAGAAGCATAGACAATGCAAATGAATCCTTTTTCATGATCACCGTACCTCAAAAATTGTTTACGTTTCTGTTTACTAACTCTACTATTTATATCTTTGATACTAAGAAGAGGAGTTATGAATGTGAAATTTGGATATAATGATTCTAGATCATAAAATCTATTATTTAATTCGTCCCAACATTGTAATCAGCCTCCTCTTACTCAAACATACATCAAGAAGATCTGAAGTTGTGATTATGAACTTAGCCTAATATAATATTTTAGTTATTTACTGAAAATAATAAACTGATTCTTAATATTTGTATTAGATGGGAACATTAAAATTTAGCTGATCCATCCGATAAAAATGGTAATTTATCAATTTGACATGAAAAATAAGATCATATTAGACGGATTGAGCATTTATGATATTATAAAGAAATTTTCAGAAATTTATGTATTTTCTAATATATTTTAATTATAGTTTATGGCCCAAATTGTGGGAATGAAAAAGAAGATCTTGATAGACGGAGGGAGCATTTATGATTAACATAAAGAAATTTTCAGAAAATTTATATTTTCTAAAATATTTTAATTATAGTTTATAGCCCAAAATTTGGGACAATTTGTAAAAGGCAGTGGTGTTCAAGTTGATAGTTCCGTCAATTTTAACTCACTAATGCAAACTTGTGGTTATGTTATGAGTTGACGGATTGGAATTCACACTTTGATAAAGCGAAGGGAGGGATTTTACAAAACACAATCTTATTTTCTTCCCGTATTTAAGTTAATTTTTGGGATATTTATTTGTAAATATACAAACTTTGTGTTTTTAATTTTTTCCCCCAAATTTGTAGTACTCGTACTTTTTAATTTGAATATATTAATTTTGAGTTTTTATGAGTTTTCACTCAATGGAAAATTCCGATCAAATCAAAGTTAACGTTGAATACATTTGACATATTATTATCTACATGGTGCAATGTTAAGGTGACGGGCGGATCCAGACCCCAAAAATGACAGGGGTGGAATTTAATATTTAAATATTAAATATTTAATTTAATATTATTTTTAGTAATAAAATAAATAATTTTATATTATTATTTAAGTAGCATTAGCTTCATTAATAAAATATAAACATGCATTAGCTTTCAAATATATATTATTCTTTTAAAAATATAAAATTATTTTAAATATTTTATACATTCAAAATCATCGTAAATATTATATACAAAAGTGATACAAGTAGAGTAGTAAATATTTAGATTTCAAAATATTTAAAATGTTCATTTTGTTACGTAGAGAATAATTAAGATGCATGGATCACTAATTATAAATACTTTAGGACAAAAAGACATTAACACTAGATTAAAAATGATTTTAACTAAAGAATAAATATAACAACATAATGCAAATTGGTAAAAGTTTAGATTTCATAAAGTATTTAAAGGAATTATTTTGATAATAAGAAGAAATATGAATTGATAAAATTAAAAAATAACAAATGGAAAAAATATGTTCTTGTTGAGGTTGAACCCTAGACCTTAGTTAAAAATCGAATAACCAAATCAATGGACTACTCATTTTATATGACATTATTGAAAACAAATACATTTCTACGCTCTAATTTAATATTACATGTTATTAGTATGCAAATTTACGAACTTACGGTTTTTTTTCTCCCTGGACTTTCTTTTTCAATTTAAATACATGAATTATGGGATTATATTTTTTCCCGAGAGAACAAGTTGAATAAAAAATATTATTTTTTTTAATAACTCTAATTTAGCATTTTTCTCAATTTTAATATTTAGTTTTTTAGATACTCCCTTCGTCTCACTTAAGATATCCGTTTCTCCTTTTTTATTTGTTCAAGTCAAGATGTCCACTTTCAATATTTGAAAATTATTCCTCTCTCTTCTTTCTCCTCATTAAAATATTCAATCACATTTTTCACCCAACTTTATGATATGCTTGAATTTCGCACTGTTTTAAGGTCATTATTTGGTCCGTTTGGAGTGTCAAAGTCGCATTACATGTCCATTATTTACATATTTTTATCTATTTTTGTATTCTGACGTGTTTTGTGAGAAATGTGCATAGAGCCTAAAAAGATAGCAAAAAGTCGAAGTTGGAAGCCTGAAGCTTTCGAGTCAGCCAGCGGTCCGCTGGAACTTAGCCAACGACCGCTGCCTATGTAGCGGTCCGCTTTGAAAAATTGAGCTGAACAAGAGAACATGGCCAGCGACCGCCGGAGTGTGCGCAGCGACCGCTGATTTGGATCCAGAAGCTACGGAATGCTGGCCAGCGATCGCTGAACATTGTGCCGCAGCCCGCTGAAAAAACGCAGTGCACAGAAATTGTCATATTTTCTCTTCAAGACTTATCATACTATACTGAAGATTTACTATATCATTGTACACGACTTGGAGGCTATATATATCCCCGAACGCTTCATCAAAGGAACCTTTCGTTGAATACTACACCAGAGCATAATATTTGAGAGTTCCTTCCACTATTCATCATTGTTCAAGGAGTTTGAAGCGTGGAATCAAGAGGAGATCAAGGCTACGAGATTCAATCTTTGGGTTTTATTATCTTAGTACTTATAATTTCTATGTTTTCCCTACAAACTATGGGTTTAGTATATTTCATTATGAGTAGCTAAATTCATAGAATTCTAGGGATGTATGACTCTGGTTTATACAGTTCTTATTTATTTAATATCCGTTTTGTTCATTACTTGCTTCAAGTTTAAGTGTGGATAATGCTTCATATTTGAGTGACATATTCTGTGATGATTTATTGACTTGTAAAGTAATCGAGAGAGGATTTGCATGCTAGAAGAGCTTAGTTGACGCTATAATTATTTCCCCTTAAAACAGTACTTTTAATTGAGAGCAAACAATAGGAGTAGTGTGCTTTTGGGAGTTAAAAATCTATGATTAACGACCCTAGTGCAAGTGATCTACTTTGTGCCGCATGGGAAATATTTATGTGACTCGTTCTAGTAAAGTATGAATTGTGCTAGGATATTGAGATGGAACTTGTATAAACCATAACTGTGAAAGCACATCCCTGAAATTCTCTTATCTCATCTGTTATTTCTATGTGTTTTATCTACAATTTTTTATTTGCTTACTTTATTTTACAAGTTTTTAGTTTTCAAAATCAAAATCTTTTGTGTTTCCAAATAGTGAAAGAAGCTTACTAAAAGATAGTCAGTTTGTGATCGCTTTTCCTGTGTTCGATATCCTGTACTAACTATTAGCTATACTAGATCTACTCTGTATGCTTGTAAGCTTATTTTGTGCTAATAAAAAGCGCATTACTTTATCGTACTCAACTACTACACCTAAAATCTCGTGTCATTTAAGAATGTGGACATCTTGAATGGGACGGAGAGAATAATTTCTTTTTTATTATATTGGACTATTTATTATATTTTGGAAAAAATTAGAAAAAACCTCAAAGTTCATGTATTTAGATTTAATAATAAATTATTAGAGAATTTACTGGTAAATAACATCTTGTTATTTTATTTTTTTAAATTCAGACCATTTTTGTATGTTTTTAGTTCAAACTATTTTTACAAATAACTCCAAAATTATTTCTTTTTATCCATTTAATACAGACTACATCTTTAATACATGGTTTGCGATTTTGAAATGGAAGCTTCATATAGTAATTACACAAAGCATTGGCATTGTCTGCAAATAATTGGTGATTTTGAGAGAGTTTCACTACAAGAATAAGTTTAAAAAAATAAAGAAAAGTTAATAATTTGACGTGGCTAGAATTTTTTACGCAAACCCCATAAGGCCATCCACAACCTTAGCCCGGATTCAGGCCCCAAGTGTAACGCCCCACTTTTCGAACCCTAAGACGTTTGCATTAATTACTTTGATTGCCGCAATTAAATGACGAATTGTTATGTATTTGCGTTGGTGACCTAATTTTGATTTGACCGAGTCAAATTCGTTGATTGATGACATGGCCTTAATTAATTTATGCGGAATGAAATATATTGCCGTAAATTATATTTTATTTCGGGGAGTCAGATTTAAATAGAATCATCAATTTTCATCTTGCCTTTTTATTTAGAATTTTCGACCACTATGAATTGCTGGAGATGAATTCTATTTTTCCTGGATTTAATTAATTGCTTGGGATAATTATCCAAATTAAATCCAAAGTCAATTATTCTTTATTTCCTCCATGGAAATTTCGACCCCTATGACTTGTCCATGGAGATTTTCGAAATCTCCTAATTTTTTGGGAGAGGAGGAATTAATTATTATATAGTTGATTCCTTACTTATTTCTTTCCATGAATAAATAATAAATATTCTAGCCAATCTTGCCTACTTTATTCCATTAGAGATTTGGAAAATTTTCCTTGTGGGAGGGGCTAAAATCACACGCCTATTTCCATATTGTGGGAGGATTTGTTATTAATTTTTCTGCTCTGTATTATTTTATTCTACTCCGTGTAATACCAAATAAAATCATAGGCTAAATTCACGTTAATTCCCTCCCCTAAATCTCCCCTAATCTCTTTCAAATATTCATGCAATTAATTCTCCAAATCTTCCAAATTATTTGAGAGCCTATTCTAATCCTATAAATAGGAAGGGAAGACTAAACCCAAAACCTAAACCTAGCCCCCAAACTCACGTCTCTCTCTCTCCCTCCACACGCCCATCTCCCCTCTCCAATCCTCTCCACTTGTTCTTCTACTCCACTCTTCCATTCTTGCCAAGAGTTGTTGAAGAATCGGGATTTATATTTGTTCTACTGATCGTTTTGATCAAAGAAGGTACAATCAAACCTCTATTCTTCATCCTCTCCATCCCAACTTTTCTTTTGTTTCCCTTATGCATCTAGTGAGTGTAGGGATTTCAAATCTAAGGGTTTAATCGATGGGGAAACTTGTGTTTGTATGTGTGTATGCATTTTGAATGCAATTTCGTGAAGTCTAAATAAATCATTGGTGAATGATGTGTGATTATATACAACCATGAGTATGAAGGCTCTTTTAAGCATATGTGTGTGTTAGAAGCATGAAAAGGTTGTTTTTGAATGAATGGGGATAGAACCCTAATTAAAATTTTGAAACATGAAAAATTGTGAGTTCGGACAGTAGGTTCCGACACGTTTTTAACCCACCAAATGAACTCCTTTTGGCCGATTCTTTTTTCTGAGTAAACTTCATGGTGTCTTCTGTGTTGTGTATGAATTTCAACCTATTTGGACGAAAGATGAATTTTTGGTGAATTTTTGAAGTTAACTGCGCAGTACTGCCCGAAAATGTTTTCCCGACCAGTAGGTTACGCTTTCAATTCGACCGACCTAAAAAGGTTATTTTGATGTGATTTTTAAACTGGAAGTTATTTGATGAGTCTACTGTAGTGTGGTAAAATCCTAGCCCCAACGGAAGTTGTGTGAATTTTTAATGATTTTTACAAAATGATGTCGCAGTGCTGTGAGATTTCTATCTTTACAAAAGCAACTATGTTGTTATGTGAAAAGATGTACATGATTTATATAAATGCTTAAGAACCACATTATGATGAAGTGATGTGTTATTCAAGGATGTATGTTATGGTGTGTTTCCTTTTGTCGATGGGGATAAAGGAAAAACGTGGGGACATGCATAATTATGAGTCAATGTTTGTGACTGATTGGTGATACATGCTATTATCAAAGGTGATAACTCGTGCATGAAGCGTGATAACAAAGGGAAAGAAGTACTTAAGGTCTAAATGGTCGAGGTGGGATTTCTTTTAACTATGGACCATGTCCTAATTATTTTATCGATGGAAATCACTATGTTTATCATGCCGTGATTTGTTTTAACGTGCCTATCTGATGTGGCTTTTGCCACTATTATTTAAATTGAATTCGGATCCTCGTAGGGCCGAAAACCCTACTTGGATTAGTGTACACCTATGGTAGATCGTGTGCTAGCGTACGGGCTGGCCGGTCTAGTGACCTGGTTTGCGGCCGCATTCCTTGTCATGTATTGGCAGATATGGCTAACGTCTATGGGAAAATGACTGATCAGTCGACTTTTACAATGGGAAATGATTTTGAGTGCCTCGGGCCTTTCTAAAGCTAAACCCCGATGGTTACTTACGTATGGCATGATAAATAACATTTTTTTATGGAAATGTTTTCGGCATAACTCCACTGAGTATTTTTATAAGTACTCAGCCATGCATGTGTTCTCCTTATGTGCAGGTTGAGCGGCGACGAGCGGTTGGCGGTGTTGAGCAAACTAAACAAATTGATAGTATTGTCTTGAAACTCCGAGTGTCGTCGTGTCTTCACACATGACTTCACTCTTTCTCTTGGTCGTTTCCGCTGCGATATTTCTTTTACTTATTAGCTATTGGGCTTGAACTTGAATTTGTTCAGTTATTGGATTTTTAAAGTCTTGTTGGATAATGTCAAACTCTTAATCTTTTCCTTGAATATTAATTTCTGGCCCAACTCATTATTTAAACCCGAGTCTTCATCTTGTTTTATACTTAATTACTCATTTAATATATTGGTCAAACCTTTTTGATGAAACCCTAGCCTATTTTCCTTGTTATATTTAAGTCTGTTTAAGTCGCGATCGCCACATTTATTATACACTAGTAGGGCGGTCGTGACAGTTTGGTATCAGAGCCACAGTTCTTTCCGCTCTGGACCCAAGAGTCTTGTTGAGTCAAAGTCTATTCATGTGTAATTTGACAAATTGATAATCATCGAAGGCTCACCACCACGACTCGTCTCCGCCCAACCACGAAGAATGAGGTAACAAGCGTTTCAATAAGTTTGATCTGAACCTGTGAAATATTGGAAAGTGTGATGGGGATATTTCTCTAGTGGAAAATGAAATTATTTCGATGGAAATCGAAGATAATATGATGTCCTTGAAAATGTTGTTTGGAAGTGTGGGATGATGAAAATACATGGATATGAAATTGCTTAATACGACTATGCCAAAAATGATCAATACTGTTGTGCACACCCCGTTAAGGAAAAATCAGCGAATATGTGATTGGACCTCTATGGGTTTGGATAGATGAAATTCTAAATGATTGAAATTACATGAATTGTGAAACGTGAATTATGAGTGTGATTACTTGATTGCACTATGAAACAACCCCTGTGGGAAATAAGTAAATACTATGGCTTTTGGAAAAGGTTGTGAAGATATGAACCGGGAGACACTATGAGATTATACAATTGCTTTTGTTTAACAGTGAGGCATGATGGCGTTGAATGTGCTGGATATCGAAGCATGATTATGAACTTGTATTGGTTGATATTGAGATTTTCTATTACGTCCACAAAACTGCAAATTTTACTTGAAGAAAATATATGTTGCTTCCATGAAAGACAAAATTTTATGCCTAGGCGGTTAAAATTTCATGACTATGAAACTGTGAAATGCAAAGCATGATACGCGTGTAGTTGTGAGTTGTGATTGTGATACAGATGAGCATGAACTGCATGATTTATGAAATGTTATTCCATGGATGATTGATTGGCTAAGTGTTGCTATTCACATATATTAATGTACGATGTTTGTTATGTTATGGAACACCAAATGATTCATACGAATAAATGTGTTGATTGTGCAATATATGTATGACGTTTATGTGGTGAAAACTCATGACCGATGAAGTACGAGGTATCGTATAGAACCACTATTAAAGTGAAATGTGGAACTTTTGAACCTTGTTGCAAACGTAGGAGCCATATGAAGCTTGAGTTAGGTAATGATCAGATATACGTTAAAGTACGAGGCTTCAAGCTATGCTTGAAATTAAAGAGTGCCTAAGAGATAAGCCAGTTTGAACGTGCTAGAACGAAAGTATATATTTCGAACTTTGGTGTATCCTCACAATGGCGAGATCATGCCTAAGATCTAATAAAACTATGCAGTCTTGTATACCATGCCAAAGTGGCGATGCGACACAAATACGACGACGTTTACGACACCTTAAGACCACGTGTACAACGGCAATGCATTTCGAAAACTACGTAGCATGGCAAGAAGACTTTGAAGATGCGACCATAAAAAATGTTATTAATTTCGACGATACGATGAATCTCAACTTGGAATCCACGATTTCATAGAACGATGTTACCATGTTCAGGCTAGCGAAAAATGTACGAGGGAGTGCGACCCTCGTAGCTAGAATGAACGATTTTTTTTAAATCAACAGTACTTACTTGGATTCTAAGTTCTTTTCGGGACGTTTTGAATAAACGTGAGCCCTTATCTATTTAAACACCTTGGTTGACTCCCAATTTGCAAGTAATGTCCATTATTTTTTTTCCCTATATCGAGTCATGACTCACTTATCTCGAAAGTTTGTGTTTTCCTTTGTAACGTTGGATAGCTTGATTCAGTAGTCTCCTTTGATTCATCATTCATAAGGACAATATTTTGACCTTATGAACTTCCATCATTGAACTTCATTCCTAAGGTTGTTTGCAGTTATGACCTTCAGTATGACCACACCTCCAGACTTGTTTTCTTCAAAGGATGGAATATTCTTCTTGGAACTACTAGCTCACCTCTTTATTTTGTAACCATGTATGTGGCAAGTTCTTTCTTGCAGAGGTGAAATTCTTTTTAGCTCGGTTTCACTACATATATTGCTTCATACTCAATGATTTTTTTTCTTTTCTGCAACACCAAGTTAAGGCTATCATGTTCTCTTCTTTCTTAACGGGTTGATCGTGTTAAATTTCTGAAAAGTTCCATTCACTTTGAGTTGTCTTTAACAAACCCGCAAACCCATTAACGTGGTTTCATCTTTTTCCAATAACATGATGTTGTTGAACCATCATTTGTACTACTTCATGACATTTGTCTATGTATCTAAATCCTGCCGCGACTGATTATTTTAGGCCTTGACATGTTTGAACGATATCATTCATTGCTGTCCGGAATTTTTACAAATTGTGATCTAGCAGTCGGCTATGGAATTTGAGAATTTTTGCAGTTTCATCCTGTTTCCATGACCTATCTCATGTTCTTCCGAATTCTCATCAGAAGTAAATTCTCAAATCTCTATGGGTTTTATTTGATGCCTCTAAACCATTTAATTCTTAGAATGGACGGGTTGAGTCCAATGGAACTCAATCATTACATTGTTGTTCTTGTTTCCCTGATTAATTTTGGAGCCTCCCCGACTAAAGACATCCTTAGCAATGTTGCAACAATTTGAAATCTGTTCATATCCAAGTAAGACTGTTGGGTCAAATTTCGAATCCTTGATGCTAGACGGTAGGGAAATGCAGTAGTCGACTCGGATATACACAAGGGAGAAGTTTCTATAGTCAGACATGCTCAAAAATGACACACCAACCAGAAGCGTCTACATAACCGACGAGATACATATATGAGTGAATGATCGATCGAACGATAAGCGAGTAAAGAATATGAGAAGATGTATTTAAGGTCACCATCGTGCGAGGAAATTGTAGAGGAAGTACAAGCCCCTTCATAGAGTTTATTGCACAAAATAAATATCCTCAACAAGAGAGAACATATGAAAGGTGACGAGAAAGAGCCACGGGACGACGAGACGATCGAGAAAAGAAATGTGTGATAATACCTTGAATATTAGAAAACTGTGTGGGAGTTGGAAGACAAAACGAGGAGAGTTAATAGAAATTTTCTTGGGAGAACTTAAGTTAGTCACTTAAGTTATGGCGATGGGGGATATCGACGTAATTCTAGGAATGGTTTGGTTAACCACGAATTTTTGCGACGATTCGTTGCAAGGAGAGACAATTATCTCTGCAAGCCCCGGGGAAGGTACCCACCATATACTATGGAATCTCGATGAACCGGCGAACATCTATCATCTCCGCGCTCCAAGCTAGTACGATGGTAAGAAAGGGGCGTCCCGCCTATCTTGCCTATGTACAAGGAGATGAGGTAGGAGAAAGGAAAGTGGAAGATGTTGCCGTTGTACGAGAATTTCCCGACATTTTCCCCAAAACTTTGCCTGGACCACCGCCAGATCGACAACTGGAGTTCACAATCGACCTAGAGCCAAGGGTCAGCCCCTGTGTCCAAGGCACCATACCGATTGGAGCCTAAAGAGTTAGAAGAACTCAAGATACAACTTCAAGAGCTTATGGACCTGGGTTTCATTAGGCCCAGTGCCTCACCATGGGGCGCTCCTGTGCTGTTTGTCAAGAAGAAAGATGGGTCGATGAGGATGTGTATCGACTATAGAGAATTGAACAAAACGACCCTAAAAAACAAGTATCCACTGCCGCGGATAGATGACCTATTCGACAAACTTCGAGGAGCTGGAGTATTTTCAAAGATGGACTTGAGGTCGAGATATCATCAACTGAAGGTCCGACAAGAGGATAAGCCTAAGACTGCTTTCCGCACTCGTTATGGCCATTATGAGAGTGTCGTGATGCCAGTTTTCATGGACTTGATGAACCGAGTTTTCCACGAGTATCTTGATAAGTTTGTGTTAGTTTTCATCGACGATATGTTGGTATACTCGAAGAACGAGGAGGAGCATGGATGGCACCTGCGAACGGTGTTGGAGACGTTGTGGAAGAAAAAGGTATATGCCAAGTTTAGTAAGTGTGAGTTCTGGTTGAATTGAGTGAACTTTCTTGGTCATATCGTGAAGGCTGATGGAATTCAAGTGGACCCAGCAAAGGTCGAGGCTGTACAAAATTGAAAATCGCCGAAAACGCTGAGTGAAATCCGCAGTTTCTTCGGATTGGTGGGATACTACCGACGTTTCATCGAGGGATTCTCCAAGATAGCGAGACCCATGACCCAGCAACTTTAGAAGGGGGTAAAAGTTAATTGGACCCCGGAGTGTGAGACAAGTTTTTAACTTTTGAAGGAGAAACTGACCACCGCGCCAATCTTAGCTGTGCCAGAGCTTATAATGAACTACGTGGTCTACACTGACGCTTCGAAAGTGAGACTTGGATGTGTTTTGATGCAAAACAACAAAGTGATTGCCTATGCATTTGAAGCCACACGAGTTGAACTACCCAACCCACGACTTGGAGTTAGCAGCAGTGGTACACGCCTTAAAGATTTGGAGGCATCACCTCTACGGAGTTCGATGCGAGATCTTTACGGACCACAAAAGCCTGAAATTTTTTTTTCCTTCGAGCAAAAGGATTTAAACATGCGACAACGAAGATGGCTTGACTTGATGAAGGACTACGACTGTGGCATCAATTACCACCCTGGCAAGGCAAATGTAGTGGCAGATGCCTTGAGCCGGAAGGGTCATTCCCAACTGGCCACGTTTTTCACCAAAGAAGAAAGCCTGGTCCGCGAGCTTAGTAAGATGCATTCATAAGTGGTGAGAGCACCTGAAATAGTGAAAGCGCGAATCGCCACTTTAGTTGTTGAACCTGATCAAAGGACGAGAATTATTAAAGCACAATGGATGGATGCGAAACTAGAGGAGATTCATGTAGAAGTGCGAACCGGCGAATCTGGAAACTTTAGTGAAGAAGACTCTTACCTTCAAAAGACGACTATGCATACAGGATGCTGAGGAGCTCAAAAACGAAGTGATGAGCGAAGCACATGAGACTCCTTACACCGCCCACCCAGGAAGTGCGAAAATGTACCAAGACTTGAAGAAGTCCTTTTGGTGGAACGGTATGAAGAGGGATATAGCGGCATTTGTAGAGCACTGCTTAGCCTGCCAACAGGTGAAGGCTCTACATCAACGACCCTACGGCAAGTTGCAACCACTAGAAATTCCCGAGTGGAAATGGGAGCACATCGACATGGATTTCATGACGGGTTTTCCAAGGACTCTTAAAGGGAACACCGACATTTGGGTAATTATAGACCGACTCACCTACTGATTCCCGTAACGCATGGATCGAGCAAGCTAGCTCAGATCTACATACAGGAAATAGTGCGACTGTATGGAGTCCCAGTGACGATCACGTCTGACCGTGACCCGAAATTCACATAAAGATTTTGGATCAGCCTACAACGTGAGCTAGGCACTCAACTGAACTTCAGCACAACGTTTCACCCGCAGACGGACAGACAATCCGAAAGAACGATCCAAACCCTCGAGGATATGTTGAGAGCCGTGGTGTTAGACCGAAGAGGAAGTTGGGAGTCCGCACTACCACTAATTGAGTTCGCCTACAACAACAGTGTCCAGGCAACGATAAACATGGCGACGTACGAAGCCTTGTATGGAAGAAAGTGTAGATCGCCGCTCTTTTGGGACGAAGTTGGAGAACGAAGGGTACTTGGACCTGATGCAGTTAAAGAAACGATTAAAATTGTTCGACAAGTTCGTGAAAAGATCAAAGAAGCTCAGGACAGACAAAAGTCGTACGCGGATGTCCGACGAACTGACTTGCAATTTCAAGCGGGCGACAAGGTCTTTCTCAAGGTATCCCTGCCGAAAGAGATAACGCGTTTTGGTGTCAAGGGAAAATTGAAACCGCGATTTATTGGGCCTTATGAAATCCTCGAAGGAGTGGGTCCTATTGCGTACCGACTGGCGCTACCTCCAAGCCTTGGAAACGTGCACAACGTCTTTCATGTGTCGCAGTCACCTCAAATCATCAACTCATTCCGGTATGACGATGCCTCGATCTTAAAAATCCTATGGTAGATTGGCTAAACCATCTCTGCGTTTAGGTGCTAAATTTGTTAAGTTTGACAACTGGTTTAGGATTTTGGTTTAATTATTTTTAGCTTTCATTTTTATGCTTATTTCTATTTGTAGTCGTTAGAGATTGTTTTAAATGTTTGGGTAGGCGCCAGTTATTACATGTATTGTTTTGATTTCGTTAGAGCATCTCCAATAGCGGCGAGCGCGCCGGCTAGTCGATTCTTGGCGCTCGCTGGTCCGCTCGCCGAACCATTGCAGCCGACGAGCGCCAAATCGGCGAAAAAAACGGCGTGCGCTCGCCTATCTCCTGGCCGCCATTGCAGGCGCCAGATCGGCGAGCGAGATTTTTTTTTTGAAACGCTATATATACGCGATCTGCACGTCATTTTCATTTGCACCACTTGTTTTAACGAGTTTTCTCTCTATATTAATTTCTGTACAAGATCAACAACGCGAAATGGAGCACAACAACGAGCCTACTCAAGGGACGAGCGGGTCTCTCTATTTTAATATTATTATTGAATTTTCCCGTATATGTGTCGTAAATGCAGTTGCTTGTCCTGATAATGTGGCAGGAGGAGTTTTAGTGCTGATGATGTGATAGGAGATGATAAGGCTCGTTTCATGCATTGTTTTTTGGTAATATTACATGCTTTTTGGGGGAGATAATGCGCAAATTTGAGCTTAAGTGTGCAGATATTTGCTGGGTCAAGTAGATGCTGCAAATTGACCGAGCAGATGCAAAATGAGCAGAAAATGAGTAAAAAGTGTCAAAAATCCGCTAGGTCAAGGAGAATTATCAGGAGACCAGGAGCGTGAAAAATCTGCCGAACCCAGGAACGCACACAATTACCAGGAGCAGGGAAAATGGAGCAGAGCAGAGCAGATTTAAAAGATCCTATTTTAAGGGTACAAACGTCAAATCATGAGCATACCCTAGGGATTCGAGCTTGAAGCCTCCCTATATAAAGGGACCAACATGAATGAAGAAAAGGAGCGCTTAACGCTATGGTAGTTTAGGTAGGAAGCTCTCGGTAACGCTTAACGCTACCGTTCTCGTAGTTTAGGTAGGAAACTCTCATAGGCGCTTAACGCCACTGCTCTCTTAGCTTAGTTTAGTTTGGTTGCTGATTTCTTAGCTTAGTTCAATGGTTTCGACGGTGGAATTGACGCCTCCGACGTTGGATCCTAGCTTTCTTTACCGTTTTTTAGACGATGTAGTAAGATCTCGAGTTTCATCGGAGGAATTGACGACTCCGCCTTTGGATCTCGACTTATTTGTGGTTTTATTAAGCTTTGGTGTTTACTTTCATGTTGATGATGTTTTTACTTATGTTTCTTGGATGCTTTTCGCAATTGATGGCTTAGATGTTTAGATCCACGATGTTTACATGATTTCCAATAGTTTAGATGTTGAGATCTAGTTGTTCTCATGTTCGATTTCTGAGATATGTTAGTTTAGGTGTTGCATGTAAGGTATATCTGTGTTTATTCTGCTTTCCGCTTGACCCAGGAGAGTAGATCTGTTAGTTCTAGCTTGAATTTCGTGTTTACGAGAGGTTTTGAAGCATGCTCTGTTTTATTTCGTCAATGGTGTTCAATGCTCTGTTTTCACTCTGTTTTAGCTTAGTTACATGAAGAAGATGAAGTGGGAAGTTGGTTAGAGAATCAGATCTGCTTTGCTTTTGCTTTTTGCTTTTACAGTTTCTGTCAGGCTATTTAGGAAAATCTATTCTGCTGCTTTTCTTACAATCTGCTGTTTGGCTGTTTTAGGAAATTTATTTGCTTGACCCAGGAAATTCGGTGAATGTTCCAAAGTTAAATTCAGTTTCGAATCATGCATGCATTTATATTTCAAGCAATTTCTATTCTCTGGACCCAGTAGATAGAATAGATTAGGTTTAATTTCCCAGGTCTAGGAGTTAAAACTCAACACTCTCGTTGCGTGGCAGCAGCCGATCACTTTTCTGAATGTGTCGTAGAAACAATCTTGAGTAGGTCCCTAGTCTCAGTGGTTCGACCCGCTCTTGCCGCTTATACTTTGTAATATTCGTTGCATTAGTGGGAAAATTATAAATCTTGTTGAAAGGGGGAACACGTGCATACGACACACGTGCAAAATTCATCCCTTTAGAGGAGTTTGTGGCTGAGCTATGGCTGAACTATTCTTATTGGAGATGCTCTTATAGAAACTTCTCATTTCAATGTTTAAAGCTATCATGTGTTCATTTTTCTTTGATAGACGAGCGGCTAATGCAAGAAATTGTTAATTTCTATTTCTTTTGTATTTGTAAATGTTTTAGATAGAATGTTTATCATATAACTTTTTGTTGTTATTTTTGTTACAAAATGCTTCTTTGTTTTTTGTATCGTATTAAAAAAAGGTAACTGTGGAAATTTTCTTTGTCAATCGATCCTACAAATATAAAGAAAACAGTTTGTAAAACAATTAGTGTAGTAGCAAGTTTACAATTAGTTAGTATCTTAAGTTGTATTATCATAATAAGTCAAAGATAGAGAAGTTAATATGAGTCTATGCTTCATTGCCACTCCAGTTATTTTTGACCTTGGGTCCTGTGGGCCCATCTGTCCCATAAACTTCATCAATCACCTTCACCAGTTTATCCAATAGTTTCTTCAATTTTCCCAGCAGAAACTTCCTCACCCTCCTCACTTCCGCAGTCGTATCATACTCCTTGGTGGGCCCCCACTTGCTCTCATAACTCAACCACGGCGGCTCGGCCACGGCCTCCGCCTCCCCCTCGGACGCCACCACCACGAACCTTGCCCCAGTATCCACCACCTTGTTGCTCCATGCCCAATCATTCCTTATCCCAAAACCATTCCCGGGCCCCTGCAGATGCAGCCCTGGCTCGTTGTTCCCAGCGTGCCCGTTCCTCGAAGAATACCATGCAAACCTATTCCCGTTTACAAACTGCAGCAGAGAAGCATCAACCCATTTTCCCCCGCTGTGCTGAGAGAAATACACCTTGTCAAGAACCCCATCCCCATTTCTCACTCTCAGCGTCACGTGCTCCCAGTCGCTCACATGCTCCCCGACTCTCCCCAACGACACTCTCTTAATAAACCCTATTTTTGCAGTCGCGTGGCCGTTGAAAGGATAAAACATCCACACCTGAACAATGGCAGACACATATTTTAAAAAAAATCAGCTAATATTTTTAATTTGATAAGTACTAACACATTGTTTTTAAAAAATTACTCACTACATCCACGATAAATTGACATGAGTTAACCTGACAGAGGTTTTAAGAAATGTAGTGAAAATCATGTCTATTACCAAGAGTAGTAAAAAGTGAATTATTCATGCACCTGAATATCTGTGAACATCCCATTCTCAACGCCCGGTTTAAAGTGGACGTACGCCTCAGCACTCGCTAAATCCCCGTGGCTAACCTTATCCCGGCCTCCCTTGTCCGCCGGGAGGTTCAGCCAGTACAAGCCAGCCGGATCACCTCCCTTAGGGAGATTTGCGCCACCTGGCTCGATCCGGACCGGAGTTGACTCCTCCCCTTTCTTATACAGCAAGGCGCCGTTGTTGAAAAACCAATCAACCGAAGAGGGGAGGTAATCTTCGTCGGGGTGGAGATAAAGATACGGAGCGTAGGCTCGGAACAAGTCTTCCATTTGGGTTCGGGTTAGCGGTGTGTGGATCGGGAGAGGATTGGAAGCTGCTCTTCTCAATAATATCAACAAATATGTAAAAAGAAGCATAGACAATGCAAATGAATCCTTTTTCATGATCACCATACCTCAAAAATTGTTTACGTTTCTGTTTACTAACCAACCTCACTAACTCTACTATTTATATCTTTGATACTAAGAAGAGGAGTTATGATTGTGAAATTTGGATATAATGATTCTAGATCATAAAATCTATTATTTAATTCGTCCCAACATTGTAATCAGCCTCCTCTTACTCAAACATACATCAAGAAGATCTGAAGTTGTGATTATGAACTTAGCCTAATATAATATTTTAGTTATTTACTGAAAATAATAACCTGATTCTTAATAATTGTATTAGATGGGAACATTAAAATTTAGCTGATCCATCCGATAAAAATGGTAATTTATCAATTTGACATGAAAAATAAGATCATATTAGACGGATTGAGCATTTATGATATTATAAAGAAATTTTCAGAAATTTATGTATTTTCTAATATATTTTAATTATAGTTTATGGCCCAAATTGTGGGAATGAAAAAGAAGATCTTGATAGACGGAGGGAGCATTTATGATTAACATAAAGAAATTTACAGAAAATTTATATTTTCTAAAATATTTTAATTATAGTTTATAGCCCAAAATTTGGGACAATTTGTAAAAGGCAGTGGTGTTCAAGTTGATAGTTCCGTCAATTTTAACTCACTAATGCAAACTTGTGGTTATGTTATGAGTTGACGGATTGGAATTCACACTTTGATAAAGCGAAGGGAGGGATTTTACAAAACACAATCTTATTTTCTTCCCGTATTTAAGTTAATTTTTGGGATATTTATTTGTAAATATACAAACTTTATGTTTTTAATTTTTTCCCCCAAATTTGTAGTACTCGTACTTTTTAATTTGAATATATTAATTTTGAGTTTTTATGAGTTTTCACTCAATGGAAAATTCCGATCAAATCAAAGTTAACGTTGAATACATTTGACATATTATTATCTACATGGTGCAATGTTAAGGTGACGGGCGGATCCAGACCCCAAAAATGACATGGGTGGAATTTAATATTTAAATATTAAATATTTAATTTAATATTATTTTTAGTAATAAAATAAATAATTTTATATTATTATTTAAGTAGCACTAGCTTCATTAATAAAATATAAACATGCATTAGCTTTCAAATATATATTATTCTTTTAAAAATATAAAATTATTTTAAATATTTTATACATTCAAAATCATCGTAAATATTATATACAAAAGTGATACAAGTAGAGTAGTAAATATTTAGATTTCAAAATATTTAAAATGTTCATTTTGTTACATAGAGAATAATTAAGATGCATGGATCACTAATTATAAATACTTTAGGACAAAAAGACATTGACACTAGATTAAAAATGATTTTAACTAAAGAATAAATATAACAACATAATGCAAATTGGTAAAAGTTTAGATTTCATAAAGTATTTAAAGGAATTATTTTGATAATAAGAAGAAATATGAATTGATAAAATTAAAAAGTAACAAATGGAAAAAATATGTTCTTGTTGAGGTTGAACCTTAGACCTCTTAGTTAAAAATCGAATAACCAAATCATTGGACTACTCATTTTATATGACATTATTAAAAACAAATACATTTCTACGCTCTAATTTAATATTACATGTTATTAGCATGCAAATTTACGAACTTACGGGTTTTTTTTTTTCTCAATGGACTTTCTTTTTCAGTTTAAATACATGAATTATGGGATTATATTTTTTCCCGAGAGAACAAGTTGAATCAAAAATATTTTTTTTTTGAATAACTCTAATTTAGCATTTTTCTCAATTTTAATGTTTAGTTTTTTAGATACTCCCTTCGTCTCACTTAAGATATCCGTTTCTCCTTTTTTATTTGTTCAAATCAAGATGTCCACTTTCAATATTTGGAAATTATTCCTCTCTCTTCTTTCTCCTCATTAAAATATTCAATCACATTTTTCACTCAACTTTATGGTATGCTTGAATTTCGCACTGTTTTAAGGTCATTATTTGGTCCGTTTGGAGTGTCAAAGTCGCATTACATGTCCATTATTTACATATATTTTATCTATTTTTGTATTCTGGCGTGTTTTGTGAGAAATTTGCATAGAGCCTAAAAAGATAGCAAAAAGTCGAAGTTGGAAGCCTGAAGCTTTCGAGTCAGCCAGCAGTCCGCTGGAATCTAGCCAACGACCGCTAGAGATGCCCACCGGTTCCGGCGGTTAACCGGCGAACCGGAACCGTGGCAATTTTCCCGAACCGGAACCGTCGCAATTCGGGTCGCGGACCGGTTCAGGTTCAAGATATTTCGAACCGGAACCATCGCCGAACCGGAGGTTCGGGACGGTTCGGAACAGCCGGTTAACCGGCGGAACCGCCGGTTCAGGCGCGTTTATCAAGGCATTAGGGATGGGGCCGACGGCGGCAGCTTTTCCGCTGCAAAACCGGCCGGTTCCGGCGGTTTTTGGGCTGTTAACCGTGAAAACCGGCTGTTAACCGCCGGTTCAGTGGCTTCCGGTGGCGGCGCGAGAAACGAGGAGACATGGCGCAGCTTTTGCAGACGGTTTGTCGACCGAACCGGCGGTTTTGTCCCGGAAACCGGCGGTTCCGGCGGTTTTCCGCCCAAACCGCCGGTTTTTTCGAAAATTAAAAATATATTTTTTTTTATTTCAGATTTGAAATTCGAATTCTTCCATTTCCCCCCCCCCCCCCCCCCCCATTTTTATCTATAAATACCCCCCTCTATCATCATTTACATTCACTCCACTCTTGTGTTAATAAGAGTTTCTCTCTTCAATCTCCCAATTCTCTCTGTTTGTCTCCAATTTCTCATTTGTGCTATTGTGCTTCCATTTAATTACTCAAGTGTTACTCTTATTATTACGCATTGTCATACACTTATACTTGTTCCCGTAATTCTATAAGTTGTCTTTCTTTCTCAATTGCTAAAACAAAAAATATATATATATTATTCCATATTTCTATATTTCTACATAGCAATATGTCTTCATCTCGAGAAGGTCATGTTGATAAGGGAAAGGGAAAGTCCAAGAGGCCATCTCGGCGATCCGTTATTGATGAAATTTCTCAAATGAACATGGATGCGTGGCAGGTTAATATTTATTATCTACTAATTTAATTAATTTTGAATTACATTACATTATTGTTCATAATTTTATTTGAAATTTACAATACAAATATTATTTTGTAGACTCGAGAAGATCAAGATGTGGCACATGCTATTGCTCTCTCTCGCTCTCAATCCCAAGGCGATGCTTATGTTGGTACCGGTAGTGGTGCTCCCGGTCGCGGTGCCTATTCTCAACAAATTCCAACCCCTGTGAATGTTGATGAAGACGACGATGATGATGATGACGACGAGGAGGAGGGGGAGGAGGTAGAAGAGGTTCAAGAAATGCCACCCCCACCACCACCAATGAGTCGCTTTTAAAAATGCCACTGTTGAGTTATCCGGTGTTTATTATCCTACTTCTCTGCGCGTTTTGGAGCATTGCATGTATGTGGCAATTGGTTTTAAAACATGTGTGAAAAATACTCAATTCATTGAGTTGAGGGCAATTTTGTTTTATATGGTTGAAAAGTGGTTAAAATATTTTGCCCGTATTCCAAATGTGTTTTTGATTGCAAAATGCTTGGATCCAAAGTGGAAGTTGCATGGTGTTTATAAAATTTTAGACATGTACTATGGTTGTTTGCACGATTTGGATTTTTCTCAACTCCGCGAAATGGGCTTGACAAGAGGAGAATGCTTCGAACTAAGTATTCCGGATGTTGATGAAATCAAACTAAGGTTAGATAGTGCACTTCGTGCTCTCTATGCGGAATATGAAATGCGCTATAACACCGCTCACCAGGTACGTGCTCCTCCTAGTCCTTCCACATTTGATTTTGGTGGCGGGGAGTTTAGCAATGTCATGATTGATCCAGACGTAGTATCACAATTGCAAGATCTATACGGTACTATAACCAATAGGACTAGAGCGACTAGTGAGTTAGATATATATTTGGAATCGCGCTCTATTTTTCAAGATGTAGGTCCTCCAACTCAACAAATTGACGTCCTTAATTGGTGGGGAACACATGACAAAGAGTTTTCGATACTATCCATCATGGCTAAGGAGATTTTCGCCGTTCCCGCTTCCACCGTCGCCGTTGAGCAAGCTTTTAGTGTCGGCGGTTGTGTCCTAGACGACAATAGGAGCAATCTCTCCGCCAAGAACATGGAAGCCACTATGCTACTTGATGATTGGGAAAAGGCGGACATGAGAGCACAAGAGTCGGATTTCGACTTTCGTGTAGAGAGTGATGGTGAAGAATTTTCCTCCGATGGCGATGACGAGGTCAGAAGCGAGAGCACTCAACAATAGCAATGACGGGGGGCGGTGAACGGCGAGCACGACCGACCAAATAGGTAAGCAAGGTAAGAGAACTACATGGGCTTTGATTCCTCAATAAAATTGTGGATACATAGGCAACTCAAATTAAATTTGAAAAGTTTAACTTTGAAAGTTTAAGCTGAGCTCAAGCCATTTTCAAATTTTTCCCCCCATTTCATGTTTTTTTTATTTAAGTTCCGAGTCCGACGACACTTGTAAATTATATTACATTGTTGTATGTTGTATACTTGTAGTTGTAGTTGTAGTTGTAGTTGTAGTTGTAGATGTATATGTATTGTAAATTGTAATGTATCGTTGTCCGTTACAACTTACAACTTACAACTCAAACTCAATAAAATTGATATCATTTTCTCCTTATTCGTCGTATTTCTATTTGAATTATACATTGTCTTGTTCCAATTTGTTGTATAAATCCAAATTTCAATTAAAAAAAAAATAATCGAACCGCGAAACCGCCGGTTCCGAACCGGAACCGGAACTGTGAAATAGCCTCACGGTCCGGTTCCGGTTCCGCCTTCGACCAAACCGGAACCGGCGGTTCCGAACCGGAATCGTCCGGTTCCGAACCATGGGCAACAGTAACGACCGTTGCCTATATAGCGATCCACTTCGAAAAATTGAGTTGAACAAGAGAACATGGCCAGCGACCGCCGGAGTGTGCGCAGCGACCGCTGATTTGGATCCAGAAGCTATGGAATGCTGGCCAACGATCGCTGAACATTGTGCAGCAGCCCGCTGAAAAAACGCAGTGCACAGAAATTGCCATATTTTCTCTCCAAGACTTATCATACCATACTGAAGATTTACTATATCATTGTACACGACTTGGAGGCTATATATATCCCCTAACGCTTCATCAAAGGAACCTTTCGTTGCATACTACACCAGAGCATAATATTTGAGAGTTCCTTCCACTATTCATCATTGTTCAAGGAGTTTGAAGCGTGGAATCAAGAGGAGATCAAGGCTACGAGATTCAATCTTTCGGTTTTATTATCTTAGTACTTATAATTTCTATGTTTTCCCTACAAACTATGGGTTTAGTATATTTCATTATGAGTAGCTAAATTCATAGAATTCTAGGGATGTATGACTTTGGTTTATACAGTTCTTATTTATTTAATATCCGTTTTGTTCATTACTTGCTTCAAGTTTAAGTGTGGATAATGCTTCATATTTGAGTGACATATTCTATATTGATTTATTGACTTGTAAAGTAATCGAGAGAGGATTTGCATGTTAGAAGAGCTTAGTTGATGCTACAATTATTTCCCCTTAAAACAGTACTTTTAATTGAGAGCAAACAATAGGAGTAGGTGCTTTTGGGAGTTAAAAATCTATGATTAACGAACCTAGTGTAAGTGATCTACTTTGTGCCGCATGGGCAATATTTATGTGACTCGTTCTAGTAAAGTATGAATTGTGCTAGGGTATTGAGCTGGAACTTGTATAAACCATAACTGTGAAAGCACATCCCTGAAATTCTCTTATCTCATCTGTTATTTCTATGTGTTTTATCTACAATTTTTTATTTGCTTACTTTATTTTACAAGTTTTTAGTTTTCAAAATCAAAATCTTTTGTGTTTCCAAATAGTGAAAGAAGCTTACTAAAAGATAGTCAGTTTGTGCTCGTTTTTCCTGTGTTCGATATCCGGTACTAACTATTAGCTATACTAGATCTACTCTGTATACTTGCAAGCTTATTTAGTGCTAATAAAAAGCGCATTACTTTATCGTACTCAACTACTACACCTAAAATCTCGTGTCATTTAAGAATGTGGACATCTTGAATGGGACGGAGAGAATAATTTCTTTTTAATTATATTGGACTATTTATTATATTTTGGAAAAAATTAGAAAAAACCTCAAAGTTCATGTATTTAGATTTAATAATAAATTATTAGAGAATTTACTGGTAAATAACATCTTGTTATTTTATTTTTTTAAATTCAGACCATTTTTGTATGTTTTTAGTTCAAACTATTTTTACAAATAACTCCAAAATTATTTCTTTTTATCCATTTAATACAGACTACATCTTTAATACATGGTTTGCGATTTTGAGAAGCTTCATATAGTAATTAGACAAAGCATTGGCATTGTCTGCAAATAATTGGTGATTTTGAGAGAGTTTCACTACAAGAATAAGTTTAAAAAATGCCAATAATTGGTGATTTTGAGAGAGTTTCACTACAAGAATAAGTTAAAAGAATAAAGAAAAGTTAATAATTTAACGTGGCTAGAATTTTTTACGCAAACCCCATAAGGCCATCCACAACCTTAGCCCGGATTCAGGCCCCAAGTGTAACGCCCCACTTTTCGAACCCTAAGACGTTTGCATTAATTACTTTGATTGCCGCAATTAAATGACGAATTGTTATGTATTTGCGTTGGTGACCTAATTTTGATTTGACCGAGTCAAATTCGTTGATTGATGACGTGGCCTTAATTAATTGATGCGGAATGAAATATATTGCCGTAAATTATATTTTATTTCGGGGAGTGAGATTTAAATAGAATCATCAATTTTCATCTTGCCTTTTTGTTTAAAATTTTCGACCACTATGAATTGTTGGAGAGGAATTCTATTTTTCCTGGATTAAATTAATTGCTTGGGATAATTATCCAAATTAAATCCAAAGCCAATTATTCTTTATTTCCTCCATGGAAATTTCGACCCCTACGACTTGTCCATGGAGATTTTCGAAATCTCCTAATTTTTGGGAGTGGAGGAATTAAATATTATATAATTGATTCCTTACTTATTTCTTTCCATGAATAAATAATAAATATTCTAGCCAATCTTGCCTACTTTATTCCATTAGAGAATTGGAAAATTTTCCTTGTGGGAGGGGCTAAAATCACACGCCTATTTCCATATTGTGGGAGGATTTGTTATTAATCTTTCTGCTCCGTATTATTTTATTCTACTCCGTGAAATACCAAATAAAATCATAGGCTAATTAATTAGCCATGATTTTCAAAAATCTCACATTACTCCTCCCCAAATTCACGTTAATTCCCTCCCCTAAATCTCCCCTAATCTCTTTCAAATATTCATGCAATTAATTCTCCAAATGTTCCAAATTATTTGAGAGCCTATTCTAATCCTATAAATAGGAAGGGAAGACTAAACCCAAAACCTAAACCTAGCCCCCAAACTCACGTCTCTCTCTCCCTCCACACGCCCATCTCCCCTCTCCAATCCTCTCCACTTGTTCTTCTACTCCACTCTTCCATTCTTGTCAAGAGTTGTTGAAGAATCGGGATTTATATTTGTTCTACCGATCGTTTTGATCAAAGAAGGTACAATCAAACCTCTATTCTTCATCCTCTCCATCCCAACTTTTCTTTTGTTTCCCTCATGCATCTAGTGAGTGTAGGGATTTCAAATCTAAGGGTTTAATCGATGGGGAAACTTGTGTTTGTATGTGTGTATGCATTTTGAATGCAATTTCGTGAAGTCTAAATAAATCATTGGTGAATGATGTGTGATTATATGCAACCATGAGTATGAAGGCTCTTTTAAGCATATGTGTGTGTTAGAAGCATGAAAAGGTTGTTTTTGAATGAATGGGGATAGAACCCTAATTAAAATTTTGAAACATGAAAAACTGTGAGTTCGGACAGTAGGTTCCGACGCATTTTTAACCCACCAAATGAACTCCATTTTGCCGATTCTTTTTTCTGAGTAAACTTCATGGTGTCTTCTGTGTTGTGTATGAATTTCAACCTATTTGGACGAAAGATGAATTTTTGGTGAATTTTTGAAGTTAACTGCGCAGTACTGCCCAAAAATGTTTTCCCGACCAGTAGGTTACGCTTTCAATTCGACCGACCTAAAAAGGTTATTTTGATGTGATTTTTAAACTGTAAGTTATTTGATGAGTCTACTGTAGTGTGGTAAAATTTTAGCCCCAACGGAAGTCGTGCAAATTTTTAATGATTTTTACAAAATGATGTCGCAGTGCTGTCAGATTTCTATCTTTACAAAAGCAACTATGTTGTTATGTGAAAAGATGTACATGATTTATATAAATGCTTAAGAACCACTCTATGATGAAGTGATGTGTTATTCAAGGATGTATGCTATGGTGTGTTTCCTTTTGTCGATGGGGATAAAGGAAAAACGTGGGGACATGCATAATTATGAGTCAATGTTTGTGACTGATTGGTGATACATGCTATTATCAAAGGTGATAACTCGTGCATGAAGCGTGATAACAAAGGGAAAGAAGTACTTAAGGTCTAAACGGTCGAGGTGGGCTTTCTTTTAACTACGGACCATGTCCTAATTATTTTATCGATGGAAATCACTATGTTTATCATGCCGTGATTTGTTTTAACGTGCCTATCTGATGTGGCTTTTGCCACTATTATTTAAATCGAATTCGGATCCTCGTAGGGCCGCAAACCCTACTTGGATTAGTGTACACCTATGGTAGATCGTATGCTAGCGTACGGGCTGGCCGGTCTAGTGACCTGGTTTGCGGCCGCATTCCTTGTCATGTAATGGCAGATATGGCTAACGACTATGGGAAAATGACTGATCAGTCTACTTTTACAATGGGAAATGATTTTGAGTGCCTCGGGCCTTTCTAAAGCTAAACCCCGATGGTTACTTACGTATGGCATGATAAATAACAATTTTTATGAAAATGTTTTCGGCATAAGTCCACTGAGTATTTTTATAAGTACTCAGCCCTGCATGTGTTCTCCTTATGTGCAGGTTGAGCGGCGACGAGCAGTTGGCGGTGTTGAGCAAACTAAACAAATTGATAGTGTTGTCTTGAAACTCCGAGTGTCGTCGTGTCTTCACACATGACTTCACTATTTCTCTTGGTCGTTTCCGCTGCGATATTTCTTTTACTTATTAGCTATTGAGCTTGAACTTGAATTTGTTCGGTTATTGGTATTTTAAAGTCTTGTTGGATAATGTCAAACTCTTAATCTTTTCCTTGAATATTAATTTCCGGCCCAACTCATTATTTAAACCCGAGTCTTCATCTTGTTTTATACTTAATTACTCATTTAATATGTTGGTCAAACCTTTTTGATGAAACCCTAGCCTATTTTCCTTGTTATATTTAAGTCTGTTTAAGTCGCGATCGCCACATTTATAATACCCTAGTAGGGCGGTCGTGACACCAAGTCCCCTCCACGTTATCATTCTCCTAAATTTGAGTATCAGACCACAACTCCTCTAACCATGCAAGCCCCATCACAGGCCACAACTTTTAAATTGCACTATTCATTGTTCAGTTGAAAAAAAATTTACAAATCCTAGAAAAATAAAATTACAAATCCTAGAATTTTTTTTACAAATCCTAGAAAATAAAAATACAAGTCATAAAAATACTCATTTGTGCGCGAAGGTAGGCGATCATCTCATGGTGCAACTCGAGCTCGAATTCCGACTTTGTCGAGGTATCCCTCGATGTCAACTCCGTCAGCTGGCCCATCCGCAAGATAATACTCATATTCGACATAGAGTCGGATATCTTATCCAGAGAAGGATTGGGCGGCGGCGACGGCATAGTGGGGTAGCTTGTAGCGGTTGCCTTCCCCTTCGCTTTCCTCTTTTCCGCCTTTGTTCCCATCGGACGGCTTAGAGTACCAGGGGATGTGAGGAAGACGTCGTCGTCTGTCACATTGAGGTCGATTGGTGGACCTCCTTCGCTCGAAGAGTAGTGTCCGGCGGCGGAAACTTTGTGTTGCGACCACATCTCCCTAGTACTAATGAGCGTAGCTATTTCGTGACTAAAAATACTCTCATCAATCATGAAGTAAACATAAGAGCAATAAATCAACCCGAGGTAATAGTTTCGAAGGTGAATGGGTGAATAGACAAAAGAGAATCAGAGTATCAAGACTAAATTCATATATTCCTAGAACATAGTTCTATTGCAGCGGAAGAGTCCAAGACAAAATAGTATGTATGAAGACATACTACTTTGGGTTACCTAACTACTTATTAATAGTCATTTCCCAACACCTTCGCCTCTTCGTTCATGTTCAACCTGCACATTAGAAAAGAAACGTGCAGAGCTGAGTACTTGATATACTCAGTGAGCATAGTGCCAAAAATAAGTTCCTTTTTAATTTGTCAGCCACAGTTGAGTGAACACGGGGTTTTCATTTTAAAAGACCCGAGTCACTAAATCTCTTTCATTTCTTAAAATTAATTGCGCAATCACATAAACATAGATACCATATCTGAACGTATGTGAACCGAGAATGTGGCAACATTCCACGACGGCCACTGGACCGGCCAACTCGAAAGTTAGCTCACGATCCCCATATGTGTACACAGCCGAGTAGGGTTTGTGGCCCTACTGGGACCCGAATTCGATTTAACATGATTGGCATAGCCAAGCAGATAGGTAATCGTAAAAGCAAAAACATGACATGACAAACATGTTTAGAAAAGTTTCACATATTCATACTGAAAACCACATTTTGAAAAGAATGTCCACCTTAAAAGCTTAATTCCTTAGTCGAAAATTTCCTTGACTTGGTCTTACTCGACGTGCGAAGACGTCCATTTAAAATAAAGTAAATACCTTTAATTAGACTTAAAGAAGTAAAAAAAAAAAACTTAAACGTGTATGCAACCTAAGTGCATGATCATTTTATTCTTTCTCTTATTCTTTGATTAATTAATTAAATCGAGAGATTTAATTTATTGTGTTCAAGAAATTATTCATTTAACTTTGGGAGCATTATTTTTTCCCCGTGTATCTTGTTTGGGCACTAAAATAAATCCGAAATTTAATTCTATCATCTCGGGATTTAATTAGCGAAGCATCACTTAACATTAAATACTTGATCGAGCAACTTAGGAGGACCCATGATTTAATTAGACACTATAGGCCCAACTAGAAAAAAAATTAGTTCATTCCTTCCTTTAATGATTCTTGGTCCAAGCTCTTTCTTTATTCTAATTATTGGCCCAATCATCAAATTAATTCTTCGGGCCCAAACACATAAACTAACTTAAAAAGGCAAAGGCCCAAAACCAATTTAATAGTTGGCCCAAGTACTTAAAAAAAAGTCAACACATATCGGCCGACTCCTTTCCCCAAATCACTTCTCAAAATTCCCAATTTGGGGAAGATCAAATCCCTAATCGGAAATCCGTTGCTCCTCTTCTCTCCCGCGTCGGCTGTTACGATCTTACGCCGCGATCGACCTATCTTAGCTCGTCACTGCCGAACTCAGTGACTTCTTCGTGGTCGGCCTATCTTAGCTCGTCACTGCCGAGCTCAGTGACCTCTTCTCGGTCTTCCTCTCTTAGTTCGGCGTTGCCGAACTCAGCGATAAAACGCAGATCTCAACACTTGAATGATCAATAGAATGGATTGCATTAACAATGATAATGTTCTACAATCGAAATAGAAGCAAAGAGGAGCTCGCGATCCACGATCGGAGCTTAACAAACATACAACTCACAATATTCACGACAAACCAAAAGAGAGCGGCTACGGCTATATTTATACTCTGCCTCTTAGCTCATCTTCACTTCACTTCTCCTCCGCATGAGCTGTCATCCCCGTGCCTCCTTCTCATTGGTCAGCAACACGTCACTGCCTCCTTCCTATTGGTCCATGCCAGTTCATTACTAATGCCACGTCACTAACTACACAATATTGCATGTGTGTCTCGTGCTCACGTTGCATGCATGAGCTACTTATAGTATTTATAGTAATGCATGCAACAATACCCCCTTCTTAGGGTTCCTTGTCCTCAAGGAACCAGGGAAATCGAGCCTGAATTACATCAGCGAACTCCCAGGAAGCATCGGCCGGTGACTTCCCTTCCCAATGGATGAGCCACTTGGTTACTGCACGATTCTGTCTTTTTACCATTTTCCTATCCAAAATGGCTTGAGGAATGGCATCATTTATATATGACACATCCGGTAATTCAATGATAGGGCCGGATGGTGGAGAAGCCGGCTTTAATAGCGAAACATGGAACACGTTGTGGATTGTGGCCGAAGATGGTAAATTGAGCTTGTATGCCACTGCACCAATTCTATCTAGAACCTGATAAGGCCCAAAGTACTTAGGCTCGAATTTGTGATGCTTTCCTCTGATAGATTTCTGCTTATACTCTCTCAGCTTCAACCAAACCCATTCTCCTATTTCAAACTCTTTATCAGTTCGATGTTGATCCACTTGCCTCTTCATTCGGTCAGCCGTTTTCTGAATATTTCTCTTGAGTATAGCAAGCATATCTTCTCTGTCTCTCAAAGCTAAATCCACTGCCTCAACATTTGAGTCACCTGGCAGATAGGGTACATGCAGGGGGGGTTCAAACCCATACAGTGCTTCAAAAGGAGTCATTTGAATACTAGAATGATAGGTAGTGTTGTACCAATATTCGGCTAACCCCAACCATTGTGACCAAGTATGTGGCTTTTCACCCATGGCACACCGCAGATAGCATTGCAAGCTTTTATTTACTATCTCGGTTTGTCCATCAGTTTCTGGATGATAGGCCGTGGAGTAGAGCAGCTCAACACCCAATAAACTCATAAATTCCTTCCAGAAACTCCCCACAAAAATAGCCCCCCTATCACTCACAATCTTCATAGGCATTCCATGGAGCTTAAAAACTGAATCCATGAATATCTCAGCCACTTTCTTTGCTGTGAAGGGATGAGATAGGGCCATAAAATGTGCATATTTACTCAACCTATCAACCACCACAAATATAGTATCATAGCCTTGAGAACTTGGTAAAGCTTCAATAAAATCCATTGAAATATCTGTAAAGATTGCAGCAGGTATGGGAAGCGGTTGTAGTAAACCAGCTGGGGAAGTGTTACTTGGTTTATATCTCTGGCAAGTGATACACATTCTGACAAATTCCTTAACATCCTTCCTCAATTTTGGCCAATACACTATAGCAGATATTCTCTTGAAAGTTCCCAATACTCCAGAATGGCCAGCCAAAGCAGATCCATGGAAGATGGACAAAATCTGAGCCTTTAAATTCAAGTCATTTCCCACCATCAGCTTCCCTTTTCTTCTTAGCTCTTCATTGATCCAAGTGAATTTGGGATGGAGATCTGTATTCTGCTGTTTCTCTTTTATCAACTTCTGTATCAGAGGATCCTTTTTCCATGAATCCTTAATCTTTGCAATTAACTCCAGAGGAATTACAAGGGAAGTCAGTGCATAGGTCATCACCTCAGGTACCCTGGATAATGCATCAGCTGCTGAATTCTCACTGCCCTTTCTATATCTGATCTCATACTCAAATTGCATTAGCTTAGTCATCCAAGCTTGTTGAGTAGGAGTAGTCAGTTTTTGCTCTATCAAGTACTTAAGACTTTGATGATCAGTTAAGATAACAAACTTCTTGCTCTGTAAGTAGTGACACCATTTCTTGATGGCCATCAAAATGGCTAACAATTCCTTTTCATACACTGATAAATTCTGATATTTAGGAGATAGAGACTTGCTGATGAAGGCTATAGGATGCTTATCTTGCATCAACACAGCTCCAATCCCAATCCCAGATGCATCAGTCTCCACTATAAACTCTTTAGAAAAATCAGGCAAGGCTAGCACAGGAGCAGTAATCATGGCTGATTTAAGTTTCTCAAAGGCTTCTTGTGCCTCCGGGGTCCATCTGAATAAGTTTCCCTTGATCACATCAATCAGTGGCCTAGATATCACTCCATAATTATGCACAAACCTTCTGTAATATCCAGTTAACCCCAAGAAGCTTCTCACCTGCTTGACATTTTTAGGTTGAGGCCACTGCTTAACTGCCTCTATCTTTCCTTCATCAGTGGAGACCCCCTTATCAGATATAACATGGCCCAGATATTCTACTTTTCTACACCCAAAAGTGCATTTACTTCTTTTAGCTAGCAAGCTGTTCTTTCTCATCAGTTCCATAACCAACCTTAGATGATGTTCATGATCTTCTTGGCTGTTACTGTAAATGAGGATATCATCAAAGAAAACCAATATGAATCTTCTCAAGTAACCTCTAAAGATGGTATTCATCAAGTTTTGGAAGGTAGCTGGAGCATTTGTCAAGCCAAATGGCATGACTAGAAACTCATAATGCCCTGAGTGAGTCCTGAAAGCAGTCTTATAGATATCCTCAGGCTTCATTCTCACTTGCCAATAGCCGGATCTGAGATCTATTTTAGAAAACCAGGCTGCTCTTCCCAACTCATCCAACAGCTCTTCTATCACTGGTATGGGATATTTATCTTTAACAGTTATAGCATTTAGAGCTCTATAATCCACACACATCCTCCATGTGGAATCTTTCTTCTTAACTAACACAATAGAGCTTGCAAAAGGGCTCTCACTATGCCTTATAACTCCAGCCTTCAACATTTCATCAATCATAGTCTCAATTACATCCTTTTGATGTGCAGCATATTTATAAGGCCTCATGTTTACTGCATCAGCACCATCTTTCAATATTATTTTGTGATCATGCTCTCTCTGAGGAGGCAATGTTCTAGGCTCCTCAAATATTTCAGTATACTCTTCAAGAATCAATTGTAGGCTTGGCCAAATCTCTTCCACACTGAGCTCGTAGCAACAGCTTAAATCAATCTCAACCTCTGGTATCCACTGATTCAGTTTCCTTCCATTCACATCTTCCTCTCCTGGATTCAGTATATGCAGGAAATTTAATTGTTCAGCTTTTGGTGACCATCTCTCCCCTTGCAGCTTCACTTCTTCACCATTAATTTTGAAAACCATACTGAGATTATTGAAATTCCACTGAATCTCACCCAAGGTAGACAACCATTCTCCCCCCAAAATGAGATCATAAGTTTCTAAGGTTATGAGATAAACTTCTGCTTGAAACTGAGATCCTTGCATCTCCCACTCCAATCTGCTACACTTCTGATTACACTGTAGGATTTGCCCATTTGCCACTTCCACAGCTTTTGAAGTAACAGGAAGCAGCTTGCAATTAAGTTTCTGTGCTACTTTAGCACTTAAAAAATTATGAGTGCTGCCAGTGTCTATCAAGATTCTTATGATCTTCTTCTGACATCTGCCCTTAATCCTCATTACTTGAGGCCCTTCCTTTCCCCAGACCGCATGTAATGAGAGCTGTAACTCAGATATCTCCTCTACTTCTTCTTCATCAGTTTTCTCTTCTACCTCACCATTCTCTACTTCTCCTACTTCCAGTAACTGAACCACATAAGATCTCCTTTTGCTGCACTGGTGGTTTGGGGTAAACTTCTCAGTGCACCAAAAGCATTCTTTTCTTGCTCTCTTCTCATCCATTTCCTTAGGAGTTAAGTTTGTGCTAGCTCTCACTCCTCCAAACTTGTTACTCTCTTTGTTACCTCCACTCCAATTACTCACGGTTCCAACCTTATTAGTAGCAGTTACAGACATAGGCTTGCTACTGGAGTAGTAGCTACTGTTAGCTTGCACATGGTTTTGATTAACCTTAGCCTTAACACCTAAAGCTCTAACAGTAAGCTCTTGCAATTTAGCTAGAGAGTAAGCTTCAGACAATGCCTTAGGTCTAAACATACGCACAGGCATTTGCAATTCATCAATTAGACCAGATAAAAAGAAGCTCAATGCTTGATCCTCTCTAATTCCAGCTCTAGGATATAATTCATCAAACTTATCCATGTAATCTTGTAGCGTACCTTTTTGTTTGAGGTTCCTGAGATCAGCCAATGGATCCTCATATGCGTGAGCACCAAAGCGAGCAGCTAGGGAGGAGCTATAACACGGCCAGTCAGCGTATGCCATATTTCCATGTAAGCTCTCAAAACCTCGATGCCACAGCAATGCCTTCCCTTCCAAATGGATCGCAGCTACTCTAACCTTCTCTTCCTCTGGCACTTTGGCTACTTGGAAGAAGTATTCAGCTCGCATCATCCACCCTTCAAAACCGTCACCATCAAACTTAGGAAATTCATACCGCGTTGATCTTCCCCAATCGGTTCCATTTTCATACCGATTTCCTCCCCTACTACCCTCGCCAGTTTCCATTTCCTTATATTTCTGATTTTGCAAGTTAATCGCCGCAATTGATTGCGTCAATTCCAGAATTTTGCGTTCATGCTCTTCTCGCATCTCATGCATTCTCTGCTCCATCATCTCCATCATCTTCTTCTCCATTTCTGCTCCTCGAGTCACCGTTCCGACGTCCGGAGATCGATTGCTCTGAATACCAATTGTTACGATCTTACGCCGCGATCGACCTATCTTAGCTCGTCACTGCCGAACTCAGTGACTTCTTCGTGGTCGGCCTATCTTAGCTCGTCACTGCCGAGCTCAGTGACCTCTTCTCGGTCTTCCTCTCTTAGTTCGGCGTTGCCGAACTCAGCGATAAAACGCAGATCTCAACACTTGAATGATCAATAGAATGGATTGCATTAACAATGATAATGTTCTACAATCGAAATAGAAGCAAAGAGGAGCTCGCGATCCACGATCGGAGCTTAACAAACATACAACTCACAATATTCACGACAAACCAAAAGAGAGCGGCTACGGCTATATTTATACTCTGCCTCTTAGCTCATCTTCACTTCACTTCTCCTCCGCATGAGCTGTCATCCCCGTGCCTCCTTCTCATTGGTCAGCAACACGTCACTGCCTCCTTCCTATTGGTCCATGCCAGTTCATTACTAATGCCACGTCACTAACTACACAATATTGCATGTGTGTCTCGTGCTCACGTTGCATGCATGAGCTACTTATAGTATTTATAGTAATGCATGCAACATCGGCACGTCACTCCGGTCAGCGCCCTTGCACCGCCGGCGTTTCTCCTCAGCGTCTCGCGTCGCCGGAGATTATCTACCCCTCTCTTTCTCTCGGCTGCAACACTGGGCAGCCGCTCCGTGACTGCCCTCTCTACTCCGACAACACGCAGCACCGCTACCGCCGGGCATGCACAGGCAGCGGTCTCGCCGCTGTTGCCTCTCTGCACTTACCGTCGGCGTCGCACCGAGGCTGCCGTTTCACTGCCGGAACAACCGTGGCCTCGAGGGCAGCTCACAACATCTGCTCGACGCCATTCGCTCCTCCGTCGGCTAAGCTCGGAGCCTCCCGACGGCTCTTTCCTAAGCTAAGTTCCTCATCCTAAAATTCAGTTCTTGACTCATGGTACTTGCTTTAGAATTTTGGGTTTTAGACTTGGCCGAATCTGAGTTTTAGGAGGGACAAGCTCTCATCCTAAATCCTTTTATCGTTTAGAATTTGAGAGGTGTGGCTGTTATGGGATCTAAAGCTTGAGAGGGATTAAAGTTTTTCTGTTCCATTTCAAAACTGAATAAAAGAGCATGCTTGAGCTTTGTGTTCTACTGTTCTTCCATTATTTCTATTATGTCATGATTTTTGGAGTGTTGGTGCTTTAACATGCCTGAGGTTTGGTTGCTACATGATGGCATGACACTAAATTAAGGAAAAATTGGTGTTATGCCTATGGAGAGCACTCCTTCATTTATGGCAATTGTTTGACTGTGGCAGGTGATGCAAGGAGGGAAATGCAGGGGCTGCTTTGAGGTTGGATATTGCAGGCATTGACTTGCCTCTTTGGGTAAGTCCTTGGTCTTCCAATTAAAGAAGGGTTGTCCTCGTCCTTATACCAAAGTTTCCTTTAATTCCCTTGTTCTTTAGTTCACTAGAATTTGTCTCCACCTTGCAGGTTGGGAGAGGACATGGGCTGCCAAGCTGCTGCTCGCGACGGGCTCGCTGCCCCGAGCCCTCAGGTTTGCTGTCCCGGATCCTCCAGCTTGCTGTCGGACCCACCGGCTGATCGGATAGGACCGCGGTGGACGGCAACGTGGGCTCGGGAGAAGTAGGCCCATTTCTAAATATTTGTACAAGCATCCAATATTCTTTTCTCCTCCTCAATTTAAGTCCATATGAACTTAGACATGTAATTGAATGTATTGATCGTGGTGTTGGCGAATACTTTGGTTCGGAATAAGGTCCTCATATTTATTCATGACGTGTTATATTTTGTAAATATGTGATGTTTTAGTTCGTTTGATTCTTACTAAATTTGTGTTTTCTTGAACTATCGACATTAGCATCAACAAGGAAAGTAATGAATTCCATTCGAAATACTAATCTAGAGAGCGAAAATTCTTTGGTTCGACATTACACATCAATGGCAAGAGGATAATAAAAGAAGCGGGTATTACACTTTGGTCTTCTTCGGTGCCCCACTTGCTGGCGGTTCTGCCCCACCGGTGTACTTCGGGCTCTTCTCGACAAGCTTCCAAACGTCGAAATACTTGAAGTGCTTCTTTCCGACAGAGTAAAACTTCTCCTTGGCCTTCTCCACGAAGTCCATCTCGTTGTGCCCGCTAGGCCACATCCGGACTACGTTAGTCCACTTGTCATTCCACTTGCTCATCTCCTTCTAGACCCGACCCCAATGCTTGCGTAGCTTCACGTAACTACGCTCGAACGACCCTCTAGGTAGCCCAACGTTGTACTTCTGGGCAATCCGCTCAGAGAACACTTTGCAGCTCTGCTGGTTGCCGATGATAGGATCCTCAAAGACGTAGACGAAGTTCTTGGCCTGCCACAATGTCTCCTGCGGACTATACTTCTTCAGCCCCTCATCATCCGCCACCGCAGCCTTGCCCTTGCCCCTCCTTCAGCAGGCTCCATATCACTGATGTCGTACTCATCAGTGCTAATTGGAGATGGTATTTCCATGTTGGAAGCCACCCCCGGACTAGGCGTTGCATTTGGGTTGGGCGATGCCGGCACGTACCAATTGTTGGCGTTGACAAACTCGTTCATCTGTCGTTCGTCGCTGCTAAACCACTCCATAGCAGCCACAAATATTTAAATAAGAGAATTGAAATGGAGAAAGTGTTGGAATAATGTTGAAGAAATGGAGTATAAATAGGCAAAAAAATAAAAATAAATAAAAAATTACTCCAGCCCGGTCCCGCCCGCTTCACCTCCAACGCTGGCCGGGACTCGTCAACTCCGGCCCGGGCACGCCTAACGCCGGGAAGTGATGGACCCTGGGCGCGGCCCCGGGACGCTATTGCGTCACCGGGCGGCCCAGGCCGCAACATCTTCACCTCCAAAGCGCGACCGCAGGCCGGTCAGCACTTGGGTCCCGGCCCCAGCATTATTTATGCCCTAATGAAGTGGAAGATACAGTTAAAATAGGAGTAACAATATTCAATGCGCTATCAATGCCTTGAATTATCAGTTTGATAGTTTTAACTGGTACTAGTAATAGGAGTAACAATATTCAATGCGGAGAAAATCAGGTTTATAGGGTACTTTACGTTAAAAATAACGTAAATGTACCCATTTTGTTATCTCTTCCATATTTGGGAAAACGCCAACCGTATTGGCGTGTCTATAAGTGAAGACGACAACATAGTGAGCGTTTTATAATTTCGTCGTATTTTAGCTGTATTTTCTTCAAATACAGCTAAGTTAAAACACGCCAACCAAGTTGGCGTGTTACGGGAAAAAATGCCAACTTCATTGGCGTTTTTCAAATTGAAAACACCACCGCCATGGGCGTTTTAACTTAGGAAAACGCCAGCTTGGTTGGCGTCTCTTATAAACACCCCAACGTGAGTGGCGAGTCAGTACAGAATGGGCGTTTTTAACAATGGCGACGGAAATATCAAAGTATAGCGTTTTTAAAATGGGTCTCTGGCTGACAAAGCAGCTCATCGTTTGAGGAAGGATTTGATTTACGGGAATTCAAGGAAAGATGGCGAGGCATCATTGCTTCATGGAGAAGACGTCGCCTTTTCAGAGAAAATGGATACGCCTTTTTTTTTAAATTGCATCGCCGTAGAGTCCAACTTGCATGCTTCCATGGGGAGTATGCATGCATTAAATGCAAAGGCATGCATTACCTCTTCAATTGTGAAGAGTTCCGAAAATCAAGGCTGCACTCATGAGGATTCTCCCACCAAAATGCCATGCCTACTGCCATGTGGAATGGGAATGCATTTAATGCAAAGGCTACATCCTCTTCATTCCCTCTAAGGGCATCCGCAATGGGACCCTCGATGGCACGCCCGATGCGTGTCATCGTCCGCGGCAGCCATCGTCTGCCCCATTGTGGGTGCCACTTATCCTCCGCGCCCGTAGCCCACGCCCGATGCATCGTCCGCGGTTGAAGCGCGGACGATGGCCTATCGTCCGCGCCATTATAGGCTCGGCGGACGATGGGCGCGGACGATGGTGCTATCGCCCGCGCCATCGGCCGCCCCATTGCGGGGTCGGCGGACGATGCCACGCGGTTTTGAATTTTTGTATAAATACCCCTACCCCACCTTCGTTTGTAACGTTTCATTTTCACGATTTCACTCTCGAAACTCACATTTTTACTATTTCTACGAAATGGATGCAAGTCCCAATAGTTCGATTTTTGGGGAAGGGCGTTGGCCGGGTACAGAACACGACGAATATCGGCCGTTCGACGCCAACACACAGTACGATCCCGAATTCAGCACGGAATCGTACGATTTGTCTGACATGGAGCCGTCGCCAAACCGCCCTGTCGCCCCGTTGTAAAATTTGGAATCGTGTAACTTTTGTGTAATTATTAATGCAATATTCGTCGATTTTTGGTTACTCGTGTTTTTAAATTAGTTTGCATTATATATTTGAAAACATTTAAAACATATAGGGCGCGCCTTAGGGCGCCCCATTGCAGGTGGGAGGGTAAGAGGATAAACTGATGATGTGGCGCGCCATAGGGCGCGCCTTAGGGCGCCCCACTGTGGATGGCCTAAGTACCGAGAATAAAGCTACCAACCCTCCCTCTTTTATGGAAATTGTGCAGCAGCATGTTGAATTGGGGGATGTGCAAACGGCTAATGTGAAGGGAATCTCGGCAATTTACTAGAAATTAAATGTGCCGCCTTCTCTGATTAATGATGTTATACAAATTAATGAAGGAAAATATACTTCAGCTATGGAGGATAAAGACGCCGCTGGGGTTGGCGTTTTTCAATAAAACACGCCAATGGTGTTGGCGTCTCTTCTTGAAAAACGCCATTTTTAACTTGAACCACGCCAATGGTGAAGGCGTTTTTAACAAATATTGTATTCCAATATAGATGGCGTCTTCACTTAAAAACGCCAATATGGGTGGCGTTTTTCCCTAAACCTGCAAGATCAGATCAGAGAGAACACATCTCAGACTGCAAGATCAGATCAGAGAGAACACATCTCAGAGATATATGGGCACAAAATGGGAACTATATATCTAAGCAAGATCAGATCAGAGAGAACACAAAGATCAGAACACATCAGAGACAAGATCAGATCAGATCAGATCAGATCAGATCAGATCAGAGAGCACACTTCTATATATCTAAGCAAGATCAGATCAGAGAGAACACATCATCAGATTTAGCAAGATCATATCAGAGAGAACACATCATCAGATTTCTCTCTGAGAGATATATGGGCACAAAATGGGCTCTGAGTGATATAATAACATTTTAATTAATAACTAAAAATATGTCTCAATTAACTAAATACTCCTATAAAATAAAGTCATAAAAGATGTTGATTAAAACAGTTTAATACAAACATAACAATAAAAAATACTACTATTGCTTTTTGACAGGGCTGTTTTAGCTTGGTTGTCAATAATTGCTTTTAGAAAGTCGGATGTTGTTTCTGAGCATTGGGCAACTTATGAGAGGAACTTCTTCTCTCGATATGACTATGGGAGCATTTTACAAGCTCAGTTGTAAATCTATAATCAGGATCAACCGATCAAGTAATATAGACAGAAGACAGCTTATTGAATACATAGATGTGAGAAAAGGAGTAGAAATTAAAGAACGAGTTAAAAAATGAATTGAAAAAAAATATGAATCCTACTTTTATACTCCCTCTGTCCCAACATTTCTTTTTGGCATGAAATTTTAAAAAGTTCTGTTTAACGAGTTAAAAATAAAATATTAAAAGAGAATAAAGTAAGATAGAGGAGAGAAGGTAAAGTAAAAGAAATACTAAAGTATGTGCGATTAGATGTATTGTTTTTAGCTAAAAAGAGAAATGACTAAGTACTTGGGACAATCCAAAAAAAAATACGACTCAAGTAACTTGTGACGGATGAAGTAATAAAATATGAAGGAAATAAGTTAGTGTAATGTTTAGTTCATTATTAAAAATAGTAAAAATGTGTGACAAATATTGACCGATGAACTAAAAAAGAAAATTAATAACAAGTAGGTGCTTTGAAAGAGGCTGTGTACTTCAAATAGAGAGAAGCAACTTAATTTACAGCTTATTCATTCATAATTAAAAGCTTATGGAGGGATAAATTAAAGAAAAAGATTCAAAATCCCCTATATTGTCCCAAAGATGCTGCTGCTTTATCTACATAATACTACTAAAATGAATTTCAAGTTCTGGCTAGTTGATAAATTATCCCAAAGCCAGGGTATTTGGATGTGAATGGATTGGAAGCTGAGGACATTTTTCGAAAAACTTTTCAAAACTAACTATGGTTAAACGTAGAATCGAAGTTAGAGGAAACCCTCGACACCCCGGCCAGCCTGCACCTCTCTGTAGATTGAAAGGGCTTCCTCCATGACTTTGGCCTCGGAAAGTAGTGTAGCTCTCTTCTTCCGGGAAGGATGAGTAGCAAGATAATCTTGCAGCTTTGAAGAACCTCCCACTTGTTCCAACTTGTCGTACACCTGGGGAGCTACTCGAGGATCGTACCCTGCAGAAGCACTTAAAAGCACTCCGATGTAATCTGCTTCCAACTCCATCCTGTCAGATCATAACCAAATATTCCAAGATATATAAAAATTTTCAAAGGAAAGAAAATTAAGCAATGACAAGATTTGCAGAATGAAAAATGCAATCATGTGCAGGTACAAGGAAAACAGATTATCAATCAAACATGATTTTTCTTGCAACGAGCAAAGTGATCCAATCTCGGACAATTTCATATAAATCTTGCAGTAACACACAGATATTTGGTTAGTTCTCAAAACTTGAAATTGAAAGGTAAAAGATGTTAGCAGAATGAATGAAACTAATGTTACAACATCACTACTGAACCATCGATGATGCATTTTTCACTGCACAATTTAAATCTCAAGCAGCCGACATTATACCCTAAGTCGAAAAGGGAATCAAAATGTTCCTACATGAATCTATCTCTTGTCTGCAAACAGCTCCATTAATGGCAAATGCACAAATGAATCAATTTTTAGAGTTCTAATGATATGTGAGTTTCCATCTTCTGCGTTTCATGCAGGGAGAGTACAATAGTAGTATAGTGAAAGATCATTAGGTGAAAAGAGTTTTGCTGTAGATAGGAAGAAATGGCGCCACCAAAGAAAGCTTGCCAGCTATGAGTTCTCGACCACTTTAGCTACTCTGTTTTCGATCTAATGCTTGCTAAACTAGCTTCCAAGGTTTATGTTGAAGCATCTACAGGTTCTGTAATCAGGCTCAGCTGCTCTATTTTTCTATCTAATGCTTGCTAAACTAGCTTCCAAGGTTTATGTTGAAGCATCTACAGGTTCTGTAATCAGGCTCAGCTGCTCTGTTTTTCTGCTGCGAAGTCAATTGACATAAGAAACCTAACAGTGAGGGATTGTGATTTTGGCCGTGACTATGATAACTGTGATTATTATTTGTCCAATCGACACAGTGAACACGGTGGTCCTAGTTATACAGAGCTTCTACTACGATTGTTGGTAATTATCGCAGGTGGCAAAAAGCACAACCTAAAGAATCAGAGCAAGAGGTTTGATCCCAATTTTATTTTCTACATTCATTAATCAATAAACTGAGTTGAGAACGAATCAATGAAAAATAGGTTGATGAAGAGCTGAAGAAAGCTCTATAACCAACAGCGCAACTGATTCCTCCATTCCAATACCCAATAGCTCCACAGCAATTTAGCACGGTGGCACCACACGTAAAGAAGCCTATTACTACACATGAGGCCGGCTATAGGCCTAACAGATTGCAGAATCGAGCATACTTCTTACATAAAACTCACACAACAGAGATGGGCAATGTTGTATAAAAACACAATTTGGCAGATAGACTACATAGCTAATGAATCAATAGAGTAAACAAGAACATGAGCATCAAACACACACAAATTGATCATAGCAATGACTAAGTAACACACAATACCTCCTGGAAAAAGGAAGCCTTAGGAAGAGATTCGACATTGTGTTGACAACATCAGGCATGAAAAACTGGTAAAGAATCAACTGCAGGATTGTGAGCCACACGTTTTTTGAGATATTCTCCGCAGCATGCCTCGCAACAACGTGAGCAACCTGTTGAGCAAACAACACAAACAACCATATTCAATAAACCGAGTAAACAAAGAACCAAGCAACATAATGCACAAAGTCCAACCCTTTGGGTAAACAAACATCTTCAATAAACCAAGTAAACAAAGAACCAAGCCACAGAATGCATAAATTCGAAGCCCCACCCCACCTCATGCCCAATGATCGTTGCGATTTCAGCATCCGCTCGAAAATGATTGAGCAAACCAGTGAAGACAACAATCTTCCTACCAGGCAAAAAAAAAGCATCCACAGTAGGATCATTAACAAGGATAACCTCCCATTTGAATCCCTCCAAATGTTATGTTTGAGACTTTGCCCCAACTTCTTGACCCTTTTTCCTACTTTGCTGAACCCATCCATCATCAAGAATCTCATTCTCCTTACGCCACTTATCCTCAGCAATCCACTTCTCCTCAAATTCTCCCACTGCCTCCTCCGGTTTGCGAGCATTCTGAGGAGGCTCCAGGCTTTCAGATGAGTAGCCAATGTCAGTCCAGACCTGCTCCTTCCTCAGCCCCTTCTGCACAGCCTCGACTATGTCCTGAGCTATCTTATGAAGCCTATTACTCTCGGGGTGAAGAGGGGGCACGATTTTCCCCTTGTATTCTGATTTAATAGTCTTGAAATTGGACTCGCCTAATTGTTTCTCGAGAGAACTCCAGAGAAGCACGAAATGGGTTCTCTTCGTGTAGGGCACGGTCTCCAAATTCCCAAAATAGACAGTGATTACAACACCAGAACCTACCAAAACCATCGAGAATAGAATTCTCGGATTCTGACTCCACCGTTTGTATCCCCTGGGTTTGAAATGGTGGACTTTGTTTCGGTCCACAAGGTAGAACCTCTTTGCCCCATCAAGCAAAGGGCTTTTCCGTTGGTTCTGTGCAAGTGAGTGCCTCAAACTCAAAATTCTTGGCGCGGATCTGGAAGAGAGAGAAGTGGATTCGTGGAGGGGGGATTCTGGGTGCGGAGGGATTGGAATTGTGGCGACGAAAAGCATCGGAAATGAATCTTGTCGATCTTCTGTACCATCCCATTGCGTCGAATTTGCTTGAAATTGGGGTTCTTGAGGTAAGATTGTAGTAATGTGTAGAAACAGGAATGGAGGGAGAGAAGAAAAGGGCAACAAGAGATTGTAGGAGTGCTGAAAATCTTGAAGACTCGAGAGGATGATCGAAGCTTCGGCGCACAGTCTTCACGAGCCCAATTATTTCATGCAAGCTTTTTTTAAGCCATTGGGTTTATTTCTCTTTTTGTTCATTAATTTTGACAAATTAATATACTCCTTTCGCATTTCCATATAAAAGGAAGACTTTATACAATCGATAATGAATGTTGTTGTGAATTGTGAGTGTTAAAACTTAAAAGAGAGGAATTAGTAGTAGTAAGAGTGTCCACAATGGTGGCCCTTGAAGGCCATCAAAGTTGGTCCGGCCATCAAATGTGGCTCTCTTATGGCCATCCGCAATGGTAAAACTCAAAAAAAACAAGGGCCACGAAATGTGGCCCTCTCCAAAAAAATTAATTTGTTTGTTTTTTTTTTGATGATATTTTTTAATTTAACTATGATAAATTTTATTAGACTAATAATTTGGAAAATAAACATAATTTAATAAAGTTGCGAATTAAAGACAAATTTTCGCCGTATTATAGATTGGTGTCGTTCATCGTTGGAATCCATATTTCCACAATTTAATTAAAATAGATTGGAAATATTGGAAGGAGTGGTGTTTGAATTGGGGTAGAAAAATGGAGGAAAAATGGTGTGTATTTAATAAAAAAAAAGAAGCAAAAAAATAAAAATAAAAAATCGGTGGTTGGGCCACGAAACGCGGCCGCTGCAGTGGTGAGCCGCGGAACACACGGCTCAGCCGCGTGAAGGCCGCGGCTCCCTCTCGGCTCTCGGTCCTCAGCCACCGTTTGTGGCTCTCTGCAGTGGGGGCCGTGCACCCGAGCCACGGGCCGCGGCTCTCCCACTGTGGACACTCTAAGAAAGGACCCACTACAATAGAATAAATATATTGTGATTAAATAGTTGAGTAAAGGCCAAAATTGGTCCTGAACATATGACTATTTTACGTGTTTGGTCCTAAACATTATCTTTTGGATTTGTTGGTCCTGCACATATTGAAATTTGATCATTTTGGTCCTCCATCAACATTTTCGTTAAAAACTACAGGTCAACTGGTTTAATCCTGATTTTGACCAAATTAAACTTTTCATTCTGATTTTTTACTCCCTAATTAATCCCCCAATTATTTTTATAAACATCCTAAACCCACCATCACCACCCCCGAACACGATCCACTCCAGCTTCTTCGCCGCCGCCGGTCGAGACTCCGACGACGACGAGTCAAACAAATTTCTCTCATTTTTGCCATCCTCTTCAATTGCTTGAATTGCTTCTTCCTTCTGCTTCAAGCGGTAGAAAAACCCACTCTTTATTTGGGAATTCATTTTTCGAAACCCCTAGCCCCAATTTTTTCAATTTTGTAAAACCGAGCGAAAGGGTATTTGAAATTGAAGGGGAAATTGGGAGGATAAGATTTTTCTGGTGGGAATTATCGATCGATAAATTGAGATTAAATTGAAACTGGGGGAAGAGGATGGGAGGGGAGGTGGCGTACCTCACTGTGGGGGGATAAGGAAGGGTGTGATGAGGGGAAAATAGCGGTGGCGGAGAGGAAGTATTCGGCATCGTCGGTGGGTTCGATTTTGTTCGATTTTGTTTAGCTAGCAAATTTGAGGTTCTCCCATTTTTGTTGGGTTTTTCTGTTACGATCACAAAACTTATGTGCCAGCTGGAGTGCCACGTCAGCTAATAAAAAAGAAACGAGAGAAGGCAAATTTGAGGAGTATAAAAAACAGAGGCCATCTTCTTCAACTGCATTCATGAAATTTGTGTGAGCTTGCGAGCTGTGGTCATCGCGAGAATCCGGTGATCCGGTGATTCTCCGTTGAATGTATCTTGTTCATCTTATCATTGTATCTCTTGTTTCCATTTACATTTGAAGTTTTCATTTGTGTAACACTCATCATCAATGCCGTTCCTATTCATTTGTTCTATCGATTTGTGTCTTTGATTTTGGGTTAAGTTGCATCAAATCATGGAGGCCGCATTGAGAAAGATATAACTAATGTCTTAAAGATATAACTAATGTCTTAAAGAGAACAAAAACACAGCTATACAAGAACGAAAAAAAACATGGTATACAACCAGCTGTACAGCTGTACACCCAGCTGGTTGAGTACATGTGCAGCCAACTCCCTCGTGGGCAAGAGAACAAGAACACTTGGTGCCTTTCCATATCCAGTCTTCCTCGATTCTTTAGCAGGACCATTTGTCAATGATTCTAATATAGGCAGCACAAAGGCCAACGTTTTCCCCTGATAGAGATTTCAAAGTCAAATTAGATATGTAAAATGAAGCAGTTGGCCCAACAGAAGGCAGAAAAGTAAAAAAGAGTTGCACCATAACCAAATGGCTGGTTAGAAGCCAACAATCTGAAATGTGGTTACAATTACAACAACTTAACATAGCTACCATACATCTGTGACAGCAGTAACTAGTATATTTTGGCAATAACTTTGGACTATTGTGTCATTGTTGTGCTACAAAAGTTAAAAACTTTGGCACAATAGTAACTGGAAAGAGTATATGAAATTCCATCTAAACGTGAATAGAGCTAAATCGATACTTCATCTTATTAAAAAGGCCTTGGTGCCAAATTGGAAGACATAAATTTTGCTGAAGAGATTATCTAACAACCTACATTGCCATGGTTCAGATAAATGATCTATACCTAAGGTAAAATTCAGGAAAAGCATTAGCACAATAATAACAAAAATAGTACTACTACATTAATTAAAGGGGGGAAAGGTCGAGAACCCCAACCTGACCAGTGCGGGCCCTTCCAACCAAATCGGAACCACCGAGAATGGTATCAAATGTCATTGCCTGAATATGGAACAGCGCCTCAATTCCTTTGGCCTTCAAAGCCTCCCTAAGCGGCGCCGAAATTCGGAAATTGGATACAGCATTAGGATTCTCCTCTTTTTCGTCATCCTCCATAAATTTCATCTTCTTCTTCTTCTTCATCTCGGAGGTGTTTTCACTCCTCCCTTCCTCATTGTCGTCGATTTCCAAAGCCTTCCGCTTCTTTTCCTTTTTACTAATTTTGACAGGGCTGTCGGAATTAGAATCGTCGAGGTCAGTCAATTTGGCCTTTTTGCTCGACTTCTTTTCCTTTTTGAGCTTTTTCTCAGCTGAATTGTTTTCCTCCACCTCCATCCCCGCAACTCCGGAGTTCTTCGTGATCTTCTTATCGGCGGATTGAGCTTCCGCGATAGCAACGGAAGGCATCTCGATGAATTGAATTGATATATAATGAGTATATGTAGTGATTAGGAAAATGTGAGGCTTTGTGCTGTTTTGCTCTGCTGCCGCAACACGAGTTGAAGGCAGTTGGATGCAGGGAACAGCGGAGTGGAGAGAGGGATGCAGCAGATAGGATATCGAATTTTGATCAACGATTTAATTTGCATTACCAATTTAAATGTCGGCCGTCGGATTTTGGGCAATAAATTAGTGGTTTACAGGTCTCCCGTTAACTAAACTAGTATCATCACCCGTGCTATACACGGGACTTATGATTTTCACTTGCTGAATACAAATTTGAAATAATTAAATATAAATAAAATATAATATTATTATATACACTTCACAAAAAAAATGTACTTCTCTTATCCCATTCTTAATGAAACATTTCCTATTCGGCACGAGATTATATACATTTTTATTTTGTGAATTAATAGCGGAGAAGGAATAATGTAACATAGAGGATAAAGTGAAGATATTGATATTGCATTAACTTGAGTAAGAGATCAAAAAAGGAAAATGTGTTGCTTACAGTATTAGGACAGAGGGAGTTCATATATTAAAACTTTAGTATAGAACTAAAAAAATGTTTCAATAATTTAAAAACAAAAAAATGCTAATTATAATATTTTTAAATTTCAAATAAAAACATAAAAATCCACTTTAACAATATGTATACTTAATACAAAAAAATCAGTAATATAAAATACTTTCAATATTATGACCACCCAAGAGGCCAAGACTTCTCCCTAATAAAACGATAATACACTTCATGATATAAAATGGAAAGAAATAACCAAGTATTCCATCCATGCTCTCTCCTACTTTCCTCTCATTTCTCTCTCTTATTTTATTCCATCAGCATAAACAACTTAGTGATTTTCAATGAACAGGAAGAATAAGCACTGTACCTTCTTCTTGGCTGCCTGAAACAGGGATCTTACGCGGCGAGCACCAACAACCACAAACCTATCATGGGAAAAAGATTGGTAAATTTTCTACCCAAGTATGGGGATATCTGATATTGAAAATTCTTAACATCTTGGACATACAAAATCCATATCACTGCTAGCCAATTAGAAACTGAAAATATTAAAAAGTTGCTTAGATCATTAGCCTTGAGGCTATAAAGATGAATCTGCACAAGATAATATAGTACTATTAATCATTATGTTATCGTGAGAGAGAAAATAAACGCCACTGCTTTCACAAGTCCTGACATTTCTTCAAACTCAGAGCCTGCTCGGTAAAAGAAACGTACCCCGGCCTCTCCAGCTATAGCCTTCAAGTTACAGGAAACATAATAATTAGAAAAGAATAATATCAGTCATACGCAGAGGCCTTCACTGGGAGGGTACCTTTTGTTGCTTGGTAGCAGGACGATTCGAAGAGTAAACAGACATTTCATCACGATATAGACCTTGGCAAGTAGAGTTTTCCCAGTTCCAGGAGATCCGGTCAGAAGAATTCCCTGAAATTCAAAGGCCTCTTAAAGGACAGAGCGATGAATGTGAGATTGAAGAGATTTTTTTTTTCAAATGACAAACCTTAGGTAATTTCCCTCCTAAACGAGTGAACTTTGAAGGATTTCTTAGATACTCCACAACTTCCTCGAGCTCTTCTTTAGCATCATCACATCCTTTAACGTCTTTAAATGTCTTAACATTTTGCCACAGTACTTTTTAAAAGTTATAATGTGCTTTATATCAAATAAAAAGCAGTTTTACACTTGTCAAATAAACCATTCAGCTAACCAACTAAAGTAAAAACGCGAGCTTCAATGCAATATTTTATCAAACAAACAATTCACTTATGATAATATGCTACGAAAAAATTGAATAGCCGGAGCCACATGAATGTAATTAATCCAGAAAGACTTACATTTTCTGGCATTATTTCTTTATTCAAATCTTTTGGGGCATAAGAGGAACTAGAACCGACTCCAGGAGTTCCTATCCCACCTAAGCCGCCAATATACTTCTGAAGTGCAGCTGCACCCATTATCCTTAATAAACACAAATATATCAATGTCTGAGGAATAAGAGTAAGACAAATATCTAAGTTCTACACTTTATCATATCGACCTTTTCATTCAACAAAGTGAACCAGAAACAAGCAATGACATCAAAAGACATCAATTCGAATTTCGTATTGAAGTGCAAGTAAAGTTCATACCAGACAAGACCAACAGCAACAGTGAACACAATAGTTGATATAACTTCTTGTGCAAAACGGGATGATCTGCTTGACATTTTCGGGTCCACCTGCAGTTCAAAAGAAGGTGTTAATAGTTTTTAAAAAAAAGTTGCATAGTTGTAATATGAAAGTATAGAATATTCAACATTCTATGATTCTAATAACTGATCCCTGCATTTTTGGAAGGTCTCCTTCTGACGTGTAACGGCTGTTTGTCGGACACCCCAGGGTTAGCGAAAGGCTCAACCTCATTCTCTGATGCTCGCTGTTTTAGCTCTTGCAACTATGCAAAATATTCAATAGTTAGTCCAAGACACTAGAATTGTGAGCAAAAAAACAATGTTTCAAGGGACATTCTACAAACTACGAAGAATTGTGTTTGTTTAGCCACAATGTAACTTCAAATAGTTCAGTAAACTTTTAAGATCATTTTTTGTCTGAAAAATACATTCCACAAACAAGATAATAAATTGGCACATGCTTTCCCCATAAAAACCCAACATCAATCAACATTAATTGTTCTTGTCTCCTGATCCTACTGTATCTTGGCATTCTCCCAAATTAACATTAAAACATCCATGTGGAGAAGAATATGAGATTGTTTCCTAATTCAAACTATTGAGAAAGGAACTAGCAATGACGAAAACTATAATGGCCACTCTAAACAACTTACTTCATGATATATCATGTGCTAAAAAGTTAAAGACGCGTACCAGAAACGGAAGACTAGAAGGTTTTCCAGATTGCTCATTGGGCAAGTACTCAGCAATGGCATCAGTGGAAACTAGTGCTCGGAGATACTCTGCTACTCCTCTGCTGTCTACCGCATGCGCCCTCTCTTCAAAAGAGCGCTCTGTTTAGTATTTCACAGCTGTTAGTATATCTATATAATAAACAATTTAGGCAACCTGTGCTTATTGAGCTCCACCAAAAGAGCGCTCTGTTTAGCAGCATCCTTGGGATTGGAATCAACCTCTGCAATCAACCTCTCCAACCGCTTCTCCTGCCTCCAAAACGGCCACCAGCTGAACCAATCCGAATACAGAAGCTTCTCGAACCCCTCTCTCAGCCTAGCGAATACCCCCACCAGAAACACCACAATCGGCACCCTTCTTTCATTCTTCACCGCTTCTCCGGAATTACTACCACTAGTCGATTCGGTTAAATCTTTGATGGTGTTTAGTATGTCATCCAAGTGTAATTGTTATGTTTGTATTAGATATTTTAAATTGTTCTATTCTAATCAATATTCGATTCTTTCTCTCTTTTAAATTTACATTTAATTAATTGAAATATTTTTTATTTATCTAATAAAATGCTAGTATTACACATTTTTTTTATTTTTCGAAGATTACGCAATGATATTGATCATTTGATCTTATTTCCATTGATTTACTGAGAATGTATAATTTGTACGCGGCAACTATAAGGCCCGTGCATACTAGTTTATGAGTAAATATGTCACTTTGTCATTTTTTATCATTTTGACTTATGTGTAACACTATTGGGGCCTAACTTGCACCCTATCAATTCACTCTCTCCGGTTGTTGTACCCTTTTCTTTTAGTATCGTGTCGCGGTCTCCGCCTCTTCCATCGCCCAATATTTGCTCCTCCTCTTTATCATCGCCCCTTTAACCACTGTATTATAGTCGTTTACCCAATTTTAGATCGTTGCCCCGTGTCCTCATGCCTCTTGCACCACCTCCTCGTCCTTCGTATTGGATCACGAACATTGTAGCAACCCGCTTAGGAGTGGGGGTAATTACACCGTGCACACAAAATGTTTCAAATTAGTACAAAAAGTTTAAAATTAACAAATATCATACAAAAAGTTTAATTAGTGTTCAAAATTAAGTAGATTCCGTCTAAATTATTGACACCGTTACCTTTTCTTCTCAACACTTCACCCACCATATATGCAGATTCTCTAATGCCACTGCCCCCAACCATCTCAAGCAAATCCAAGATCATTTCCTCCGTAACTCCCACTGCCATCACCATCTTCTCCAACTCTTCCTCTATTCCCTCCCATTCTCTTCCTACACCCTCTCCTTCATCCTGGAAATCATAATGGATAATCATACAATCAAAATGACGAATTGGGTGGATAATCGAAATGAACGGTCAAATCTATAGTCATATAGGATCATCACACGATACTAAACTGCAAAATTGTGCGCAGAAAAAGAACCAAATTTCAACTCACAATGATCAAATGAGGAAGAAGTTCATCTAGAATACATTTAGAGGTTCATCACAATGATCCCAGCCGTGGCTTTGGAGTCAATCTCTGATAAGTCGTATTCTAGGTCTTGTTTATTGGTCAGTATAACGTGCATATACCAGAACAACCTTCTGCACGCTGAGAGTGGCCGAAGCGAAGCAGACGTGAAGGCCCTGTCAATTGGCCAATACAACACGGAGGGCTAGCCTAAGTTCACAAAGTGGGAGGAGTATCTAGCCCTCGCGGATTGTCCGGAATTCAAGACCATCTGCGCGCAAGAGGTAAGTGGAGCTCCTGGGCCGAAGCGTACAAGATACAACCTTGTCGGGGACTACAGCAGCGGCAGCGGCTCGCATTCGTACGAGCAGAACGACGAGCAAGTCGAAGAGCCCGGCCCTACACACACTAGGAGAGGACGGCCCCCGGGACAACAAGCATCTATCCTTAGCGCCAGAGAAGCTAGAAATGCCTCGCGCGTATCGTCCGCCACGTCTGGATCGCGTTTCCAGCAGCCCGCCCCAAGTGCACAGCCCGTGGTTACTGGTTCCAACGAGGTCTTAGGGAGAACATAGATGCGCAATTGATGCAACAACTGTAGGACGTCTGCAGCAAATACGTAGCTGAGTCTGACCCGTTCCTCAAGAATATATACTTGAAGCTCATAACTCGGCTACAGCGTCGTCTAGGGTTGGCATCGATGCTCTTGGGGCCGGCACCAACGAGGGAGGCGGAGAAGAAGACGAAGAAGCCGACTCCGACACCGAGTAGACGGTGGAGGAGTTTTTATTTGTATTTATGTTTTATTTGTATTTTATTTTAAATATTCGTTGTATAATTTTACCCCCTTCAATACAACGAATATTCGGCCCCAATTTAATCGGGTTTCTAATTATTTGCACTAGATTAATTGAAATTATTAAAATACAATATTAAATTTAAAATTTATTATAAAATTTGGGACTATTGGAGGTGTCCACCATAGTGGCGGAAATAAAATTTTGGGGCTATAGACAAAATATTTGGAGCTATGGACAACTTTTGGGGCGCTATTATAGTGGACACTCTAACACTCCCTATCCGGCTAGCGACTAACCGGATAGAGAATGTCACAATTTAAGTACTATATGACATAAAAGATTTAATATACCATTTTCAGTAGTAAAAATTTTAAAAAAAATAACATAAAACATAATATCATTGAACAACAACTACAGAAGCATATGCAGGCATTATTTACAAACATAGCAAAAGTTAATACTCAGTTTCTCCCAACATGCCACGTCTACAAAAGATATGATCCATGACAAAAGCTTGTGATCAACGACCAAATATGGATTTGATGAAGAAGCAAAAGAAATATCCACAACGATCTTAAATCATCTCACCTGTAGCACATTAATAATTTAATCAAAACTCTATCAATAAAATGTATACAAAAAATATTTAATTAAACTCACGACCTTCTTACTAATATCTTCCACAACTTCACATAAAATTTACTCGACCACATAAGGTTCCACATCAACACATAAACACATATAGGATAATTTGGTTGCATGAAATAGCCAAATTAAGACATCACAACAACAATAGCAAAGATTCTGCATTCACAACACGGTTAGTGTGTGAAAGTCGCAAGGATTAACTGTGTGTGCTTTTGTGCTAGGTCAAGCTTCTAAAATCCAGAGAATCCGCTAGATCACGAGGTCTAGGAACTCAGAGGATCCTGGAAGTCTCAGTCGTTGGACACACAATCCTCCCGTTCAAAACCCTCAACCTCTTACACTATGAATTAGTATAGGGAAGTAGGGATCGATCCCACGAAGATAGATGCGTAAGAAGGCATTTAAGAGACTCTGGAAAAGGGGTTGACTGCTGCCACCCAATTTTGGGTTGAGAAAATTACTGTGGAATGAAAACTAGCTGACTCAGGACCTAGGAAACAAAAAATTTCATGCAAACATAGAGCGGCATCATGACTTCAACATCTCAAATAACTTCCTGGGCCTAGTGAAACTACTACCTAAACTAACAAAACAGAGATCGAGCATGCAGTGTGGACCATTTCCCAAAACGGTAAAGTACGGATGAAAAACTGCAAATAACCAACTATGAATTTAGCCAACAACGAACTGCATTTCGTCACCCGATTCAAACACGAACATTGAGAAAACAGAGTAATAACCCAGATTCAAACAGAACACATCAATTCGGACGTCGGAAACTGGCGATCAACCGGAACCCGAATAGATCTAAATCTACTAGACGAAGCAAACAGAAACACAGAAACAAGATTCCGAATTCATGCACAGTCAACCAACTCTGCTTCAGATCCACACTTCGGACGCTTAATTCACTCCAGATCCAAGCAATCCGAACCCAACTCCGATCAAAAACAACTCCATAAACTCTGATTTAACAAATACACTCCGATCAACAACAAACAAACCACAATTCAACTCTGATTCCCCAGATCAAGTGCAAAAAGCATCCATTAAAGTAAACAACTCCAAACTTAGAATCAAACAACATCAAAATTCAGAGTCAACACCATCAGAACTCGGAATCAACACCATCATGACAGAAAACATAAATTTCATAGATAGAATAGCAAAGTTTAGCAAAATAACTAACAGCTGAGCTTCGAACAACGAAGTCTTGGTAGAAATCCGAACAGAAAACTAAACGAAAGCAAGTAAATTGTTTCTTCGCCCTACATGAGGACGGTGGTACACGATAACCAACTGAATTTCCCGATCACCCCAAGTGTGTGTAGAAGTGTGTGAAAGTGAGTCGAAAGCAAAATGTGTAGTGAGTGATGATCATGAACGTTGCGTGCTCTCTCTTTTATAGGTGTGAAGGCGATCTTCTAGAAGCTTTCTATTGAATTCACCATTCTGCCCTCCAACTTCTGATTTCCTCCGTCTGGTCATTTTCTTCATTTTTGCTCGCCAATTCCCTTCGTCAGGCTATTATCTTCCTTTCTTCTTGGGCCTGGCGATTTCTTCTACACACCTGGCTTAAAACACGTGTTAGACCCCATAAATTGTTGATTTTGACCACATAACCAATACATGAAATTAAGTGTGTTTCGTACGACTACATGGGTACATAGACAATCCACTAATCTCCATGTGTCATGTGATGGGCAATAGCCACTGATAGAGTACAAAGCTCTACCTAGGCAGTGTGGCAAATCCCATCGTCAAAGCCAATAGCCCCTGATACACTGTATCTTGGCAGTGTGGCACGAATCTCCGTAGCCAGTAGCCCCTGATAGAGTCTAACTCTACCTAGGCAACGTGGCGCATCATATATCACAACCGCCAATAGCCCCTGATAGAGTAAAATACTCTACCATAAAATCACCATGGCCAATAGCCCCTGATAGAGAGGATAACTCTAACGTGGCATGGCACAACCCAAATCATCATGGCCAATAGCCCCTAATAGAACGGATAACTCTATCCAGGCAATGAGGCACAACCCAAACCAAGGCAATGGACATAAACACTTATAACCAAGTACCACTAATTCCTTATATTTCCTTATTCCAGTCTAGACGTTCCATGTTACAAATTAAATCACAATTCACTACATATCAAACCCCACATAGTCAAATAAAACACTTCACACAATTTTCCTCTTTAATGTTGATCATGTTACCTTAATAAAGCTCGATGCTCACTGGGCCCGTTCCTTCTTGTTATCCAACTTGTTCGGGCCAACTGCTCCTTCACCTTTTTATCACAAATACTACAATAATCAACTCCAAATGTGTAGGAAAACACGTGTGAAAATGTCAAAAGGCTAGGCCTTTGGCCTTTCATATGGTGTAACCTTCAAATGTTTATGAGGTGCCCTAATTGCAAGACCTTTCACTTGTTTTTCCTAGCCTATAAATAGGCTTGATCTTGAAGTAGAAAAATACACCAAGAAATCATCATCTTTTCTCTCAAGGTCTCTGCATCATAGTGTGCATCTTAGGAGCATTGTCTAGCTCGATTCTCGGAACTCCATCAAGTTCGCCGGTGCCTAGCGGGTTTGAGGTGCTTCTACACGCTAGGAGGAAGTCGTTTTATCTTTGGGGGCAATACGTCATTCCGTGAGCACTAGCCGGGGCGTAATTTGTCTTGCAGAAAGAGGGTTTTCCTCGACTCGACTTATAAATTTGGTTTGCTTTATTTCCATTGTAATTTTCATTCCTCTTTTTGTTGCAAGTTTCCTTTCGATTGTAATAGTTAGAGTACCGCCTGTACACGGCTTGGGAATTTCTTTCCTTTATTTCTGACAATCGCAAGACAAATTAGTGTACTCTTCTAAGACAGGGTTATATCAATCGAAGTTGGAGAAAACATGAGCTTCAAAGCTGGAATGAAGAAACGAGCCGTTGCAATGTTCATGGGCTACGAAGTGGTTAATTCCTTGAGATCCATTCTCTCGAGAATTGTGTTTATCGTTTATCATTTGACAAGCAAGACCAATTTAGACTTGGTAGTAGTAATTGGGATGCATGGGTTTTTTAATATACCAATGCGCATATGTTTCAATATAATTGTGTACTTATTGTTGGAGACAATATTGTGCAAATTATTTGAACGTGTTGTTATAAACAACAAAGATCACGAGATGGTTGCAATGGTCTCCGACGTGGACCATGGTAATAATCCAAATGAATGGTTTGTTGATACTGGTGCCACATGTCATGTGTGCTCCAAGAGAAGCGTTTTTTCTACTTACAAATCTGTTGAAGGTAGAAAAGTACGCATGGGAAACCAAGCCTCTTCTAAGGTGGTTGGTGTGGGTAATGTGTTCCTAAAATTAGGATCTGGAAAGGTTCTTACCCTCAAGGATGTGCTGCATGTCCCAGACATCCGAAATAATTTGGTGTCAGGCTCACTTCTAGTAAATCATGGATTTTCACTAGAATTTGAATTCGAAAAGGTTATATTGACCAAGAATGGAAAATTCATAGGTGAAGGTCACCTAGTGAATGGGCTTTTTGAGCTGAATGATACGGTCATTCACCGTGGAAAAGGAATAAGCAATAAGGAAGATGACACATCCTCTTATTTGCTTGAAGGCTCTGACTTATGGCATAATAGATTGGGACATGTAAATCTAAATGCTATAAAAAGATTAGTAAATCTTAGTTTACTAAAAGTAGATAAGTTTAACTCACAAGAAAGATGTGAAGTGTGTGTTGAAGCCAAAATGGCTAAACTGTCGTTCCATTCGGTAGAGCGAAGCACAAAACCTCTTGAATTGATCCATACAGACGTATATGATTTGAAATTTGTGCAAACAAGAGGTGGTAAAAAGTACTTCATCACATTTATAGATGATTGCACAAGGTATTGTTACCTTTACTTATTAAGAAGTAAAGATGAGGCAATTGAAGCGTTTAAAGACTTCAAAAATGAAGCCGAAAATCAACTTAATTGTCGAATTAAGTGTGTTCGAAGTGATAGAGGTGGTGAGTATGTAGCTCCGTTTGCAGAATTATGTCATGCAAGTGGTATAATTCACCAAACCACAGCTCCATATTCTCCTCAATCAAATGGTGTTGCTGAACGCAAAAATCGAACACTAAAAGAGATGATGAATGCCTTGTTGATTAATTCAGGATTACCCCAGAACATGTGGGGGGAGGCTGTGTTAACAGCGAATCATATCCTGAACAAAATTCCACTAAAAAATAGGGATGTGACTCCTTATGAGTTGTGGAAAGGGAAGAAACCTTCGTATTCATACCTCAAAGTGTGGGGGTGTTTAGCGAATGTAGAAGTACCACCTCCGAAACAAGTTGCAATAGGCCCTAAAACAGTCGATTGCATCTTTATTGGCCATGCACTTAATAGTAGTGCCTATTGTTTCCTAGTCCATAGATCAGTTGTGCCTGACGTGGCTGAAGGAACAACGATTGAGTCAAGGAATGCTATATTCTTTGAGAATGTTTACCCTTGCAAGAGGCAAGAGGATCGTTCTAGTGAAAGAATGATGGATGAATCCACTAGTTCTAATCCTCCAAAAAGGACGAGGTCAAGTCTTGAGGATGTTGAACCAAGACGTGGTAAAAGAGTTAAAGTTGCTAAAACATTTGGTCCCGACTTCATAACTTTTATGTTGGATGACGAACCAAAGTCATTGGCGGAAGCTCTGTCTGGCCCAGACGCAGCGTGGTGGCAAGAAGCTATCAATAGTGAAATTGAATCCATCATGAGAAATAACACTTGGGTGTTAGTAGACTTGCCTGAAGGCTGTAAGGCTTTAGGGTGCAAGTGGATTCTGAAAAGGAAATATAAGCCCGATGGTACTATAGATAAGTACAAAGCTCGCCTAGTTGTCCAAGGCTTTAAGCAGAAAGAAGGGCATGACTTTTTTTATACCTATTCACCTGTTACGAGAATCACTTCCATTCGGGTGCTTCTTGCGATTGCTGCTTTGCACAATCTCGATATTCACCAAATGGATGTGAAAACTGCGTTTCTGAATGGTGATCTGCAAGAAGAAATATATATGGAACAACCCGAAGGGTTTGTTGTGCCTGGGCAAGAGCGTAAAGTATGCAAACTGGTAAAGTCATTATATGGGTTGAAGCAAGCACCATTACAATGGCATTTAAAATTTGACAACGTGATGTTGGCAAATGGATTCACTATCAATGAGTGCGATAAGTGTGTTTACATTAAGAACACAGATAACGGTTTTGTTATTGTGTGTCTTTATGTAGATGATATGCTGATTACGGGCAACAATAGTGCCATTATCAACGAAACCAAATATATGTTGAAGAGAAATTTCGACATGAAAGATAAGGGTTTAGCTGATGTGATTCTCGGAATCAAAATTAAAAGGAATCATGAGGGAATTGCTCTGACACAATCTCATTATAATGAGAAAGTGCTAAAGAAATTTCACTCATTCGATTGTGAGCCAGCTAAGAATCCATTGGAACCCAACGTACATTTGAGTAAGCACACGGGTGAGCCTATAGCTCAAGAAGAATATGCAAAGATCATAGGGAGTTTGATGGTTATCACAAACTGCACCCGACCAGATCTTGCGTGTACGGTGAATAAGCTGAGCCGATTTACGAGCAACCCAAGCAAGGAACATTGGAAAGCTCTGCGTAGGGTTTTGAGATACTTGAAGTATACTCTTAACTTTGAGCTGCAGTACACAAGATATCCCCAAGTACCTGTGATGCAAATTGGATCTCTGATTCAAAAGACTCGTTCTCGACGAGTGGTTATGTGTTCACTGTGGGGGGTGGTGCTGTTTCGTGGAAGTCGATGAAACAAACGTGTATAGCTCGATCCATCATGGAATCTGAGTTTATCGCATTGGATAAAGCAGGGGAAGAAGCCGAGTGGCTCAGAAATTTCCTAGAATGTATTCCATGTTGGAAGAAGCCAGTGCCGACAGTAGTGATATACTGTGATAGCCAAGCAGCTATAGGGAGAGCACATAGTGGCTTATACAACGGTAAGTCTCGACATATTCGTCGGAGACATAATACCGTCAGACAATTGATCACAAGTGGTGTTATCACAGTTGATAACTTAGCGGATCCGTTAACGAAAGGTTTAAACCGTGATCAATTGCATAAATTGCTAAAAGGAATGGGACTGAAAACCACATCTTAAAAGATGATTATAGTGGTAACCCAACCATACGATTGGAGATCCCATGGGCTTGGTTCAATGGGAAAACGAAGCTATATGAATCTAGTTGTAACACTCGGAAGATTTTTAATCTTCGCCCATTCTTTAGAAAGCATTGAGTGTTGTAACCTGCATGTGGTAGGAGGCTAAGTTTTGACTTTTAATGATTCTTGGAAACCTCGAGGGGGTGGGTATTGCAGGATACCTGGAAAAGAATCACCTATGTAAGTGAAGAAGTGTTGGCCGCTTCAACATGTGAATCACTTATGAGTCCAAAGTGGTGTTCCATGGCCAGTAAAGGACACAAACGTGAGAACTGATGAGTTTGTAAATAATATTGTGTCAATATTATTGTCTCGGTATACACTAAGGAGGAATGGTTCAAGGCATCACGTCCACCAGACCGCCGGTATGCCCGATAGTATTGACTATGGAAAGTTCAAAGCCACAAGCTACTATTCCAAATGCAATATTGTTTCTCGAGAATTGAGCATAGAGTTTGCATGCATGCATTTGTGTATGGTGTTGGTTTGAGCTTGCAGCGCTCTAACCAATGTGGGGGATTGTAGGAAAACACGTGTGAAAATGTCAAAAGGCTAGGCCTTTGGCCTTTCATATGGTGTAACCTCCAAATGTTTATGAGGTGCCCTAATTGCAAGACCTTTCACTTGTTTTTCCTAGCCTATAAATAGGCTTGATCTTGAAGTAGAAAAATACACCAAGAAATCATCATCTTTTCTCTCAAGGTCTCTGCATCATAGTGTGCATCTTAGGAGCATTGTCTAGCTCGATTCTCGGAACTCCATCAAGTTCGCCGGTGCCTAGCGGGTTTGAGGTGCTTCTACACGCTAGGAGGAAGTCGTTTTATCTTTGGGGACAATACGTCATTCCGTGAGCACTAGCCGGGACGTAATTTGTCTTGCAGAAAGAAGGCTTTCCTCGACTTGACTTATAAATTTGGTTTGCTTTATTTCCATTGTAATTTTCATTCCTCTTTTTGTTGCAAGTTTCCTTTCAATTGTAATAGTTAGAGTACCGCCTGTACACGGCTTGAGAATTTCTTCCCTTTATTTCTGACAAAATGCACATACAATTTATTTAAATCAATTTTTAATTATCAAAATCAAGACAAAATTATTGAATATTCTATCTAGATTCAAAATATCCGGTTTAACCTTTTTTTAAAACACATTATGCGAGTATTTTAATATATATGTAGTTATATTTAAGTATGAATATACATAAGAGTGTAGTGTATGTGTGAGTAAATTAAGTGAGTCCCAATTGTAAACTCTTTTGCTAAAAATAAAGTTGTGATAGATATGTGTATATGCGTACATTACACATGTATATAGAGTAGTTATTCACATCCATGTATTCCAAAACAAACAATCTTTGTATGTACCTGTATTACTTAATCTCCTTGAGCATCTTCACTAATTTATTTCGATGATTCAAATGCTCTAATAGAAAATATGATATACATTATTGATGGGGTACGTACTAAACAAGCCTAATAGCAGTGACGGCCCATCAGCCCAAAGCCCAAGGAAGAGTATCAGTTCGGCATTACCAAAGAGTTCGGCCCCAGCCGCATTACCAAAGAGTTCGGCCCCAGCCTACAGCTCGGTAAAAGCCAACCAATCAGTTCGGCATTACCAAAGAGTTCGGCCCCAGCCTACAGCTCGGTAAAAGCCGACCAATCAAGCTCTACTCTCAGATCGGCAAAAGCTGCTCGGCAATAGTTCAGAAGTTCGGTCTCAGTATTCGACCGAACTGGGAGATAGTGGACTCATGCAGAACCTCCACGACCTCCACTACACGATCTATTTAGTGGTGTCAACTCATGCAGGGTCTCATGCAGGATAGCGGACCAAACAAAGAGATAGTGGACCCATGCAGGATCTCATGACCTCCACGACATCCACTACCTAGTTAGTGGTGATGCAAGCCACGACCTAGTTAGTGGTGATGCAAGCCACGATCTTAGTTCAATGTATAAATAGAACTTAGATCAGATAGAGGAGGAGGGGGAGACATCAAATAACATATAGCAAGTCTGTATTTGTAAGCTGTAAACCAGATCAAGCAATACAATCTTGCCCTCCTTTCTTCCCGTGGACGTAGATTTACCTCAGTAAATCGAACCACGTAATTCCTTGTGTCGTGATCTATATTCATTACCTGCATTTACTACTATCAAAAATTCGCCCAACCATCACTGGCGCCTACATCAAATATCATATAGCAAGTCTGTATTTGTAAGCTGGAAAACCAGATCAAGCAATACAATCTTGCCCTCCTTTCTTCCCGTGGACGTAGATTTACCTCAGTAAATCGAACCACGTAATTCCTTGTGTCGTGATCTATATTCATTACCTGCATTTACTACTATCAAAAATTCGCCCAACCATCACTGGCGCCGTCTGTGGGAAACAGAGAACCAAATTTGTGATAAAGCGAGTTTTTGATCCTCTTCCACCAAAAAAATGCATACCAGATCACGTAACACCCATAATACCGTTCGTGATAACCATGAGGAAGCTAGTCCAGCCCGCAGGTCTGGAAAACAGCCTCGGGAGAAATCTACTTCCAGTTCTCACGGAGAAGGAACAAACCGCTCAAAGACTCATCGCACCGAGTCTTCCCAGCAGCCCGATTTGAACGAAGCTGTCAAGTTGTTTTTGGCCGAGAAGCAGGAAGAGTTCTTAATTTTCCTGCAAAAGGGCCAAAAGCCGGAGACGAAAACGGTGGATTCTCCCTCCTCATCCAGACATGAAAGTCACTACCGCAGTAGTGCCGTGTCTTCCAGGAAGAAGAATCCTCAACCCCGACATGTTCCTGTTCCTCCTCGGTACCGGAATCACAGGAGAACTCCATCTCCTCCATACCGAAGAGATGTCGGGTTCGCCATGTACGGAGCATTGAAGACTCCGTTCTCGGACGATATCACCCGAACTCCCTTACCACAGAACTACCGAACTCCGTCAATGACTTATGACGGGTTAGTGAATCCTCATGACTTCCTGGGACGCTATCAGTATAACATGGTGAACCAGGGTCTCAATGAGGTCCATATGTGCAAACTGTTTCCCGAGCTGCTTATCGGGAACGCAAGAAGGTGGTTCGATAGCCTTCCCCAAGGCAGCATTAGATCTTACCGGGATCTAATGGATGCTTTCCACAGGAGGTTCTTTCAGAAAGCGGAAGCCCGAAGCACTTCGGCTCAGCTGCTTTCTATACGTCAAGGTCGTGACGAAAAGATCAGCGACTTTATGACGAGATTCCACAAGGAATGCCTACAAGTAGATGATCTCAATGATCTACTTGTCATTTCGGCATTCCAAAATGGAATCCTGCCCGGAGCTCTCTACAGAAAGCTCGTGGAATGCAGTCCGCAAACAGCTCAAGAGATGTGGGACATTGCGGACCAGTTTTCTCGTGCCGATGAGGCAGACCGTCGAAAACGGTCTTTAGACAGCTCATCTAGAGAAGACAAAAAGAAGCCCGATCATAGCGATCAGAGGCTTCCTCGCCGAACTCCTTCCCCACTAAAGGAGGGATAGCGGTCATCCGAGGTGATCAAAAAAGAGCGAGTGTTTGCAGATTGCGCTTAAAAGTGCCGAGCAATCAGATCGGCACCATCAAGCATAGCAATCACAGCAGCCGGAGTCAGAGGCAGGCGAAATGACCGAAGTCACACCGGAGCCGAACTCGATGGTGTACGGCACTGAAGCCGTGATTCCGGTTGAGATCGGCGTACCCAGTCCCCGAACTCTAAATTTCTCCTCAGAAATGAATGATGACGGACTGAGAGCCGAACTAGATCTGGCCGAAGAAAGAAGAGAATTGGCCTGCATAAAAGCAGCCAAGTACAAGGAGTAAGTAGCCCGGTATTATAACCAAAAGGTGAAAAAGCTGCAATATCAAGTGGGAGATCTCGTCTTGAGAAACAACGAAGTAAGCCGAGCAGAAAAGCTGGGCAAACTCGAACCCACATGGGAAGGTCCATATCGGGTGTCAGAAGTCCTCGGCAAAGGGTCTTATAAATTGACTCACATGTCAGGAGAACAAGTACCCCGAACATGGTACATTTCCAACCTCATGAAGTTCCATTTGTAAGAGACAGTCTGGTCAGTCAGTCTTGTGTCTAGTTCGGTCCTAGGGGTATGTGCTTTCTTTGTTTTTTACTTGTGTTTCATGTTTGTCTATATGCGTTTTGTTTGTCTATATGCGTTTTGTTTGTCTATGTGCGTTTTGTCTGTCTATGTGCGTGTCGTCTCTTACAAATGTTACTGAGGTATCTTGTTCTTCGAAGGCTGATCCCCTTTTTAGAACATATATAAGCCAACGATTGTGAGTCCAAGCTTCTAAGGAGGATACAAGACCACAATTCAGCTTAAGAAACAAGCAGTTCGTCTGAAACGAACTGCAACAAAGGGAAAGTCCGATCCACGCGATAAAACTCGCCGAATTAGGACAAGGGAAAGTCCGATCCACGCGATAAAACTCGCCGAATTAGGACAAGGGAAAGTCCGATCCACGCGATAAAACTCGCCGAATTAGGACAAGGGAAAGTCCGATCCCCAAATTAGGACAAGGGAAAGTCCGATCCCCAAATTAGGACAAGGGAAAGTCCGATCCGAGCGATAAAACTCGCCAAATTAGGACACAAGCTTAGTCCGGTCAAAGAAATTTACTTCATAAGACCAAAGACGAGTCCGGTCAAAGAAGTTTACTTCATAAGACCAAAGACGAGTCCGGTCAAAGAAGTTTATTTCATAAGACCGAGGACCAAGTCCGGTCAAAGAAGTTTACTTCATAAGACCAAAGACGAGTCCGGTCAAAGAAGCTTACTTCATAAGACCGAGGACGAGTCCGGTCAAAGAACTTTACTTCATAAGACCGAGGACGAGCACGATGAAATTTTTTCGCTGAGCTGTAAATACGCAGTGATAGAAGCGAAATGAAGATTTCATTTATTAAAACTTGTTCGGCATACAACTCTGCTGCCCTACGAGAAGGCGTTACGCTATTACAAAGGACTATTCTACTGTCCTTGGTTGCTAAAGTTGAGCCATCTATTCACAAAATCCTCGTGAAGCCGAGTTCGGGCGTTCCGGGCAGCTGAAGAATAAGCAGGTCGACGAGATGCTCTGATCGACCTACCGCCTCTTCCTTGAGTCCGGGAAGTACTGGCACCTCGGCGGCGAAGAGTCTCTTCACGAAGCATTTGTTGATCTTGCTCACTCATAATCACAGCTCCTCTACGAACTTCAGTCCGTCCTTGTCTTGACGTTTCCGGTTGCTCCTGAGTCCGTTCTCGTCTTGACGTTTCCGGTTGCTCCTGAGTTCGTTGCTGATTTGGAGTAGGATTTTGAGCAAGTGGATCAGAGGTTTGAGCAGGAGTATGAGCATCTGTTGGCGGGAAATGCCTAAGGAATCTCTCGATTGAAGGACGCCGGGAAAGAACGATGTCGTACCGAGAAGCCCAGCGCCGCAATGATTTCACAACTTGTTGGCAAGCCGATCTCTCCAGCGCATTGTTCCTCCGGAGTACATGATATTCCTCCCACAGTTCGTCAACTTGTTCCTGAACTTCAGAGATGGTCATTCCCCCGCGCCTGCTGATGAAATCCTCATACGCAGTCCTCTCAGCGACAGCAGTATTCAGTTCGGCCTCCAGATCTTTCTTTTCGGACTCTAAGTCCTTATTGTCGGCCTCAAGCTTCACTAAACAAGCCAAGAGTTCGTCATTCTTCATCTGGTCAGCCATGGCTTTTTTCTCAGCTTCGTCTAAAGCGGAAGAGTACAGCCGCTTCCAGTGAAGTACCTCCAGCTCCTTAAGAGTTAAGAATACAAAGCAGCTATGTCAGTTCGGCATTTCAGTTTACTGAGCAGGTAGTAAACCACAACAGGAGTAAAAGAGAGTACGAAAAGCTATACGAAGACACAAGTGCAGAAAGAAGAATTTTTTCATTCATAAGAAAAAATTTTTTACACAAGGAGGGCTTCAAGGCCATTTTACAAGAAGGAAGAAACTAAACTAAGAGAAAGGAGACGAAATCATACTCCGCCAGCTTCGTCTCCGGCTCCTCGGTGAGGTTCAGCTTCCTTCTCCTTGTCTGCCTCAGCTTCAGCCTCGGCCTCCCTGCTCCCCCCAGCCTGCTCGGTGCCCCCATCACCGATCAGCAGCACCTCTTGCTCGGCCTGCCTAGTCTCCGGTCTGCTGATCAAGCTGCTCGGTCTCACCCTCTCCGTGGAAAATTGGAGCGGGTGAAACTGGCCCTAAGGAGGCAAAGATAGCCTCCATATTCTCGTCCCGGTCAGCTCGGCAACTACGAACTCGGTCAGCAGAAAGCAGGACCGAGGACGAAGCAAGCTCCTCAAGGAGCGGCAGACTCTGGAGACGAGCTGCTATCTCTCGGCCGTACAGCGGCAGAACAACTTCGGGCCCCTGCTCGGCATTATCGGTCATCAGTTTCAGCAGATCACCGACAAAGGCCGAAAATTGATTGCTCAGAAAGAGTTTCTCCGCGAAAGCACGGAGAACCTCCCCTTGGGCAACCACGGCGGCAGCATCCCTCCGTTTCGTCTGCTCTCGCTGGATGACGAGCTGGTTTTTGGCAAACTGGGCTTCATCCTGGGCCGAGATCCTAGCAGCTCTGGCCTTCTCAAAGTCTGCCTTAGCCTGTTCGGCCTGGTGGCGAGCAGCCGCCAACTTCCTCTGCATCTCAGCATAATCGTTGGACGCTTTGGAGAGTTCAACGGCGACGAGCTTGGAGAGCATATCGTTCCTCTGAAAATGGAAAAAGGAAAAAGTCAACCGAGGGGCCACAAAAAATACAGGAAAAAAGCAAGGCCAGAAAATCAAGAAGAGAATTCACCTCGGCGAAGTCCGTGGGCCATAAAAATGGCTCACAGATATGTTCCGAAGGAGGCGCCAAGACCACGTCTTTCTCTGGCGCTCTTGGGGGCTTCTGGGTCTTCCCCTTCCCCCTTGCCGAAGTCGACTCCGGCTTCTTTGGATCCGAAGAGGTCTTTTGCCTCTTCGGATTCTTCTCGGCATCAGACGCCGAGCTGCTGGTTTTCGGCCTCTCCGGTTCCTTAGATTCGGAGGATTTGCGACCGAGCTTGTTTAGCAAGTTCACTGCCAAAAAGTAAGAAAACAAGGTTAGTTTTCGTCGTCAAGGCAGTAATGCATAAAAAAGAAATCCTCACCCTCAGTCTCTTCGTCCGAAGACGAGGAGTCGAACACGAAGTCGCCCTTGACGAGCTCAGACTCCGAGTACTGCTTCCTAATCATGGGAATCTTATTGAGCTCGGCCTCGAGCTCGTCCAACGGTTCTACCCGAGGATGAGGAATAACGGACTTCGGCCCTCTCCAGGAAAAGTCCGAAGCCGAAGTCCTATTATAAAAAAAGAAGCGATTTTGCCATTTCGGCCACTTGGTTTTGCAGAAGGCCCTAAAAGGCTGTAAAGGGATCAAGTAAAACCAAGATCCTTTTCTCTTAAACTGGAAGAAATTAAGGATTGCCCTCAGAGACAGATCCTTATCTAACCTACGCAGTTCGGCAGCAAAGGCCGATAAGTGCCTCCAAGAGTTCGGAGTCACCTGACCTAAAGGGAGTTGAAAAAAATCAAGCAGCTCTACAAAGGCAGGGGGAAGAGGGAAACGAAGCCCGCATTCCAAGCCGGCTTCATAAACGGTGGCGTAACCCTCCGGCGGCGAGTCAGCCCTATGAAGGTCGTCGGGAATCGCAACCTTCCCCCCAGGAAAAAAATATTTTTCGTGTAGGGATATCACAGTATCCTTACTCAAGATGCTGTGAAAATACTCTACGGTCTTCTCCCCGGATTCTTTCCGGCTAGAAGACCCCTTACCCCCTTTCCTACCGCTACCTGACTCAGAAGAAGAAGAAGAAGACATGGTTCTTACTCTTTGAAAGTCTGAAGAAATTCTGAAGAAATTCTTGAAAGTGGAAGGAAATTTTTACGCAAAAGAGAGAGAATGCAGAAGAAGCAATAGCAAGAGTGTTCAAATGATGAAGAAAGGACGTATTTATCAGATTCGGAGAAGATTTCAAAATCATCGCACCGTTTCGAATCCCACCTTTTCAGGATTCAACGGTCGGATTTTACTGTCGCATTTAATGCAGTCACGCGCAAGGCACGTCCCCTGACGTCAGCCTCCCCCGTACCTTTATCCAGAATGCCGAAGTGACTCGCTTCGCCGAAGTGATTCACTTCGCTTTTCGGGGGGGGTAGTGATGGGGTACGTACTAAACAAGCCCAATAGCAGTGACGGCCCATCAGCCCAAAGCCCAAGGAAGAGTATCAGTTCGGCATTACCAAAGAGTTCGGCCCCAGCCGCATTACCAAAGAGTTCGGCCCCAGCCTACAGCTCGGTAAAAGCCAACCAATCAGTTCGGCATTACCAAAGAGTTCGGCCCCAGCCTACAGCTCGGTAAAAGCCGACCAATCAAGCTCTACTCTCAGATCGGCAAAAGCTGCTCGGCAATAGTTCAGAAGTTCGGTCTCAGTATTCGACCGAACTGGGAGATAGTGGACTCATGCAGAACCTCCACGACCTCCACTACACGATCTATTTAGTGGTGTCAACTCATGCAGGGTCTCATGCAGGATAGCGGACCAAACAAAGAGATAGTGGACCCATGCAGGATCTCATGACCTCCACGACATCCACTACCTAGTTAGTGGTGATGCAAGCCACGACCTAGTTAGTGGTGATGCAAGCCACGATCTTAGTTCAATGTATAAATAGAACTTAGATCAGATAGAGGAGGAGGGGGAGACATCAAATAACATATAGCAAGTCTGTATTTGTAAGCTGTAAACCAGATCAAGCAATACAATCTTGCCCTCCTTTCTTCCCGTGGACGTAGATTTACCTCAGTAAATCGAACCACGTAATTCCTTGTGTCGTGATCTATATTCATTACCTGCATTTACTACTATCAAAAATTCGCCCAACCATCACTGGCGCCTACATCAAATATCATATAGCAAGTCTGTATTTGTAAGCTGGAAAACCAGATCAAGCAATACAATCTTGCCCTCCTTTCTTCCCGTGGACGTAGATTTACCTCAGTAAATCGAACCACGTAATTCCTTGTGTCGTGATCTATATTCATTACCTGCATTTACTACTATCAAAAATTCGCCCAACCATCAATTATCTAAACTATAAATCTAACTGGAGGACAACGGGGATTACCTTAATTTAGTCCTTGACACTAAATTACATGTTTAATTCAACCAAGAACAAAACTTGAAGATGAAGACTAATGGCTATCAGCTATGGTGGTTTTGATATTTTTGGGGAGAATGACTGTCGATTCCCCCCCCCCCCCCCCCCCCCCCCCCGTCTCTCATTTATATAAACTCCTCCCTTGACAAATGGCATCATTTTAGTTTATATCTATTTTTTATTCCTTTCTAGATGTAGTTTCAAAGTAATTCAAATTAAATTCTCATCCTTTTATTTATTTTTTATTTTCATTTTGCCAATATAAAATAGACGATACTTTATTCCTAATAAAGACTAATCATTCTCTTCTTATATTCAATGTTAATTATTAATATTCTTTCTAATCTCACTTAATTTACTTACTATTGTATCAGTTTCTCTATAAAATTATGCCATACATAAATATGTAACTCATACTTAATTATATATGTTTATTATTGATTTCGTCACTTATAACTGATTATCCTATTTCGGCAATTTCTTTTGTCGGAAAAGTAAATTATGTCTAACCCTATTTTTGGAGTGTTACAACTCTATCCTCCTAAAAGAAATTTCGTCCTCGAAATTCTACTAGTCTTATGCAAAGAGATGCAGGTGATGTCGTCACATTGCCTCATCTAGTTCTCAAGTAGTCTCTTCTATTTTATTATTTCTCTTCAATACCTTATCACAAATTTTTGACTTGTTATAGCCGAATGCCCGAATTAACATTATCGAGGTAGTTAGTCCTTTCACCGATTACTATTACCTTTTCCTAATAGATTAGACACTTCTATGGCGTACTTAATATTCTTCTATTTAATTCAGTTTATATATATATATATATATATATATATATATATATATATATATATATATATAAGGATTGTATTCAATGTCGAACTAATTTTAAAGACCGAACTAGAGATCAAATCTCATCCATTCGTTTTTGTAATCTAGCGGTCATATTAAAATCTACCAAATATCATTATTTTATTAGCGGAAGGGTTGTTAAGTAATTCCCACTGTATTATGTTTCCTTAAATCATGGCACGCATATTTGGAACAAATCTTCAGTATCTTGTTTTGAAATTCACGATTAATTTTGCGTTTTCCACTTATGAATTCTGATTTCATCGTCTGAATTCTCTCATTGTTTTTCATCATCTAATTACCCTTTCATCGACAGAAATTTGTTTCTACCATTCGAAATCTATTTTCGACGTCATTCCGTGGAGGATTCAAGCTTCTCCCACATCAATGGAAAATCCCTACTACCGCGATCTTCTTCTTCTGTACCTTCATCAAATCATGCCAATTTAACTATGAAATCAAGCTTGAGAAATATGATTCTGAATCTTGTCGTGATATACACTGATCTGGTGAATTATTTGTAGTTGATATACCAATTCCATGTTCCATGGAGAATTCAAGGTCAGGACATGCTCAAGATAACCGCTGATCAATCGGACTTGCTCTAAGGTCATCGCAGGAATAACACATGTTTAGTAACTCCATATCGCGAAATCAGATCGGGCAGCGACTTGAGGTCAGTCCCGGGATGAAATTCACCCTCAACTCGACCCCAATGTAGTGTGCCATCGCCGCCATTGCTATACTACCGTCATTCAATCACTTCATCTTATAATCACTGTAGTTCATCTTATAATGAAATAACTTCACCCGAGAATTGGAAACATTTTGGTTAAATGAACCAATTATGAATAGTCCAAAACAAATAGTTTAATCTTATGATAAAATTTCTTCATCTTTTAACGATATAACTTCATCTTATAATGTAATTAATTCACGGTATATAGCTAAAATGAACCAAATTTGAACTATCAAACAAATCGAAACTCATATCTTAAAAACCACTGTGAAATCAGAACTCACCACAAAAATACACTAAAAATTAATCGAAATTAGAAATTAATTATGCACTCACTTCATTTTATAATCACACTGCTTCATCTTATAATGAAATAACTTCACCCGAGAAATGAAAATATTTCGATTAAAATGAACAAAATTTGAACAGTCCAAAAAAAATAACTTCATCTTGTGATATAATTTCTTCATCTTATAATCACGTTGTTTCATCTTATAATGAAATAACTTCACTCGATAACTGAAAATATCTTATAATAATGTATTATGACTAAATAGCCATTGGGATGGAGTAAATTGCTCTTAGGATGAATGGCGGAAATTATTTGTGCAATATCTCATCTCATCCATCAAAACTTAGATCAAAGGGCTATATTTTAGTCTCTAGTTCTACACTAAGGGGGTGACATTGTTTGCTACTCCGTTCATGTGACAATTATTGCCCCTACACATACAGCTTCGAAATAATCTTATCCACTAATTAACTCGATCATTAATCGACAATCGTAAAGAATACTCCCTCCGTCCCAAGGTAAATGTCACACTTTCCTTTTTAGTTTGTCCCACAAAAGATGTCTCATTTGTTTTTTTTGAAAAAAGTTCCCCTCACATTAATATAAATATATTACTTGAAGCCATTGCTTGGTCTAATCAGTGGTTCTATTTCTATTTAATCTTTTGTTTTTTGCTTTTAGGTCCTCAGTATCCAGATTATATTTCTCTAAGATTCAGGCAACTAATTTGTGATCTGTTTGTATATCTTTTATCTGCAACTTCATTTCATTATGAACCTCAACAAATTCCTAGCCACTCCTTTTTTGAATGATTAAAAGCTAATTTTCAGGTTATATTGAGCCTGTTGTGGTAATCCTTCATGAACATGAGCTTACATGGGCTGGTAGGGTTGCTTGGAAACATCACACTTGTATGGTTTCAGCACTCAGCGTCAATACAACATTAAAGCAGCATCCGCTCATATGGTCAGCAATGGTCAGTGCTTATAAATATGATCCTCTTATTTTACCTATAAGGTCTCATGTAATTGTTCCAAAGAGCTTGTCATGTCATGTCTTAGGAATTCTTTTTCTTTACGTGCTAACGTTAATATTGCATATTTTATTTTTGTGGTGCTAGAGGTTAACTTTATGACCTACATCCATCATTGAGAAAGCCTTCGTTATGATGCCTCAATTATCTTCTGTTTTTACCTTTCTTAGGCATTGATAAATTACAAAGGAAGAACGTTGGAGTTTGTACTCTAGCTTAAAGCTGACCACCCTCTAATTTCCAACCGACGTAAATTTGAACTACTTACAATATTTTTCTATATGATTTTCAGAATCTCCCTCATGATGCATGCAAGCTCCTTGCAGTTCCTTCACCTATTGGCGGAGTTCTTGTAATTGGTGCAAATACAATTCATTATCATAGCCAGGTTTGCTCTTTTTGGCATTGCATCTTCGGTATCACTTGCTATTCCATTCTTTTTGTCCTGCTCTATATCTGATGATGCTTAATTGGTCAGTCTGCTTCATGCCACTTGGGGTTGAACAATTTTGCTGTTCCCGCAGATGGAAGGTGAAATTTCAGCCTTCTTCACTATTTCTTTCTGTCCCTTCTTTTCTCTATAATATGTGGAGAAGGATGTATTACCATTCAATATAATCTACTAGTTTTTTAAGTTAGACCGTGCATGTATTATTAGACTAACTATTGGTTCATTGTTGACTTTGCCTCTTATAATGATTTACAGTAGGGATGAGTGCATCACAAAGCACAGTGCCACCTTTTAGGATAGGTTATACAGTGTTCTTCCGTCCCATCCCTAAAAAAACTACTTATTGTACATATAGGTTTGTTGGTTTAAAAGGTGATACTTGTAAACATTGTGCTTACTGTTAAAAACTTTGGTTAGAATGTTTGATGTCTCCACCTAGCCTTTATTACTAAGAAGTTGCATTATTCTAATGTATATGCACTCCTCTTTCAGTCAAGAGATGCCTAGGTTTGGATTTACTACGGAGCTTGATGCCACCACTGCGACATGGTTAACTAATGATGTTGCTGTGTTCTCTACTAAATCAGGGGAGCTGCTTTTGCTTACTCTTGTTTATGATGGGAGGTTGGCGATTTATTACTCTCACTTGGTTCTCTTATTGGTGACATACGGAAGTGCTGTATTCATTTTATTTAACTAAGTCAACCCTTGCATCTAATTTTGCATATTCTGTTTCTGACAATGGTGTTTAGAATATTCTTTTGCCGACTTATCTGGCTCAACAATTTTATCTTATGATCTTGTAGAACAGTAAAATATAGATATAAGCGGAAAAGTAAATAGACATAGTAGAGAAAGTAGTAGTGTATTTGGTGTATCTTATTGCTCAACACATGTCACATATATATAGTATAAGAGACTAAGCTAGGCTATGTCACATCACCGATGTGGGACAGAATACTAATATTCTTAACACCCCCTCAAGCTGGAACATCTATATTGTCCAGCTTGGTACAAAGTTCTCAAAAATGTTTTTCCTCAAACATCGGCAGCAATAGTAGTAGCTGAAACTATAGGGGTGGTAGTAGTTGCAGCTGTTGCATAAGTAGAGCTGCAAGGCAGAGTAGCAGTAGCTGTAGCAGAGTAGCAGCTATAGGGCAGTAGTAGCAACTGTAGCAGAGTCGAAGATGCATGGTAGTTAGTATCGCGGCCCGAGCGCGCTTGGGTCGCGGGTCGCAAGGGTCGAAACCGACGTCGCCCCATTGTGGGTGGGTGGGACGAGATACAGGGGTCGCCGTTGGGGCGGCTGGGTCGAGCGGCTGGGGCGACCGGCTGGGGCGAGGAAGAAGAAGATCGTCGGTTTCCCTGCTATGGTTCCCCGTTAAGTGAGCCTGTGTTTGTGAGAGAATTGAGATAGAAAATACAGATAAAGATTGAAGAAGAAAGAGAAATGAAGTAGTTTTAGTGGGAAATGTGAAGACTTACAAAAAGTAAAGGTAGAAGGTGTCAAATCGCATATAGACAGAGCTAGCACCTACAACCTAACCTAATCAAACATATTTTCGTATCTTATTCTATTCAATAACATTATTCATCATTTATAATTTGTATTTTTACTTACTTCTAGTTATTCTACTGAATAAAAGTACTCTATTTTATTTACAAATCCATTTTTTATTAACACAACTATATAAATGCTGCTTTCCCCTTTAATTAAATAATCAATTATTTAGGTATAATAAATTAAAGCTGAATAATTTTTTTATTTATTCAATTTAAGATTGTATTTTTGTAATTACAATAGTGATTTGTGATTTTTTTTAATTAATTCTATTTCTTAGAATAGAAAGTTAGAAATGTAGTATGTAGTAACTTGTGATTTAGAATTTATAATTACTTTTAAAATGGAGATTTATTGAATTTTTGTTCATTATCTAGCATTTTATAAAAATTGTAAATACATTATTTATACAAATGAATAATAATAATAATAAAATTTAGTTATTTAGTTATGTTATGTTGTTTACAAATTTATATTTTTCGTCTAATCTTTTTTTTAATATGGAGTAATGATGTATGTAGATTTATTTGATGTGATAAACATTCAAGCAACAAACTTATAAAAGAGACACAAATATAATCATCATTCGGCTATTCTGGCGCCCCGATTCGTGGGTCTCTCGCCCCGTCGCCCTGCGACCCGGGGTCCCCCTCATCGCCCCGCGACCCTAACAATACTGCTGCTGTCACAGATGTATGGTAGCTATGTTACGTTGTTGGAATTGTAAATTTCAGATTGTTGTGCACCATGAGGCTTCTAACCATCCTTTTGGTCATAGTGAAACCCTTTTTTAGTTTTCCACGTTTTGTTAGGCCAACCGCTTCATTTTACATATCTAATTTTGACTTTGAAATCTCTATCAGGGTAAAACGTTGGCCTTTGTGTTGCCTATACTAGAATCATTGACAAATGGTCCTGCTAAAGAATCGAGGAAGACTGGATATGGAAAGGCACCAAGTGTTCTTGTTCTCTTGCCCACGAGGGAGTTGGCCGCACAGGTACTCAACCAGCTGGGCGTATACCGTGTTTTTTTGTTCTTGTACAGCTGTGTTCTTTTTTCTTTAAGACATTAGTTATATCTTTCTCAATGTTTTTTATTTTAATTTTTATTGTATACCATGTTTTTTCTGTGTTCTAGGTGGCTGCGGACTTCGAAGTTTATGGCGGAGCTCTGGGGTTGAGTTGCTGTGTCCTGTATGGAGGGTCTTCTTATGGACCGCAGCTAAATCAATTGAAAAGAGGTGTTGACATTGTTGTTGGCACTCCTGGTCGCATTAAGGTGTGGTGTCCCTTATCCTTTTTATTTCACTCTTAGTTTTATTCGCTTAGAACAACTGCTTATTATTGTGTTATCTGACAGGATCACTTAGAGAGCGGAAATATTGACTTTCGATCCTTAAAGTTCCGAGTGCTTGATGAAGCTGATGAAATGCTGAGGATGGGTTTTGTTGATGATGTTGAACTCATTCTTGGTATGAACGTAACATAATTTGGTGTGATCTTATCCATATTTGTCTTTGATAGTAATGCAAATTGGCCAATTAAACTAAGTTTTCCGATATTCATTTATGAAGGCAAGGTTGAGGATTCTAGCAAGGTTCAAACGCTTCTTTTTAGTGCTACTTTGCCGTCCTGGGTCAAGCAAGTATGTTTCTTGTTATGAGGATTGGGGCAAAACTGCACAATCAGTTCAGTTCGGTTACCAATATACTGTTCGGCGATTAGGGACCGATATGCTGTTCAGTGATCTGACGAACTGCAATCATGCTCGGTGATTGGTCGAGTTTGTAGTCGTGCTCAGGGATTAACCGAGCTCAATGTTCGGTGTTGAGCTCGGTGCTCAGTGCTCGGTGTTGGTGCTCGGTGTTGGCCGAACTTAAACGAGTTCGGAGTTAACAGTTGTTATTAACTGATGCACGTCGTCGGATGCGACTAGTTAGTTAGCTTTAAATGAAAGCCGTTAGGTTTGAACTAGTTGTTAGATAAGTGTTAGTTAAATAGAGCCGAGCTGTGGAAAAAGAAAAAGAATTTTTTCATCCAAGAGTTTTGTAATCTTCCACACAAATAAAACACAAGATTTCCATTGACTCTCCAAGAATTGTTTTTTTGCTTATTCATTTTCATATCAAGTATTCGTTCTTCTCGTTCCGGAATCGATCTCGTTGTGATAACAAGATTGAGTCGCGTATCTGATAGCATTACAAATTGGCGCCGTCTGTGGGAATCGAAGAAGGACGACGAATTCAACAATGTCTACCGCAAAGTTCGACGTTGAGAAATTCACCGGCGAAAATGATTTCGGCCTGTGGAGATTGAAGATGAGAGCTGTTCTGATGCAGCAAGGCGTCTGGGATTATGTGAAATCCAAGACGGACAAGAAAGAGATTCAAGGGATGGATGCGGCGAAATGTCAAGAACTGGAATACAAGGCGTATAGCTCGATTGTCTTGTGCCTCAGCGATAGAGTCTTGAGGGAGGTTCAGAAAGAGGATGATGCCGCGGGAGTGTGGGAGAAATTGGAGAAAATATATATGGAGAAGTCAATCTCCAATAGGTTGCATCTCAAGCAAAGATTGTTCAACTTTAGATTTTCTGACTCCAAGAATCTGGCGGATCAGCTGGAAGATTTTCGAAAGTATATAGATGATCTTGAGGGTGTGGATGATCCCATGAAAGATGAGGATAAAGCTTTGATGTTATTGAATGCTCTGCCTCAGAGTTTTGAGCAATTCAAAGACTCAATACTTCTTGGAAGGGATTCGAAAGTGACTTTGGAGGAGGTATTTTCTGCATTAAAGCTGAAGGCAATGCAGAAATGTGTCAGCAAGCCAATCGATCAAGCTGCTGAAAGCCTCAATGTGAAGGCAACTTCAAAGAAACAATTCAAATTCAAGAAACCCCCATCTGACAAGTGGAAGCCAAGATCATCTAAGGAAGGAGATCAAAAGGAATCTAGAAGCTGCTTCTGGTGTAAGAAACCAGGACACATCAAGCAAAATTGTTTTGCTTGGAAGAAAAAAGCAATCTGAAAATCACAAAGGAGATGGTACAGCAGCTATCACTGAGGAAATTGAAGAGGCAAGAGCTCTCAATGTGGTGGAGGATAGCCCATTATCAAGGCTATGGATCATGGACTCAGGCTGCAGTTTCCATATGTCCTCCAATCTCGACTGGTTCCAAGATTTAAAGGAATCTGAAGGCTCGGTGTTGCTGGGAGATGACCATGTGTGTGATGTAAGGGGTGTTGGGAGCATATGTTTGAGGATGGACAATGGAATTTTCAGAACTCTCACTGATGTGAGATACATCCCATCCATTAAAAGGAATCTTATATCCTTGGGTCTTCTTGAGAAGAATGGCTACGAATTGACTCTCTTTGGTGGAGAGATGCTTGTCAAAAAGGATGGCCAAATGATCATGAAGGCTGTCAGAAACAATGTGCTCTATTATCTGAAAGCTGAGGCAGTTGCTGGAACAGCTAACAACACACAAAAGACCATCAATTGGCATGCTAGGCTGGGCCATGTGGGGGACACTGGGCTGATGCAGCTGGTAAAGCAAGGCATTATTCAGATGGCTGATTCAGAGATACAAAGAGCCATTGGATCGTGTGAAGAATGCATTCTTGGCAAAAACAAGAAGCTGCCATATGGAGTGGGCAAACATAACTCAACACAACCTCTCCAATATGTTCACAGTGACATATGGGGCCCTGCACCAGTAAATAGCATTGGAGGAGGCAGGTATTTCTTATCATTTGTTGATGATTTTTCAAGAAAGGTTTGGATAATGATCATGAAAGAAAAGTCAGAGACCTTCAAGAAATTTCAGGAGTGGTGTACTGCAGTTGAGCTAGAAAAGGGGAAGCCTTTGAGATGCCTAAGAACTGACAATGGGCTGGAATTTTTGTCCCATGAGTTTGATGAGTTTTGCAAGAGAAAAGGAATTAAAAGGCATAGAACGGTGCCTCACAACCCACAACAAAATGGGGTCGCCGAGAGAATAAATAGAACCATTCTTGAAAGGGTAAGATGCATGTTGATAGCATCTGGAATGTCAAAACCATTTTGGGCAGAAGCAGCCTCCACAGCTGTTGTTTTAATCAACAAATGCCCCTCTGCTGCCATTGAAAATCATACTCCGGATAGTAGGTGGTATGGATCTTATGGAGACTATTCAAAATTAAGACCATTTGGGTGTAGAGCATATGCTCACATCAAACAAGGAAAGCTGGAACCAAGGGCTCTCAGATGTGTGATGATAGGCTATCAGGTTGGAGTTAAAGGTTACAGATTATGGTGCTGTGAGGAAGGGAATAAGAAGGTTGTCATCACTAGGGATGTTATTTTCAGGGAATCTGAAATGCCTTTCTTCATGAAGCAAGTTCAGACTGTTGAGTTTGAGGTGGAGGGTCAGAGGGAATCCTCATCTGATGCTGTAAGAAGTCCACCAGATACTGTGAGAAATTCACAAGAAACCAGTGTTGGTGGATCCTCTGAACATGAAAGTAACATCAAGACTCCACAGAGACTGGTTGCAAGAGACAGAACCAGAAGAAGGATCAAGCTCCCTTCCAGATTTCAGGATTTTGATATGATGCACTATGCACTGGCCATAGCTGAGGAGATGGACTATCATGAGCCTTCAAATTACAAGGAAGCAATAAGGAGTCCGGAGAAGGATCAGTGGCTATTAGCCATGCAGGAGGAGATTGATAGCTTGTACAAAAATCACACATGGATTTTGGTGTTGAGGCCAACTGATCAGAAAACAGTTGGTTGTAAATGGATTTTTAAGAAGAAAATTGAGGCCTTCAACAACAATCAAATCAGATTTAAAGCCAGGTTGGTGGCCAAAGGCTTTACACAAAAGGAGGGAGTAGATTATAATGAAATATTCTCCCCTGTGGTAAAGCATAGCTCCATCAGGATTCTACTTGCCATTGTTGCTCAGAGAAATTGGGAATTGCAGCAACTCGATGTCAAAACAGCCTTTCTTCATGGAGAGCTCGAAGAGAAAATTTACATGGAGCAGCCTCCTGGTTTTGTCCAACCAGGAAATGAAGGAAAGGTGTGTTTGCTGAAAAGAAGCTTGTATGGTCTAAAACAAAGTTCAAGACAGTGGTATCTCAGGTTCAATGAGTTCATGCATAAGATCGGTTTTGAGAAGTCTTTGTATGATCATTGTGTCTTCATCAAGAGAAGAGGTGGAGTTGCTGTGGCATATCTACTATTGTATGTAGATGATATGCTGATCTCTGCAGAGCATAAGGAAGAGGTGGAGTTAGTGAAAGGTGATCTGAAATCTGAATTTGATATGAAGGATCTTGGAGATGCAAAGAAGATCCTTGGAATGGAGATCATAAGGGATAGAGACAAGAAAAGGATATGGCTAACTCAGAAAGATTACATCAGGAATGTGATCAAGAAATTTCAGATGGATAAAAGCAAACCAGTGAGTGTGCCCCTGAGCCAGCAGTTTAAGCTCAGTGTAAATCAGTGCCCTAAAGATGATAGTCAGAGAAGAGAGATGGATAAAATCCCATATGCAAACATAGTGGGAAGCATCATGTACACCATGGTGTGTACAAGGCCAGACATCAGCCAAGCCATAAGTGTTGTGAGCAGATACATGGCAGATCCAGGTATGGAGCATTGGCATGCTTTAAAATGGATACTAAGGTATCTGAATGGTACTCAGGATTATGGCATACTGTTTGATGGAAGTAAGAATTTTGATGCACAGCCTCTATTGGGATATTGTGATTCTGATTTTGCTACTAACATTGACACAAGGAAGTCCCAATCCGGCTATGTTTTCTGCATATATGGAGCTGCTGTAAGTTGGAAGTCGAGTTTGCAATCTGTGGTGGCACTCTCAACAACTGAGGCAGAATATATTTCCATGGCTGAGGCCGTAAAGGAGAGCATGTGGCTGAAAGGAATCTGCTCGGATTTTGGAGTTGATCAAGGAGCTGTGACTGTATTATGTGATTCAAATAGTGCCATATGTTTGTCAAAACATCAGACATTCCATGAGAGGAGCAAGCATGTGGATGTTAAGCTTCATTTTGTGAGGGATGAAGTTGAAATGGGCTCAGTGAAGATTGAAAAGGTAGCTACTGAGCACAATGCAGCTGATATGCTAACAAAGGTGTTGCCCGGACTTAAGTTGAAGTATTGCATGGATTTGGTGAATCTGATTCAGCTGGAGTGATTGTGGAAGATGGATGAAATCTATGGATTGTCCAGTTATGTCCCAAGGTGGAGATTTGTTATGAGGATTGGGGCAAAACTGCACAATCAGTTCAGTTCGGTTACCAATATACTGTTCGGCGATTAGGGACCGATATGCTGTTCAGTGATCTGACGAACTGCAATCATGCTCGGTGATTGGTCGAGTTTGTAGTCGTGCTCAGGGATTAACCGAGCTCAATGTTCGGTGTTGAGCTCGGTGCTCAGTGCTCGGTGTTGGTGCTCGGTGTTGGCCGAACTTAAACGAGTTCGGAGTTAACAGTTGTTATTAACTGATGCACGTCGTCGGATGCGACTAGTTAGTTAGCTTTAAATGAAAGCCGTTAGGTTTGAACTAGTTGTTAGATAAGTGTTAGTTAAATAGAGCCGAGCTGTGGAAAAAGAAAAAGAATTTTTTCATCCAAGAGTTTTGTAATCTTCCACACAAATAAAACACAAGATTTCCATTGACTCTCCAAGAATTGTTTTTTTTGCTTATTCATTTTCATATCAAGTATTCGTTCTTCTCGTTCCGGAATCGATCTCGTTGTGATAACAAGATTGAGTCGCGTATCTGATAGCATTACATTTCTAGTTTAACTATGCTGTCTACTCAAGCTAGAATTTGGTTGTAGACTGTCAATTTTGTTCTCTAAATAAACGTACTTTGTTTATGATATCAGATATCTTCCAAATTTTTAAAACCAGACAAGAAAACTGTTGGCCTTGTTGGTAATGAGAAAATGAAAGCCAGCACCAATGTAAGGCATTTTGTCCTTCCCTGCACTGCATCTGCCAGAACTCAGCTCATTCCTGATATCATTAGCTGTTATGGCAGGTTTGTTTTTTTCTTTATCCTTTCCCTAAACTATTCTTTATTTGTTACTTTTCCATTTTGCTAATGTCTTAAGCTTACTCTTTCTTCTCAAATCCAGTGGAGGACGCACTATTATTTTTGTAGAGACTAAGGATTCTGTTTCCACACTATCTGGTGTGCTTCCTGGAGCACGTTCGTTGCATGGTGACATACAACAGTCTACCCGTGAGGTAAGGAACTCTTTGTTTATATTCTGATTATAAGGAATGTTATGCTACATATCTTTTATGTGGTATGTTATGCTACACACCTTTTGTGAGTACCACCAATGAGCATAGACTTATTTTGTCCATGGCAACATAATTTGTTTTGTTTTATACATTTATTTTGATTCTAATACATCAAAACTTGTTACTGATGTCATTAATATATAATTTACTTTAAAAAAAATCCAATTGTTGTTTTGTTCATTTCTTTGGAGCTATGGAGAAAATGAACAAATTAAGCTTTATTGTTATGAATAAATAAATCTTTGGTTTTATTATATCAATATTATTCTCTCTGTAGATGCTTTGTTGTTGCCCTAATTGATGCTTTTAATGTCGCCATAGTACAATGTTTCTCTGAGGTCGTCAATTCTTGCCAAGATGGAGGCTTAATGAATTACTACTAAAAGACCTTCGCATATTTTGTACGGGTTTCGTTTTTTATTAATAATGCGTCTTTATGTTTGCAGGTAATTCTTAAAGCATTCAGACCAGGCAAATTTTCTACCCTTGTGGCTAAAGATGTAGCAGCACGAGGATTAGACATTGATGATTTTCAGTTAATTATTCAGGTCTGTTTTATCAGCATGTTTTTTTGTTTGGCTGATGTGGTTTTCATCACATGACACCTAAATGAGAATTCTTCTGTGTGTTTAGTGTGAGCCTCCTCGTGATGTAGAGGCATACATTCATCGGTGTGGAAGAACAGGAAGAGCTGGTATGTTGGTAATATTTTGATTCTTACTATGTGTTGCTGGAGTTTTATTTGTCATTTTAATGTCTTTTCCAGGGAAAAGTGGTGTCGCTGTGATGCTTTATGATCATAGGAAGTCTAATTTTGCCAGAATAGAAAGAGAATCAGGTGTGAAATTCGAACGTATAAGTGCTCCACAGCCATCTGATATAGCTAAATCAGCTGGTGTTGAAGCTGCTGAAAAAATCAACGAGATTTCTGATAGGTATTTCCCTTATGCAATGGAGTTATCTAAACAATAATACTATAGCTCCCATGTTTGTAACTGTAAATTTTTCTCAGTGTGATTCCGATATTCAAAGCTGCTGCTGAAGAACTACTCGACTCTTCTGATTTAACCCCAACAGACCTTCTTGCTAAAGCTTTGGCCAATGCTGCCGTAAGTCTACTCCTTGTACTTCTATTAAACAGATTTTAGTTTGGTAAACCGGACAAGATAAATGTATCTTTGTTTTACAGGGTTATACCGAAATCAAGAGTCGATCACTTCTCACCTCATTGGAGAACCATGTTACTGTACTGCTCGAGTGTGGAAGGCCCATTTTCTCACCTTCGTACGTAATTGAAAAATATTTCGTTTTTTTTTTTTTATCGCTGAGGAGGTTTGTTTTCTTTTGCTGACTGTAATCTCTTGTCAGGTATGTTTGTGGAGCGCTGAGGAGGTTTGTACCTGAAGATAAGGTTGAATCTATTCAGGGTCTTTCGTTGACTGCAGATGGGAAGGGTGCTGTATTCGATGTAGCTACCGAAGATCTCGATACATTCCTTGCAGGTTAGTTTATGTTTGAAATCTGGGTAAATTTTAAAATGCGATACACATTGACATGCAATCTCTGTGTAATTCTAAAATCTCACTATTGATGGGCTTGCAGGGCAGGGGGTGTGAGTGAGCTTGCAAGTGGTGACATTATTGTCAGATTTGCAAGAAAGAGGGAGATTTGGTGGTGGCCGTGGTGGTTTCTCGGGGAGGAGAGGAGGTGGCAGGTTTTCTGGTGGTGGTGGAAGAGGATCATTTTATAGAGGTGGGTGGTGGCAATAGAAACAGTAGATGGTGAGAAGAGAACTAAGAGATGCAAATAAAAAAAAATAATTGGAATAAATAATGAGCTCAACAAAGATAAATATTCGACCAAAACTTAGAAAAATAATTAAATTAATGATAAAAATTCTTGCCGTAAATTCCGATCAACCACAAAAATCACAAATCAAAGACAAAGTTTACTCATCACCCATACACACTCGGAGAGTAAAGAATTTAAAGAAAATTCTTCAACCGCCCCACAAAAAAATCACAGATCGGCAACAAACGTCGTAAATCGATGTTGAAGAGCTGCCGAGGTGCTACAATATTTCTAGATCAACAACTACCATCCAATTACCCAGAGCCAAAAGTGGTCGCCAAAAATTATACTCCTACTTTCATAAATTAAAAAATTAAAAAATCAAATTATTAAGAAAGTCCACACAGAAAACAAAATGAGACACCTAGGCTAATAGTTTGAATTCTCTGAAATGGCCAAATTGAAGAAGCTTGCTAAGATTTGAAAAGCCCAAACAAAGCCCAAAAACAATTTTTTTTAAACAAAGAAATTAAGTGAATGATTTTGTTTGAAATTCCATAAAATTTCAAGACATGAATAGCAACCAAGCTGCTCTAGTGGCTTGGGAGTTGATATCAGGGAGCTTTCACTTCCTAGGAGGTCGCAGGTTCGAATCCTAGGAAGTGCAGATTTGGGGATTAATTTCTCCTTGGGCCTGTGGGCCCAGAATGACAACGAAGCGCACCTACGGGGTAAGACGCTTCACCTCCAACTGTTAGGTCGGGGGTCCGAGTCACATCGGAGGGTAGATGGGGAACCATCGTCGATCCTCCTAAATAAAAAAAAAAAAAAAAAAAAAAGAATAGCAACCAACACACTCTAAAAATTGAAGTTTACTTAACACTGACATCAAACACTTAATTAGAATTCACTCAACATTATTTGCACCAATTTGCGAAAATAAAAAACGATTATCACTTATTACACATAACCCACAACATTAAAATTGCATTTCACATACCACTATTGAGGAATATCATCTCTTGACTTTTTTGTTTAATTTGTATTTCTTATAATGAGCGTAAAACAGGAAAAGTTGCATTTTACAAATCAAACAAAGAAAATTAAGTGAATGAATATCAAAGACTTCACCTATTACCCAAAAAAACTAAATATATTTTCCACAATGCATGTTTAGATTTTCATCTGATGAGCTTAAAATAAATTCTACTATTAGGGAACATATCTAAAAAAATTGGAGAAAATAGCGACTACTAAGAACATGCGGCCGAATAAGAGTTACCCTAATATATTTGGGAGAATCTCACTACCATTTACTATTATCCTTTGCTACAAAGCTTCAAAATAGTGACAGAAATGGCGAAGGCTAACAAATTCGTATTAACACAGTCCAAGAAGGTAATATTATGTCATATTTAGCATGTTGATAAGCTTATTATATTTTGCAGTTTGAAAAGATATCACTCTAAGGCAAATCACCATATTGCATATAACGATTTACAGCCAATATTTGTCAAAAATTGTAGAACTCAATACACCAAGACAAAAATGCATACAAACATATTTCAGAAAGATGAACTAACAAAACAAATTGTCGATGAGGCAAAAATCTAAATAATGACAACATAGATGTTATAAAATAATGTGAATTCATCCTTCTGTTTTAGTACTTAGCCTTGGTTACTAAAACTGATCTTTGGTTTATAAATTTAGTTTCAGGTGAGAAGAAATCAGGAATCATACCACACAATCATAAAATACAGGTTCCATATCATTCTTGTCTTTGGAATTTGTTTTATAAATCCATTTAAAATTGACCTTGATGATAGAGTTGGCAACTTTGGGAAGAAGATTATCAATCAACGAAAAGAAAACTGCCATTGTTCAGTTGGCGCTTTCTGCCATTAGAAATAAATATTCAAACAATAATTTATTGAAAGCATATACAACATTTAAATGCTAAATAGGTTAATGTTGCTTCAGTTTTTTTTTTGCAGGGAATCATCCTAAAGGATATTGTAAGTAGAACGGAAAGAAAAAGAAGAAAGAATGCATCGAAACTAAAAAAATAGGCAGTGAATAATTAAATAATTGAAAGGTAAATTCATATAAAATAGAAAAGCAAGAAATAAGGCACTAACAAACTTTTACTACAAATTGTATATGCAGGACAAATTGCACAGATTCTCAAATAGAGAAGCCATTCAAACATCTCAAGGATAAAATGGAACCAATGAAACGTTCAAAGTTAGAACACTACATTAACTGTATACCTAGGTATTAAAAGCTGGAAAAAACATAAATGAAAAATAGAAAAAAATATATTAAGAATATAAGAGTGAAAAATCATAATAGTAGATAAAGAACAGATACCAAGAGAGAGAGAGTATGTAGATTTAGAATTAGGGAAGAATTAAGATACTGAACTATTTTTCTATTGATTCTCTTGACTGATTTTGGTTGAGAGATGAAGTAAGTGAGAGTGGGAGTTTTAAGAGAGGAGGTATTTATAGGGTAAAAAATGGTTCCTTATATAAGTATTTTAGTTTCCCAAAGAAACATAATAATGAGAAAGACCTTCCAAATAACAAAATTAATATATATTAGTTAATGGCAGAAAAAAAATAATTAATGACTAATTTGCAAGTATTTAATAGGAAAAATTATAAATTAATATTAATATAGAATAAAAATTACAGAATGATATTGGTCAGATTAGGCCCACTTTATTTCATAAGTTTAACTTTATCTAACTTATTCTATTTTTAACTTATTATTCTTGTACTGTATGTAGGCGGATGCTTGAGTTAAAAAAAACAACTCAAACCCTAAAGAAACACCAGCCGCCTTTCACTCAGCAGGTAAAACGGAGAAAGAAAAAATCCAGTGAAGCTGAAACAAACAGCAGAATCAACTAAATGATTACACAAAAAGCACACAGCTCAAACCTATTCTACTTTATCAACATTTAACTGAAAAGGTATGAAATTCTTTTTTTTTTTTAATACATGAAAACAAAATGACTTAGAGTGTCCACTATGGGCGCAGGGCGGGCGGCTATAGTGGGGAAGATCGACAAGATTCATTTCCGATGCTTTTCGTCGCCACAATTCCAATCCCTCCGCACCCAGAATCCCCCCTCCACGAATCCACTTCTCTCTCTTCCAGATCCGCGCCAAGAATTTTGAGTTTGAGGCACTCACTTGCACAGAACCAACGGAAAAGCCCTTTGCTTGATGGGGCAAAGAGGTTCTACCTTTTGGACCGAAACAAAGTCCACCATTTCAAACCCAGGGGATACAAACGGTGGAGTCAGAATCCGAGAATTCTATTCTCGATGATTTTGGTAGGTTCTGGTGTTGTAATCACTGTCTATTTTGGGAATTTGGAGACCGTGCCCTACACGAAGAGAACCCATTTCGTGCTTCTCTGGAGTTCTCTCGAGAAACAATTAGGCGAGTCCAATTTCAAGACTATTAAATCATAATACAAGGGGAAAATCGTGCCCCCTCTTCACCCCGAGAGTAATAGGCTTCATAAGATAGCTCAGGACATAGTCGAGGCTGTGCAGAAGGGGCTGAGGAAGGAGCAGGTCTGGACTGACATTGGCTACTCATCTGAAAGCCTGGAGCCTCCTCAGAATGCTCGCAAACCGGAGGAGGCAGTGGGAGAATTTGAGGAGAAGTGGATTGCTGAGGATAAGTGGCGTAAGGAGAATGAGATTCTTGATGATGGATGGGTTCAGCAAAGTAGGAAAAAGGGTCAAGAAGTTGGGGCAAAGTCTCAAACATAACATTTGGAGGGATTCAAATGGGAGGTTATCCTTGTTAATGATCCTACTGTGGATGCTTTTTTTTTGCCTGGTAGGAAGATTGTTGTCTTCACTGGTTTGCTCAATCATTTTCGAGCGGATGCTGAAATCGCAACGATCATTGGGCATGAGGTGGGGTGGGGCTTCGAATTTATGCATTCTGTGGCTTGGTTCTTTGTTTACTTGGTTTATTGAAGATGTTTGTTTACCCAAAGGGTTGGACTTTGTGCATTATGTTGCTTGGTTCTTTGTTTACTCGGTTTATTGAATATGGTTGTTTGTGTTGTTTGCTCAACAGGTTGCTCACGTTGTTGCGAGGCATGCTGCGGAGAATATCTCAAAAAACGTGTGGCTCACAATCCTGCAGTTGATTCTTTACCAGTTTTTCATGCCTGATGTTGTCAACACAATGTCGAATCTCTTCCTAAGGCTTCCTTTTTCCAGGAGGTATTGTGTGTTACTTAGTCATTGCTATGATCAATTTGTGTGTGTTTGATGCTCATGTTCTTGTTTACTCTATTGATTCATTAGCTATGTAGTCTATCTGCCAAATTGTGTTTTTATACAACATTGCCCATCTCTGTTGTGTGAGTTTTATATAAGAAGTATGCTCGATTCTGCAATCCGTTAGGCCTATAGCCGGCCTCATGTGTAGTAATAGGCTTCTTTACGTGTGGTGCCACCGTGCTAAATTGCTGTGGAGCTATTGGGTATTGGAATGGAGGAATCAGTTGCGCTGTTGGTTATAGAGCTTTCTTCAGCTCTTCATCAACCTATTTTTCATTGATTCGTTCTCAACTCAGTTTATTGATTAATGAATGTAGAAAATAAAATTTGGATCAAACCTCTTGCTCTGATTCTTTAGGTTGTGCTTTTTGCCACCTGCGATAATTACCAACAATCGTAGTAGAAGCTCTGTATAACTAGGACCACCGTGTTCACTGTGTCGATTGGACAAATAATAATCACAGTTATAATAGTCACGGCCAAAATCACAATCCCTCACTGTTAGGTTGCTTATGTCAATTGACTTAGCAGTAGAAAAACAGAGCAGCTGAGCCTGATTACAGAACCTGTAGATGCTTCAACATAAACCTTGGAAGCTAGTTTAGCAAGCATTAGATCGAAAACAGAGTAGCTAAAGTGGTCGAGAACTCATAGCTGGCAAGCTTTCTTTGGTGGCGCCATTTCTTCCTATCTACAGCAAAACTCTTTTCACCTAATGATCTTTCACTATACTACTATTGTACTCTCCCTGCATGAAACGCAGAAGATGGAAACTCACATATCATTAGAACTCCCATAGTCATATCGAGAGAAGAAGTTCCTCCCATAAGTTGCCCAATGCTCAGAAACAACATCCGACTTTCTAAAAGCAATTATTGACAACCAAGCTAAAACAGAGCAGCTGAGCCTGATTACAGAACCTGTAGATGCTTCAACATAAACCTTGGAAGCTAGTTTAGCAAGGAAAAAAAAAATTTTTTAAAAAAAGAAGCTACTTTAGCAAGCATTAGATAGAAAAACAGAGCAAATTTTTTGTTCTCTCTTTTTTAATGATGTTGATCTAATTGATTTAGATCAAATTTTTGATCTAATTGATTTAGATCAATTTTTTGATCTAATTGATTTGTATTTTCTTACATTTTTTAAAGATTTGATTTTTTGATCTAATCGATCTGGTACAGAACAAATTTTTTTTCAATTTCTTTAAATTTTGTTACAGATATGATTAGATTAAGGCAGATGTTTTGTATAGATTTAAATTGTAATGGGTGTTTATTTAATTGATCTTTTTTTTTCATTTTTCTTTCTCTTTTTTTAATGATGTCTTTTTCGGGAACTCCCCCATCAGCTCCAAGGCGGTCACGGCGCGGTCCTAGATCGCGACAGCGCCGTTGGATTTGACGAGGCGGATCACGGCGGCGGCGGGAGGGTGCGCGCAGGGGATGCCGTGGAGGCAGCGGGGGAACATTATGCGGTTGAGATTGGTGCGGCGGCGGTGGAGGTTTTGAGTCATCGAACTGCAATTCGTAGATCTGGACCCCGTAGATCTGCGGGGGAACATTATGCGGTTCGGCGGCGGTGGAGGTTTTGAGTCATCGAAGCCTGGAACCCGTAGATCTGGAACCGTAGGTAATTTTATTGATTAGATTTATTGATTACAAAAACGTTCGCATTTTATTTTGGTTTTAAGTTCGTCACATTTTATTTAGGTGTTTATTTATTTTTTCAAATTTCTTTTAGTATTTTTTGCAAAATTAAACCAAGCCCAATTCAGTAAATGTTTAAGAACTCTTTTAATTGTATATGAGGATTTTGCAAGCCCATCAGAGTTGGCCTCTTTTAATTAATTTTTGCAAGCCCAGCCAGCCCAGCCTTTGTTTTGTCTATAAATATGTGATAGGTGAACTGAGGGATTTTGATTGCAGTTTTTTATCTTCAGAATGAAGTTCTTCACAGCCTTTTTTTTTGTGATTTTTGTGTCCATTCTGTATATCTGATCTGTTTAGATAGATTTTTTTGCTTATGTTATAGATTTTGTGCCCTCTGCTGCCTGATCTGATCTCAATAGATTTATATTTTTTGTGCCCTCTGCTGTATGTTTTTTTGATCTGATCTCAAATTTATATTTAGATAGATTTTTGTGGCCTTTTCTGAATCTGCTTGCTCTGCTCTCAATATATGTTTAGAAATCTCAATTTATGTTTAGATAGGTTTTTGTATGTTTTTTCAGTATCTGCTTATGTTACTTAGATATATAGTTGTATGTTTCAATATATGTTTAGAGATCTCAATTTATGGTTAGATAGATTTTTGTATGTTTTTTCTGTATCTGCTTATGTTACTTAGATATATAGTTCCCATTTTGTGCCCATATATCTCTCAAAGACCATTTTGTGCCCATATATCTCTCAGAGAGAAATCTGATGATGTGTTCTCTCTGATTGATCTTGCTAAATCTGATGATGTGTTCTCTCCGATTTGATCTTGCTTAGATATATAGAAGTGTTCTCTCTGATCTGATCTTGCTTTCTCTGATGTGTTCTCTCTGATCTGATCTTGTCTCATGATGTGTTCTGATCTTTGTGTTTTCTCTGATCTGATCTTGCTTAGATATATAGTTCCCATTTTGTGCCCATATATCTCTCAGATGTGTTCTCTCTGATCTGATCTTGCAGTCTGTGATGTGTTCTCTCTGATCTGATCTTGTCTTTGATGTGTTCTCTCTGATCTGATCTTGCAGGTTTAGGGAATGCAGGATTGGGGGCTGGCTTTGGAAGTGGCTTGAGGCCTGGCACGGTGTTTGCCAAGCACAAGAACTCCAATGCAAAGTCGAAGAAGCAGAAATCCTTGTTGAGAAGAGGGTGCTGTTGCGTTTGCAACTGCCCTGAATGCAGAGAGATTACTCATTCTATCGATGCCATGAGTAAACACTGGAAGACTGCTCACTGCTACAATGGTAGCAGCTTTTGCTTTGTGTGCGGTAATGCCAATGTCAATGGCCTTGCATGCCGGTCCTATGAAATTTGCCAAGCGCCATATATCAAAACCGATGCTCAGCGCAAGGCCTTGTTCGCGGATAATGCACGCAAGATGAAACAAAAGTGGTGGAAGAAAGACTAAAGAGGGTGGAGAGAAGGCTGAAGAGGATGGAGAGTGAAGAAGCCTTTTTATGAGCATGTCTTAACCCTTACTGTTCCAATCTTGTGAATCTTTTAGAGTTACTAATCCTGTTTTCTGACTTGCTTCAATAGCATACGGTTAGAGTTAATTTTGGGTTCAATGACTCGATAGTTTCTATCAATGACTTTTCTATCAATTTTGCCAGTGGGAGAGTAGGAGAATAGAAAAGTCATTGATAGTAAACTATCGAGTCATTGAACCCAAAATTGACTCTAACCGTATGCCATTGAAACAAGTCAGAATACAGGATTAGTAACTCTAAAAGATTCACAAGATTAGAACAGTAAGGGTTAAGACATGCTCATAAAAAGGCTTCTTCACTCTCCATCCTCTTCAGTCTTTCTTCCACCACTTTTGTTTCATCTTGCGTGCATTATCCGCGAACAAGGCCTTGCGCTGAGCATCGGTTTTGATATATGGCGCTTGGCAGATTTCATAGGACCGGCATGCAAGGCCATTGACATTGGCATTACCGCACACAAAGCAAAAGCTGCTGCCATTGTAGCCGTGAGCAGTCTTCCAGTGTTTACTCATGGCATCGACAGAATGAGTAATCTCTCTGCATTCAGGGCAGTTGCAAACGCAATTACACTCTCTCCACGTCATCAGTTTTATCCTCCCACCTGCAAAATTGATAGAAACTATCGAGTCATTAAACCCAAAATTGACTCTAACTGTATGCCATTAAAGCAAGTCAGAAAACAGGATTAATAACTCAAAAAGATTCACAATATTGGAACAGTAAGTAAGGGTTAAGACATCGTCATAAAAAGGCCTCTTCAGTCTCCATCATCTTCAATCTTTCTTCCACCACTTTTGTTTCATCTTGCGTGCATTAAAGCGCGCCCTATATGTTTTAAATGTTTTCAAATATATAATGCAAACTAATTTAAAAACACGAGTAACCAAAAACTGACGAATATTGCATTAATAATTACACAAAAGTTACACGATTCCAAATTTTACAACGGGGCGGTTTGGCGACGGTTCCATGTCAGACAAATCGTATGATTCCGTGCTGAATTCGGTATCGTACTGTGTGTTGGCGTCGAACGGCCGATATTCGTCGGGTTCTGTACCCGGCCAACGCGCTTCCCCAAACATCGAACTATTGGGACTTGCATCCATTTTGTAGAAATAGTAAAAATGTGAGTTTCGAGAGTGAAATCGTGAAAATGAAACATTACAAATGAAGGTGGGGTATTTATACAAAAATTCAAAACTGCGTGGCATCGTCCGCGACCATCGTCCGCCGACCCCGCAATGGGGCGGCCGATGGCGCGGACGATAGCGCCATCGTCCGCCGAGCCCACAATGGCGCGGATGATAGGCCATCGTCCGCGCTTCAACCACGGACGATGCATCGGGCGTGGGCTACGGGCGCGGACGATAAGTGGCACTCACAATGGGGCGGACGATGGCTGCCGCGGACGATGACACGCATCGGGCGTGCCATCGGGCGTCCCATTGCGGATGCCCTTAGAGGGAATGAAGAGGATGTAGCCTTTGCATTAAATGCATTCCCATTCCACATGGCAGTAGGCATGGCATTTTGGTGGGAGAATCCTCATGAGTGCAGCCTTGATTTTCGGAACTCCTCACAATTGAAGAGGTAATGCATGCCTTTGCATTTTATGCATGCATACTCCCCATGGAAGAATGCAAGTTGGACTCTACAGCGATGCAATTTTTTAAAAAAAAGCGTATCCATCTTCTCTGAAAAGGCGACGTCTTCTCCATGAAGCAATGATGCCTCACCATCTTTCCCTGAATTCCCGTAAATCAAATCCTTCCTCAAACGATGAGCTGCTTTGTCAGCCAGAGACCCATTTTAAAAACGCTATACTTTGATATTTCCGTCGCCATTGTTAAAAACACCCATTCTGTACTGACTCGCCACTCACGTTGGCGTGTTTATAAGAGACGCCAACCAAGTTGGCGTTTTCCTAAGTTAAAACGCCCATGGCGTTGGCGTTTTCAATTTGAAAAACGCCAATGAAGTTGGCGTTTTTTCCCGTAACACGCCAACTTGGTTGGCGTGTTTTAACTTAGCTGTATTTGGAGAAAATACAGTTAAAACACGACGAAATTATAAAACGCCCACTATGTTGTCGTCTTCACTTATAGACACGCCAATACGGTTGGCGTTTTCCCCATATATGGAAGAGATAACAAAATGGGTACATTTACGTTATTTTTAACGTAAAGTACCCTATAAACCCGATTTTCTCATTCAATGCGCTATCAATGCCTTGAATTATCAGTTTGATAGTTTTAAATGGTACTAGTAATTATTCTATCTGTCCCGGCTAAGATGATATATTTATTTTTCTCATTTATTTTAAAAAGATGATAAGAATAGTTAAAGTAAAGAAAATATAAAATAAGAGAGAGAATAATGTAGAAAAGACCTTCCTCTATATTATTCTCTTTCTTATTTTACTTTCTCTCCACCTTAACTATTTATTACTATCATTTTTTTCAAAACGCGTCTAAAAAAAGAAACGTACCATCTTAGCTGGGATAGAGGGAGTATTTAAATTAGTGGTGTTTCCTCTCTTATTTAATTTAAAGGTCATGTTATAATGAATTCGAACTAGAGATCTTTGGTTTCACATATTTCATTTGTTTCATAAAAATAGAAATTCTTTTCTTTTTAGTTCATTATCTTAAAATAGAAACTCTATATTTTAGAAAATGGATCTCACACTCCACTAACACTAATTCCACTACTTTTCTCTCAATCTCTCTTAGTTTATCCATTTTTTCTCTTTCTCTCTCTTCCTTTCCTATACTAATTTTGCATTAAAACCCGTACCGTTTTCAAAATTCATATTTTCAGGAAACGAATGGAGTATTAGTCAATATATCACTAGGCCAACACACGCAATATCACACCACTCTATCTTTATGGTTCATCGCCCGTCCAATAATTTTTGGCCTAGGATCTGGTGGGCCCATCCTTCCGAAAAACTTGATCGATCACCTTCACCAATTTATCCAATGTCTCCTTCAACTTCCCCCGAAGCAACTACCTCGCGTCCCTCACCTCTGCCGCCGTATCATACTGTTCTGTGGCCCCCACTTCCTCTCAAAACTCAACCACGACAGCTCCTCTACGGCCTCTTAGAATAGATAAACAACAAATTGTCCTTACACATCATTTTATTTACAGCTTATACCATTACACTACACTGCTAATGATGTGAAATCAACTCTCCACTAGCACTATTTATATTACCCTTGATCTCTTTTTTATTTTTCCAGATATCCATTACTATCTTTGTTGAATCAAATGTTCTTATTTTTTAGAGACCGAGAAGTTACGCGGTATCTGAAATGGAGAAATTTGGCCGTTTTTCAAATAGCAAACTGCCAATGTGAAGGGAGCAAAATCATACTCAAGTTTGAGTCTAATTTGAAAGAATTAAAAAGAGAGAAAGAGAGATAGATTAAAAATTTTAAATAAAGAAAGAGAAAGAGAAAGAGAAACTAAATAGAATAAAATACTCTTCTTAGAGATATTTTCGGACAAAAATTTCTAAAAAATGGAAAAAACGTTGAAGGGTTGGTTTATTGTTATAAAATGAATATCATACATTAAAGAATACAATAATGAAAATAAATGTTCATTTCGATCTTGAAGATGGCAGCGGTCGGGTCCCGGCTCTACAATAATTGATTAATCAATATCAACTCCATACCAATCAATGACTTTTATTCAATGTCTTTCACTTCAAATCATACAACCAAAAATCAACACTTAATCTTTCTTTCTTAGCTTCAAATCACTGGACAAAACACCCCACAGATATTTACAGTACAAATCTATGGCCTGGTTTTGGTTAGCTCTCTCTTTCATCATACTCCTCTCCTTCCTCCAACATCTGCTGAGGAGGAGAGATCTGCCGCCGGGACCGATTGCGCTTCCTCTGATAGGCCATCTCCACCTGCTGGGGAAGAATCTCTCCCGCGATCTCCACCGCCTCGCCGCCAAACACGGCCCGATCATCTTCCTCCGCCTCGGCACCATCCCCGCCGTCGTCGTCTCGTCCGCCGCCGGCGCCGAGCTCGTGCTCAAGACGCACGATCTCGCCTTCGCCGGCAGGACTCACCACCAGGCCGCCCGCTACATCGGATACGATCAGAGGAATATCCTCTTCGCCCCCTACGGCGCCTACTGGCGCAACATGCGCCGATTGTGCACCGTGGAATTGCTCAGCAGCGCCAAAATCAACGAGTTCCGGCCGATCAGGAGGGCGGGGATGGGGGAGATGGTTGGATCGCTGCGGCGGGATGCGGAGAGAGGGGAAATTGTTGACCTCACCGCTAGGGTTTCCGGTGTTTTGGGGGATATGAACTGTTTGATGGTGTTTGGGCGGAAGTATGTGGATAGGGATTTGGATGAGAAATTAGGATTTAAAGCTGTGATTGATGAGACGCTGCAGGTGGCTGCGATCCCCAATTTGGGGGATTTTTTCCCCTTCATAGCGGCGCTTGATCTCCAGGGATTGGATCGCCGGATGAAAAAATTGAGCAGTATTTTCGATGCATTTCTGGATAAAATTATCGATGATCATCTTCAGAGAAAGCCGGAAAAGACGCACAATCGCGACTTCGTCGACACGATGCTAGCCGTTATGGACTCCGGAGAAGCCGGATTCGAATTCGATCGCCGCCATGTCAAGGCTGTTCTGTTGGTATCTGTTTTGCCCTCAACCTGTTTGTTATATGTCTAAATGAATGCTTGAAACTTGGATTCATCATTTTGATCTTAATTTGATGAGATAATCTTTGTTGCTTAGGATATTCTTATAGGAGGAATGGATACGACCTTATCGACAGTGGAGTGGGCGATCTCCGAGCTGATTCGTCACCCCAAAGTGACGAAGAAGCTACAAAGCGAATTGGAGCGGATCGTGAGCTTGGACGAAATGGTGGATGAGTCCCATCTCGACAAACTCGAATACTTGGATTTGGTTGTCAAGGAAACCCTGAGGCTCCACCCACCTGGCAGACTCCTCGTCCACGAATCCATCGAAAATTGCACGGTCAACGGGTTCCACATCCCCAAAGGAACGTGGACCTTTGTGAACATCTGGACTATTGGAAGAGACCCTAACTTCTGGCATGAACCTGATGAGTTCGTGCCAGAGAGGTTGGTTGGGAAAAATGTTGACCTCCTCGGGCAGCATTTTCAGCTCATACCCTTCGGGTCGGGTAGAAGAAGCTGCCCGGGACAGCAGCTAGGGCTCACGTTGGTCAAACTGGTCGTGGCACAATTGGTGCATTGCTTCGATTGGGAGCTCCCCGATGGTGTTGAGCCTCGGGATTTGGACATGACAGAACACTTTGGAATAGTGACTAGTAGAGCGAAGCACCTCAATTCTATTCCATCATATAGATTGTATAAATGAATTCGTATCAATCAACCATTGAAGTTAATTGTATAAATGAATCTAATTTTGATTTTTGTACATAAAATGTTGTACTAATAAATGAGGAAATGGTTGATTACTGTATTTGAGTCCTATCTAAAATCTGAGTTTATTTTTCACAACAATTAAAGCATAAATTCTATATGTATTTTCATACATTTATTTTCTTTCGCGAATCAAGATTTTTTTTGGATTATATATTTATTTTGTTTACTCTTTCTTGAGCGTAATAATAGGGAGTATAATACTTGTAAAAGAAAATCTACAATAATCTAGGTTTTATGCAAATTCTTGAATTTGTTAGCGGCTGAAATTTATTTCCAAATTGTAATTTTTTATTTACAAAAAACTTAATTTTATCAAATAGATTCAAAACATAAAAAAAAATAGATTGGGATTTTGACAAATTGCATAAGACTCCATAAATTATCATAAATTTAACTTTTGACAAGTAAAAAAGTCCACGTGTTACTTCTTATAACATCTTCAACCATTTACACTAAAAGCATACCCATTATAGTGTAAATGTCACATCAAATATGATTTTACTCCAATCATTTAAAAAGTAAACTCAAACTTAAAAGAATATTTACTATATTATGCTTTTTTTACTCACAAAAATTTGAAAAAGTTTTAGTTTTGATTTAGGGTAAACCTAAAGATAGGTATTTCTTTACTCAAAAATAAAAAATATGACTGGTTTTAAGTAGGGATGTCAATCCAACCCGAACCTCGTGGGTTGGCCCGAATAGCCCGGTAAAATTAGTGGGTAGGGCTATAATTTTGTAACCCGAATACAAAACAGGCTACATGGGTTAGTCCAAACGGGTTGGCGGGTTAAACGGGTTGGCCCGACGGGTTGCGACATTTAATTCAAAAATATTAACTTTTAGGGATTTTTTATATTTTTTAATTTCGTATGGCACAATCATTAGTCTTCTTCAGTCTTCATTCTACACTTTTTGCACTCGATCTCACATTAACAACTTTCAAGTTCCACAACGACTCATTATTCCATCATCGCATCATCTATCACTATTGTCTTACCACCACCACAATCAATACAAAATTAAGAAGTGACTCATCAAAATCTCAATGTATTCATCATTTTAATAGTGATTCATGTAAGATGTGATTTTTAATTTTTATAAAGAATTAATTATGAACAATGTCAAAATAATGACACAAACACAAGTTTTAATTCAAATTGATTGATTTATTTTTGTTTATGTTGTGGTTGATCGAGGTGAAAGGCTTATTTTCAACTATTATTGAAGAAAACTATGAAATGTTGAAGATTTTATATGATTCTAAAACTAAGAAGAAAAAAATATCTAAAATTTAAAATTATTTTATAGAGAAAAAATTTGATTACAAGAGATTATTTTTTAAAGTTTTTAGGCTCAAATAGTCCGATGGGTTAGCTCGAAACCCGACAAGTTAGGGTTATGGCTGAAAATTTATGACCCGAAAAAAATCATAACCCCGAATAACCCACACCCAAATAGCCCGAACCCGAACGGGTTAGTCCGAATGACATCTCTATTTAAGTATTATTAAAACTAATTACCTATCTTATTTTAAGTCTTAGGGTAACATTGGAGATGATCTTATTAACGATCGAATATGAAATCATATGAGAAGGTATGATTTTGATAAACACAGTACTAAAATATAAAAAATGTGTAAGATAAACAAGTTGAATTTACATCGCATTATTTGACAAAATTGAATTGTCTATGGCCATAAACAACTTGAATTTACAATTTGCACAATTGCACAATAGAAAGGAAAACAACCAACACTTGTGGCTGTGGAGCCATCACTATATGGACAACAAAGAGAACTGCGTCAGCCAATAAGATTTCGAGGAAATCTTTCTCTTTCCAGGTCACGCACTTTTCTCAGCCTCTCATCTTATTAATTCCATAATCAATTGAAAAGATAAAAATAAGCAAAGCCCACTTCAGTTCTTGATTCTCTGCAAAAATCTGTAACTCCCACCCTCTCAATTTCCTACCCAAGATCATTTTTTTTGGAGAATGTGTTTCTGGGTTTGCTGAGAATCAAGAAATCAATTTGTAAAAATGGCAACTTTTTCAATTTTCAGTTCTACTTTACCTGAGCTCATATTTCTCTCTCCTCACAACTCAACAAAAAGACTCAAGCTTTTTCTCTCTAGAGCCGGGCCCAGAAGCAATGCAAAGATTCTTGGAAGAATCAGAGCTATTCAGAGAGAAGACTCTGTTCTTGAAGCGAGGGACAGAGAATTGGCGGCAAAATTGAACGGTAGTGTTAATGGGAATTACAGTAGCAGAAATGGCTCAGTTGGTAGCTATGGAAACGAAAGTGTGAAATCTGAGAGTGAGAATGGGAGTTTAGCTAGATATGTGAATGGGAATGGGAATGGAAATGGGAGTGTTGGGAGTGGAAATGCAGTGTTGGAAGCTGTGGAAATGGAGGAGGTGGTTAGTGAGAAGAAGAGTGTGGAGGAGATTGGGCAAGAGGAGGCCTGGTTTAAGCAAGGCGGGGGCGATCAAGTCGAGGTAGATTTTGTTGTGTTTGTATTGTGCTATGCTCTGATATGTGGTGTATTTTGATTATACCAAAATTGGAGCCAATTTGAGTTGGTAATGTTGCAAATCTTTTGATTGAAAGGTATTAAGTTGATAATTGTTGTGTATGTTAGTTTGCCTGCTGCAAGTTTAATCTTAGTCGAATTCGGGCTTGTTTCTTTGGTGTGTTTCAGAAAACTTTAATGGCATTGATTTGAATTTCGCGTTTGTTTTCTTTATAATGTAAACATCACGCTTATGTGGAGGCCTATTTTGTGTTTTTGGAAAATCGTGTAATCTTTAAGTTGAGGTAGATGGAGTTAGTTGAGGGCGATTTCCGGTGGTGATTCTTGTGAAGTTCAAATGAGAATGGTATGGTCATTGTTTAATGGTAGTCTTATGGTATGAAAAATTTCAAGTTTTATGTGGTTTGGTCATTGTTTAATGGTAATCTTATGGTATAACAGTAGAGTGTGATTGGATGATAGTGTGTGTATTCATGAATGAAAATAACAATGGTTTTTAAGGGTAATTGGGTTTTAGTTAGCTATTCATTTAAGACACTGTTTACAATGTTGTGGAAAGTATATGCATTGTCCTCAATAGGCTTATTTATATGTTCAAGATTGTTTGTTCTCATACAGGTGTCTGTTGCTCCTGGTGGCCGTTGGAGCCGATTTAAAACCTATTCTACGATTCAGAGGACTCTCGAGATTTGGGGATTTGTTCTCACTTTTATCTTCAGGGTTTGGTTAAACAATCAGAAGTTTTCATATAAAGGTTAGCCACTCTATTTGACCACTATTAAACGAAAATACTTCAAGTCGCAGTTTCCATTTTCGAGTTCTGTTTTTTCTTCACCTATTTCATTTGTTGATTTATCTTGCAAAATGCATTCACGTAGGTGGAATGACGGAGCAGAAAAGGGTCCAGAGACGAAAGGTTCTCGCAAAGTGGTTGAAAGAAAATATTTTGAGACTTGGTCCTACTTTCATCAAGATTGGCCAACAATTCTCCACGAGAGTAGACATTCTCGCCCAAGAATACGTTGATCAACTATCTGAGCTTCAAGTACGTTCTTTTATGAACAGCCCTAAGTTGAAACTTTGCCATCTTGAGCTCTTCGCCTTTTCTTACTTTCTACAAATACGGTTCGTTTGCAATCATTTCATAATTCACAGAAAGTAATAAACTAAGATTCCAAGTGTTGCAGGACCAAGTTCCTCCTTTTCCTTCAGAAACTGCAGTAGCAATAGTCGAGGAAGAACTTGGGGCTCCTGTGAATGATATATTCGAAAGATTCGACCACGAGCCAATTGCTGCTGCAAGTCTTGGTATACTTGATTCACCTGGAATCTCTAGATTGAATATTCTTTTCATTAGCCTAAAGTATACGTATAATAGTATGATTGATCGGGTTGCCTTGCTTATGCGCAGGACAAGTCCATCGTGCTCGACTCAAGGGAGAAGAGCTTGTCGTGAAAGTACAAAGACCTGGTCTTAAAGATCTGTTCGATATTGACCTAAAAAATCTGAGGGTAGCTAAAACATTCTATTGAGTTTTGTCATCTTCTGTCTTTTTTTTTCAATAAAACTTGATAATGGCCACTTTTTCTTATACGATATTTTCTCGTTTTCAAATCTCAAGGTTATAGCCGAATATCTTCAGAAGATCGATCCAAAATCTGATGGTGCAAAAAGGGATTGGGTCTCTATCTATGATGAATGTGCAAATGTGTTATATCAGGTGAATGGTTGCTTCTTTGAGATCATAACTCATATTTGTATGAGAATTGTTGGTTGATTGAACATTTCCTTATAAATTGCAGGAGATTGACTACACAAAAGAAGCTTCTAATGCTGAACAATTTGCAACAAACTTCAAAGATATGGACTATGTCAAAGTCCCTAGTATTTATTGGGAATACACTACTCCACAGGTATTGACCTTCCAAAATAATCGAAGTTTAGCCATCCAAAATGTAGATTTCTAATGTCGGAAATGACTTTCCCATGTCCGGCAGGTTCTGACAATGGAGTACGTACCGGGAATCAAAATAAACCGGACACAAGCCCTGGACCAGTTAGGGGTGGACCGAAAGAGGTTTGTTCGAGTTTATTCTGTTCAAATAGCTCTTGAACTTCGGAAATAGTAGTCATATTTTCAAAAATTGGTTTGATTTCGGATTGTTAATTTTTTATGATTTCTAGGTTGGGTAGATACGCAGTTGAATCTTACTTGGAGCAGATATTATCCCATGGCTTTTTCCACGCTGATCCTGTAAGTGGTTAATCGTAGGTTTGACTGTACCGTTATTGAATTAAGTTAGATACTTATGTAACTAAGAATCAGTCTTTCCACTGATATGATGTGTGGAGATATGATTGTAACGACCCTTCCTAATCCTGTCATTGGTTTTGAGATAATGAACCTGTTATCGTAATGTGAAAACTATCTCGTTTTAGACTGACAATACGAGTCCATGCAGCATCCTGGAAACATTGCTGTGGATGATTTCAATGGTGGAAGATTGATCTTCTATGACTTTGGAATGATGGGGAGGTACATTTCCCTTGTTTCAAGTGGTCGATTTTATTGTTTTTTGTGTAGTAATTATTGTGTTACGTCTTTGTAGCATAAGCCGAAATATCAGAGAAGGCTTACTTGAAGTCTTTTATGGAGTGTATGAGAAAGATCCCGAAAAGGTTCTTCAAGCGATGGTACAAATGGGAGTTCTAGTCCCAACGGGAGATATGACAGCTGTGAGACGGACGGCTCAGTTCTTCCTCAACAGGTTTAAAAGCACGAACCTTTTGCAAGTTCTGTGCAAAAGAGAGAAAAAAATGAAGATTTTCTGATGTTATATGACTTAAGCTGAGAAGTGAAATTGTGCAGCTTTGAAGAACGCCTCGTAGCACAAAGAAAGGAAAGAGAATTGGCGAAACAGGAGCTTGGATTCAAGAAGCCACTGAGCAAAGAGGAAGCCAGCGAGAAGAAAAAGCAGCGCCTTGCTGCAATCGGTAATTTGGCATACCTATCGACCTCTGATGCCATGTTGCTTCTAAAACTTTGTTTTCGGTCTTGTTTGCGGGTGTGTCGGTGCAATACTTAGTTTTCGTTCCCTGCTAATTTCTGTCTGAAACGTCGATCTTTTGTGTACACTTGGATTGTTAGGAAACCTCTCAAAACACAATGCATTTTTCTTTGTACACAGGTGAAGATTTGTTGGCCATTGCTGCAGACCAGCCTTTCCGATTTCCTGCCACTTTCACCTTCGTCGTTAGAGCCTTTTCAGGTACGTTGCTTTGTCCCAAAATGTTTAACTGACTATAGCAGCTAGCCATTGTGCTTACTGAAGTTTACATGCACCAGTACTGGATGGCATTGGCAAGGGACTCGACCCTCGATTTGACATCACTGAGATTGCCAAACCGTGAGTTCGATTCTTGAAATCTCCGTGAGTCTCAATAATCAAGAAACTAATGCGTATAACTCGCACATTGCAGCTATGCTCTAGAATTACTGAAGTTTCGCGAAGCTGGTGTGGAAGTTGTAGTAAAGGCAAGTTTTTGGAACACAGTTCGTTACATTTGGTTCGAAGATGCATAATTTATAACTTGCACTGTGATATTTCAGGACTTCCGGAAGAGATGGGATAGACAGTCCAGTGCAGTCTTCAATTTGTTTAGGCAGGCTGATAGAGTCGAGAAGCTCGCTGAAATAATCCAAAGGCTGGTGAGCTACACGCACCATATCATGAAAACTGAATATAGTTGCTAAGAAAACAGCTTCCATGCTTTCGTGTTTTTGTGTCTGTAGGAGCAAGGAGACCTCAAGCTTCGAGTAAGAACCCTAGAGTCCGAGAGGGCGTTCCAACGTGTTGCCACTGTTCAAAACACGATTGGCAGTGTAAGTTCATTTTTCTCTCACATTCGACCCTTTCAAAGATCATTACTTGGAGATGTGCTCATGTTTCCTCCAACTATCGAAACCTCATTGCTCGTTAATCTGCAGGCGATTGCTGCAGGAAGCTTAGTTAACCTCGCCACGATCCTACACCTCAACTCAATCCAGGTATGTCTTCAATAAGTTAGCACGCGTCTCCTAAACTCAAAATCCCATATCTTACTCTACATTGCTTAAAAACGCTGCTCATTTCCATGTCATAAGATGCCTGCAAACATCGCGTACATCATCTGCGCCTACTTCAGCCTCAAGGTCCTCATCGGCTTGGTGAAGGTCAAGAAATTCGACCAAAGAGAGAGGCTCATCACCGGAACTGCATAATTGAGCGGTTAGCACCATTTCTTTCCACATCTAAAACTTATGGCTCTTCTTGAAATTTGAATTCACACATCAAGATTAGTTGTTCGTTCCTCTCAATCATCTGAACTTCCTACGACGTTGCTCTGTTGCAGATTCAGAGAGGACGTTGCTGACTCGAAACCATAAAGATTGGCACAAAGTTGAGAACATTTCTGATGGTGGTCTTCCTTTCTGGTGCTACATTTGGTGGATGTTAATCATCGATTCTCGACTTGAACCTGTCCTAACTCGCCACGTGACCAGTCGGGATTCGAAATGTGGTGCAGACCTCACTACTAACTACGCCTTCTTGAGTCTCAAGAGTCCATTTTGGCTCTAAATTTTTGTTCCGGTTTTGCAGTGTGTGTATATATTACTATTACTATTATTATTACTACTACTGTTACTGTATAGTGTCTTAACCAGATTGAGGCTACAACTTGTATATTGCAAAATAGTGTGCTAAATTTCTCTAATATTTCAGATGGTTTTCTTGTTCTTTATTTGTTTACTACAATTATGTAGCAACGACCGACCATTGCTTTATTTGTTTCAAAATGATGTTTGGAATGGGCTATGAATTCTACAAATGGAATTTTGGTTCATACACTATTAACTTTTCTAATAAGTTTGACATTTCTCACGGAGTGGTAAAAAAAACATAAACTTTGGCGACGGCTAGTTTTTCCGTCAACAGGTCAAAAGGCGGCCCCGACTAGATCACATGACATTTTTAATTCTTGTTATCTCTACTTCTCTTCACGTTGTATATGATGTGAAACCTCTAAGCTTAAAATTAAATTTATTAAGAAACAAAATAGTTAGGGATGTCAATCGGGCCAGCCCATAGGGTTGCGGGTCAATCGGGTGCTGACTAATCGGGTTGTGAATTCTTTCGGGTTGTAAAAGTTCAACCCTAACCCTAAAAGCTCGGGTTTCTGGCTAGCCCAATAAGATTAACATGCGATCAATCCAATAAATAATTATGAAAATTAGTTATATTCATAAAATGTAAAATATTTCATTATGATAAATTTGAGATATATGGTCAAACTCAATCATAAACATGATCAAATACTAATATTTGAGATATTTCGTGAAATTTTAATGTATGTTTTAGAAATTTAAATATTTTTTAAGTGAATTTGAAGTTTTAATTTATTTATCAATTATTATATTAATAAAAATTCAATATATAATTTGTATATTTAATATAAAATTGAAAGTAATTTTTTTAGTTATTTATATTATAAAATTAATCAATAAAGTGTCGAATTAGGAGTAAAAAATAAAATAATAGAAAATTTATCGGGTTTTCGGGCCAGCCCATCGAGTTTTCGGGTCTGGCCCTAACGGGTCGCGGGTTAATCGGGTACGGGCTAATCGGGTTAGAAATTTACAGCCCTAACCCTATAAATTTGGCGGGCTACATTGACATCCCTAAAAATAGTATATCAGCCATTTCCTCAAATACGCAGAGCTAACCTCCAAAGCTTCAAACTATGATTTGTCAGGAAAATTCTTAGTTTTATCAAAAAAGCTAGGTAAGGAAACGGCGTCGGGAAAATTCTTAGTTTTATTAAAAAAGCTAGGTAAGGAAACAACGTCGTAAAGTTTTAAATTTCTAGTGTGCACACGTAGGCTTTACGATTGTCCACATAGGTCATATTTTGCAGTAAAATTTTAAAATTGAGTCGGGCTAGGAAACTAACACTGTCTACCTTAGAGTTCATGGGAAAAATAGCATTTTTGGGAAAGTTAATGATTTTAGAGACTAAAATCCCCACTGTAATTGATATACGCTGTTAGCTATAGGGATGTCAATGTAGCCCATAACCCGTGGCCTGACCCGAATAGTCCGTCAAATTTATAGGGTCAGGGCTGGAAATTTCTAGCCCGATAAAATCAAAACCCGATTAGCTCGCACCCGATTAACACGCAACCCGTTAGGGCCAGACCCGAAAACCCGATGGGCTGGCCCGAAAACCCGATAAAATTTCTATTATTCTCTTTTTTTTACTCCTAATTCGACACTCCATTGATTAATTTTAACTAAAAAATAACTTTCAATTTTATATTAAATATACAAATTATATATTGAATTTTTATTAATATAATAATTGATAAATAAATTTAAAACTTCAAAAAAATATTTAAATTTCTAAAACATGCATTAAAATTCCACGAAATATCCCAAATATTAGTATTTTATGATGTTTATGATTGAGTTTAAGCATATATCTCAAATATATCATAATTAAATGTTTTACATTGTATAATATTAGTAAGTTTAATCATTAGTTATTGGATTGATCACATGTTAATATTATCGGTAACAACCCGATTAACCCGCTGGGCTAGCCTGAAACCCGAGCTTTTAGGGTTAGGATTGAACTTTTATAACCCGAAAGAAATCACAACCCGATTAGCCCGCACCCGATTGACTCATAACCCGAGTAAGGTTGGCCCAAAACCCGACGGGCCGGCCCGATTGACATTCCTAGTTAGCTATATTTCTCTAGAACAAAAGGATTTATCCTCGGAAATAGTTTCTGTTTTTAGGAACCCAAGGAAGTACCAAACATGCCCTTAGTCTCTTACTTCCTCCGTCATTTTAAAGATGACCCACTCTCCTTTTTTATTTGTCTCAATCAAGATGATTCATTGTTAAAAATAAAAACACTTTTATTTCTATTTTATTTACTTCTCGTACTTTATTCTCTTCACTTAATAAACAAAATAAAACTATATAAAATTTCATACCACTCAAAAACGGAAGATGACAAAATTTCATGCCACTCAACAAAAAGGAGTATTACTTTATTAGTTTTTCAATTTACTCCCTTTTATCTTTATGCTTTATTTTCTTTCATATTTTTCTTTATACTTTATTTTCTTTCACATTTTACTCTTCTTACTTTAATCCTTTCATTCGGTAAAGCAGTACTACTACTAGTAAATGTTTTTTCTTTTAAAATTTGGTATCTAAAACGAATTACTACCACTTAGCAAAAGTATTATTCACATGTGTTCACTAAGAACATCTCCAATAGCAATAGCTCAGTTATAGCCCAGCCACAAACTCCTCCTGTCACATCATCCGCACTAAAACTCCTTCTACCACATCATCAGGACAAACAACTGGACAAGCAATAGCCCAGTCATAATAAACAAAATTATAAAAATAACAATAACACAAAATACGGAATTCAACTTACGACACAGATACAGGAAAATACAATAATTTCATTTAAATTAAAAAAAAGTACATTAAAAAATTACAAAATTACAAAAAAAAAACTAACGACGTGCAGTCCTCCACGCCCACAACTCTTCAATTAAATCCTTTTGGAGTCGAATATGAGCTTCCACTTGGCGCATGTCAGCATGTGCTTGGAGGCGGCCGGCTTATCGTGAGGTACCCCACTTCGTACGCTGGGGGTGGCCACGCCGTGGCTTGAACCGGCTTCATTATCGTCGTTGTCCCAACTAGTCAGTTGTACACCTTCATCTTCGACAATCATGTTGTGCATGATAATACATGCATACATTATATCACCAATGCAGTCGACATGCCACAAACGCGTTGGACCCCTAATTGCCGCCCATCGAGACTGGAGCACACCAAATGCGCGCTCCACGTCCTTGCGCGCCGACTCCTACCGTTCCGCAAAGTAGGCCCTCCTCTCATCTGATGCGCATCTGATCGTCTTCACAAAGACGAGCCACCTAGGATATATCTCATCCGCCAAGTAGTAGCCCATATAATGCTGGTTCCCGTTGGCGACAAAACTGATGGTCGGACCGACGCCCTGGCACTGCTCGTTGAAAAGGGGCGACGAGTTGAGGACGTTGAGGTCGTTGTTCGACCCGGCTACCCCAAAATATGCATGCCAAATCCACAGCCGGTAATCAGCTACGGCCTCGAGGATCATCGTGGGATTCTTTCCCTTGTAGCCGGCCGTGTAGAACCATTTCCAGGCAGCAGGGCAGTTCCACTCCCAATGCATACAATCTATGTTGCCTAACATACCTGGGAACCCATGCTTCGCCCCGTGCATCTGCATCAGCTCCTGGCAGTCTTCGGGGGTAGGGCTTCAAAGGTACTGATCACCGAATTTTTCAACCACGCCCTGACAGAAATACTTCATACATTCAAGGACAGTCGACTCGCCGATGTGGAGGTACTCGTCCCACATGTCTGTCGCGCCACCGTATGCCAACTGTCTGATTGCCGAAGTGCACTTTTGAATAGGTGTGTGGCCGGGTCTGCCAGCCGCATCGTGCCTAAAGCGGAAACACAGATATTGACGCTCCAAAGCGTCAACAATACACATAAATAGGGTCTTGCTCATCCTAAAATGCCGCCTGAAAATGTTGGCGTTAAACCGCGGCTCCAGTGCGAAGTAGTCGTCAAATAGTCGCTGATGTGCAGCTACGTGATCCCGATCAATCACTGCTCGGCGGTGGACAATTGGTCGAGGTCGAGGTACCGCCGGCTGCAAGGCCCGTTGTATCAGTCGGTCAATCTCTCGAGACGTATAGGCCTCCAACTGTTCGTTCAAACGCCGTTCGAACTCCTCAGCAACCCCACCACTACCACCACTACTACCACTCGCGTTACTCATTTCGCGTTGTTGATCTTATACAAAAATTAAGATAGAGAGAAAACTCGTTAAAACAAGTGGTGCAAATGAAAATGACGTGTAGATTGCGTATATACAGTGTTTCGAAAATTAGATAAAAAAAATCTCGTTCACCGATCTGGAGCCTGCAATGGCGGCCAGGAGATCGGTGAGCGCATCACCGAGCGCTCAGAAATCGGCGTGCGCTCGCCGTTTTTCTCGCCGATTTGACGCTCGCTGGCTGCAATGGTTCGGCGAGCGGACCGGCGAGCGCCAAGAATCGGCTAGCCGGTGTGCTCGTCGCTATTGGAGATGCTCTAATCTGACGCTTATGATTACGAATGAGAATTTGAACACTCTCGATAGGATTGAATATGTTTGCTGCATCCATGTCTGTTTAATTTACTTTTTGAGCAACTTAACTTGCTATTCAGCTTACTGCCGACCTGACCTGCCTCCTCTCTCGAAAAGGTATGACGTTTGCGTTCTGTTTTTTGGGATGATTGGAAGGTATCGAAATCCATTTGCCTTTGCTGAATAATTAAGCTAGTTTTTGCCCGATTCCTCTGAATTTGTCCAATTTTTTTTAGTTTCATCTTCATAATCTTGAGAATCTGCAATTCAGAAGTGCTTAACGGCTAACGCCAATTCGCCATTTTTTTTTCGTGCTGACCTCAAATATATGGTTTTTATGCCAATTTTTCTCGATTTTGCAGTATTGTAAAATACTGAAATGCGTATACGTATACTTCATTCGTAGATTTGGTTGAGGTGAGTAGAAAATAATCTGAAGCCATTTTTCGAGGTTTTATGTTGAAATTTTAGGTAAAACTTGATTTATTTTACTCAAACAGTTATGCAGGATTATTGTTGCTCACCTTCTTCAAATCCTGTGAAGCTGCTAGAAGAGGCCACTGCAGTTCAATTATCCTTGTTCTTTGTTTTAGTGTTTAAATTTCAAATTTCCAATTTACTAGGCTGTTGAGGGTTGGATTTCATGTTTCTAGGTTGCAGAGATAAAGGCTAATGCCGAAGCTGATGCACACTTTCCTTTTCAAATCTCGTCTCTTCCATAATCACGGTGTTAGCTTCCGTAAACCACTTGTTCGTTACGTTGCTTCTTCCTCAACTCCACACCTAAATGCAAAAAACTCTATTCTGTTGGACTACCTCCTTGAAATTCTCCACGGGCTATTCACGCGCCAAATCTCTTGAAAGGCCTCAAGAAGTCGTTTCTTTCTTCAAAGGTCTTGGCCTTTCTGATGCTCGTGTCCAGTCCATAGCCCGTGCTGTCCCCAGTATTCTTTTTGCTGATGTTGAGAAGACTCTGAAACCAAAAGTCAGGCTGTTTCAAGAACTCGGCCTGTCTACTCTCATTAAGAAGGTGCTTGTTAGTGATGGGAGATATAGAAGTGAAGAGCAAGTTAACGGTGATTTGCTGCGTGTGCTGACTAGGTGCAGTACGATTTTCTACATGACTAGTCGATTGGAGGCCAATATTGTTTATTTGGAGAGCTGTGGGATTGTTGGGTCGCAGCACTAGGCTCTTTACTATGCCTGTGGAGAAACTCAAAGAACTTGTTTCAAGAGCAGCGGGGATGAATCTTGATACGGGTTCGCGAATGTTGGCTCATGCTATTGGCGTTCTTGGCTGTTCAAGCGCTTGTTCAGCAGCCCAATCTGTTGTCGTTGAGCATAAAAGAGAGAGTGAGTCCTGGAGATACTCAAGTTGAGAAGGCTCGTGAGTAAGGATCTGAGGTTGATCACCACAATGTCCCTGGAAATTCTATGACAAGTATATTATCTATTGTTGGCTTATAATGGCAAATTTCTGGATACCTCCTGAATAGGAGAGGCGACCATCTCGTTGGGATGCTGTTGCTGAGCTATGTAGGAACGCCCCCGGGACTCTTTGAGCAGTCGATTGTCAAGAAATCAACAGCATTGTCTTCTCCTTGGCGTCCAGTTCCATGGTTCGTGTATTGTGTTGCACGTTCTGGGGAGCACATTTGCGTTGGTGGAATTTGGTGTAGATGGAATACACATTTCATATCCTCATGACTACAAAACAACCTGTTTTTTTTTGTGGTTTTACGACAGGGAAAACTTGCAACTGCTATTGAGTTGAGATGTGTCAATTTGTCTTTATTTAGACATGTCTACTTATATGATTCTCTATTTATTTATTACTATGTCCCTATTTTTTATGAATGAGTATATTAGATTCGACCAACATCAAACTTTCGTTTTGTTAGGCCATCCACAACGCACTCCCTTAACCATCCCTTAAAACACTATTTGCGGGCCCGCTGTTCTTTTTTACTCTATCCTTTAACTAAGAGTATCCACTATAAGGCGGACACTCTAATAGTCCCGCACCATTTTTTGTCCACAACCCCAACTTTTTTGTCCATAGCCCCAAAAATTTATTTCCGCCACTATGGTGGACACTTCCAATAGCCTCAAAATTTTATAACCAATTATAATCAATTATAACAAAAAACGTGTATTAAAAAAATTCCTTCTTCCTTCTCCCTTCTCCCCATCTCTCAAAAAATTGTCGAAAATTAAAAAAAAAATTCAAGGGGGCGGTCGGCGCGCCGACCGCCGCCCTGCCCCGGACCGGCGCGTCCTCTCCCCGCTTTCGCCGAATGGCCGTCCGCCCCCCGTTTCTCGTCCACCCCGGGGCGGACATCGCCTACACTATAGTTCGCCCCGCGACTATCCATAATGGATACCCTAAGGGACGGAACCTGCAACCCTCCGTCCATTAACCGTCCCTTAAATTACTATTCATTCAATTTCATTTTTTTATTTTTTTCCAACAAATTCAATTAATAAAAAACACACTTCATTAACAATAAAATAACATTACAACATAAAATTCGTAAAAAATTAAAAAAAACATAAATAAAAATCCTAAAAAAATTAAAACTACATAATTTAAAACTACATAATTTAATTTCCTCCGTCAAAGTTTTCTCAAATGTGCTCAATTAGATCCTCTTGGAGTTGGGCGTGGGCGCTAGAGTCGCATGTCCTTGACCGAATAGACAACCGTTCTTGTATAGACGGATGCACTCCACTTCGCGGCGGACTACTTGCGGTTGAGCTTCCGGGGAATTCGGGGTCGAACCAATTTCCTGCCTCGGGTCCTTCGTCTTGGACAACCATGTTGTGCAAGATTATGCACGCATACATGATGTAGACCATGCTCTCCATGAACCACGTACGGGCTGGGGCTTTGATGATGTTGAAGCGCGCTTGGAGAACCCCGAACGCCATCTCCACATCTTTGCGACCAGCCTCCTGCTTCTGCGCAAAAAGAGCCTGCTTTGGGTTCACATGCCTGCTGCACGTCTTCACGAAGGTTGGCCACTTCGGGTAGATGCCGTCGGCGAGATAGTATCTCATTTTGTAAAGGCGGTTGTTGGCGACGAAGTTGATGGCCGGCGCTTTACCATCCAAAACTTCAGTGAAGAGGTCGGATTAGTGGAGCACGTTTATGTCGTTGTTCGACCCGGGAACCCCGAAGTACGCGTGCCAGATCCATAGCCGGTAGTCGACAACGGCCTTGAGTATAACGGTTGGGTGGGTGCCTTTGTGGCCGCTCGTGTAGGACCCCCTCCACGCCACCGGGCAATTCTTCCATTGCCAGTGCATGCAATCGACGCTGCCAAGCATCCCGGGGAACCCGTGCACTTGTTCGTGCAGGTCGAGCAGGAACTGGCAATCTGTCGTGCTTGCCTTCCGGAGAAATTCATCGGTGAAGGCTGCCCGGACGCCTTTGCAGAATTGGAGCAAGCGCATTCGCCCAGTGCTGTCTCCAATGTGGAGGTATTCGTCGAAGATGTCGGCCGCCTGTCCAGTCGCAAGCTGACGGATTGCTGCAGTACATTTTTCCAGCGTCGTGTGGCTGGGACGGCCGACCGCGTCGAACCCTTCCCGGAAGAACTCTTCCCGAGCTGCCAAAGTATTCGCGATGTGGAGAAATAGCGGTTTTCCCATGCGGAAACGGCGACGAAAGTAGGTATCTCCCCAAACCGTGTTATCGCAGAAGTAGTAGCGTACTATCCTTGCGGTGGCTTCCTCCCGGTTACGATGGATGTACGTCCGGGAGCGTCGTTGGGGCGGCGCGGCTTCCTCCGCCTCCCGACGTCGATCTTCTTCAAGTGAATGTTCCATTATTTGACGCATTTGCTCAAAAGGATCCATTAGTTTGATTAAATTTGGAAGAAAAACAGAGTTGGTTTGAGATGAAAATTGGAGTGGAAATAGAGAGGATTTGGGAGGAATAGATGTGTGTTTGTGTGTGAAATGAGTATGAAATATGAGTATTTATAGAGTAAAAAAATTAAAAAAATTGAAAAACGGCTATAAAACGGTAACATTACCGTTTGGATTTAAAATTTTTTTTATATTTAAATTCAAAATTTAAAAAAAAATGAATTATTGCGTCAACGTGACGAATCCCACTCGCGGGCCAACGAGTGGGCGTCACGCATGGCTTGGGAGCTCGCCACGTGGCGAGACGTCGAGTTACGCGTCTCGGAGGGACGGAACGCGGGTCGGGATGGCGACGGACTGGGGACGGGACGGAGCGCTGTAACGCGTCTCGTCGTCGTCCCGTTCCTCCGTGACGGAACGCGGGACACCCGCGTGACGCGTTGCTGGTGCCCTTAGATGCAAAATTCAAAATAAAACTCACCCCGTCTCACAGAGGACACGACATTTTTAGTTGAACAAGTATTTTAATGCACAATTAGTAAAGTACGAGAGGGGGCACAAGAAGAAAAAATCCTTAAAATTTTTTAATGAACTATTTCAATAACAAGAGAAAAGTTTCCAAAATTAGAATATGCATACGATGGACTAAAAATGAATGAGTGCATACTCTTGTGGAAGGAGGGAGTACACGATTGAATCAAATGTAATCTTGATATTGTGGAGATGGACCAAAATATGTACCCCCTTCATCTCATTCAAAGATATCCAAATTCTTGAGTGACGTGGAATTTTAGGAGAAATTGTTAGGTGGAGTAAGTAAAGAGAAAAAATATAGTAGTTGAATATTTTAACGAGGAGAGAGAGATTCATTTCTAAATATAGAAAGTGGACATCTTGAGTATGATAAATTAAAAGAAATGGACATCTTAAATAAGACAGTGGAGTAGTAATCAAATGCTGAACTTTTGAAAAAAAAAATAACTGGACAAAGAGATAAAATTATACTATATGACCTTTAGTCGATATATATAATTAACAAATAATTTTAGATGGTTAAAATGTTAGTCTAGTCTTTTCAATTTTAATATTTGCATTTTCGAAAAATCTCCACTTCACCCTATATCATGGCATTTAAAATTAATGGAGTAATACTAATTTGGAATTTCTATATTAACAAAATAAAATTAGCCCTAAATGTAAAAAAGAGGAATTTTTCGTTTTTTAAAATAAATGGGTATTGGATACCCGATTCGTAAAATCCCGATTTTCGGGTTCGGGCAGAATCAAATTATTTTTTGGATTTTTTATGGGAGCTTAATTAGAAATTCAATGTTGAACTTGTAGTTCCGATTTCCGAATCTGTGTTTCTTCCATTTCACATTTCGCTTCAACATTAATTTATATTAATAGTAAAATAAAAAGATTAAATCTAATGACCATATAAATTTTCCGAACAAGATTATACAAATGTAATCAGATTTTATATTTCAATCCACAACTATGAAATTTACTGTAATTACTTGAATTTATCACCTTTGATCAACACGAGGTTATTTAATTGATTTTTACTTCCTTTTTAGCAATAAATTTATACTAAATTTTGAGTAAATTCGAGTAATCAAAAGCTCATTTATTTATATAGTACTAGTATTAAATTAAAAAATCCTATGCAAATATACACAGTTTTTTAGTCCATGTATTGAAATTCATATTATCAAATTTGTTCTTCAATTCTTGATTGATGTGATTCAAATTCAGCTGCGGTATTTGAATTGGGATTTGCAGCAGATGCAATCATGCAAGCGGAGCTGGCAAGCCTCATAAGCCGAACTCTACTCGTAGCGTCGAGCCGTGGTTGGACGCCGTCACACGAGAAGACGCTACATCAACTCGGCTGCCGCCACTCACTGACCCCCGTCGTCGTCGCCCGAGTCATCGACCCCTTCCTCCTCAACCAACACTCTCTCGCTTCCGGATTCTTCAATTGGGCATCCCAGCAGCCAGGCTTCTCCCACACCTCCGACACCTACCAATCCCTCCTCAAATCCCTAGCCATTTCCCGCCAATTCAACTCAATCGATAAGCTTTTAAAGCAAATCAGAGCACAGAGGGTTTCCTTGCACCCCCGCGTTTATCGCTCCGTCATTACTTCTCTTGTCGCTGGGAGGAGAACTCACACGGCCTTCTCTCTCTTTCGCGATGTTGCCTCCATCGCGCCGGAGGTAGGGCCTGAAGCTTGCAATTCGCTTCTGGCCGCGCTGGCTTCTGATGGGAATGTGAAGAGTGCCCGCAATGTGTTCGATGAAATGCTTAAAAGAGGTGTTCGTCTCAGTACTATTGGTTTTGGGGTTTTTGTGTGGAGGATTTGCGGAAAGATGGAACTGGTTGAGATTCTGGGTTTGATTGATGATGTAAAAAAGGTTGATTTTTCGGGGGTTAATGGCTCGGTTGTTGCGCTGTTGGTGGTTCATGGTTTGTGCACTGAGCTTCGGGCGAATGATGCGATGTTTGCATTGGAGGAGTTGAGGAAAAGAGAATGTAAGCCTGACTTTATGGCGTATAGAGTTGTGGCTGAGACGTTGCGCCAGATGGGATGCGTGGTTGATGTGAACATGGTTTTGAAGAGGAAACGTAAGTTAGGGGTGGCACCAAGGGCCAGCGATTATCGGGAGCTTATTCTTCAGTTTGTTACAGAGAGACACTTGTGTGAAGCAAAGGACTTGGGCGATGTGATTGTGAGTGGGGATTTTCCGATTGACGGTGATGTTCTGAATGTCTTGATAGGATCTGTTTCGTCTTCTAATCCCGCATGTGCAATCTCATTTTTAAGGTTCATGCTCGAGAAAGAAAGATCACCAACTCTGCTGACAGTGATCAACTTGTGTGAAAACCTTTGTAAGCATGGAAAAGGAGAAGAGTTGGTTGTAGTATTCCAGCTCTTGTCCATGAAGGAGTACTTTAGGAACTTGGATAGTTACAACGTGATGGTTTCCTACCTTTGTAAAGTGGGAAGAGTTAAAGAAGCTTATCAGCTGCTTCAAGAGATGAAGAAAAAAGGTTTAGGACCCGACGTGTCATCTTATAATTATCTTCTTGAAGCTTGCTGCAGGGAGGATCTTGTGCGCCCTGCAAAACGGTTGTGGGATGAGATGTTTGCAATTGGTTGTTGTGGTAATTTGGAAAGTTTCAATATCCTTATCAACAAATTTTGTGAAGTAGATCAGGTCGAAGATGCTTACCACCTGTTTAACCAGATGACCATGAACGGATTGGAACCCAATGAGTCAACATACAAATCCCTCCTTCAGAGCATCTGCCGGGCGAAAAATGTTGAGTTAGCCTTTGAAATATTCAACAAGGCCATTGAACAGGACGAAGGACTTGCCAAGGCCTTACTAAATACATTTGTTCTTTGCCTCTGCAAAGAAGGTAAGATGAAACTCATTCATTTGTTACCTTTTCGGCCTCATATACATTTTATGTTCGTGTGTAAGTTAAACTACTGCAGAAAAAAAGGTGCTGAACTACTTTTCTTGGCAGGGTTTCTCCTTCCGGTTTCTCAATTGTTGCGTGAACTCACTTGTCGCATAGGATGTGTAGAATCTCATTTGACTTTTTTGAGATACTTAGCTGATGCTGGACAGCATTCCTTGGCCTGCAAGCACTTACAATGGATTGCAGATGAATCACCTGAAATGCTACATACTATTCCCCCCGAATTTGCTACATCACTCTCATCTTCGTGACTCAGATTATCAACAGTAATTGCATTACGAGCAGTTAAGCTGATGGTTCTATAATCACTGTCATGTAGCCAAAACTAGGGTTATCTATATCACAACAAACCACAGTGACAGCCTATAAGTTTTGAATTGTGAAATTTGTAATATATGTTTCATGAAATGATTTCTTTTATCATTCACCTCTGTCAAAATATTATCAGCGTACACTACTAGACTTGTTCAAGGGATTATACACAAAAAGGCCAGTTTTTGGTTTTGGATTTGTGGTGTTGCATCGAAACATCCTATTTACACTCTTTTGAACAAGAGACTAATTTGTAATTTTTGGTGCTATGACCTATATCCTCTTGATTACTTCTTTGAAGGGAGTTTAAATGTGATCATGGGGGATTTAAGGGTGAGCTCTAGCCCACTGCAGCCCTCCAAGAAAACTGTAAGTTTTTCTCTGAGTGGTAGTATTATTATCTTTCATGTTTGTGTGCTCTAATTTGTACTGACATTGCCTTTCAAATTCACTTTGTCTTGTAAGTGTAAATATATGGTACAGTCAAATGGTTACCTCTTTATTTGCAAACACTTTTCACCACATTAGCATGCTTATTATGTTGATAAACACCCTTTTTACCACGGTTATAACAACCCTTTTTTGATTATTTATAGGGCATTCTACCGGCAGGCTATGATTGATGTAGCAAATGGATAACTCATGCTGTGAATGATGAGGGCCACACTGTCCATTTATCAATCTATATCATTCCATGAAGATGAAGGCTCCAAGAATTATGATGAAGGTATGGTTTTTGCATGGGGGCTCCTCCAATGCTACACTTGGAAGGAACTGCTGGAGTCTCGTTGCGTCGATAATGGTCGTATTGGACTTTTCAGAGTACTGCGTTTAAGAGGATGCATCACAAATTGTATACTATAATCTTAGTCCACCTTGTTTGTGCTTAACAATGTAGTGAAAAAATGGACATGTTAGTTTGGATAATCAAGAACAATGTGAGATCTTGATGTAAGAAACGCAGGAAAGAAATACTTCCTCCACTCCTAATTAAGTATCCTCTTCAGCAAAAGATGTACTCCCCCCGTCTCTTAAAACTATGAACTTTTGAAACGACAGCCTGGGAAACTGGGAAACATCAAATGTCAATCTCATAAATCTGCGCCAGCTTTCTAAGTTTTCCTTCACCAGAAATACTCTCAATCAACGTGGTGAGCATTCAGAGTGTGACTCTGCATTTTGGCAAGTTGTTCCTTCACCCATCTGCACTGTATACGACGTCCTGGTTTTCTGGGACGATCAGCAAGACAGGCCTAGGCATTCCACCAATCATGAATGGAACAACACTCTCCAGGTCATTGATGAGAGTTTCTGCCTGTTTTCCACCTCCACAAGGGCAGCATGGATGCCATTTGGTTGCAGATAGGCGTGTATGAACTGAACCGTGATTACTTTGGCGAACTGATCAATAGCAGCTTTCAAGATGAGATAGGTTCGGTGAGATGTTGTCCAGATATATAGTCCTCTCCACCTTCTTTAGAAATTCATCATATCAAACACCAATATACGAATGTTATCAGGAACTCCAACAAGCACACTAGACATCAAAACATAATATTAATAATTCCCAACAAGAACTGATTACATTTAGCCTCTGCACCTCCCAAGTACTACAGTACCTACCAATGCTACGAGTGAACATATTCACCATTTCATTTAGCGCAGATCAGCAAATGCAAATCATAGTAAATCTAGCAGTACACACAACAATTCACTGTTCAACTCTTTATTTGGGAATGCTCAAACTAAGTGAGGTTTGGCCAATTGAGCTTATTTGATTGCCTTTTTAATAAAAATTATGGCATCATCTTCAACCTCTCGTCGTCGGCTTGCATGTGGTCCTGCGGATCCATCTGTATTATATTTTCAGAGACAACACGTCTCTAACAACATATGGGCAGGAGTTCCATCCGAAGATGTACGCTGCCGACGATTTGAAGGAAAAATTTGGGATGTTCCCATCCAGCAACATGTCTTGACAATAGTGGACCAGATGGGGTTTGGGGGTATGTTAAGGTGTGGTAAACCAAAAGAAATTGACCACCATCTTATCACAGCTCTGATTGAACGTTGGAGGCCAGAGACTCACACGTTTCACTTTCCAGTCGGTGAAGCGACTGTGACACTGGAAGACGTGGAGGTCTTATGGGGCCTGAAAGTTGATGGAGAGGCTCTGACAACTTACATCCCCCCGACGGACGCGGGATATTGGACGGACAGGTGTATGGATTTTCTAGGATTCATACCGGAAGCATCCGAGTTGAAGGAAATGGCTTTTAAGCAGACGAGCTTATCGCGCCAATTGAGGATTGAGCTGTCTAATGACCACGAACACTACATATATGCTCAGCGGGCTCGTATCTATTGTCTGCTATTACTTGGTGGTCTGATGATCCCCAACGCCACCGGAAATAAAATTCCGTTCTTCTGCCTACACTTTTTCATGGATATAGAACGGTGTTCTACATATAGCTGGGGTGGGGCGACGCTTGCTTGCTTGTACCACAATTTGTGTGAAGCGGCCGTTGGTCAGAGGACGGATGTAGGGGGAGCCTTAACTCTATTACAACTTTGGGCTTGGGAGAGAATCCCAAATATTAGACCGAGGATGCTAGATCCCGTGCATACAGACTATCTACCATGTGCAAGCGCGTAAGTTGTTCATTAATTGCGTTTTTAAACTTAATGTTCATCAATTTTCGTGTTCTTCGCTCATAATTTAAATTTTTTAGATGGAATGGCCCGGCGTCATATGTAAAAGCACCCGGACATTGTGTTGAAAATTTCCGAGATCAGTTCTCCATGATGCATCCTAATCAGGTACTTCATATATTTATAAAATGTTTTTGGTTTTTTGTTTTTTGTTTTTATGGAAATTATTTTGAAAAATTTGTATCACATGTAGTTTATTTGGAGGCCTTATCTCCACCGGGAGTTGCCGGAAAGTTGTGATGCCGGTCGTCCTATATGGATGTCGATCACAACGCTTATTTGTTGGAATCTGGCTGAGCCACACCTGCCACACCGAGTGTTGCGCCAATTCGGGATTGTCCAACCGTATATCCCGGATCTCCCCCGGTTCCACGGTTCTGATTTTTTGAAACAGGATCGCCGTGGAAAAGCTGGTCGGAATTGGGTTCAATGGCACGCCAATTATATACAGGAGTGGGACAACAGACACTTTACGATATGGACTGATCTGGAGGACAGTACTGAGCCTGTTGCAACGGAAGAATATATGAATTGGTTTCGCCAGATCACTGTGGTGTATTTAACCAAACCCGGCGTGCATGCTGAAGAGGGATTCCACGAAACCGCATCTTCTCATAACTTTACGGTACATTATTCATACTTAACTAAACCCTGATTACTTATTCAAATTCATATTATGATATGTACTTAACTTTGAAAAATTGTAGGTGGAGACGCTTCACAAAATACGTCACTATCTAAGTGGTCGAGCTGCGACAGGACATTTCTGTCCGGATATGGAAACCATTTCGAGGATGGTTGAAGAAGGACTGCAGATATCCGGGGAGCCTCAGCTGATGGACTACCCTCCTTCGCAGCGCTCTGCAATGGACGTGGACGTACCCATAAGGCAAAAGGCAAAACGACGAACCAAGCAGAAAACCGTCCGCGGAGAGTCGTCATCTCAGTTCGTACACGACTCCGATGACGATTTTGAGGACCCACCTCCACCGAGCTCTGCACTTCGAGGCCGTCATTCTATTAGCCATACCGGTGGTACCGGAGAAGATATTGGCCTCAGTGATGTCCCCCCTTCTCCACCGCGGTCGTCTGTGCAGGAGGATCTTGAGAACGCTGTTGTTCAAGATACTCCTCCCTCAAGGATCCCTAGATCTACATCTACTATTGGGAAGGGGATACGGCGTCTGTTTATGCGGAAACGTCGTGACGATTGAACTAATTTGAACTCTTGATATTACTGTAATTTGATATTGATGTTTTTTCATTTGATTTGAACTCATTGATTTTAAGTCTTTATGATTAAGTATTTGGATGTCTGAATTATTATTTCCTAGTAGAAATGAAAATGAAAACAGGCAAATAAAGAGATATTGGCGTTTTTGTGAATGTAAGTCTTTGTGAAAAACGCCAATGCTATTGGCGTTTTTAAGTTAGTTTATATTTTTGCCCGTTTTGTCTACGACGAATGCGGACATTCTGAACAAACACGCCATTCCCGTTGGCGTTTTTAATAAGACGCCATTCCCGTTGGCGTGTTATTTAAAAACGCCATTCCCGTTGGCGTTTTTAAGTTAGTTTATATTTTGCCCGTTTTGTCTACGACGAATGCGGACATTCTGAACAAACACGCCATTCCCGTTGGCGTTTTTAATAAGACGCCATTGCCGAGGTGCCGAGCAGGCGACCGAGATGCCGAGCCAGCGGCCGAGGTGCCGAGCAGGCGGCCGAGGTGCCGAGCAGGCGGCTGAGGTGCCGAGCAGGCGGCTGAGGCGTTTTTAATAAGACGCCATTGCCGTTGGCGTGTTATTTAAAAACACCAACGCCATTGGCGTTTTTAAGTTAGTTTTTTCGTTGCTCGTTTTTTCTACGCCGAAAGCGGACATTCTGAACAAACACGCCAGTCCCGTTGGCGTGTTTCAGTAATAACACGCCATTCACGTTGGCGTTTTAAAGTGAAAAGACGCCAATTAAGTAGGCGTCTCTTCAAACACGCCACTCACATCGGCGTGTCCTATAAAAAAACGCTCCCACAGCTAAGAGTTTTTAATCATTTCATCATTATTCAATATATAAGTACATACAAATATTACCCTATACATTAGTCCAAATCTTGCTAAATACAGAAATCCAATATTACACAATGCATACGTTCAATTGTCTCGCCTTTTCCGCGTAAAAAAGCTACGGATCCCCTTCCCGATTCTGGCGGTTGAGAGTCTAGACGGAGGAGTCTCTCGCACAACGACATTCTCTAAATCAACCCCAAAATATTCGTCTCGCACAGAAGACCGAGGTGGAGAATGTGGGACATCACTGAGACCGATGTGTTCGCCTGTACCACCAGTGTGGCTGACAGAGTGACGACCTCGAACTGCAGATCTTGGTGGAGGTGGAGGCATAAAATCGTGATCGACATCATCAGTGTGACTGACAGAATGACGACCTCGAACTGCATATCTTGGTGGAGGTGGAGGCAAAGAATCGTCAGCGGCATCATCTATCAACTGATTATCCATCCTTGGTGGAGGTGGATGCAAAAAATCGTCAGCGGCATCATCTACCAACTGAGTATCCATCCTTGAATGAGCATTCGGGCAGTTGCGCCTGTCGTGACCTGGTTGACGGCAATGTTTACATCGGCGTCGGGCTCGTGGCTGGTCAGCTTCACGGACATCCATCTGATTAGGAATCCTAGTAGTACGGTATCGACCGCGACTTTTAGGCATTAACTGAGCTCGTGAACATTGCAAAGTCCATTCAGGCACGGCCCAATAATCTTGGTGTCTGGGTGGATTGAACACCGTAGAATATTGGTGTACCCAAACACTTGTGCGGTATACGGGATCAACAAGCGACAGCATGTTGTCGTTTCTAAAACGCGCAACTGCCGCTGCATGTGAACATGGAAGTCTCCACATCTGCCACTTTTGACATTTGCAGTGCGAGTCCAAGTACTTTACCTTCCACTTATTAGCGCCCTTTCCACCAATTCGACGCTTTGTTCGAACCACATAATGCCCTGCAATTGTGTTGGGTGCTCTCACATTATGCAATTGACCTTTTGCATCATTTTTGCACACCTTTTCATGCGCCCATGGGGTAAGTGGTGTGGCACACTGTGTTGATGCAATTGACCGGTCATTGAACCATTCTATTGTCCTCCAGAATATCATATCAATGCAAGCTTTAATTGGGAGTTGTCTTGCGCCTCTCAACACATTGTTGTAAGATTCCACCATATTAGTGGAAACCTCACCCCATCTTTTGTGTTTGTCATACGCCAGATTCCATTTTTCTAACTCCACGGCATCAAGGTACTGCAAAGCCTCGTTGTTGACGTTTCGAAGTAAACGACGTCTGATCTTAAACTTGCGCTTCTTGGTAGCAATACCAATTTTCCAAACAAGTCTTTTGACCATGATACCTTTGTGATTCTGCAAAACATTCTTTCTAACATGTACCAAGCAAAATCTGTGATGACCCACATTGGGTTCTTCTTTCCATATGGGAGAATTCATTGCATCTATGATTCCCACATGCCTATCAGATATGACACATATTTCATGCTTTGCTACATGAAGTCTAATGCGTTCCATAAACCAATTCCAACTTTCTTTGGTTTCCTCATCAACAATGGCATATGCAACAGGCAAACATTTCTTATTAGCATCAAATCCAACGGCAATAAGAATTTTACCTCGACATCGTCCACGTAGATGAGTTCCATCAACCGTTAAAACTGGTTTGCATAGTTGAAAAGCCTCCACAGCTGGTCCAAAAGCCCAGAATACGTACTTGAATACCTTGTTCATACCATTGCTTAATATGTCATCGTGCATCCATTCCACAATTGTGCCAGGATTTTGTCTTTGCACTTCATTCAAATAAGCTGGTAAAACTTTGAACGACCACTCCCATCCACCGTATACAAGCTCAATCGCTGTCCTCCGAGCATACCATGCTTTCTTGTAACTAACTTTGACATGAAATCTATTTTCAATATCCGCCACAATTGCTTTTACCTTGTAGCAAGGATCGTTTTCTATCTGATGGCGAACACTCAACGCTATCATACCCGACGAAAGATTAGCGTGACCATTATAGTTACGATCCCCCATGCAAGTATGAGCAGTGCTGAACACTCTAATTTGCCAGTGTTCATCATGCTTCCTCAGTGTTGCTCGGCACTCCCACAAACATGGCGGTAAGGACTTATCTTTCGGATTTCCCTGTGGCCACTTACAAACTGCATGCCATCTCTTTCCTTTACTTTCAACAACTGTATATTGTCGGATTTTTTCCAAATGCCAATGAGTCACAGCTGCCTTCAATTCCAACTTCGTTCTAAATTTAGTATGCAAACCGACATTGGTAGGATCCTTTTCACTCCAATAATGCACACTGGGATCATCACGCTCAAAGTTTTTGGGATCAAAACTATCATATGGACCTGGTAAGGTGCGAAAGTAGTTGATTCCAGGCTGTGGGAACTGTGGAACTACTCTTCCTCCAACTGCCCTTCCACCAACTGATGTTTCTCCAACTGCTGTTTCTCCAAGTGGAATGGATGGTCTTGAAGCAACAAATTGTTCATCATCCGACGGATCACCATCTGAGTCTGTACTAACCGTGTCGGAATCTTCAGAATTATAAGGTGATTGTGGATCAAGAAAGTCGGCTTTATCAGGACCTATTATGTCCTCCACCACATCACAATTGTCACGATCCCCTAAATGCACGCCTCCAGCTTCAAAATCTTGTGTTGCAGCTAAATATGGTTCTTCGGCTCTCGTAGACGTACCAACATCAAAATCTTGTGTTGCAGCAAAATATGGTTCTTCGGCTCTCGTTGACGTACCAGCATCATAACTTATGACATGATGACTATGATGTTGAGTAATTGCCGAATACTCAACATATAATTCAATTACACCTCCAATAACCATACTCTCACTAAACATTAGTTGCATGCATACTTCTTCTAGTTGAACACCTATAAACGTGACTCCGGATCCAAAGCATATAGTACGTTTCCATATTATTTGAATATTGTTTTCATATATGCTTATCCCCATCCTTTCACAAATTTTTTCCACAAGGTCATCGTACGAAATTGTTTCATCCAACATAATGAATCCTTTAGCAAAAGGAGGATCATACGAAATAACTGCTCCGGGAATTATCTTTCCACCCCAATATAAATTGACACACCACGTCATACTATCTGCAATAATGTAAAACACAAATAAATATGTATTATTTTTACATTCATCATTATGTAGAGTCAGCCAAAAAATTGACAAAATAATTCTATTAAATACACTACAATATGTATTATCATAACAATCCATAAAATATACTATAACATATAATAGCATAACAATTGGTCAAAATATTTCCATTAAAATATATACTATCATAATAATCCATCAAAATATTAGTGTACCCATAATAATTGGTCAAACTATTATATTAATTACACTACAATATATATTATCACAACAATCAATCAAATATTGGAAGACTAATGTTTAGAAGAATGAGTCTAAAATTTGATATACTAACCGATTAGAAGGACTAATGGTTGAAAGAATTAGCCAAATTCAAAATATCCACGCTTAAATCCACCACCGGGTCGACCCGAGCGAAAGGTTTTTATGCGTTTGGGAAGGGTTTTCGCGTTTTGGGGAGGGAAAGTGTTTAGGGTCGCGATGTTGGGGGAGATCTGATAAGGATATGGTTCAACAGAAACACGCCGCTCAAATTGGCGTTTTTAAGAATAACACGCCAACCTCAGTGGCGTTTTTATTAATTAAACACGCCAACTTCATTGGCGTTTTACCTGGTATACACGCCAACTTCATTGGCGTTTTTTCCCGTCGCTGTATTTGGCGAAAATACACCTCCAATACGACGCGAAGATAAACGCCAATGAGGTTGGCGTTTTTACTAATAGAAACGCCAATGTGGTTGGCGTTTTTCCCATTTTTGGAATAGATAACAAAATGGGTACATTTACGTAATCTTTAGTGTAAAGTGCCCCATAAACCCGATTTTCCCGCCATCTCCCACTCGTTCTCTCTGCTTATGCCCCTCTCCCAGCCTCCGACCACAGCAGGTAAGCGTATGATTAAATCAATTAATCGATTGATTTCCTTGACACAATTAACTGACTACAAATTTCATAGCTTCTCATTGCCGATTGGTTTATAATTTGTTCGACGAGCATCGTGATACACATGCAGGATTTGTATATGATAATTTTGGTGATGTTAGGGTTCATAAATCTACCCAATTTACAATGCTAAAGCTGTCATGTTATTGAATCTTCAATTAGTGTACAGTGAGTCATGCCTGATGAGTCATTTGTATTTCCCCAAATCAAAAGTCGAACCATAACCCCATATCCCAAACTCCTTGTGTCCATTGGCGTTGAACCAGCTCTACTTGCAGGATTAGCTTGTCTTTCTTTCCATTTTTAACTGCAGCATTGATAATTCATGAAATGACTTGTTATTCTCATGATTTGGTGCTCTATTGATACATGAGTTTTTTTCGTAAAATTTGGAAGTTTTCTAGTAGGGAGCACAGATCATTATAGAAGTTGTTTGCTTGCTAGCTAGCCATTTCTATAACGTTGTTGCTATTGAGTGTTGATTGATATTTAATCAGCTTAGGGGTACCACTCACATTTGAAATCTCACAGGATGTTTTTTCTAATATTTTCTATTGCTTTGATAGCTTGAAATAATGTTTTTCAACGTAGGATCTGGGATCAGATGCTCAACTGCTCATCTAAAATATATAAGTTCAAGATTTTTAAGACCCTTGTGGAAGTCAATTGTTTGATTTAATGTCGCAAATGCCAAATGTTTGTTACAACCCATTGTCAATTTGTTATCACAAGTTAGTTCTTGCTCAATTTTTCCTAAACTTGTCTGTCCACGGGCTAGCCCCAAAACTGAACGTTTATGTTAGGGCAGATTGCAGAAGAAAATCTAGACATGTTGCCACTATTGAAGAAGTTGACCACTATTTTAATGTTGTGCATATTAATTATTCCTTTGGCAGGTTAAATCTCTTTTACTCTTCTCGAGTTTTCCTTGTGCACCAGACTACTCTCTCTGAAATATTGGTACTCCATCCTTTTCTCTTGTTGTTCCTGATTTCTATTATCTCGCTGCCATTTCCTCTATGATTTCATTTACTATTTTGAATTTCATCTTTAACAATGAAGTTTTGTTATTGACAAGTGGTTGCTTTTCAACCAATGTATATGACCTTTTAACTTCAAACCAAATAATGACCCTACCCAACAGAGCTTCCGAAGTCCATACCTGTAAAACTCTGAATACCATGTCCAGCAACTTTCCATTATTGTTGCCTGACCTTGTCACCCTCACCTATGTATTACTAAAATCAAACAATTCAGAGTTACTATCCCAATTCACTAATGCATCAACACTGTGTTCTGTGGACTCCAGGTTTAGTCCATGCAATTCATAAACGCCTCTGGAACCATGGCCCTAAAGCCCTTCAATTCCTTAAACCTATTGAAGACCACCCAACTTATGCACACTCACCTATTGCTTTTGACCATGCTATTGACAAATGAAAAATAAAATTAAAGAATGGGAACCATGCGTAGTTAGGAAATGGATGGTTGGTTGTGGGTGTTATTTCTTCAATAGGAGATGAGGTAAAAAAATGTTGTGGGACCCATGAATAATTAAGGGAAGAGACGGTTTTAGTGACATCGTTGTTGATCCCTTTTTATTCTAGAACAAAAAAAGATGTTTTTTGTCACAAATAAATTGCGTTTGCCTGATGACAATTCAACCCTAATTCTTGTAATAAACTTCAAATGTAAATTGTTTTGGGAGAAAGAAAACAATCTATATCACACTTGGTATATTAGCTTTGAAGTTTGAACTCTTATTGATCTCTTCCCAGATCGTTTTCTCTAGAAGTGTGATTCCGAGGTTTATTTCTCTCTCTGATTTGAAATAGTTTTCAAAGATTTGGAATTTTTGTTACATTAATTATGAATCTGTACAATCGTTGATGTTTATCTGGTCATGTCAGTGTGTTTGACATCTGAGTTTCTTGAATTGTTATCTTCCTTCTTTGTTTTTCCCCCTAATTACTCTTTGATCAGCTTTCTTTGTTTATGTCAATTTTGAAATCTAATTGCAGCGGTTTTCAATTCTTTTATGCTTTTCTAGAGAAGGGCACTCCGGTCCTGCTAAATAGGAGTTGAAGGCATGACAAAAGCCAGAGATAGAACTGAGGATTTTAAGGATGTTGTGCGCCGAGCAGCACTAAATTTGGGATATGATGAGGTTCTAAACCTTTCTGAACTTTATTAATTTCATTTCATCATGGTTTTCCATATTGTTGTAGATTTTTAAGTTACAGCATCTTCACTCTTTCTTCTAATTGTTGCTCTATCTTTCTCTGATTTGTCAATTCTTTGGCAGTCCAAAATTGCAGCGATAATGGCGTCTTTTATCATGCATAAGTTTCTAGAAAGATCATTGTTCACCAAAGCTGCACTAACAACGGTATATTTGTATCACATAGCTGGGAAGATTATTGATTGAATGTTTGTGATACTGACATGTTTTATGAGGAGATATAACTATTTTTCTGAGTTGATGTGCGAACATTTTTTGCCAGCTTGAAAGTATTAGAGCATTAGAGCAGTTCCTCTTGAAGCATAAAAAGGATTACGTAGATGTATACCGAATTACTGAAAAAGAGAGGGATAGCATCGAGCATGAGGTGAGATACACATTTATTCCCAGCTTTATACAAGTACTGTTTTTTCACTTTGAGAATAATTGTTAAGGATTTATGTTTTTAGTTTAGGATTACATATAAGTTATAACATTTGGCCTGTCTACTTGAATCTAGTTCTTTGTCTAGAGCTCCCTTTACTTCTTGCTTTTGGGACTTGTTTTTCCTCATAGAATGATTGTTACGGATTTGTGGTTTAAGTTTAGGATTACTTATGACCTTTGGCAGTTTGGCCGGGCTTAAAAATGTCTCCACTGTCAAAAACTGCAAAAAAATTCCCCAACCGTTCACTGAATCTCCAAAAAAGGCTTGAGAGCGGATTTTCAGTACCGAATTCTTGCCTTGGCATGCTGGAGTCCCAAAGGCTATGGATTCAGTTTCTAGATACGACCATGCCTGGCCATTTCATTCGGTGAAAGGTCGGAGTATTTTTTGAAGGTCTGCCATTTCTAAGTCTTGTCCAGAGTCGGGCCACAAAGTGTAATTTACTTAAGTTTATGCTTTCTTTATGAATGGGATCTGGTTATGAAATTAATATTGGGTTATTTATTATGATGATTTCATGTATTCACAATTTCACACCATTTCTATAGATTGGCCATAGTTTCCGTAACCTACCAATTTTCAGTTGATTAGTAAAGTATAGTATAGGATAAATAGTCAAATCTATCCCAAACTATCACCATGATATAGACCAATTGTATTTTTGAGAAGGCTAAACGGCCACATGTTGCTACCATTGATTTTTCTGATACTTACATGGATAATGTATTGGCTTGGTTGTTTGACATAGCTAGGTAAAATATGTTATCCCATATTATTTCTCTGCTTGATTTTATGCTTAGAATATTGTCTAAGGGTGTGTTCAGTTATGCTGTTTTGGTTTGCCCTAGAAATAAAACTAGTTCAGATTAAGGTAATGGATGGCTGGCCATGAATGATTATAATACAGTGTTCAGTTAGTCTGTTTAAGCCCATTCCATAAATGAAGGTTTTGTCTCTGCTGCAACAAAATGGCATTGCTACCCACTGAATTAAGGATACGCTTTGGGGAGGGGATACGAGGGTAATTTGGTCAATTTGGCCCAAATCATTAACTAAATTGGCACCTCAGTTTTAAAACCACCTTTTTTTAAAGATTACTTTCTGGGCTAATATGAAGAGAACAGTGCTGGCCGCCTCTAATTACTTGGGCTCTTCAGATATATATCTTGGATACTGAATACAAGAATTGAATCTGATTTACCCTCAAACTGCTCATATTGGGTAAAGTGAACACCCCTTAAATCAACTTTGGTTGTGGAGGAATCTTACCAACCTTTGTTTTTTTTGAATTGTACATGTGCTAAGTAGTGATCTATCATTTAAACATCTTGTGGCCTTCTTCTTTGTGATCATTAATGGATCCGTGTCTAGTACCTCATACTTTATTGCGTTTCAATTTTTAATTGGATTGGAGTCTCGAATTGTGTAGCTGAATATCCCAATTCCAATGCACCACATGTCTAACTTGACTTATCTTGTTGAAATACCCAGCCCATTACCCTTGATCTGTGCTGCCAGTTGAATCCTAATTATCTATCTGGGAACTAACAGATTATTTTTCAAAATGCTCAGTGTGATTTATTCTTACAAAGAGTTTGCCTTACTACTTTGTATCTGTTTAGTTTCTCTGACCAAGAGGTTTGCTGCTCCATATTGACAAATTTCATGGAGTTACCTACATGATCTCTTGACAAACTCTACATTATGCAGGTTACAGTTTTCATAAAAGCCTGCAAAGAGCAAATAGATGTACTCAAGAATAGCATAAATAACGAGGAAGAAAATTCAAAGGGATGGCTTGGTTTAAGGAGTGACAGTTCGAATGCTGATACCATAGCTCACAAACATGGAGTGGTATGACTTTATCTGCATTGTATTGATATCAGTCGTAATGCTTTTTACTTGTTTTACAGTTGCGGCTGTGGTTATTGTTTACATTTCTCTGGGTTTTGTACTCCAGCTGTTCAAATACTAGGTTTTGGACCTTGCCTTGGTAATCAATTTTGGTGGTCCGAAATCCGAGATTGTACTGTCAAATTCATTTGTCTCTTGAGTACTGAACATTTTGCGATATCAGTAATGCTGCGGCTACTTATTACTTGATCTTTAAGCAGAGACTCTTTCCATGTAATAGAGTATTAAAAAAACTGAAGGTATTATCATTTTCTCAATATGATTGTTTCGCTTAGCTAAACTATTTTTTGTAATTGCAGGTATTGATCTTAAGCGAAAAGCTTCACTCGGTAACATCCCAGTTTGATCAGCTTCGAGCTGTACGCTTTCGAGAAGCTATCAACCGGGTGACACCTAGAAGAAAAGTCAAACAGAAAGGCTCTACTGTTGCAGAGAGCTCAACTTCTGGAAGTATTGAGTCGTCGAGGGAAGTAAGCAATGCAGAAACGAGGCAGAAAGATGATGGTCAAGCAGAGCCAATTAGATTCCAGCAACAGCACTTAGATGATGAGACACATGCCCTTCAGGTAATCGACTAGTCAAGTCATAGTTTCTCGAATTGATTTTCTGAGTTTGTGTATTGGTGATGCAGGTAGAGTTAGCTACGATGTTAGACGCTGTTCAGGATACAGAGACGAAGATGGTGGAAATGTCAGCACTGAACCACCTCATGTCTACTCATGTTTTGCAACAGGCCCAACAGATCGAATTTTTGTACGAGCAGGTAAACGAAGTTCATCCACTTTTCGAAGCTGATGAACTTCATCTACTTCATGATATAGATTACTATTCCTTTGGTTTTGGAATAAACAGGCAGTTGAGGCTACAAATAACGTGGTGCTTGGGAATAAAGAGCTGTCACAAGCCATCCAAAGGAATAGCAGTAGCAGAACTTTTCTTTTGCTCTTTTTATTTGTCCTTATCTTTTCAGTTCTCTTTCTTGATTGCTATAGCTAATTTACATTTTAATATTGATTGAGCATGAATTTTATTCAAATATTTGAATTTGCACACTATTCAAAAGAATGTACTACTATATATCTATATCATTCTTTAACTTCTCGGATTTGGTACATACACAGATATTCCACATTCTACTAATTTATTTCACTTACTCCACCTTCTACTAATTTATTTTACTTACTCCACATTCTACTAATTTATTTCACATATGTTTTACTATAAAATTAACATATTTAAAATATGAAATACACTATAACATTTTCAATTAACCTTTTTGACAAAGCCAAATAAACTCTTACTAATTTATTTCACATATGTTTTACTATAAAACTAACATATTTAAAATATGAAATACACTATAACATTTTTAATTAACCTTTTTGACAAAGCCAAATAAACTCTTAAAAGTACGTGTCGTGTTTATATAAGGTTGAATTGTATTCCATTTTGAGCAGGCTGATTGAGTCATTTAGTTTCTTTTTTAAAAACTTATTTTTTCTTCTACTTTATAGAAATCTATAACTTTATAAGGTTTTATACTAAAACCAATTGGTGATTAAAAGAGAGGCTCATAAATTTCTATACTGGATTTAGTAATCTCTTTACACTGATGTGTGATAGTAGTATTTTTATTTTTAGTTTCAACTGCTCACAATTCTCTCTCATACTTTATTATCTTTTCAATTAACCTTTAAACATCAATTTCTTAATTCTCGTGTCCAAAAGAAAAAGGCTTCAAATTACTTGTGATGAGGCGAGTATTAAGCATCCCGCCTAGGAGTGAGATCCATAATGACAAATGAACCAAACTTGGTTGTGCTGGTTCGATCTACCCAAGCCCATCCCAAACTCGACTACAACCCAACCCAAACCCAACTTGAAACCAACCCAAAACTAACTTGATGTTGACCCAATGACCCCTATCATTCACCTAAATCCATGAATCCAATTTTTTAAAGTAACGCTTGAAAGTCATTGGTGCATAATTGATTATTATTGTAAGTAAAAATGATAACTAAAAGTAATTATTACTCCCCCCGTCTACGAATAAGAGTCTCATTTCTTTCCGGCACGAGTTATAAGAATGTTAAAAAAAGTAGGTGAAAGAGAGTTAGTAAAATATGAGTCTCACTTGTATATATTAATTCTAAATGATATGTGAGTAGAATGTGAGGCCTCTTTACCATTTATAGTAGTTATGAATTAGGACTCCTATTCACTGATGGACTAAAATAGAAAACGAGACTCTTATTCGCGAACGGATAGAGTATTATAATGAATGGTCCTTATTGCACATAAAAGTGATTGTGTTACTAAATCATTATATCGTAAAAAGTCATTTTGCTACCAATAAAATAAAAAGATAATCACAATTATAAAAAGTGCTAAAGCTATTTAATCATAAATTTGCTTAAATTCTGATCAATCTCATAACCTTTAAAATCAGAATATTAAATTACAAAGTTTTGTTGGATAACTGTCCCAAAAAGGGTTCCGACAGCCTTTTTCAATCCAAATATTTATTGGTCAGTTCTTAGCGATGATTCCAGTCCGAGTGTGTTTAGTTACAGTTAATCTTCAAGAAATGTGATCAAATGCAAACTCTAAATATTGTACAAACTCTAAACTATGATCTGGACTATTAGAAAATATCAATAGATGATAAAATAATAGCAACAAAAAATGTCAATACAATGTCAACTGTAGATGTTGTGTTGAAATTGTGTTGACATTTTATTAACATTATGTTGATATCAAAATCTTGAAATTTTATATAGTGTTGATGTTGTGTTGATACTGTGTTGAAAAGTTTGGAGTTTGTATAATATATGAGTTTGCATTTTATCACTACCCTAATCTCCTAATTAAAATGAAGTATGCGTTTAATTAATAGGCAATTGATTTTCGGGGAAAAACATAGTAGTACAATTTTGTTGGGCCGCTTCGTTTTATATTTGGTCTATTTTAGTAGATAGGCCCATATACTGCCCACTAAAATATGGAATTTATGTTTCTGAAGCCTAACCAAAAATTGAACCAGAAAGTTGATTGGATTTGGGTTCCACTTAATTAATAAAACCACATTTTCTTAAATCTTGAAACGAAAAGAAATGTCTCACTTAGTCGGGAATAGAGCAAGTATAGTAGTATTTTTAAAAGTAATTTCGAGAAAGTTTTCTATATTATCAGAAACAAACTAGGTACGAATAAGAAAACCAATTTTTTTGCAGAAAAAAGGAGTAACTTTAGGGAAGTCGTTATAGTTGTAGTACAACTACTCAAAGTTAAGTTGCATCAAATTATCCAAATTCATGGGAGAAGAATCATAAGTGGATGACTCTTTTAATTTTCGTGACGACACATTATTGGCCATTCTTAGTGGGGAAACCACTTTTTAAACCGCACATTCAAACTTGAAATAATAATTTATAAAGAAAATAATGCAAATTGTTGCGTGTATCTTTCTCTTGTTGATTTAGACACATCTATATATATACATAGAGAATATGATGAAAAGGAATATCACTTCCACAATTAGCCAACCATTATTCCACCACAATCATGGTGCATCTACATTATTATGGCATAAATAGTTATAGGATTGCAACTATTGAGTTTGATCGATAACACCTTCAATTAGAAATACTAAATAAACTAAGAAACGCCTAAATGATTCATTTGATTTTATGTGCTAGCTCAAAACTAAGATAGTCCAAAATATAGGTCTCTAAAAGTCTTCGATTTAAGTACTTTTGTGCTACACATATTTATGAGACAAGAAATATTGAGATTTTAGATTCCATATACTGTGACAGAATAGGCCAATTGAGTAATCGAAGCAAACAAAAACGTAATAAGATACATATTTACGTGGTTCACCAACGTTGTGTTGGCTATGTCCACGAGCAAAAACGGAAAACATATTGTATTATGATAATGGTTTCAGATTATAGAGTCATTGCTCTCCTTCTATATAAATAGACACATAAGATGGGCTAGGCCAAATACGACAAATAGGACCCAATCCAACAACATAGTATAGCATCTATTTAGCTAGCGACAAACTATGTAGATTGAAGGCATACTAGCACCATATATATACTCCACTTATTTTCATATTATTCCTAGCTCAACTTATTCAATTAAATGTTGGTTCAATTTTTTTTTCCAATACACATGCAACATGTCTAACATTGGACTTATAATATGCATTATATATTTAAATTTCAAGATTAGATCTTCTTTAATATGGTAAACGACAATGCATGCTTATGTCTTCCAACAGGTGATGGGGTTTGAATCCGTGACCTCAAAGTCACTACAGCTCCGCGCTGCTAACTGTGCTACGACTCGTTTGGTAGAGGTGTTTGTAATTTATTTATTCATATTTAGACTTGTGACGAATGACCAACATTAATTTATCATCTAAAACATATGTGATTTCTTATGCTACTGAAAATGGGGGGATGCAAATGAGCCTAATAGTAAAAACATTCGAAAGAACACGTCTATAGGTGTGTGTGTGTGAGCCTAGTAATTAATTTGTTCTTGCTTTAGTCATAGCCAAGGGGAGCATATTGCATTCTTTCCCACCACATGATTTTTTCTTTAATAATGCGATTCCTGCATCCACAAGATCTAATTTTCTACTCCATTTCCTTTTCGGCCCTTTGTAATTTGTCATTACCTCAATTATATAATAGTAATAATTCATGAGTAAACTATAAAAATAGTCCCCGGACTATGGGTTTATCTCGCTCATAGTCCATGGACTTTAAAAATATCGCCAGCCATCCCTGGACTAAGGATTTATCTCGAAAATGGTCATTTTCACTGTTTTCAGTCGAAAATACCCTTTAGAGGGTTTTGGGGATTTGGGCAATTTAGTCTTTTTAAACTTTTAACATTGTAAATCTGATATTATTTCAGTTATGGTCTAAATTTGATATTATTTCAAAATTATCATTCTTCCCCCCTTTTGTCATCCTTCACTTTGTTTCTTTATTTCAATATTAGATTTAATTTTATAAAATTAAATTTTAAATTTTGATTTTTAAATATCAATAATTTTTTAATTAAAACTAGTAATTCATGGACACTATAAATATTGATTAAAACTATTAATTTTTGTTATTTAATATAATATTCAGCTGAATTGAAGAAGTACAGAATAATAATATTAATCATGATGGAAAAATAAGAGCTATTCTATTTAACCTTCGTTCGGTTGTTATAATTGCTTGTGATTGAATAGTATGAAGTTGACTAAAAATTTGATCCAGCTAAAAATTTTATATATGAGTATTTTTGTTGAAATTTTCTAGTAAATTTTGATTGTTTTCAAATTAATAAACGAAAATTATATTAGTCTTACATTAGATGCATATTTATTTCAGAATAAATCGTGTTATATGATCTATTTATGATTAAAGCTATTAAATATTGATTAAAACTAAGGCGTTGTCATACCTTATTGATTAAATATTAGACACTATCAAATATTGATTATGACTATTAATTTTTGTTATTTAAAAATTTTTATAATTAAAAAAGTTTATTGATATTTAAAAATTTAAATTTAAAATTTAATTTTGTAAAATTAAATCTAATATTGAAATAAAGAAACAAAGTGAAGGATGATAAAAGGGAAGAATAATGATAATAATATCAGATTTAGTACATAACTGAAATAATATCAGATTTAAAATATTAAAAAGTGTAAAAAGACCAAATTGCCCAAACCCTCCAAAACCCCACAAAAGGGTATTTTCGACCGAAAATAGTGAAAATGATCATTTTTAAGATAAACCCTTAGTCCATATCTGGCTATATTTTTAAAGTCCAAGGACTATGAGCGAGATAAACCCATAGTCCATGGACCATTTTTGTAGTTCACTCTTCATAAAATTACGTCAAAAGTGAGATAGCGACATGCTTCCCAACTCTTGAATAAGACCATTTGTTCATATATATATCGAATTTGATGTGACCATCTGATGACGAATTATAATAATAATATGAATTATAATAATAATAATAATAATAATAATAATAATAATAATAATAATAATAATAATAATAATAATAATAATAATAATAATAATAATAATAATAATAATAATAATTACTATCTTCGTCGTGAGATGTGAGACATGAGACGTTTATTTTCAGTATGAAATATAAGAAAGTGGTGTTTAGCTAGTTAAGTAGAGAAAGAATAAGTAGGAAAGTGAACAAAGTAATGAAGATTAAAAGTGTTTAGTTTTGTTTTCTTGTTAAATGAGACGTGAGACGTTTCTTTTCGGTATAAAATTTAAGAAAGTAGTTAAGTAGATAAATAATCTAGTAGGAAAGAAAACAAAAAAATAAAGATTAAAAGTGTTCAATTTTATGAAAAGATGAAATGACTCAGTTACTTTGATACGTTTATAAAGTAAATACGAATTTATTAATAAGGAACAGATAGGGTATTATTATCGTAAATATATAAAGAGTGCTCTTCTCGGTGTATAATTGACAATAATCATGCATGCGTTTCATGCATTTAGAAAAGCTCAAAGCCAAAAATGCCCGAGCAAAGATCAAATGTACAAATCAAAGGTTAAAGAGCCAACAAATATAGCAAAATCAGCATCGGACAAAAAAAAAAACTAAAATTTGTAAGGCCAAGAAGTTTGCATGCGTTAACATGGGTTTTTTCACTCGAAATTGTAATAGAAAATAAAAATTCGTTTTAAAAAGTAACATAGAAAGGATCAATTATGATTTGGCACGTGAGAAAGAACGTGAACCCAAAAGTTGATTTCCACTTTCGGATTAATTTAGATATAATTGTCATCACTTGAGTGTATTAGAGTAAATAGCTTTGAGATTTGCACTAAATTGAACTATATATACAAATGTTTGTTCCTTTTGTGGTAACATGTTTTACAGTTAATATACTCTATCCGTCTTATATTATTCATGCTTTTTATTTTAGGTCACTAATTTGGAAATAATTTTCTAGTATAATTAAATTTATATTTTAAGTATAATAAGAGATCATTTAATATAAAATATTTAATTAACTTTATTATATTAAATAAATATGTTAATTTTTATTAAAAATATAAATAATTTAAGTAGTTTGGAATGAGTCCAAATAAAAAGTGTAAATAACATGAAAGAGAGGGAGCACTATATATAGTTATAATATACGCACAGTGCCACTAATTGTCTTTGTATGTCACCAAAATATTTGCACACTGCCACAACAACTGAAGTGGCAATTATTACATAAACTATTTTATTATTGGAGACATCTAAGTCAAATATGTCATGTTCATTTATATAGGTCCGATTATAACTCTTTGTTATTGAAATAATAATTTAGTCCATTTAATTAAATAAATATCACCCTCAGCTCAGAATGTATATGCATCATCTAGTCATGCGGTGCTATTTATAATATTTAATAATATGCACCATATAATAAATAACTCAATTTGGAACATATATATATATTTTGATTTAGATTGTGTGATTTAGATTCAATCCTGAAAATTATTACTCTCTTCATCGGGAGTTCCATTTTGTGGCTTGTTCACGAGTTATAAGAAATGTTAAGAAAAGTGGATGAAAAAAAATTAGTAAAATATATGTTTCACTTATATATACTCTTTTCGTTCAAAGGAAGATGACATCTACATATAAAAAATGAAAGTGGATCATCTACAATGGGAGGAGGGAGTATTAGTTTTAAATGAAATGTGAGTAAAATATTAGCCGTGAAAACAACCGTCGGTTGACGATTCTCAGTTTGTAGTCTGATTCAGTTGGCGTGCGACCATCGATTTGCTTTCAACATCAAGGTAGGTTTAAAAAGTTCCGTTTTTTGGTCAGAGACACTTCTAATTGTCGATTTTGGCCGTCAAACCACAACATAGTCGACGATTCACAGTGTTCTAGTAAACATCGTCATGATTTTCACAAACGTTTGGTCGATCTTTGTGTCAATCTTGAAATCATGTTCATTTTTGTTAGTTTTCTGTCCATTATTGAAGTTTAGTCGACAATTCACATTGTTCTACTAAACAACGTCACGATTTTCACTAACGTTTGGTCGATCTTTGTATGAATCGTGAAATCGTGTTCATTTTGTTAGGTTTCTGTCCATTATTGTAGTTTGTAGTTAATTACTGCTTTGGATTAGTGTTTTGGTTGATTTTGTGGAGGAAATCTTATGGTTTTTTTTTGTAGTTGTATCACAGTGGTTTGAATATACGACATACCAAAAATGACGACGAGAGGGAGACCATTTAAGAGCCAACCCACCCAAAATGAAGGTGAGCAGGATTAACATGATTTGGCCTTTTTTTCATCGATTAGTTGTACATTGTGGTAGGCGGAGGTGTACATTATGTGAACAAGAATGTTACTACTTGCTATGCTTTTGTTTGTTTTGAACGTACTGTCTATCATGGTTGTGTGGCTATAATTGTTGGTTGGATTGTTTCTTTTGTGTACATTATTTGCATGATTTTGTACATTATGCATATAAATGGATATTTAAATTACATTACATTTATATGTTACATTATTTATACCTTGCAATACATTACCTTAGATTAATGTGGTACATTATTTAACCTTTTCTGATGTATGATTTTGGGCAAGTTCCAAGCAACCTAGGGTGGCTTTTAAGGAAGCAATGGATGATGTAATTCCACTTGCTCTTGTGCAGAAGTTTCGACAGAGGTTGGCTGAACAATTGTAATGTACGACTATATATTCATTCCCATTATATTCAATATAATTGTAATGTACGACTATAGTTATTTCATGTATATTTCTCTTACTAAGTAATGTACGAGGATAGTATTTTAATGTATGTTTTTCTGATTTTGTTTGTGATCAGATGGGATACCATGATTCGAGAAACTCTCCAATGCTGAAAGATATAGAGAATGACAATGAGAAGCATATGCAAGATGAAATATTGATATTTTTTAACTTGTTTTCCAGATGTATTATTTTTTATACCTGCTTTAAGACATACATTATTTAGTAGTTAAGTATTACATTGTTTTGGAGTTATCCCACTTTATAATTTTATCCCTACTGTTATTATGTTATAAATTTACATTACTATATACTTTTGACCCATGGATTGCTGAATCCAAATGGCATGAATTCAATTTCCTTTCAACATTATTCTCTTCAATATGTACATTATTCACTGATCTGTGCACATTATTAGATACTATTGGTACATTATTTACTGTACCAAATCTTAAATGCATTAAAAATGAAATTTAATTCATGTGGTGGTGCTATAACCTAGCCCCATGGGTTGCTAAACCCAAGGGGAATTATTCAAATTCTCTGCCCTTTGTGATGGTTCCGTTTGTGAGTGGGTACTACAACCTAGCCCCATGGATTGCTAAACCCAAAGGACATGAATTCAATTTCCTTTCAACATTATTTTCTGATTCGTGCACATTATTAGATACTATTCGTACATTATTTACTGTACTAAATCTTAAACGCATTAAAAAATAAAATTTAATTCATGTGGTGGTGCTATAACTTAGCCCCATGGGTTGCTAAACCTAAGGGAATGATTTAAACTCTCTGCCCTTTGTGATGGTTCTATTTGTGAGTGGGTACTATAACCTAGCCCCATGGATTGCTAAACCCAAAGGGTATGAATTCAATTTCCTTTCCATATTATTCTCTTCAATCTGTACATTGGTCACTGATCCATGCACATTACTAGAGACTATTGATACATTATTTACTGTACCGAATCTTAAACGCATTAAAAAATTAAATTTAATTCATGTTGTGGTGCTATAACCTAGCCCCATGGGTTGCTAAACCCAAGTGGAATGATTCAAACTCTCTGCGCTTGGTGATGGTTTCATTTGTGAGTGGGTACTACAACCTAGCCCCATGGCTTGCTGAACCCAAAGGGTATGGATTCAACTCTCGTCAAACATTAAATACTTACAGATGTACATCATTTAGTATTACACATGTACATTAAAGGCCACTTGGCATAAATTATTTAGTTGTACTTAGCCTAAACATTATTCCTTGAAACACGTACATAATTCAAAAATGAATTTTGATGTATGGGTTAGTAATATTCCCTAGCCCTATAGATTGCTAAACCCTATGGGAATGGCTCTAAATCCCTTCTCGTAGTCAAGGTTTTGTTAGTGAGTCGGTACTGTACCCTAGCCCCATAGATTGCTAAACCCTTTGGGGAATGGTTTTAACTTCTATCACACATTAAACCCATTGTAATGTACATTATTCAAAGACAACATATACATTATACAACCATAATCGTACATTAATACAATCTACATTATACACTTAATATAGTACATTACTTGTCGAAAATTTACAAGCTGTAACTTACGAAAAGAAAACACGAAAATCTGTAAGCAATGGATGATTTCATGAAAAAAAACGACAATTGATGCAAAATAAAATTAATACAAAAACGAACTAATCACAAACAAATACAAAAGACCATAGATGTCAATTACACGACTAATACAATAACTTTCTATCAAAATTTATCAATAAAACAAACAGACGTCTTCAATTGAAAAAAGATGACAACAATTTCTCGAGAAGGTCTTCAATGGAGAAAAACATTAGGGGGAGAAGAAAAAACGATGAGGGAGGGAAGAAAAAACGATGAGGGAAAGAAGAAAGATTGTAGCGTGTAATCTGTAGAAAAATTGTCGTGATATTTGATAGAGATAATCAAGGAACTTACCATAACCAACTGATTTGTGTATACCAACAAAGCCCTTTTCGATTTTTTTAAATATTTTAATTAAATACAAGTGGCCCTATTTTTGGCCATTAGATCTTCAAATTATGGGGCTAAGATTTAAAGAGAAGATTGAACAATAATTAGAAAAAGGATATGAATGCATCCCTACTTCCCAGTCCACAAAAATAGTCCAATTTTCAAAACTGAAAAGTTTCTCTCTCATACTTTACCCATTTTTTCTCATCTCATACACTTTTTCTACTTATCTCTCATACTTAACTCACTTTTTCTCCTTCTCTCAATAAGACTCGTATCGTCATAGGTCTATTTTTTGTGGACAGATTGGAAGGGAAGAAAAACTCGTTACCCTATTGCCTACTCCATGACTGCCCAGATGACTGAAATGACACGTGCATTTGAAGCTGCCTTGTATGAGGATGAAATCCCAAACTCAGTAGAAGAAGCAATGAAGCACAAACACTGGAAGAAGCCATGAAGAAGGAGATGGATGCTCTTCTTAAGAACAATACTTGGGAAAAATGTGTAGAGCCAAAGGGAAAACGGCCAGTCGGATGCAGATGGATCTTCACTATAAAAAGACGAGCAGATGGATCGATTGAGAGATATAAGAAGGCAAGACTGGTAGCAAAAGGTTATACTCAGACTTATGGGGTGGACTATGCCGAAACTTTCTCACCAGTAGCTAAGATGAGCACATTGAGAATTCTGTTATCAGTTACAGCAAATCAGAATTGGCCTCTACACCAGCTTGACTTTACTAATGCCTTCTTACATGGAGAACTGAAGAAAGAAGAATTATACATGGAGGTCCCACCGAGTTATTCAAGTAACTTTGGCCCAGGAGAAGTATGTCGTCTAATGAAGACATTGTACGGTCTAAAACAGTCACCCAGGGTGTAGTTTGGAAGGTTTTGTCAGGCGATGGAGAAGTATGGATACCAGTAAAGCAACTCTGATCATACTCTCTTCCACAAACAGAAAGGTGACAACATAACCTGTATTCTGATATATGTGGATGATATGATAATCACAGGAAATGACACGGTTGAAATTGAGAAGCTGAGAGGAAATCTTTCCCAAGAATTTGAAGTACTTTCTGGGAATAGAAGTGTCACACCTCAACCCCTCTGACGTATACTCTTATAATAAATAAATCTCTTATCATAAAAGCAATCAATACACGTGTCTAATTCATAGAACACACATATTATATAAGTTCAAACCAACACTTATCCGATACATATTTCAAAACATCCTGTAAAGTAGTGGAACCATCTCACCACTCTATATACTATACATTTATCTACATGCAAAATGATGAGGAGAAGAAGGTTGCCAATACGCGCCAGCCGCCGAACCTGATTACACGTGGAGTTCCTATGACCTACGTCAGTCAAAACTTTATTGCTATCTTATTCCTGAAAAATTTAGTGGTTTATATGAGCCACAACTCAGTATGTATAAATTTCCACCTTCAATCTCACATGATATAAACATCAAGCATATTCTTTTATCAATACATATAATCAGAAACAATAAGTAACATAATTTAAAAACAAACCATTTCATATTCATATGCATATGCCACTCTATTCAGTTTATTATTCTGCAACAGTCAGGCCTGATATCTGCCCGGGATTCCTCTATGACCCGAAGGTCTCTCTGTAATTGGACTCATAGGTCCCTCCGTATTTGACCCGAAGGTCCCTCTGTAATTGGACTCATAGGTCCTCTATATTTGACCCGAAGGTCCCAATATGTTTGACCCGAAGGTCCCAATATGATCGACCCGAAGGTCCCAATATATCCACTGTGATTTCAGATCCAGGGCAAAACCGTCACAGATCCTCTTTAATCCAATGATTCACATAATCGGTATCATAAACATATCATTTGCACCAATAACATATCCATATCATATTCCATCAAATTATCCAATATATCTAAACAAACATGTCCATTTCAGCAATCAAATATTCATATCATATTCGACCACCAAAATCAAATAATTCATAATCATATCAATTTCACACCACATAATCCAATAATTCACTCCAATTCAACATATAACAATCAACCACATAACATATGTAAAACTAAAAGTGTGATTTATACACACCTTATCACGATAGGTAATCTAGTCGGGAACTTGTTCCTGCTTATCGCTCCACAACACGTGATGCTATTTGCCGAAAGCTATCTTCCCCTTCTCGTTGTTTTTGTTTTTTTTTCCTTCCACTGAACTCTCCTAAAAATCTCCTTTCTTTATATATATATATTTATGCATAAATATGAATACTAATTTACAAACATTCCTGTCGGTCACTTGCCGACTCATACATATAAGTTTGATAGTTTAACTCCAAGTGGCATGTTCTTAGTTAAGTACTAGTGCTACGCGTCACTTATATAATTAGTGATGAGGTGAAGATTACTAAAAAAATATCATTTCATATATTATATATAAATATATGAACATAGCTTAGTAATTAGAAAAGTACTCCTAGTCTAACACGTACATATACATAAGCATCTAACACATAAATCCATAATTCTAATTTAAAACTCAATTACATGTAATTATGTGATACATAATTGCTAATATCATGAAAGTATATTTCTAGATACAAAAAGTTATAATTAACTTAACCTCTCATAGTTTACTAAACACCATATGATATAGCAACCCACTCAAATCTCTAAAATATTTCATGTAATTATAATAAAATAGGTAATTATGCAATATGATGTATGAGTTGGGTTACGGATGTCACAATTCTTCCCCTCTTTAAGAATTTTGTCCGCAAAATTTGCTTTTCCCATGAGTTAATGCATCCAATAAAATCACTAACCCGTAAACAGATGTGGATAGTTCTTTCTCATTTTTTCTTCAGTTTTCCAAGTAGCCTCTTCGACCATGTGATTCCGCCAGCTAACTTTAACCATTGTGATCTTTTTTTTTGCAATTGTTTAACCTGTCGGTCTACAATATTAACTGGTTCTTTTATGTAACTTAGATTCTCAGAAATCTGTATATCAGGATCTTTCAGAACATGTGAAGGATCAGATCGATAACGTCAAAGCATACTGACGTGGAAAACATTATGAATTTGTACTAATTCCGGAGGTAGTGCTAACCTGTACGCAAATGGTCCAACTCTTTCGACAATATCATAGGGCCCAATATAACAAGGACTCAACTTACCTTTTTCCCCGAATCGCATGACTTATTTCCCCACTTCATATTCCATCTCTTTTCGATGCTTGTCATAATAACTCTTTTGTTTATCCCATGTCACTTTCAATCTGCTTTTAATGATATCAATCTTAGAAACAGTTTCCCTGGATAATTTCTGGTCCTTCTAGAATCTCCATACACTGAACTTTTACATTTTCTACTATACAATGTCTCATACAGCGTCATAAATGAAACTGGTTACTATACGCAAACTTTATCAAGACTAAGATAGTAAATTGCAGATTTCTGTCAGACATATAAAATACTAGAATACCATATAAATGTACTTCATCTCTCACGTACTTTGCAGCTAAGTGATATAACGAAGAAATCCAACGTATAGATAAGAAATGTGCTGTTAGTCTGTCTACAATCATCTAAACAACATCTTTTCCCTTTTTGTGTTCTCAGTAACCTATAGCAAAATATCGTAATTGCATTCTCATTTCAAGACTATAATAGCTAAAGGCTTCAACAAACCTGTAGACATCTGATGATCTGCTTTAACATGTTGACACGTCAAACACCTCGAAACAAACTCTACGACTTTCTTCTTCCTCTTCGACCAACAATAATACTCTAATAATGATGTTATTTGTATATATGTAATCACTCTGCTTTACTTGTAACTCAAAGCATATGTAACAACATTCGCCTTCTTAAGATGGTATTACGATGGTGTAATCATAACCTTTAAGAAAATCTATCGAACGTCTCTGTCTCATATTCAACTCCTTCTAACTCATCAAATATTTCAAACTCTCGTGATCAACCAGAATTTGACGAAGTCCTCCATACTAATAAAGAAGCCAAATCGTCGAAGGAAAACAACACTGCTAAATCCAGATCAGAAATAGAATAAGAAGCTTCATGTACTCATGATTGTCCTTGACGCATAAGCAATAAACTTTTCATTTTTTTTAATAGAAGAAAACCAAATCCATGTTGCAGTGCATTACTGTAAATAACATAATATCATGTACATGTGGAACTAACCAATATAGACGACATAGTCAATCAATGCTTCAACTCATCAAAACTGTTTTGACATGCTTCACTACATATAAGAGGAGAACTCTTCCGGAATAACTTCTTCATCAATTCAACCATAATCAAGAATCATTTTCAGTCGACAAATACTTCAATATTCTGTATATCCATTTCTATTCTTCAACCTGATACCATGTGTCCCAATAATACCACATGATCTAGCTAGACTCACACTTACCCAACCTTGCAATAAGCTGTTTATCTCGCAAAACTTGTAATACTGACTGCAAGTGATTAACATGCTCATCTGTACTTCGTGAAATATACTAGTAAGTCAATAAAAATAATCACTAAGTGATATAGGAATGGTTGAGAGACTTTGTTCATCAATACCATAAATAATTGTAGGTGCAATAGTTAATTTGAAAGGCATAACTAAAACTCAAATGGTCGTATTGAGTTTAAAATGGTGTCTCTGCAATATTCTCTTTAGCTATCTTCAACTGATGGTATCTTGACCGAAAACCAGTACTCGAAAACAGTTGCATACCTTGAAATTGATCAAATAAGTCTTCTATTCTCGGTAATAGATATTTATTCTTCACAGTCACTTGATTCGACTTCCAATAATGTATATGATGTCGCAGTGTGTCGTCTTTCTTCTACAAAAATAATATTTGTGCTCTCCAAAGTAAAACATTGAGTCATACATATCTCTTGTCTGACAACTCTTGTAACTATTTATTTAACTCTTGAAACTCTAATCAAGACATTTGATAAGGATGAATAGAAATAGATGCAGTACCAGGTAGTAACTCAATAGTGAAGTTTGTCTCTTGATCAGGTGATACTCCAGAAATATTTCCACTTCGAATAAATTGAAAAGTCGATGTAGCTAATATAAGACAAGTTGCAATTGGTCGATACCATTAAATATCACTCGATCTCGTCTCGATTATTATATTACCATTTCTTTAACATGACAAGCTCCCTTAGTTCGATGAAATGACAACCAATTTATACCCGTGATAATATCAAATTTGTGTATGAACAAAAGAATCTATGTTCGCTAGCAGCTCAACTGAATTAACTCACACCACGTAGTCTAGATAAACCGTGTATACTGAAACAATGTCAGCTCATAATCAACAACAAATATAGTTCCTTGTGAAGACAAAAACTCTCTTTACTTCTCATCACAATACACTTCTTGCATATATTTATCATTAAATTCTCTAGGAAAATCGTCTGAACTGAGTACCAGATGTTGTATCATGGATTGTGGGACTGTTTCTCACCAATAGTAAGTATTGCTTCAAAGAAGCGACACTGTGTAATCAAAATGCTCATCTGACATACAACTCATCCGATTGAACACATATTCTATCCTTTTCAACCATATCTCGGCCTCGGTCGGATCAGTAGTCTCATAAAGTCAACAATTCCACTTTTCGGTGCTATTTAATGTTTCTACCTCTTTGACTCATCATTGGTCCATGTATTTACTGGAAACCACCATATGATGTAATATGTAAATGAGATGTTTCTATAATTAATTGACGATGCAGGGCGGCTGACCCTTCTCTCCTCGGTGACACATGTTTGTGATAACTGAAATGCAAATGAAACTTATAACATAAATGTATCATATGATATACATGAATACTATGTCCCAGCGAGATTCTATCCCCGCTCTGATACCACCTAAACTGTCACACCTCAACCCCTCTGACGTATACTCTTATAATAAATAAATCTTATCATAAAAGTAATCAATACACGTGTCTAATTCATAGAACACACATATTATATAAGTTCAAACCAACACTTATCCGATACATATTTCAAAACATCCTGTAAAGTAGTGGAACCCTCTCACCACTCTATATACTATACATTTATCTACATGCAAAATGATGAGGAGGAGAAGGTTGCCTATACGCGTCAGCCGCCGAACCTGATTACACGTGGAGTTCCTATGACCCACGTCAGTCAAAACTTTATTGCTATCTTATTCCTAAAAAATTTAGTGGTTTATATGAGCCACAACTCAGTATGTATAAATTTCCACCTTTAATCTCACATGATATAAACATCAAGCATATTCTTTTATCAATACATATAATCAGAAACAATATGTAACATAATTTAAAAACAAACCTTTTTCATATTCATATGCATATGCCACTCTATTCAGTTTATTATTCTGTAATAGTCAAGCCTGATATCTGCCCGGGATTCCCCGAAGGTCTCTCTGTAATTGGACTCATAGGTCCCTCCGTATTTGACCCGAAGGTCCCTCTGTAATTGGACTCATAGGTCCTCTATATTTGACCCGAAGGTCCCAATATGTTTGACCCGAAGGTCCCAATATGATCGACCCGAAGGTCCCAATATATCCACTGTGATTTCAGATCCAGGGCAAAATCGTCACAGATCCTCTTTAATCCAATGATTCACATAATCGGTATCATAAACATATCATTTGCACCAATAACATATTGATATCATATTCCATCAAATTATCCAATATATCTAAACAAACATGTCCATTTCAGCAATCAAATATTCATATCATATTCGACCATCAAAATCAAATAATTCATAATCATATCAATTTCACACCACATAATCCAATAATTCACTCCAATTCAACATATAACAATCAACCACATAACATATGTAAAACTAAAAGTGTGATTTATACACACCTTATCACGATAGGTAATCTAGTCGGGAACTTGTTCCTGCTTATCGCTCCACAACACGTGATGCTATTTGCCGAAAGCTATCTTCCCCTTCTCGTTGTTTTTGTTTTTTTTCCTTCCACTGAACTCTCCTAAAAATCTCCTTTCTTTATATATATATTTATGCATAAATATGAATAATAATTTACAAACATTCCCGTCGGTCACTTGCCGACTCATACATATAAGTTTGATAGTTTAACTCCAAGTGGCATGTTCTTAGTTAAGTACTAGCTAGTGCTACGCGTCACTTATATAATTAGTGATGAGGTGAAGATTACTAAAAATATATCATTTCATATATTATATATAAATATATGAACATAGCTTAGTAATTAGAAAAGTACTCCTAGTCTAACACGTACATATACATAAGCATCTAACACATAAATCCATAATTCTATTTTAAAACTCAATTACATGTAATTATGTGATACATAATTGCTAATATCATGAAAGTATATTTCTAGATACAAAAAGTTATAATTAACTTAACCTCTCATAGTTTACTAAACACCATATGATATAGCAACCCACTCAAATCTCTAAAATATTTCATGTAATTATAATAAAATAGGTAATTATGCAATATGATGTATGAGTTGGGTTACGGATGTCACAAGAAGTCTTGCGATCAGAAAAGGGGATATTCCTGCGATAGAAGAAGTACGTCCTCAACTTACTGGCGGAGACAGGACTACTGGCATGCAAGCCAGCAGAGACACCAATGGTACAAAACCATGGCTTGAAGATAGAAGAATGAGCCAAATCAGCAGACCGAGAATGCTACCAACGCTTAGTTGGAAAACTGATCTATCTAGTTCTTACAAGGCCAGATATCGCGTATGCAGTTGGAGTGGTAAGTCAGTTCATGCACAGCCTGCAGGAAGAGCACATGAATGTGACAATGAGGGTGGTGAGATACCTAAAGGGAATAGTAAGGTATGGAGTTTTGCTAAAAGGCAGAGGGCACTTGGAAGTCTCGGGATATATTGATACTGACTAGGCAAGTAATCCGATTAACCGAAAGTCTACTGCTGGATACTTCATGTTTATAGGCGGTAACCTTGTCACTTGGAGGAGCAAGAAGCAGAAAGTTGTGGCACTCTCTAGCGCTGAAGCAGAACTTCGAGGAGTAAAAAGTGGAATCACTGAAATACTGTGGATACGAAGACTACTGACAGAGATTGGTTTTCCACCTACTTAGAAAAACAAATTATTCTATGACAACAAGGCAGCAATCAGTATAGCTGAAAACCCTATCCAACATGATTGCACAAAGCATGTGGAGATTGACCGCCATTTCATCAAAAAGAAGATTGAAACAGGGATCATTGAGTTACTATTTGTTCGATCAAAAGACCAACTGGGAGATATTCTAACCAAAGCAGTCAACTCCAGGATGTTTGAAGAAGTACTGGACAAGCTAAGTATCGGAGATGTCGTCACTTAGCTTGAGGGGGAGTGTTAGAACATAGAGGAAAATTGTTAGGCTCAAGGAGTATAACATTTATGATGTTATTAGTCCCAATAGTGTAGAGTTCTTATGCTCATAAATTGTGTAAGTTCAAGAGTCTCCAACACTTCTATAAATACATGGGTGTTGGATATTCAAAATATAACACAGAAATACAATTTTCCTACAATGTCTTCTTCCTCTTCTTTTTTGGATATCAAATTTAATAAGATGAAATATATATTTTGTAACTATGTCGTTATCTTTTATCACTTCATTCCCCATGAAATGAGAAAAGCTATTTAGAGCATCAATAGCGCCATGCTCAACGCCTAAGCTTGGCACTGCAAAGCCATGCGCACGCATGAGAGTATCCCGTGTCATTACCTAAGTGTGATAATTGGGATGGTGAGAGTAATAATATATATTCATTTAAGGAGTATAATCTTTAAATTTATTTCAATTTTATTTTTGTAATTTCAGTTTAGTAATTTCGATGCTTTGATGAAGTTTTTGTATTTTTATTTATTCGTAAAGTATTTAATTGAAAGATAGTAAAAAAAATAAAAAATACGTAAGGAAAATGAGTGAATATTGTAGTGCTCAATTATTTTCTAATGTTTAATAGTTATAATATGTGCTGAAAAGCATGCATAATAAAAAGGAACTGATGTCACTCACGTCACGTCTCACTAGCTATTATTGGATCTTCTGAGAGCATCTCCAATGCCGGCGTCAAAATCGCGACGCCGATTTTTCGCCGACGCCGGTTCTGACGCCAAACCATTGGAACCGGTGTCGGCGAAATCGGTGTCAAAATCGGCGTGGCCATGCCGATTCGCGCGATGACGCCGGTTCTGACGCCGATCCTCACGGCGCCATTGTGGGTCCCGGATCGGCGTCAAACCGGCGTCAGATTTTATTTTTTATTTTTTTTTCTTTTGAAAACACTATATATACGCGCTTTGAACGTCATTTTCATTCGCACCACTTGTTTTAACGAGTACTCTCTCTCTACCTTACTTTCTGTACAAGATCAATTTAAGAAATGAGTAATGTCGGTGGTAGTGGTGGGGATGCGGATGAGTACGAGCGTATGCTGAACGAAGAGCTAGATGCCTATATGAGCCGTGAGGTTGATCGATGGATGCAGAGTTATATGCAGCCGGCGGCACCTCGCCCACGACCAGTTGTCCACTGTCGACAAGTGGTTGATCGTGATCATGAAGCTGCACTTTTTTCTTTTAAATTATTGTACTTTTTGAAATTTTAATAGTATTATTCAATTTAAATGTATATGTCTCGTAAATTAAATTCCGTATGTTGATACGATTGTAAATTAAATTATATAATTGTTATTAGTGATGTGGATATGTAGTGTGAAGGTTATGTGAGGACTATTTGATGTCCAGTTGATGTGGCAAGCTGATGTGGCAGGAGAATTGTAGTGCTGATGATGTGGCAGTGTGAAAGCTATGTGAGGGCTATTTGACGTCCAGTCTTACTGGAGATGCTCTGATGACTTCCTAATCAACATCTTTCATAATTTCCAATTTACCACAAATTATACGTAGAAAATGCATTACTAACCCAAAATTCCGTTATCGAGTTACACACATCTTTATATAAAATGATTAGTATTTTGGGAATTATATTCTCATTTTCCAATTCATTTATTTAAAAATATTTCTGTAGTTAGATCTTATTCCCTTCTCAAGTGGGAATATTAGTAAATTGTATGCATGTGAATAAAATAGTATTCCCTTTGTCCCACAAAAGATGTCGCAATTGTGGGACAACACGAGATTTTAGGAAATTTTATTTTGTGTGTTAGGTGGAAAGAAAAAATATAATATTTATATTATTGTGAGAGGAAACTTTTTCTAAAAATAGAAATATGACATTTTTAGTGAGACAAACTAAAAATGAAAATGAGACATCTTTTACGAGACAGAGGAGTACCACTCTCATTCATATAGGAGTACAACTCAACTTGTTGAGTTAATGCAAGTATGTAACAACTAAGAATTATTCTATGTAATAGGCTCTATTTTCAAGACTCAGATAGCAAAATCTAAGCTGGTTTTATCAATTTGCAAAATGAATTCTTGGTTCATGATTTAAATCGCATAGTTATGAAGCCAAAACTTGTAACTATTTTATTTTAATTCTGTCATTTAAAAACAGAATCACATTATTTTTTTACTCACAACAAATTATATCTCCATTTTCCACAATTGTCCAAATTGTCATGATACAGTTAAAAAGTACTCTCTTCGTCTCATTCAAGAAGTCTATCTTTCTTTTTGTTTGTTCTATTCAAAAATGTCCATTCTATATTTAGAAATAAATATTTCTCTTTATTAAAATATTCAACTATTTTTTTTCTCTCTACTTACGAATGTGAACATTTTGAATGGGACTAAGGGAGCACTATTAATTGATTGATGAGAGTGAAACAGGACATGGTGAGTGGTGAGGAGGGATTTATGAATGATTGTCTTGATGAGGTCAAGGGGCAAGTAAGCAAAATGCTTTAATTAATTCATTAATACCCTTGTTTATTACTCCAAATCTCACAATTTCTATTCCATTTAATTAAACTGTCACTCCACTGTTCCTTACGATAACAACAAAACACACACACACAGTGATGACTACAAGTTACAATATCATTTCACGCCCATAATTTATATCCAACAGTTGCAGTGAACCTTTTCCATTTTTCTTCCTCTGTTTTTTAAAAAAATTTGGTCATTTAAATAGAAATATTTCGAAAAAGATGTCCCCTTTCCAATCATATTCGATGCTTCTCCACTGCTCCAAAGGAGAAAACACAGTTTTGCAGAGGGCCTTCCCTTCACCATAAAACCTCACTTCTCCAATCCAACTGGTATATCTTAGGGCTGGCAATTTTCGACACGACACGATAATCCGACACGAATCCGCACGAAATTATTGGGTTGGGGTCAAGTCTTATTGGATCTGTGTCCTTATCGGGTTGACCATTAAGAACCCGATAATTTCGGGTTGGGTTCGGGTCGGATGCGGGTCGGATACGGGTAACCCATTAAGAAATAATATTATTTTTTTATTATTATTTAAAACTATATATATATTACTTTAATATTTTAATTTCTTATAAATTAGGTTTAAATAGTATAAAACGAATTTTAATTGTGTAAATTAGGTTAAAAATTAAGGTTTAATCGTGTAATATTAGGTTTTAATCGTGTAATATCAGGTTCGGGTTGTTATCGTGTCGTGTCAACCCATATTATATCGTGTCGATAACGGGTTCGTGTCGGGGTGCGGGTCGTGTTCGGATTTGAAGGTAGCAGGTCGGGTTCGTGTTCGGATTTACAGTTTCCTTAACAGGTCGGGTTCAGGTTAGGCCTTATTGGGTTGGGTCATTATCAGGTTGACCCGATAACGACCCAATCCGCACGATTTGCCAGCCCTAGTATATCTCTCCCTCTTCTTGTGTTTGTGTTTTTGAAATTTCTTGATTTGGTTTGTCATTTTTGCATTGATAATTGAAAATGAGAGTGAAACTATACTCAATATTAATTAAATATATAGTGTCTTTGGTTCATGAGATTGAATCTCACAACTCAATCGTAGGTAGATGGATAATCATGTGATAATTACATCGTTCTGACAAAACAAAGCGTGAACCTACATTCATCAGCAGGTGCTCTCGCCACACCTCGACGACAGCAACGTCTCGATATTGTTAATCTCAGGCAGTCGTGTCAGCAAGCAGAAGACGCACTGTCGCAGGGGATGGAGAAACTGCAGTTCATCCTAGCACAGGTCATTGCCGACGGCCTGCTGCGTGAAGGGAACTACCTACCTCAGATTGGAGCTGCCATGAACAAGCTCGAAGATCTAGTCAGGTTCGTCGTTCAGGTAAAAATCTCGATCACCCAACAACGTTTTAATTTTTCCTTCATCTCCATCTCCAACATGGTTTTCGTGCAAGCAGGCTGACCATCTCCGACAAGAGACGCTGCAGCAGATCTCGCGCATCCTCACCACCCGTCAAGCAGCCAGTGGCCTTCTAGCCCGCGGAGAGTACCTGCAATGCCTTCGAGTTCTGAGCTCATGCTGGTCGTCTCGCCCCCGTGATGTCTGTGTCTAAGATCTAAGGCTTTAGCACAATTTTGAGGCGCTTTCCTATGATTGAGAAATTTGTAGATATGATCAGATTAGCTATCTGTGTAGATGAATTTGTCTATTAGACTACTTCATGTTTGATTGGGGCTTTTCTATATTGTGTAAAACAAGCTATCTTAGCAGTTACAACTTCAATTTCCTAGCTCATGTGTCTACAATTAGATGAACAAAAGCACCTGAAACGAGCAAAATGTATAATATAGGGACCGCAAAGGTGCATCGTGGATAGTATAGAGCCTAAAAATATAGTTCACTCCGGATCTTATTGAGGAGCAAAACTTAGATATTGAAAAAACCCCATAAACTAAAACCTTTATTTAATTGATCCTCAAACGTTGAAGAAATCGAATTCCTGAGCTTGTATGCTTAAGAAGAGGAAATTCTGGTAATTAAACTAGATTAGGATAAAGCTGATGGAGTAGAATAGAAGAGAGATGTACAAAACTAAAACAGATATGAAGTGTGGCTATTATAAACACAAACAGATATCCAAACGTATTACTCCATATTAGTGCAAACAACTGATGTCAATCTGCATAACAACATCCTCCACTCAATTTGATCAAAACCATTTCTTTTGCAGTGGTCTGCAGCTCAAGGAGGTAACGCAGATGCAGCTCGACGTTCAGAGGCGTCTCCACGAGCAACTAGAGGTAGCAAAACCATTTCTCAAAATGTGATGATTTTGTTGATGCAGATTCAGAGGAACTTGCAGCTGAGGATTGAAGAACAGAACAAACAGCTGAAGATGATGTTCGATCAGCAACAAAAGACCACGCGAAATCTCACAGATACGATCAGTAACAAATGTCTGAATCATAATAGCGTGGTTAGGGATGAATTTAGGGAAGCCAAAAAGTACATATCAATAAATTAAAGAAAAAAAAACGATCCTTATAACAAACTTTATTAATAGTCATACAGAAAAAAGAATATCATTCCTTCATGTTAAAACAATATCACCTAATAAGGGGCTTCTTGGTATGATGGAATGGAATGGAATGGAGGTGGGAATGGAATGGGGATTCCATTCCATTCTTGTGCTTGGTAAGCACAAGGAATGCAAAAGGAATGGAATTGTTATTCCTTGATTGATTACATTCCTATGTTTAATAACTACAAATTAATATAGAAATGAAATGGAATGAAATATGAATAATTAATATGTTATTCTACCAAAAAATATATATTTAAGATTGTGTTCGGTACCATGGAATTGAGGGCTTGGAATTGGAATATGAATAATTATATCCATAACACACATTTCACACAGTTCACACACTACACACATTTCACGCACTACACACATTTCATACATTTCACACACTACACACACTTCACACGCTACAAACACTCCACACAGTTCAGACATTTCACACACTACACACATTTCACATATTCACACACTTCACATTTCACACACTTCACACACTACATTACAAACACTACACACATTTCACACACGTCACACACTACACATACTACACACATTTCACACACTACATACGTTACAAACACTACACACATTTCACACACTACACATATTTCACACACTACACACACTACACACATTACAAACACTACACACACTACACACATTACAAACACTACACATTTCACACACTACACACATTTCACATATTCACACACTTCACATATTCACACACTTCACACACTTCACACATTACAAACACTACACACAGTTCACACACTACACACAATTCACACACTACAAACACTACTCACATTTCACTCCCTTGAGTATTGGAAAAATGCAGGGAGTGAAAAATGTAATGGAAAAAAACAATGAGGGAGTGGATTGTAAGTTATCAAATGTCATGTAATCTATAGTCCAAAAAATAAAATTAGAGAACTCTTCAAAACCTTTCACTTTCCCCACTTAATATTAGAATTAAAAAAAAATAATTTCCCACAAATTAAAACCTAAGCATTACATAGATTGTTATCAACTTTGGAAAATGAATGACAACAATGCCAGCTATTGCATTCCTATGAAATGAGTAATATTTATAAAGTTTATGTTACAACTTTTCACAAGTTTTTGGTATTAAATGCATAATAAAATTGGAAATTCAACTATTTATAATAAATGTATAATAAATTTGAGAAAATGAAATGGGAGCCATTGGAGCACTAATCTCACAATCAATATAAAATAAAATAAGAAACTGCATTGAAAATCGGTAAAAACTTTTTTACAAAACTCGGCTTTTATATTGTATAGATTCAAACATGGCGTAGAATAGCTACCTTAGATGCTGTGAGTGCCGTCTCTTTTACGGTTATAGTCAAACACTTAAGCCTTTGCGCGACGATCATAAATCCTTTCAACGCTTCGAAGTCAAACAACAGCCTCCAACCGAGCTCTCTCTAATAACCATGACTTCAAAACTACAAAGTGAAAGAGCACAGCTCAAGAAATGCATCAATGTATGTGTGCATCATAACTATGCAACAAGATAATCCCCGATTATCTTCATAATCTCAAGATCCGGTCAATGTCTCCATTATGATAGTAATCAATCATAACATTTCCTTTCACTAAGCCTCCCATTCAAACAAACTACAAACTGTAATCAAAATAGGCAAGAAAGGGTCGCTAATACCTCCACCTCAGCTATGCCTTCTCAATGGCAACGCGTTTGGGCATCCCTTCTTTCCTGCTGGCAGCGGGCTTCTTGCTGGGAGAAGAAGACCCAAGTGCCCCAAGAGCATCAAGAAAGAACCTTTTATTCGGAATGATGCCATCTTGATCCATACGCACGAGCAACTTCTCCACCAGCTCTTTCATGTCCGCCTTTGTATAAGCCTTGTATAGCAGCTTGTAAGTAGTCGAATCAATGGGGAGCATTCGAGAAGCACATGCACTCTCAAAAAGCGTGTCCGCCTCCATAGGTAAAGAGTTCTTGCAGTAGACATCAAGCATAGCATTCAAAGTCGAAACCTTTTTCTCCCTCTCCGACTCAACCATCTGGTCAAATATCGCCCTAGCCCTCGACACGTTATCACAGTATCCATACATCATGATGAGGCTCTCGTAGGTAATGAAGCTCGGTCTATAGCCCATCTCTATCATTTTCTGGTAGACCGAATCCGCCTTCTCTCTCAGACGTGCCTTCCCATAGTTCGTTATCATGGAATTAAACGTGGGAAGTGTTGGCTTCTCCTTGGAGCGGAGCAAGCTCTTGAAAACTTGCTCCATCTTATCGAACTCTTGCTTCCTCCCATAAGCATCGATCAACAGATTGAACGTGATGATGTCGGGCTTTATCTTCATGCTCTTCATCCGAGCAAGAACGAGCTCCATCTCCCTAATCAGCCCTACCTTCCCGTAAGCATCCATCACCCCGTTGAATGTGAAGGTGTCAGCGCTAACAATGCTCTCATCGAGATCCTTAAACAAGGCATTGACTTGATCCACATTCTTGGCCTGCGCAAAAGCTCTCAGGAGGATGTTGTACGTGACAATGCTCGGCTTGCAGCGCTCCATCCCCTTCATCTTTTCGAAATAGGAGATGGCCTTGGCCAGCGCCTTGGCCTTGTCCCGGGAGTGGAGATGGGCTGTGATGAGAGCGTTGTAGACGGATGTATCGGGCTTACAGCCGCTGTTACGCATCTCAGAGAAAAGCCACATTGCCATTCGGCTCTGCCCTTTCTTTCCCATCACAGAAATCAGTTTTGAGTAAACCCCATTATCAGCTACATACCATCTCTGCTTCTGCATCCATCTGAATACCTAAAAAATTAATTAAACCAAATGTAGCTCAACAAGATAGGAACAATCCCCAACATTACGTCATATAATACGCAATATACCAGGCACAAATCAAATATGGAGAGAGGATAAATTCGAATCAAGGTCAATGTAAAAGCACTAGAAATATGTAGCAAGACATGAACATCCCCCGAAAATTAGGTTATATCAGATACCACCCCTGTCTCTTAAAAATAGAAACTTTCTAAACTTTCTATTTTAGGAGGTGGACCCCAAAATCCACTAACTATATTTCTACTACTTTTTCTCTTCCTCTTTCTTACTTTCCTCATTTTTCTCCCCCTTTCTCTTACTTTACCAATGCTTCTATCTTATGTTACCAATTGTGCATTAAAACTCCTGCCGTTTCAAAAGTTTCTATTTTTCAAAGACGGAGGTAGTAGAAAAGACAATACGCAATGGGAGAGAGAGAGGGGATACCTCAAGGCACTGAAGCCACTTGTCACTCTTTCCGAGCTCCTCGAAGAGCAAGAAACAGTGCTCGGTCCGGACAAATTGCACATACTTATTAAGAGTGGTCAATAAAGGCTGCTTATCGGAGATGTTCCTGATGATTGATCGAACCAATTCTTCAGCTTCTGAGTATGGAGTGGAAGGGATTCTCTTGCGGGTGGTCCTTTTGGGAGGCGTTTTGGTTTGGGGTGGAGCCGAAATCCGGCACATTCGGATTCTTGAAATTGCGAATGAAGAGTGAATTGGGGCATAGACATAGCTGAATTTGGGTGTGGAGGCGAGTTGTAGAGAGGCCGAGGCAAAGGGAAGAGGGGCGTTCGTCGTCATGCCCTGCACTCTTTTATCCAATTTGGTGGATAACACAAAATCGATCAACATTTATCCTCGGGTAAACCAACTTCAAGCAATTGCTGTAAATTTCATAGTTGTGGATTGAAACATAAAATCTGATTATATTTGTTCGGAAAATTTATATGGCCATTGGATTTAATCTTTTAATTTTACTACTCATAAGTATAAATTAATGTTGAAGCGAAATGTGGAATGGAAGAAACACAGATTCGGAAATCGGAACTACAAGTTCAACATTGAATTTCTAATTAAGCTCCCATAAAAAAATCCAAACAATAATTTGATTCTGCCCGAACCCGAAAATCGGGATTTTACGAATCGGGTATCCAATACCCATTTTTTTAAAAAAACGAAAAATTCCTCTTTTTTTACATTTAGGGTTCAAAAAAAATTCAACAAAATTCATACCTGGGGCTGGGGTGGTCGGCAGGCCGACGGCGGCAGTGGGCGCGGCGTCGATGAGGGCGGGCACTGCCTGGGTCGATGGACAGTGCCTAGGGTCCTGGGGCTGGGCGGCGGCGGGGAGTGTGAGAGAGAGGGTGAACGGAGGTGGAGGTGGAGGTGGAGGTGGAGGTGGAAGCGTGAGTGAGAGTGAGAGAGCGGTGCGAGTGTGAGAGGGGACGGAACCATCAAACTATTTACTTTTATAATTATTTCTTTTAATTTAGAACTTCAATATACTAGTACTATAATTATTTCTTTTAATTTATTTCAATTGTTCTCCATCTCTTTTTGATATAATATATATACAATGTAAAATTGTGTCAACATATTTAAGGAATCACATTGATATTTTATATATACTATATTAACATTTAATCCAAAACCTTAAATTTGGTCATTCTTCAAATCTATTTAAATTTAAATAATAATAAAAAGGAAATTACACATGCCAATTTATAGATCACTAGATCTCTGAAATCCTATGAATTAAATTTAATTGTGGTTAGCAATTAAGTGATGAGTTAGCAATAGATCCCTCCCATGTTATTGAATATTGAATACCTTCTGAATCTTTTTTAATTGATTAACGAGATGATCTATGCAGTTGATTCTGTCGTTTTCTGAATCTTGAATATGGTATGGAAATATATTTCTTTTTGTTTAATCTTTTTTACTTAAGAATTGCATGTGTTGAGTTAAAAATTATTTGCACGTATACACATCACAACTGTACTTATTAACACAGTGAAAGAGATTAAGTGTTTCCGAAAAAAATAAAATTAAACATAAACAGAGTCAATAAACAATCACTATGAGCAATTCATAATCAGCTTTCATCTTCCTACTTCTTAAGTAATGGAAAAATGCAACATCAGTTTCATAATACATTCTCTTCAACACAAAATTGCAAGCTCAACTTCATAGTCAAATAATTATGCAATGAGATCGAATTGACCATCTATTTTTCCCATACAACATCATACTTCCGGTCATGTATTCAGAATTTGGCCATTGTATGCCAACAATAGTTCTTCAGCCTCGGCTTGAAACGGTTGAATATAAGTCTCCAAGAACTTATTCTCCAGCAAGCACATTGCCCTGCTCAAGCTCGGTTCCTTCTTCAAAACCCCCTTCGACTTTAGAGCCTCCAGCACTTTGTATCGTGGAACCACCCGTTCTTCAAAGTTCAGCGACATGATTCCAGGAAACTGAACGACCACCAACCTGCTGAGCTTAAGATCATTCAGCAGAAACTCAAGTTTGCGTCTCAAAGTTTCAACAGACAGCCCAAAGATATATGGAGACTTCCGAAACATTAAATCAATCTCTTTCTTGGAGAACCCGAAGGCCTTGTAAATTCCGTACTTGACTTTAAAAGTATCACTGCTCATACAACTAAGAGAATGAATGGCATGGACCAGCATTCTTGAACCCATAGTGAAATTCATCGCCAGAGCTCTTGAAACAATCTCTTCAAGTTTATCGTGTTTGAGAGAAAAGATCCTGGGCAGTCTAAACAGCAAGGACGACAACTGTGAGCCAACAACTCCGCAGCTCTTCAGATACTGAATGTTTGATTCCAATGTGTGTCTCGCAAGGACAATCCTTCCGCACCTTGTAATGGTCTTAAACAAATCATCGTTAACACTCTCAATACTTCTATTTCTTCCATCACTTTCGAAGATATTCCTAATGAAATTAATTCTAGGCTTCAGACATCTCTCCAGTCCACACTGCAATATAAGATGCAGGGGGTTCTAGAAACGAAAGAACCAAGAAGAGGTCCAGAGAGACCAAGTTCTTGAAAGAATTCAACTTTAGGTTTCAAAGTATTTTCAGTATCAGCAAAGAGAAGCCGGGGTACACTATTGGCTATGGCTCGGATATGTGCATCAGAAAAACCAAGACCTCTAAAGAATCGGACTGCTTGTTCAGGCTTTTCAAGAGTTTCGCAGTGTGAGAATTTGCTGGAGGCTGAAAGGGCTTTATCTTTTGAGAATTTTAAGGAGCCGATCAGGTAGTTAGCTAAAATAGAGTTCCTCGCATGTGGATTCGGAGCAATGGCCTTCTTCTGAGAGGCTGTGGAGTAAAGTGCAATCCACGAGATGAGTGACTTGCTAGGGCTGTAGCTATAATTTTCTGATAGTGAAGGTGGGAGAATAGATCTGATTCGGAAACCCTGCATCAGTTTCTTCATAATTTCCTGCACGTAAAGATAAAGACGGTTCAACTTTCAGACTCAATCAAAGAGGTTCTCTCTCACACACACAGAGAGAAGGAAGTGCATAGCAAATTGATAACTAGGAAAGCTCAAACAACGCAATGGAGAAACAAGATAAGTTCTACGTACTTCTTTTCTAGTTGATTAAAAAAGTAGAGCTCAAACAATGCAATAGAAGAACTAGACAAATTCCAACCATTTTCTGCTTAGTTTTGGAACAATACACATTGTTCCAGCTAGAAATTCAGCGAACGACACAGCTAACAAATCAATATATGACAAAGCCATATAAACTCATTGTAAATTTCTATTAGAGAACATCAATTATTTGGCACTAATACTGAAATCTCAAGAGACATGAATGTATTATTCTATGCAACCACAGATATTATCATAATAAGGGAAAACATGAGGCCCTTGAAATGGGTTCCAATAACTCAAGTGAATACAAAAGAAGTGGGAAAATTCAACAACAGTATAAACGATTCAAAATTAGGGCATATAACGCACGTCCACATGATTCTGAGAGCGGCAACAAATCTGTAGTTTGGAAATGACAAAAAACCGTGAAGATTCACTACTAGAAACCGCGATAACAGCACAGACAAATACAGAGAAATACTGCAGGAATCTAGGAATTATTTGAAGTTACTCTTAAATGATGATACTTGAATCCCTAAATCGATTGAACTGAACATTCGAACTCTGTTATTTAGCATTTGGATAATGTTTTATTTTCGTAGCATAACAACTTAACGACACTAAATAGAAGTAATTGAGCTTTAAGAAGAAAAATGAGAGACCTTCGTCGGAAATGGGCGGCGCCGCCGAGGGCAGGTGGCAGGAGAGCAAACGTCGGAATGCGCAGACTGCAAACAATAGAGGCCACAACTAATTTTATTTTGTTAATATAGAAATTCCAAATTTGTATTACTCCATTAATTTTAAATGCCATGATATAGGGTGAAGTGGAGATTTTTCGAAAATGCAAATATTAAAATTGAAAAGACTAGACTAACAACATTTTCACTATCTAAAATTATTTGTTAATTATATATATCGACTAAAGGTCATATAGTATAATTTTATCTCTTTGTCCAGTTATTATTTTTTTTGTGAAAAGTTCAGCATATGATTACTACTCCACCGTCTCATTTAAGATGTCCATTTACTTTATTTTGTCATACTCAAGATGTCCACTTTTTATATTTAGAAATAAATCACTCTCTCCTCGTTAAAATATTCAACTATTACATTTTTTTCTCAAACGGATTCATGGCTATTGATCCATCAGCGTTGAGTAATGTTCGTCCGCCTGTGTCGCGCTTCTTTCCATCGCCTCACAACCACACCGTCACTGCCAAGGTAACACACATACACAAAACGTTTCATGAACAAGCCACATTTAAACGTCCACGAATCGAAACTCCATCCCCGTTGCCAACCTTCAAGGTATGTAAATTTGTTTCTGACTTTTCATATATGCAGAGAAACGGATGATATACCTTTTAGCTTCTCTTCAACAGCAGTTGGTTTCACCTTTCGGAAAGGTCAATTTTTAAATAAATTTGATTCTTTTATACAAAAAAAATCAGTTCATGAATACTAATTAAGCTTTGTGATAAATTGCATTTTCAGACTGGCACTGCATCCGTGCTCCCACGAAGCTATCGAGTACATGCGGGATTAGAAGACGAAACAGATCCTATCAAGACATTCAGAACATCATCGTCAATCAGAAAATCCCCACTCACAATCACATCGCCCAAGTCTTTTGCTTCACACAAGTGTCTCTCTGTAACAAACTGAAGAATAAGCTCCCGATAATCGCTGGCCCTTGGCGCCACCCCTAACTTACGTTTCCTCTTCAAAACCATGTTCACATCAACCACTCATCCCATTTGGCGCAACGTCTCAGCCACAACTCTATACGCCATACAGTCAGGCTTACATTCTCTTTTCCTCAACTCCTCCAATGCAAACATCGCATCATTCGCCCGAAGCTCTGTGCACAAACCATGAACCACCAACAGCGCAACAACCGAGCCATTAACCCCCGAAAAATCAACCTTTTTTACATCATCAATCAAACCAAGAATCTCAACCAGTTCCATCTTTCCGCAAATCCTCCACACAAAAACCCCAAAACCAATAGTACTGAGACGAACACCTCTTTTAATCATTTCATCGAACACATTGCGGGAACTCTTCACATTCCCATCAGAAGCCAGCGCGGCCAGAAGCGAATTGCAAGCTTCAGGCCCTACCTCCGGCGCGATGCAGGCAACGTCGCAAAAGAGAGAGAAGGTCGTGTGAGTTCTCCTCCCAGCGACAAGAAAAGCAATGATAGAGCGATAAACGCAGGGGTGCAAGGAAACCCTCTGCGCTCTGATTTGCTTTAAAAGCTTATCGATTGAGTTGAATTGGCGGGAAATGGCTAGGGATTTGAGGAGGGATTGGTAGGTGTCGGAGGTGTGGGAGAAGCCTGGCTGCTGGGACGCCTAATTGAAGAATCCGGAAGCGAGAGAGTGGTGGTTGAGGAGGAAGGGGTCGATGACTCGGGCGATGACGACGGGGCACAGTGAGTGGCGGCAGCCGAGTTGGTGTAGCGTCTTCTCGTGTGACGGCGTCCTTGCGCGGCTCGACGCTACGAGTAGAGTTCGGCTTATGAGGCTTGCGAGCTCCGCGGCGGAGCCTTGCATGATTGCATCTGCTGCAAATCCCAATTCAAATACCTCTTAAGTTCTTAGGCTCGGAAGCAGTTGAATTTGAATCACATCAATCAAGAATAGAAGAACAAATCTATAATCTATAATCTATAATCTACAAATATATAAAAAGGCAGTTTTTTGGATTGCCATGTGGCACACATTTTGGCGGGAAACCCATCTATTGGGACAATAAATGCAGATTCTACTGGGAAAAAATTGGTCCAATGTAGAAAATTGGTTTCTCAAGGAAGATTAAGCACTCATATATACACACAACATCAATTGAAGGAACTAATTTTCTGAATTTTTGATTGTAGCATAGCAGGATCTTGGAATATAGCTCCATCCACAGGCGACAAGGCTGTGGGAAACGGGGATGTGGCGGAGAGAAAGGCGTGGCACTAAGACGGACGGAGAGAAATTGAGGGATGGAGAGAGATGTCGGAGATGAGGAGGACACATGGTATCGGCAAAAGGAGCGGCGTGAAGCTCGCGGGCGAACTGGCGGAAGGAGTGGTGGAGGTGGGTGATACGATCTTAGCTCGAGATCTCCCGATTTTGATCGATATCACGTAAAACCCAATGTAAATAGCAAGCAATCACACACTATAATGGATAATAAACCAATAGGAACTATACTAATGGAACTCCAATGACAATCAACAAGCAATTAACGAGAACAGAGAAAATACAAGGACAATTGATACGAAAGTAAGATAGATGTAACGGATCCACAACCCAATGCTCACGAGCAATCACACTCTCAACATGCTTAATAAAGGTGGTGGCCTCTTCTATAAATATTCTTCACTCCTCACGCGTTTTGCATTCTTCCACGTCGACCTCCACCTAAGCGAAGCCGAATGGGATAACATCATGTGCCTTATTACTCCACGTCATCTTTATTGAATACGTATGATAACACACTCCCTCACTATCCCAAGGTTGTGCCCGTTGCATGCATGATACATTCATGGTAAATTCATGCATGCAACAATACCCTCCCCTTAAGGTTCCTTGTCCACAAGAAACCATGGAAACCGTTCTTTTATCACATCCGCGAACTCCCAAGAAGCATCAGCTGGGGACCTACTTTCCCAATGAATGAGCCATTGTGTCACAGCTTGATTATGGCGTTTGACCATCTTCCTACCGAGAATGGCTTGAGGAATATCATCCTTGATGTAGGACATAGATGGAAGGTCTGGAACTGGACCGGTTAGGGCAGACGCCGGATGCAGCAAGGAGACATGAAATACATTGTGGATGGAGGCCGAAGGTGGTAAGTTCAGTTTGTATGCCACCCACCCAATGCATCAAGCACCTTATAAGGACCGAAGAACTTAGGTTCAAACTTTTGGTGTTGGCCTCGGATGGATTTCTGTCTATAAGCCTGTAGTTTCAACCATACCCAATCACCAATGTCATACTCCTTATCACTCCTACCCTTGTCTGCCTGTTTCTTCATTCTGTCAGCTGCTCTCTGCAAGTTCTGTTTTAATATAGCAATCATCGTCTCTCTGTCGCGGAGAGTAATATCCACAACCTCTACATTGGACTCACCCGGTAAATATGGGATGTGTAACGGAGGAGCAAAGCCATAAAGAGCCTCGAAGGGAGTCATTTTCATACTAGAGTGGTAGGATGTGTTATACCAATACTCTGCAAGTCCCAACCATTGATTCCATGAATGTGGTTTTTCCCCCCACAGAGCACCTCAAGTAGCATTGGAGGCATCGATTGACAACCTCAGATTGACCATCAGTCTCCGGATGGTAGGCCGTGGAATACAAGAGCTCCACACCAAGGAGACTAAGAAACTCCTTCCAGAACACCCCAAAAAAATAGCCCCTCGATCACTCACAATTTTAATCAGCATCCCATGGAGTTTATAAACATAATTGAGAAAAACCTCAGCCACATCTTTTGTTGTAAAGGGATGTGTCAACGCCATAAAATGTGTATATTTACTCAACCTGTCCATCACAAAAAAATAGTGTTTTTACCTCGAGAAGTAGGCAGAGCTTCTATGAAATCCATGATGAGGTCCGTGAAGATGGCAGCAGGAATTGGCAGTAGCTGCAATAAGCCTGCGGGTGGTGTATTCCCTGGCTTGTACCTTTGGCAAGTAACACATAATCGCTCGAATTCCCTGACATCCTTCCTGAGTTTTGGCCAATAAAGAACTGCTGAGATTCTTTTGTAAGTTCCCAAAGAGCCCGAGTGACCTGTTGTTGCTGAGTTGTGGAACAAGGAAAGTATCTGAGCTTTTAATTGTAAATCATTTCCCACCACCAACTTCCCTTTTCTTTGCAGTTCACCATTATTCCAACTGAATTTCAAGTGAGAGGCAGGGTCTTGCTCTTTATCAGTGATAAGTTTCTGAGAATCAGTAGGCCAAGAAGCCTTAATCTTAGTGATGAGCTCCAAGGGAATGATATAAGAAGCAAGTGCATACACCATAGGCTCGGGTACTCTAGAGAGAGCATCAGCTGCAGAGTTATCAACATCCTTTTTATATCTTATTTCATAATCAAGGTGCATTAGCTTTGCCATCCAAGCTTGCTGGGTCGGGGTGGTGAGTTTCTGCTCCAACAAACACTTCAAACTTTGATGATCAGTGAGGATAACAAACTTCCTGCATTGGAGTTAGTGGTACCATTTTTTTACTGCCAATAAGATAGCAAGAAGCTCCTTCTCATATACAGATAGGGATTGATATCTCACTGATAGTGCCTTACTGATATAGGCTATTGGGTGTCCCTCCTGCATCAAAACGGCCCCAATACCAACCCAGAAGCATCAGTCTCTACTACAAAATCTTTGGTGAAGTTAGGAAGTGCTAAAACTGGAGCAGAGACCATAGCCATTTTCAATTGTTCAAAGGCTAACTAAGCCTCTTCAAACCATTTGAACCCTTCACCTCTGATTATATTCACCAAGGGTCGTGCTATCACACCATAATTGAAACAAATCTTTTATAATACCCAGTGAGACCCAAAAAACTACGCACATGCTTGATAGACCTTGGTCGTGGCCAATTCTTTACTGCCTCGACTTTCCTCTCATCAGTGGCTACACCCTCTTGAGATATTATATGGCCCAAATACTCCACCTTAGTACAACCAAATGTACACTTCGACCTTTTTGCTACCAGCCTGTGTTGTCTCATGACATTAAATACCATAGATATGTGTTGCTCATGCTCCTTCTTACAGCTGCTGTAAATTAATATGTCATCAAAGAAGACCAAGACAAATTTCCTTAAGAATTCTCTAAACACTGTATTCATGAGATTTTGAAAGGTGGCCGGTTCATTAGTCAACCCAAAGGGCATGACTAGGAACTCATAGTGTCCCTCATGCGTTTTAAAAGCTGTTTTGGGTATATCTTCAGTTGCCATCCTTACCTGCCAATACCCAGAACGCAAATCAATCTTGGAAAACCATTGAGCTCCCCCTAATTCATCCAGTAGCTCCTCAATAACCGAAATGGGATATTTATCCTTAATGGTAATTGCATTGAGTGATCTGTAATCAACACAAAGTCTCCAAGTTGAATCCTTCTTTCTAACCAGCACAATAGGACTTGCAAAGGGGCTACTGCTATGCCTGATCACTCCAATATCTAACATCTCATTCACCATGATTTCTATAAGATCCTTCTGCTTAGCAACATATTTGTAAGGTCGAACATTCACTGCATCAGCCCCCTCCTTGAGTGTTATTCTATGATCTTGTTCCCTTTGTGGTGGAAGCCCTTTTGGTTCCTTAAATAGATCCTCAAACATAGTTAAGATCTGATCTAATTCCTTCCAACCCTCTTCTAACTTCAGCTCCCAACAGCCACTAGAAAACTCCTCAACAGTAGGCATTAGTAAACTCAATTTGCTGTGAAATACATCAGTTTCTTGCGGATTTAGAATGTATAAAGCATGTAACTGCTTGTTTTTTGTATGCCATGTTTCCCCTTGTAGAGCCACCTCCATCCCCTTCAACACAAAAATCATGCTCAGCTTATCAAAATTCCACTGAATTTCTCCCAGTGTAGACATCCATTGGCCCCCAAGAATTAAGTCATAAGACTCTAGTGTGATGATGTAGACCTCAGAATTAAATAAGTACCCCTGCATTTCCCATTCTAGGTCAGTGCATTTGTGAGTGCATTGCAAAACCTGCCCATTAGCCACCTCTACAGCTCGAGGAGCCACCTGCATCAACTCACATTTAATCTTTCAAGCTACTTTTGCACTTAGGAAATTATGTGTGCTTCTAGTATCAATCAATATCCTCAAGGGTTTTCTCTGGCATACTCATCTTACTCTCATGATCTGGGGGCCCTCTCTTCCCCATACTGCATGTAGAGAAAGCTGGAGATCAATTCCATTATCTTCCTCATCACCCTTCACCTCTGGCTCTTCCCTTTCTTCCTCCTCCTGCATTATGTGCTCCAGCATTTGGATTACAAACGATTTCCTCTTAGCACAATGGTGGTTCGGGGTGAACTTCTCTGTACACCAAAAACACTCTTTCTTCACCCTTTTTTCATCTAGTTCTTTCGGTGAGAGATTGGTACTTGCTCTGATTCCCACTACGATTGCCCTCTCTATTACTCACATTATTCCAACCTCCAGCCGCACCCGATTGTTTGTAACTTGTTGCTGTCACAGCTAGCGGTTTACTACTCGAATAATGGCTCCCAGATGATGATCCCCCACTCTGTATTCCCCTGACTTTCCCTCCTAAGGCCTTCACCGTGAGCTCTTGGAGTTTAGCTAAGGAGTAAGCATCTCCCATACTCTTTGGCTTGAACATACGAACTGGCATCTGCAGCTCATCCACCAATCCTGACAAGAAAAAACTGAGTGCCTGACCTTCTTTAATCTCTGCTCGTGGATATAACTCATCAAACTCGTCCATGTATTGCTGCAATGTGCCCACTTGCCTCAGATTCCTCAGATCAGCCAACGGATCTTCAAAAGCATGCGCTCCAAAATGAGCGGACAATGCCGAGATGTAACATCCCCAATCAGCATATGCGACATCACCATGCAAGCCTGCAAAGTCCTTATGCCATTGCAGTGCTTTCCCATCAAGATGGATTGCCGCTAACTTCACCCGATTTCTCTCCGGCACCTTTGCTACCTCAAAAAAATACTCCGCACACATTACCCATCCTTCAAACCCATCTCCATCAAACTTGGGAAACTCATAACGTGTGGATCAACCCCATTCTTCCTTCTCCTCACCTGAACTCACAGATCCACCATGAATTGCAGCTGCACCACCACTAGATCCTTCCCCTTTCTCCAATTTCAGCTAATTTTGTTGATTCTACAAACTAATCGCAGTAATCGCCTGCATCATCTCCTGCATTTTCTCCCCATGCTTAACCGCGAATTGATCCAAAATTTCACTCACCCGATTCTCCACCAATTCAACCACCTTTTTTTCCATTTCTAAACCTCGCGTCACCAATCCTACCCGGAATCGAGGGCTCTGGATACCACTTGATATGATCTTAGCTCGAGATCTCCCGATTTTGATCGATATCACATAAAACCCAACGTAAATAGCAAGCAATCACACACTATAATGGATAATAAATGAATAGGAACTATATTAATGGAACTCCGAGGCAACCAACAAGCAATTAACGAGAAAAGAGGAAATACAAGAATAATTGATACGAAAGTAAGATAGATGCAATGGATCCACGACCCAATGCTCATGAGCAATCACACTCTCAACATGCTTGATAAAGGTGGTGGCCTCTTCTATAAATACTCTTCACTCCTCACGCGTTTTGCATTCTTCCACGTCGACCTCCACCTAAGCGAAGCTGAATGGGATAACATCATGTGCCTTCATGTGCCTTATTACTCCACGTCTTCTTTATTGAATACGTATGATAACGCACTTCCTCACTATCGCAAGGTTGTGCCCATTGCATGCATGATACATTCATGGAAAATTCATGCGTGCAACAGCGGGGCACTGCGGAACGAGGGTTGGAGCGGCGGGACGGGCGGTGGTCGTGGCGGCGCTGATAGATGGTGGCAAGCGAGACGTGTGGTGGTTGGTGGCTAAGCTCGCCAAGAATGAGAGGGTAAGGCTAAGATTAAAGTGAAGGAAGAAGACAATTGAGGGGTTTCACTTCTTTTTTTCCTTTTTTTCACTTCAGAAAGTTAGTAAAACCTAAATTAGCTTAATGTTGTCTATTCATATTGAGTGGGATTAATTCAGTTTAGAGTGGTTTATAATTGATGGCCCAAAATTCAAATAAGGAATCAAAATTGTTTGTATTAGTAGATTTTTTTAATATTAATTTGTTATGTTACGTCTATACAACTATGGCTACGTGAAACAATGTATATATTTGTAATTGTATGCAATAATTATATGGTGTTAGGTATTAAGGGGATTTATCAAACAATTTATATAGTATTATTACTCTAGATATGTCATTAAATAAATACTTAATTCTATATATGTCGTTAAATACATACTTAATTCTAATTTGTTGTATTAGCGTAATAAATTTAAGAATCATAAATTGATTCTTTTGATTGAGTGAGACCCATAACTAAATATAAACATAAAATACTTAGTAAAAAGGCATTGAAAATTTGGAATGAACCGAAATAAACTAATTTCATTTAAAAAAAATAGAAATACTGTTGGGATGTTTATTTAATATTCTAGCAATGCAATTTATAAATTTAATCATACTTAATTTTAATAACGTAATTCGTAATAGGTATGTTTTTGAAGAGATGGAATTTAGGTGTCATTTCTATAAAAGATGAAAGATTGCTAAATACATCAATTATGTTCGATTACTAAGAGGTATATCGTAATTGGATGAAATATTTTATTTAATCACCGATTATTGTGATAAGATTTTAATATCGATCATGCGTCATGTAAAATTAGATTTTATTTACTCTCGTCTCTCGGGCAAAAAATGAGATGTATTTAAATTTCTATAGTTTGAGAATGTATATCTCCAAGTATGATGTGTCTCAATTCTCATAAAATATAAATGAAACAACATGAGATAATTTAGACACGACTAGGGGTGAGCAAAAAAACCGGAAACCGAATATCCGAACCGAACCAAGCCGAAATTTTGAAATTCGGTTCGGTTATTTCGGTTTTTCGGTTCGGTTCGGTTTTGAAAATACAAAAAATTCAGTTTTTCGGTTTGGTTCGGTTCGGGCGAAGAAAAAAACAGAAAAAACCGAATAACCAAATTATATATATATTCTATTAATTTAATATATTATATTATTATAATATATAGTATATTCTTTAATAAATTCTACTATATTATATATTATATGTATTATTAATTTTATATTGTATATAAATATTCTATTAGTATATATAAAATAAAATAAATTACACACACATATATATATATATTAATATTATATTTATTTTTTCGGGTTTTTCGGTTTTTTCGGTTTTGTTCGGGTTTTTCGGTTTTTTAAGTTCGGTTTTCGGTTTTTCGGTTTCGGTTTTTCGGTTTTTCGGGTTCGGTTCGGTTTGGATTTTGAACTAAATTCGGTTTTTCGGTTTTGACAAAAAACCGAACCGAAACCCGAATGCACACCCCTAGACACGACGCAGTTACTTTGTAATTGTAGATAATTTATGTCAATGATGTGGGCATGGTAAAATAATTATTTTGCGTATCTTCAATAATAAGCATTTAGCATTTGACTATGCATCCTAAATAGAGTTTTAATTTTGGTGTTGGAATGTATTATTTTGTTTTAAGATAGGTTTTAATCGAACTTTTTATTTATTAGATTTTGTATAATATATATTTAAAATTAAATTCTTTCTTATTAACTAATTAAATTTTAAGTGATAAAATGTTATCACTTATTTTAAGTGATAATTTACTTTTTATACGTATATATTATCTTTTTCCTATACTAAAAATACATTTAGCCAAAATATCAAGTTATGTTATGGTCTATATTCTTTATTTTAATCTATTTAGCTGTAAATATATTTCATTATTTGAAAATTTTTGTCCAGTGCATAGCACGGGTGGTAACACTAGTTTGATAAAATGTAGAAAGATTTAAATTTTATATGAATTTCAATACATCGACTAAAAAACTGTGTATATTTGCATAGGATTTTTTAATTTAATACTACTGTATAAATAAATGAGCTTTTGATTACTCGAATTTACTCAAAATTTATTACTCCGTATTTTAAGCGTAGTATAAATTTATTGCTAAAAAAGGAAGTAAAAATCAATTAAATAACCTCGTGTTGATCAAAGGTGATAAATATATGGCGAATTTTCACCTTCGAATCCAAAATGCCGGATTACTTGACCAATCGACCTCTATTTAATTGTCAGATATGATTCGATACAAAATTTATATGCTAGTCATACAAAAGTTTAAGTAATAATCTCTCCGTCCCACAAAATTTTAATGTTAGTCATACAAAAATTTATGTAATATTCCTCCGTCTCATAAGAAGAATCACATTCAATGTATCCACGGATTTTAAGAAATACTCCCTCCGTTTTTTAAAAATAGCAATTATTTCCATTTTTAGTCGTTCCTTAAAAATAGAAACTTTAGAATCTTTCTATTTTAGGACATAAACCCCACAATCCACTAATTCTACTTTCACTACTTTTTCTCTTCCTCTTTCTTACATTACTCATTTTTCTTTTCCTCTTTCTTACCTTTACCAATTCTTCGCACGTTTCAGTATAATGACAATCCTAGCATCGTTAGATATTAATCACCACTACCCAATATATCAGGATTATTGGGTTGCGAAAAACCTGCACCATTTGATAAGTCAAAGCAGTGCATAATCAATACTGTATTGATTAAGAAATAAATATTTATCAAGACCTCGTCTTTCAGTAGATAGCATAAAGACATGTCTCGCTGTTAGATCCGTTCAGTGCTATATCACACCAATGTCATCTTATTTTAGTAAGGCTTAGAAATATGTGGACTAACATTGCAACCTTTCTCGATAGGTAGTCTAGGCCTATCTGGGTTGTGAAATTCTTCTTTCTCTTTGTTCAAAACTGACCGCGTTACCTTAAAGTGGACGTCGCCCACAACCGTCTACTAAAACAAAGACTTAGACTTTGTTAACAATCTTATACATTCAAATATGTAATAAAACAACCATTAAATGTAAAATATAATAACATTACGATAAAAATAATCTGTTTTATTCATTGGAAAATAAAATAAGAGTTTTTACATTATTCAATCACTCGAAATGTGATTTCTAGTATACAAACTCTAACAGATACCCGATTCAGATATTCGGATACCCGAAATCAGTTTCGAATCGGGAATCGGGTAACAGTTTTTTGGGAAATTCGGCATCAGGTAGCCGAAATTTTTGGATCGGGTATCTGCGGGTACCCAATTTGACAGGTCTAAAAGTAAGAGAGATGAAGAGAGAGTAAAGTAAGAGGGAATAAGGTTTTAACCAAAAAAAGAAATGACTCAACAACTTTGGGATAAACAAAAAATAAATACAACTCAACTACCTTGGGATGGAGGGAGTATTATTTTATTAATAAAAATAGTTAGAGGAAACATCTTTTTAGGTCCACGAACTTTGCTAAAGTATCATTTTAAGTAGGTGAACTTTGAAAATATCATTTTAGGTCCATCAACTACAAGTTAATATCATTTGAGGTATTTTGAACTTTTTTCGGACGAAAATGCCCTTAAGACCTTCAAAGGACAACTTGGACAATTCTTTCTCCACTCATCTTGACGGCATATTTTTATATTTAAATTCAATTTGGATGGTAATTGATCTCCATTCTGAAATTCATATAAATAATACTCCAAATGACAATCCAAATTAATATAGTTATCTAATTCTAAAATAAATAAACAAAATATAATTCACAAATCAATATAAATAATACTCCAAATGACAATCCAAATTAATATAGCTATCTAGTTCCAAAATAAATAAACTAAATATAATTCACAAATCATCTATAGTAAGTTCTTAAAATGCAGTTTAGATTGAAAAAATAAAATAAAGTATCAAGTCTCAATTCACTATCCCTAAATAATTGGTTATCTAATAATTGAAAAATTAGCACATATTTTTTAAGGCAAATTTTAATTATATTTAAATTCAATTTGGATGGTAATTGAATCAAATAGTAGTAAAAAAAATTTGTTGGACTCTAGGTCTTTGACGCAAGATGAGTGGCGAAAGAATTGTCCAAATTGTCCTTTGACGACCTTAAGGCCATGTTTGGTTGGCGGGAAAGTAAAGTTGGCAAGGAAAATGATTCCTGGGAAAATGAATCCCGGGAATATGATTTCTAATAACTTTACTTTCCCGTGTTTGGAAAATATCAAGATTTGAATGTATATATTTGATTTAAACACTACACTAAAAATATACTTATCATTTTTTATTTATAAAAATAATAATACATATTATTTAATAAATTATTAATTACAAATGATAATAATTATATTATTTTATTTATTATTATGATGGATAGTTTAAATATGGATTATACATCATAATATATAATAATAATATAATAAATAAGATTTTTATTATTATTATCATTATATTTACTTAATTTTTATTTGAATAAATTTTATAATTTAAAATTTCACTACAATTTTATTGTTAATTACTAATTTTTAAATTAATAATTATTATATTATTATATAATTTTAATTATATTTAATTATTTAATAAATTATTATTATTATGATAATAAAAATAAAAATAAATATTAATAATATAGTTATAATTATGAAAATTTGAATTATAGTTATTTATTATCCTGAAATTAAGTATGGTTTATACTTTTAAATTATTTTTAAAACAATGTAATAAATATTAACAATAATAATAATAATAATAATAATAATAATAATAATAATAATAATAATAATAATAATAATAATAATAATAAACTGTACTATATTGCATTAAATAGGTAAGAATCCTAAAACTGGGAAAAAGAATACCTAAGAAAAGTTAGGATTCAGAATCCTGGAAAGTTGTACTAACTTTCCTTGTTTCAGGATTTTGATTACTTTCCCAGTTTGATTAAAAACGGAAACAAACACAGGAATTTAAAATTTAAGAAATCAGATTACTTTCCCTGACAGAATCCTGACAACCAAACATGACCTAAGGGTATTTTCGTCCAGAAAAAGTTCAAAATACCTTAAATGATATTAACTTGTAGTTGACGGACCTAAAATGATATTTTCAAAGTTCACGGGACCTAAAATGATACTTTGGCAAAGTTCATGGACCTAAAAAGATGTTCCCTCAAATAGTTATTACATTTTTAGTTTATTTTTTAAATAAACTATTCCCTCCATTTTCTAAAAATAAGAACTTTAGAAACAGAACGTGTTTTAATGTAAAATTGGTAAAGTAAGACCGAATAGGAGAAAACAAGGGTAAAGTAAAATACTCCCTCTGTCGTATTAAAAATGAAACGTTTCTTAAAATGGAAACAATATCATCTCTACTTTTTAATCTCTCTTACTTTATTCTCTCCTCAGTAACTCACAAAACAACACTACATAAAATCTCGTGCTGAAATGAGGGAGTAAATTTGTAGAAAAAGTAGTGAAAGTAATGATAGTGGATTGTGAATGTTGATGCTTTGAGCAATTACTTGTTTATTATTTTTATGAACAGGAAATAGTATAGAAATGTTACTTTATTCATTAATAAAATTTGTTACGATATTTTTGCAAAACTCCTTCCTATTCTAGTGGTGAGATTCATTGTTCTATTTTTTTGTATTTGTTTCTACAAAATCAAATTTTATGTAGAGTTTGCACATTGATTTTAATACTGACTTTAATGTTCGTAAATAGGATACTCCGACATAAAAACATTATGCCAACAATTTATAATGTCAAAAAATCATTTTCTTTTTTATAATACCTATATTAAAACATAAAAGCTATGAGACATAAAATGTGATTTCATTTCTAAAATGTGGTAGGCGGATTAGGCGTGGCAAATTAGATTTGAGATATATGTCTATTATTACAATAAATTGTATTTTATTGTGACAATCATGTCAAAAATTATACCCGAAAATTGCTATAAAAGGTGAAGCCAGTAGCATAAGTTCTATATCAATTTCAAACAAATTTTCTCTACCAATTTCAAAATCAAATTTCTAGAAAATGGAGTCAAAAAGAGTTGCTACCATCATGATGGCTATTTATGTTGGACTAATTTGCATGTCTTTGCTTTTAGGTTCTGTGTCCGCAGGTAAGGGAATTTATATATTGGTCTTATATTTTTTTTTTGATTAATTATTTTTACATAAACAAGTCTGAACAATTGACTGAGTTGTTTTATTTATTATTTTTTTTTAAATTTTTAGAGACACGTGATAAAGTAACAAAGATTCTTCAAGGACCATGCTCAAAGTATCTAGATTGCAACGAGCATTGTGTTAAAACAGGATATCCAAAATATGGAGGAAAATGTGTTCCACTTGTTCCTGGAAAAAAATATCTTGTTTGTGTTTGTTTAGTGCCAAATTAGATATTGTTATGATGATAATATAAATATCAGAATATTTAACCTGAGTTGTCTCTTGGATCTACATTTTAATGCATAATTTGAATGTATATGATACTTATATTTTCTATGATTATACTTTATTAATGCAGTTCAGATTTGAAATCATTATATTCCCAGTTTTTTTAACACGTATGTATTTAATATATAAATTATGTACATAAATAATAGTTCATCCAGTCCATATATATCTCCATTTCTAATTAAACAACACCCGATTGGCGATAATTTTATAAAATCGATTATATTATGAAAGATAAAATAAATTTTCATAAAATTATGTATTAACATAATACCCTTCAATTTAGAATTGGATCGAATTGATTCTTTGAATCGGTTATAATTTTAGTGCTACAATTTCATACATAATTTATCCTTATTACCTAATTTTGGATATTTATACCATTATTATTTTAACTAAAAATTACTCCTATTAAGTAGAATTTGTATGAATTAATTCTGGTATTAATTAATTAACATACTATGAAATTAAATTACTATACTTGTTTGCAAATTAAGTTAATAACTCAATAGAGGACTATATACCTTTTCAAATATAATTTCATTTACATTTATATTTCAGGTTAATTTTTTTATTCTTGTTTTTTATTTTCTTTTAACTTTAAAAAACAAATTACTCAATCATTTATCTAAATATATGAATAAAAAATAAAAAAAGAGTATGCCTTTTTACCTTATTGAAATTGGAACATTATACTAAACAAACTAATGTAGTAATAATGATGAAGCATTTTTCTTTTAGGCTATCATTAATTTTTTTGTGTTATTTTACTTAGTTTGTTTTCTTTTTCATTAAGTATTCAAAAATAAATCATTATGTGAATATTTTGTGTTACATTTTTCCTTTAACGTGTTTCTTTTTTTTCATTAAGTTTCTAAAAATCAATTATTTTGTAAGTATTTTTTAATTTATTTCAATAATTTTTATATTAAGGAAATAATAATCATTATTTGTCCCTTATTTAACGTAGAGGGTACTAATGAGTAATGCAGAGGATGATTAAGTAAAACTGAAAATTCAGTTAAATGGATGAAACCCATTATTTTCTGAGATTATAAAATTCTTAATAAAATCAAATAGTTTCATCTAATTAGATATTATTGGTCAAACCCGATAATTCATGACAGAACCAAATAAAAATGAATTTAATTTGATATATTAAGTTAGGACATTGTGATTGAGATTTGAAAAGGTGCAAATAATCATCTCTAAATCATATCTCAGACGTTGTCTTCTAAAGTATATTGTGAGTATGACAATGGTCGGACATTAGTTGTTAGCATTAATAGTCTGTGCTTGGATATATAATTCGCTTACTAATTTATAAATCTCTTACACCTTAAATTTTACTAATTCAAACTCATTTTTATATATTTAAGTACATACATTAAAAATTTCAAAATTAATAAATTTCATCAATAATAAGTATATTACTATATTATAACAATTGAAAAATAATTAACAGACACTGGTAATGATACACTATAAAAAACTATCGCCAATACAGTTACACTTACACATATGAGCTTTGATTTTATTATACAAATGGTTATATTTATAAATGCGCGTAACAACAATTTAAGTGTATGACACAATAAATTTGATTTACAATATACAAATAAAATTATATATATAAATTATAAGTATTTATTATAATTATTGTTTTTCTTATATAAAATTATATATATAAACAATTCACCGACGCTATTTAAAAGCGTCCTTAATTGTATTTGACACACCCATAATAAGGACACATTTTAAAAGCTTCGGTAGTTTATTTAGAAATATAAAAAAACGTCTCTAATCTAATAAAAAAAGGGTCATTAGACATTTTTTCTTGTAGTGTATTAATTTTTTAATAAAGGATTACCAAATAATAAATAAAATTAGCTCACTTTTATTTTATTAAAGTATTATTCTGCAGGTGTGTATCCACATAGATTAATTATCTAATTGAGTGCTTCAAATTATTATCCTTCACTGTCCAGACTACTAAAATGTTGGGTGTTTACTAGATCGTAACTGCTAATTATCTAAAGCAAACGAAAAGAATTTTTTTTTGTTTAGAAAATATGAAAAAAAAAATTGTAGAATTTTAAAATCCAACTATTACAACCCAATAATGATTAATCTCACATACCCTTTACCTTTATGTGTCTCGGTGATTATTACGAAAATTGTTACAATAGAATAAGCTATCTCTCGAGTGCACCTACCCAGTTGATTAAATTCTAATATCAAAGTCTTCTTTCAATACTTCAAATCTAACTCATATAGCTCTTCAGACTCAAGCCCTCACTAAGGCATCTCTTCTGTCAAGTGCAAATAATCTAATTGTTGTTTGTTCCCTCAGCCACGAAAAGCTAATTATATCTTAATTAATTTAGCTAACGATCAAAGTTCTAATGTTGGTCAGACAAAAGAACAATAAAAATACAAGACCAATCAAGATAATCACAAGAGTTAGGAAAAAAGTTCAATTCAATAAATCAAAACATGTTCATGATAATAGTCTTCACCAAAAATTCTACAAAAGAGGTTTAGCTACTCAGGTTCAAAACAGAAACACAAAAGTAATTGATACGCTCGAATTTTGCATTGTTTTAAGGCCATTATGTGGTCCGTTTTGAGTGTCAATGGTGCATTACATGGCCATTATTTGCATAGTTTGTCTATTTTGGTATTTACGTGTTTTGTGAGAAATGTGCAAAATAGAGCCTGAAAAGATAGAAAAGGTCGAAGTTGGAAGTCTGGAGCATTCGAGCCAGCCAGCGGTCCGCTAGACCTCACTCAGCGGCCGTTGGCGCCCGTCGACAGTTGTCCATGCAGCGGCCCGCGACCAGCGACCGCTCATCAGAGTCCAGAAGCTACATAATGTTGGTCTGCTACCGCTAGACTTTTTCCAGCGGCCCACTGGGAAAACGTGGCGCATGAAATTTGCCCTACTTTCTCTCCAAGACTTACCGTACTATGCTGAAGAATTGTCATATCATTATACACGACTTGGAGGCTATAAATACCCCCTAAAGCTTCATCAAAGGAACATTTTGCTGCATTCTACACCAGAGAATTACTTTTGAGAGTTCCACCATCACCATGCTTGAGGGTTTTTGAAGCTTGGAAGCAAAAGAAGATCAAGGCTACGAGATACAACATTTGGGTTCTATTATTTTAATTCTTATGTTTTCTATGTTTTCCCTACACTATGGGTTTAGTATATTTGTCAATGAGTAGCTAAATTCATAGAATTCTAGGGATGTGTTGGTAACGAGTTTTGTTTATAGAGTTCCTATTTATTTAATATTCGTTTTGTTCATTGCTTGCTTTATTCTAAGTATTGGATAATGCTTTATGTTTGCGTGACACATTCTTATGATGATTTATTGGCTTGCAAAGTAATCGAAAGAGGATTTGCATGTTAGAATAACTTAGTTAACACTGGAATTAATCCCCCCTTAAAACGGTACTTTTAATTGAGATTGAAAATAATAGGAGTCTTATATGCGTTTGGGAGTTGCTAATCTAAGATTGACGACCCTAGTGTGTGATCTACTTTGTGCCGCATGGACAATACTTATGTGACTCGTTCTAGTAATGCTTTGAACATTGTGCTTGAGTGTTGTAGTTGGAACTTGTATAAACCATAACTGTCAAAGCACATCCCTGGAATTCTCTTTTCTCATTTGTTTTATCTTTGTGTTTTATCTGCGATTGTTTTATTTGTTTTCTTTAATTTTCAAGTTTTTAGGTCTTAAAACCAAAACCAACCGTGTTTCCAAATAGTTGAAGAAGCTTAGTAATTGATAGTCGATCCGTGATCGTTTTCCTTGTGTTCGATATTTGGTACTGACCTTTAACTATACTAGATCTACCTTGTATATTTGCAGGTTTGTTTAGTGTTAATAAAAAGTGGAAGAGTAATCCATCAAAAATAAGAGAAATATGAAGAGTAATGTATTACTAATTATCCAAGATATGAGTTGAACGATGTGAAATCTTAGTCTTGATGATCAAGTAATAGCTCTCATCTTATTTTTTGGTATTTTGGGAGCCGAAAAGTTGCATTGAAACGTGTGTACATTGCCTTTTTATACTTTAGGAAGAATAAGTCAGTGGACGTTCCAACAATGTACACAGCGAGTCGCTGGCTGATCTCGGGACTTCGGTGCTCCCAGCTAGTCGTTGAGTGAGAGTACACTTCGGGACTCTTCTTTACCTCATTTCATCCTGTACATTTTCTCATCCCATTTTCAACCTATTTAAGCTCATTTTCTGCACATCTCACACAAACAAGATATAATCACGTCGATTTTTGGCCAAATATGAATAATTACAATCAAATCTTGTCTCTAAACTCATGCAAAAATCAAGCATATCACAGGTATGAAAGAAAAAGAAAAAGAAAAAGTAAAGTAAAAAGGAACATAATTTTTTTGCTAAAATAAGAAATGGCTCAACTATCTTTGTACAGCCTAAAAAAATGAAAGGAATACAACTCAATTACTTTGAGATGAAAAATATAATTTAATTGGTTAGTATAGTGTATTAAGACTTTAGAATTTTAAAATATTTTCATTTTGAATTCATTATATATAGAGACCTTTTTATCATTATTACGGTTTTAAATAATATTATTTTACTATTTTAACTATAAATATAATCAAAACTTAAATAAAATTTATGTCGATAAACAAAATTTTATACTCCCTCTATCCCTCAAAAAATATACAAACTTGTATATGACATGAGTTTTAATGTATATTTAGTAAAGTAAAAAGAGATAAAAAAATAAGAAAGAGGGAGAGAAAATGTAGTGGAAATAGTGTTAGTGGATTGAGAGGTCTGCATTATTAGTGATTTGTACTTGGTTAAAAATTTTCATATTTAGACTATGTCTAATTTTGGAGGACGGTCCAAAATGGTAAACTGGTCTATTTTTTTTAGGATGGAAGAAGTAATATTTTATTAATAGCATGAAATAAACAATTGACAAATTCTTAAAATATTTTATTAATAGCATAATAAATTAGATTATAGAGAAATTCTTCAAAAAGCCAACTTCTCTGTATTTTATTATTGGATAATAATGATGTCCAATATTTACCTTTCAAATTTTAACATATTTCGTTATGAAATAAATTTTTATAATAATCCTAAAATTTTCTTTTTATTAGTACAGACAGTCCATATTTTAATCAGATATAGGTTTATACTCCACTTGTAATTATTTTTTTGATTTATTCGATTCATCTTAAACTGCACCTCACTCGCGATTGAATTCTGAAACCTCTTAGCCGTCTTCGTCAATCTTCAGTTCATGCTCTGACCTTTTTTGTGCTGAGGAACCTAATTGCCGTACAATCGCATGCGAATTTCAAAAGGGTTTTTTTTGGGTGACTCCTTGTGAAATTTCATTCGAATTGCTGAATTCTACCGTCGAAAATTGTGTTAAAGATGAGCGGCAAGCAATCGGATTCCTTACCGCTGATCGCACCGCCGCTGATCGCCACCCCCTCTGAGATTGACCTTGAGGCCGGCCCCGATGAGCAAATTCAGTGCCGAATTTGCCTTGAAACTGACGGTAAATTGGTCAAAAGCCCTAATTTTTCACTCAATTTCTACCTGCTGGTTCTTTTTACAGTGGAAAAAAGTCGTCTTGCTTTGAATCATTCATGAAATTCATCTTGTCTTTGTGTGTGTGTGTGTGTGTGTTTTCCTTAAACTGGCCTGCAATTTGCTGCGAATTTGATTGCGTTCTAGCTGTGAGGTTTTCCAGAAAAGCTTGTGTAATTGATAAGTGAAATGTAGTTACAAATTTGGGCATCATTATATATTAGCTGATCTAGTTGAATTGTGCCTAATAAAAAGGTTTGAGACTCTCTCAACTCTTGTTGTGATCAGGTAGGGATTTTATTGCTCCTTGCAAGTGCAAAGGCACATCAAAGTACGTTCACCGGGAATGCCTCGATCATTGGCGTGCCGTGAAGGTAAAATCTGTTTTCTTAGTTCTAGATATAAATTGTGTTTGAAATTTTCATTATGATTGGAGTTGCTTGTGCAATGTGGCTTTGCTGCATTTTCTGTTGATTCTCCGGCAAATTTCAGTTTCTTTCTTATTTTGATGCAGCAGTTCTATCATTTTCTTTTCGATTTTTGGGTGGAAATGTTTCTACGAGAAATTATTGCTCTGTTTTGAAGATGAAATGCCAAGATATCGAGGTTCTGAATTTTAGGGCTTCACAGTTATTCTCTGCTGGTTTATAATATTTCCTGTGGTGAATTTATCGTTGTTCTTGCGGTTCTTTAGTTCTTGAGGTTTCTGTTTCAACCAACCTGTGTCGTGTGAACCCTCGAAGTTTGTGTTTGAGTAGGAGGGTGTTAATACATTTCCTTTGTCCTGCAGGAAGGTTTTGCCTTTGCTCATTGCACGACTTGCAAGGCTCCGTATTATATAAGAGTTCACGGTGTTGCTGATAGAAAATGGCGGACATTGAAGTTTCGATTTTTTGTCACTAGAGATATTTTGTTTATCTTTTTCTCTGTGCAACTGGTAGGTCTTTGACTATATGCGTCTAAAGTTTTTTACTGTGAGTGTGTAAGGATGGGTGTGTTTAAGACTTATAAAGCCCAATCATGACAGTCATGCTACTTGCTACAGGTTATTGGCCTGTTGGCATATTCAATGTATCTTATAGATCGTTATCAGAAATTTTGGCTTCGTCACATCTGGGGTTTCGACAGTGAACTGAGTTTCTACTACATATGTGGTAAAATATTTCTTGTCCACAATGGTCATGAAATAATTGTTTATTATATCTAATTTGTTGGTGCTTTTATAATTGAACAAATTTCCTCCACAAAGTCATTAGATTATATTCTTTAAAGATACCTAATTGCATGGTTGAACTATATATAGCCTATGTTTGAATTATAGACACATTTATGTTTATTGTAAGACAAGATTGCTGTGAATTGGAGGAAGTACCTCAAATGAAATGCTGCAAATCTTATATGCTTTTGATTACTTTAATGAAGTATATTTGCATTTATCTACATATCTTAAGATTTTTAGTTACATTTCTGGTAAAATTTGTATTATAAATCCTATAAAATTTTTAGTTTAATATATCTGTATAGGAGTAGTTGAGTAGTTTTGTTAATGAATGAGAAACTCTTCCTAATAATCTGAGTTGTGAGTTCTTAATTCGTCTTTCTAATTTCAGTCAAAAGTCAGTCTTATGGGAAAAATTTTCATTAGTTTTAATGACATTTGCAAGAATGGACTGTTGAGAGTTGTTGGTTGCGTCATTCGACAACTAGCTGTTTAAATTATCATCCAGTGCTACTTGTTTTTCAATTGTTGGCTTTCAGACCTGTTGATCACATTTATGTTCGATGTAAAACCTATGGTTTCATTTCATACAACAATGAATGCATGTTTTATTGTTGCACTAATTGGGACATTTGCATACATCAGCACGCACTTATTTGGAGCATATCTATCCTTTAACTGTGGTTTACTCCTTCCGTCTCCTAATAAGAGTCCTATTAGGTTTCGGCACGGGTTTTAAGAAATGTAAAAGAAAAGTTGGTTGAATAAGTTAGTGGAAGATGGGTTCAACTTATATATTATTAGTTTTATAATATAATGTGAGTGTAATAAGTTGGTGAAATGTGGTAAAAGTGAAATATGACTCTTAATGAGGGACGGACGAAAATGGCAAAATATGACTCTTAATGAAGGACATAGGGCCTATCAGTTACTGCATAGGCATAGATGTTGATGCTAATATGTCTAAGCAACCCCATTTTATTTTTGACAGGGGCATTATTGTTTTTCGCTTTGCTGGGCTTATCCGGTTGCTTTATAACTTGTTACGACAGAAGAGTGCGGAGTGATCTTGCTCAGCCTTGTCGAGAATTGTGCGTTTCTTGTTGCCATCCAGGGTACGTAATCTATTTTGAGGCAGGTATTGTGTAATAGAATGGGTCGTTAATATAACTTTTTTCGTCATCGTCTTCCATTTTATGCAGTGTATGTGCTGACTGCCATTTACCCGGCACTCTTTGCATGTGGACTGATTGTACCACATGCTTCGAAAGCTGCGCTGGGGCGGCCAGTGAATGTGGTTGGCTGGGAGGCGCTGGTGAAGCCGGATTGCCAATACTGTTAGTAGTGGCCATTGTAGTGCTAGGTTTATTCACCATCATCGGCATATTCTACACTATCCTCGTCGCCACCATGGTCGGGCAAAGGATATGGCAACGGCACTACCACATCCTCGCCAAACGAATGCTAACAAAGGTGAGTGAGCTCTCTCATGTCTACCATCTTTTCATCAAGCCTCGTTGTTTTCCCAACTGAGCATGCTTCTACATTGCTTCGATTAGGAATACGTCGTTGAGGATGTTGACGATGAGATGACCGGTGGAGATTGGTCGCCACCGTCTCTCCCCTCCGAGCACGTTAATCAGCTGAAGGCGCTCGGGCTTCTGTAAACACCCTTACGAGTTCAATAAGACGTATATTTTCGGCGTCTGATGTAAGTCTTTACACCTACGAAGAATGTAGCAGTTGATGTGGTTTCAATCTGGGTTCATATTCTGGGGTGAGAAACACTAACTATATTAACTGATATATTTTTCATTTGCTGCAATCAAAGAATTTATAACTGTGCTCGTGTTCTGGGATGAGCAGAAACTAACTGTATTAACTGTATAATAGTATTTCATTTGCTGAAATTAAAGAATTCGATAACTGATTTTCTTCTCATCATATTTTTTGTTTTCTTTTTAATTATTGGAGTTCCTACTTCAATTAAATAAAGCAATATGTAGATATTGTATTGTAGGAATTTTGTCCCATCCCATGTGCTACCATGTGCAATTAATTAGCAAATTATAGTATGAAGTAAAGAAGTTCTTCCACTTTTTTACATTATAATCTTGAATTTTATAAGTCCGTGATTAATAAAGTAGAAACATAGTAATCCATCTGTTCTAAAAAAAAGGTTCATTTAGGATGACACAAGAATTAATGCATGATAGAAACATAGTAGAAACACAACTGAATTAATTGTGTTTCAAATGATTTTTTTTCTTTTAGGCGTATATAGTACTTTAAGCTACCAAAATAGGATTTTGTTTCAAGTTTCATTTGGTAATTCTAAATTTGAGAAATTCAGCTTTAACTTTAATTAATATCCGAGCAAAAAAACGAATTGCTATGCTTGCACAAGCGGTAAAGGAAGGCGCCTGCCAAACTTGTTCTATTAATTATTTTGCTATATTTAATTTTAAAGTAATCATATAAATAAAAATACCTTAAAGTACAAAATGATGTTACTTTTTTTAGAAAATGATGTTACTTTTTTTTAGTGAATTTTAGTAAAAATAAATAAATTTTCATTTACATAATTAATAATAAAAGTAGAATAAAAAATATACTAATGATTTAATTATTAGAAAAAAACATTCAACTAAAATAAATTTTATTTAACTTTTAATAAAACAACATTTTTTTGAGTGAATAATAGCTAAAAATAACAATTTTAATTATATAATTATGTAAAAGTAAAATAAGTTATTAAAGGTAAAAGAAAAAAAACTAGTATCATTAAGTGGAAAACCCGGACTAAAGCTAAGTTCTTAAATATCGGCTTTAAAGCGAGTTTTTCAAACTCGGGATTACTAAATTTAAAAAAAATCACATTTTGGGAGCCTAAATTTTATATTTACCATAAAGAAAAAAAATCTATTTTTCGAAACATTTATCGAATAATTTTGTAGGTTAATAGTAGTAGAATAAATCGGTGGAAAAGAGCAAAAAAAAAAGCAAGAGTACAAGCAGCAAAGGCGGAGGCGCTGAAAGTAGTTGTACCATTTCGGCGCCATTCCTCACAAATTTCTCAAACACAGTCCATTTTCCATTTCCAAAAATAGTCAAATTAAAAGGTGTTTTTTTATTTACGGATGGAGAAAGTACTTATAATACACCATGATGGGATACGTACTAAACAAGCCCAATAGCAGTGACGGCCCATCAGCCCAAAGACCAAGGAAGAGTATCAGTTCGGCATTACCAAAGAGTTCGGCCCTAGCCTACAGCTCGGTAAAAGCCGACCAATCAGTTCGGCATTACCAAAGAGTTCGGCCCCAGCCTACAGCTCGGTAAAAGCCGACCAATCAAGCTCTACTCTCAGATCGGCAAAAGCTGCTCGGCAATAGTTCAGCAGTTCGGTCTCAGTATTCGACCGAACTGGGAGATAGTGGACTCATGCAGAACCTCCACGACCTCCACTACACGATCTATTTAGTGGTGGACCCATGCAAGATCTCATGACCTCCACGACATCCACGATCTAATTAGTGATGATGTAAGCCACGACCTAATTAGTGATGATGTAAGCCACGACCTAGTTAGTGGTGATGCAAGCCACGATCTTAGTTCAATGTATAAATAGAACTTAGATCAGATAGGAGAAGGGGGGCTCGAGACATCAAATAACATATAGCAAGTCTGTATTTGTAAGCTGTAAACCAGATCAAGCAATACAATCTTGCCCTCCTTTCTTCCCGTGGACGTAGATTTACTTCAGTAAATCGAACCACGTAATTCCTTGTGTCGTGATCTATATTCATTACCTGCATTTACAACCATCAAAAATTCGCCCAACCATCACACCACATAAAGATTATCAAATTAATTCATGCACTATTCTAATTTCTAAGTCTAATTGGCTAAAGATTACGTGTAGCCAAAGCTATTTAATTAGTTTGGGCTTAAAGCAACTCTACATAATTTATTCATCTCCCTTATTAGAAATAACAAACCTTCCAACAAAAAAAGATCTCGTATCTTATTAAAAAATGTTAGGATTTTAAAAAATAACTACAAAATGAGAAATAGAGGAAAATCGCCGGTTTAGAAATCGTCATTTAAAAAAATTTATTTAGATTTGTCTCAGATATATCCAAAAAAGTGAACCATTAGCCTAAGTTAAACCCCTCTTTAAATTATTAATCTCATGAAAACTGCTGTTTTGGTGGGCATGACCACAGAAATCGGCTGTAATAATATAGAAAAATAAATAAATAAATAAATAAGTAATATAGAAAAGAATTAAGCAATTTGAGTTTTAATTAGAGTGCTTTAAAGAAAACAATAATCCAGGGAGAATAGTTGATCTAAATAAGAAAAGTTGAATATTTTTATGGAAGAAAGAAGAGATAAATTTTATTTTTAGGTTGGAATAAATTAAAAGGAAGCTCAACCTTTTGATTGTTGAATAGACCGTGAAAACGAAATAAAGAATTTAATGGGCCCAGCAATATAAAAGGACATGGGTAGGCCCAGCACCGCAGATATTTTGTTTCCATGTAATAACCAATAATACTAAAATTGGAGTCTAAATTTACTTTTCAAATTTATGTATTGTAATTTTTAAAAATATTATAAATAAAGAAATTATAATGATGTTTAGAATGCAAAAAATTATTTTGAATGCAGAATATAATAATGTTTTGAATGCAAAATTATATACTCCCTCCGTCCCGGATTACTTGCACTTATTTCCTTTCTGGGCGTCCCAAGTTATTTGCACTATTTCCATTTTTAGTAAAAAATTTCACCTACAGCCGTAATATTTGACTTTGCTATACACTCATTCCTTAATCTCCGTGCCGAAAATGAAACGTGCGAGTAGTGCGGGATGGAGGGAGTAGTATTATTATATGGACTATGAGATGTATTAACATGACAACTCTTGTAACACCATACCACCATTTTAGGTTGTTAGATCTGAAGATCGTGTGATTCTCAAGCTGCCATGTGGCAGTCTATTTTAATTAAATTGGAATATAAAAAAACGCTGAAGAACAAAATCGGTATTCTCTATTTTCAGTCTGTTATCAGATTGCAGTGTTACTCAATGAATATTGCAGTGTTACGCGTTTACACCATTCGTGATACTAGTTTTTTCCCTTACTAGATTGCAGTATTACTCTATTAATATTGCATTATTACCAAGTAGTATTTGCAGTTTACATATTACCAAATTCGTTTATGATTTAAATTTTTGGAAATTGACTAAAATACCACGCCTGCAATATCCAACACATAAGACTGCAATCCAAACTCTATTTCATCAATCCAATCTTAGGTATCCATCATATAAATCTAAGGGGCAAAATTAGTGTTATGGCATCACCATAATGCTTCCCCGTGGAATATTGCTCAAACCTCTTGAATTTGTACTATAAATGTTCTACTAAAAGTAATTAAATAATGTTTCAAATTGAGTAGGAGGACATGATCAATTTTATAATACTACTATCAATTAAATTTGAGAACATAGATAAAGTTAGAATATTAATGTAATTAGGGATTACAATTTATTTCCCTTGAAGTCATAAAGGAAGAATTACATTCATGGCAAATTTTGGGGCCTTATTACAGGCTTCAAATTTTGCAGCCGCCACTCCCACGGTGGGCGGACAACGTTTTTTCCGGCCTTAGGGCATTCACTATAGGCACGGCGGTGGCGGACGAATTTTTTTTTTGTTTTTTTTAATTCAATTTAATGTACCTATAAATACACCACATTCCATTCATTATTTTCATACTATTCCAACTCATCAGTCATACTTTCTCTCACTAAAATTTGTGGATTCAATTGGTATAAAAAATGGACGATTTGTGGAATGACGAGTGGAATTCTCTGATTCAAGAGGTGCAGAACCAAGCCGACGAGGAGGATGCGGCACGCGCGGCGGAATTGGCGGAGGCCGCGATCCCTCGTGAGATTACTCGTCGTCGGACCATCCAACGAGACCATAGCGCAGCGCACCAGCGTCTAATGGCGGACTACTTTGTGGATAACCCCTGTTATCCACCCGAGATTTTCCGTCGGCGATTCAGAATGTCGCAACGGCTCTTCAACCATATAACGACGAATTTGGCGGAGCGGTACCGGTGCTTCACCCTCCGGAGTGATTGCACTGGCCGGATCAGGCTGTCTACTTTACAGAAATGCACCGCTGCAATTAGGCAGCTTGCCTATGCCGGACCGGCTGATATGTTCGACGAATACCTACAGATGGGTGAGACGACTAGCCTAACGGTGCTCAAGCAGTTTTGTAAGGGGATCCGGGAAATATTTGGTCCGGAGTTCCTACGAAAGCCAACCTCTGATGAGTGCCAGAGACTGCTAGATATGTACGGTTTGGTTCACGGTTTCCCAGGGATGTTAGGAAGCATCAATTTCATGCATTGGGAGTGGAAAAACTGCCCGGTGGCATGGAAAGGCCACTTCATTACTGGTTTCAAAAGCAAAGGTCCATCGATGATTCTAGAAGCCGTTGCTAACTACCGTTTACGGATCTGGCATGCGTACTTCAGTGTTGCAGGTTCAAACAACGACATCAATGTTCTTCAGTCATCGTCTCTCTTCAATGATGAGTGCCGGGGGGAGGGTCCAGAAATCAGCTTCGTAGCCAACGGAACGCAGTACCGTAGGGGATACTATTTGGCAGATGAGATATATCCTCGGTGGCCCGTATTCGTCAAGACAATTCGCCAACCGGTTGGACCGAAGAAACAATATTTTGCTCGAAAATAAGAGGCTGCTAGGAAGGATGTTGAGCGAGCTTTTGGTGTTCTCCAAGCGTGATGGGCCATTATACGGTGCCCGACACGAGTTTGGCACGAAGATGATATCGCGAATATTATGTTAACATGTATCATATTGCACAATATGATAATAGAAGATGAAGGATTTGTTGCAGAGCGCTGGGCACCGGAAGATGGCGCAAGTACAAGTCACGGTGTGGCCTCCGTGCCGATACAGATGGGTGTACCACGTAGTAATGAATATTTGCTCCAACGTTTCACTGATATGCGCATGAGCACAGCACATACCACACTCCAGGCCGATTTGATTGAAGAAGTTTGAGCACGTAGGGGAGGTGGCGCAGCGTGAAGAACATTGTGATTTTATATAGATTAAATTTTCGTTGTATAATTTTTCCATTACTTGAATACGACCAAAATTTAGTGTTTAATTTTAATTTATTTAATTATAGCCGTTTTTTCAAATTACGTATACTCCGATAATTTTAATTATAATTGAATTAAAATAAACAAAAAAAAATTGGGGCTATTGGAAGTGTCCACCTATAGCTGCAGACACTTTTTTTTGGGCGCTTTTTTGGGTGCGGACAAATAAGAAGTGGGCGTGGAAAAAAACATATTTGGGACTATTGGAAGTGTCCACCTTATAGTGGAGGCTCTTATAAGCTATTTTAATTCGCAAAATGTAATTGAAATCAATTTTTATTTAATTTCTATCTCTAAATATATTTATTCTTCGTTTAGTTATCTGGTGCGTAATAATTGAAATTTGACTCTATTCTGTCTTCATTGAATATCTCATAATTTTTTTTATTTAAATTGTCTCTCATTAATACTCCTTATTTTACTTTCACTATTAAAATATTTAATTATATCAAAATATTGTCATTGTATTAATATTTTATTCTACGTTATTTGTTTTCTAAATAAAAAATTAAGAAAAAATTAAATATGAAAATGTTGAAATAAGTTGAGATATTTTATGCTGAAATTGGGGTTACTTTACTATAAGTATTGTGACTGAAATTGAAAATGATGACTTGCATTAAAAAAAATAGATTATGACTGATTTTGTGGCTGGTTCAGGTAGTGGAATACGGGAGAAAAGGAAAAAAGCGAGAATTTATAAAATCAATGTTCCTTTAAAAGAATTTAATCACTCTCCCTGCATTATAAAATAATTTCAATATCTTTTTCCTTAATGTGATAATTAAGGTGCTAAGTTGGGGATAAAAAAAGTTTGAAATCATACTTACCCATTGAGCTTAATTTATTTAAATAGAGTCTCAAATAAGTGAACTATCTATAGCTCAAAGGAATACTCTCCCCACCCACCATTATGAATCTCATTTGAGTTCGATACAGATTTTAAGAAATGTAAAAAAAAGTGGGTGAGAAAAGATAGAAGAATGTGGGGTCCATTTTTATATATTAATTTTATGATAAAATGTGAGTGAAATGAGTTAGTGGAAAGTGGTCCGACCTACCATTTATATTAAAAATAAACTGGGACTTGATAAGACCTATTTCATGCATTGGTTTAGAGGGTAAAATGTATGCAACTTGATCAGTTTTACGCGGAAAGCGAGCGTTAATTGTGCAGGAATGCCGTTTGACCAAGGGCAGCAAGGCCAAACTGATCATGTTGGCGCAGAAGGCGAAAAAGGCCCAAAACAGCGTGGGTTGATCAAGTTGGTGGTCAAGGAGTTAGCCGGAGACCACTACAAAAAAGAAAGAGGGCACGTATAGCCGATGCGCTGGAAAGCGATCCTCAATCGGTTATCCAAGGACCACGGCGAAACAGAAAAGGGGACACGTATCGACGGATGAGACGCGCAATTCCAGCAAGGACGAAGATTCGCTGCCAAATTTGTTATCACAGCTGGAGGTTGTTACGAAGAGCCTATAAATAGAGGGCGCATCACCATAGCTGGGGGTTCTTCGGCTTTTTCTTTCTTCTCCCGTTTATTTTCTTTTATGAGTAGTTTTAGTTCCGTTTTCCAGTAGAGAGTTAGAATGGTGAGCTAGAGAGTAGAAGGGAGCGCGACAGAGAGATCCGGACCGTTCGCCACCGCTTCAGTTCCGACCGAGGACCTCTCGGATTTATAGCTTTCTTCCATTTCAGTTCTAGTTACCTAGTTAACTTTCGTGTTTGTTAAAGTAGTTGAAAACGATCGCTTTTGTTTTGTATTCCGCATTTTCCAAGATCTGTTCTGAGTTCTGTTTTAAATCAAAGTTGTTTGTTTTTGGAAATCTTGTTGACTGTGTGACCTTAGTTTAGTCTTAAATACCCAGATCCAAAGTTTGAGCTTGCATAATGTTGAATGGAAAAGTGTTTCGTAGATTTGTAGCATGTTAAAGTAGCTAAGTCATATAATTTCAGTCGGTCGCTACCTGATCAGTTTACAGTTTTCAGCATGATATGTTCCTTGATCAAGTAGATAGTTACATTCCGCCAAGTTTAATTCAGTAGTTTAAAACTCCTAACTTAAAGCGTGGTCGCATCCAAACCCTGTTCACTAAACACACACTCAACGCACCAGTTTCTCTGTGGGATCGACCCCGTACTTGCTGCTTTACCGTTAAAAATAGGTTGCATGTTAGGGAGTTATAAATATTTTTGTGTGAGAGAGAAGCGCCTTGATCAAGTCGCAACAACATTTGCAAACTGATCCACCCGGTAGGTTATTTTTCCATATAACTTGATCCGTGCAATTTCCTCTTCCACCAAATGGCGTTGTTGCCGGGGAAACATGGTGTTATTACATGGATATTTTTAATGCATAGGTGTAAATGGTTTTGTTTCTTGCTTTTAATTTGTTTTTCCTTCTTTTCATGAGAAGGTACCACTGCGGAGGACACTAGAATCATCCTCTCATTTACAGAAATACAAACGCTCAGTGGCGAGTCCAGGAGGCCGGTGTAGTAACCACTCGCTACAGGGCCGTGTTAGCAGCAGCCGCATCGTCATCTACTGCCGAGCAACTGACCAGTGAGGAGGAAGGAGAGTTGTCCACGCCGATTAAACAGGAAATACCATTACTCGAAGAAGCCGAAGCAAAGATGGCCGTCGTAGACAACGATTGGGGAATTGGCTCCCTACACGCTCATGACGAGAAGGAGCCCACTCATGCCATCACAGTTACCCCAGGAATATTTCATGATAAGGCCTATTTCATGCATCAGTTTAGGGGTAAAATGTATGCTACTTGATCAGTTTATCGCGCAAAGCGAGTGTTAATTGTGCAGGAATGCCGCTTGACCAAGGGCAACAAGGCCAAGCTGATCAAGTTGGTACAAAAGGCGAAAAAGGGCAAAAAATCGGGTGGAATGATCAAGGGGGTGATCAAGCAGTTAGGCGGGGACCACTGTATTCTAGAAGAAAGACACGTGAGGCTGATGCGCTGGATGGCGATCACCAGTCGGTTATCAAGGACGACATTCTAGAAAGGGACACGTGTTGATGCGTAAGACGCAAGGACGAAGCCAAATCCCCATTCCGTTAATGAAGAACCGTTGCATTATAGAAGAAGAGCACGTATCAATCAATGAGACGCTCAATCCCAGCAAGGACGAATATTCGCTGCCAAAGTCGTTACCCCAGCTGGAGATTGTTGCGACGAGCTTATAAATAGAGGATGTGCCACCATAATGAGGAGCTTCTTCTTTTGATCTTCCTTTTTATCTTCTCTTTTCCGTTTCTAGTTTAGTTTCCAGTTCCGAAGATAGCTTAATTAGAGAAATGGTCAGTTAGAGAGAGAGAGACCGAAGGGAGCGCGACAGAATACTCAATATCTGTTCGGCGCCGTCTCGAGTTTCTGAGCGAGAGCTTCTCGGCTTTACTTGCTTTCTTATTTTCTGAAGTTGTTAGCTTAGTTTAATTCTGTGTTGTTCCGTATTTAAAGAATCGATCTTTTTGTATTCCGCATATTTACATTTCTGTTTTGAGCATTGAGTATAAAAATCGGAGTTATTTTGTTTTCGTCATCTCGATTACTGTTCCAGTATAGTTCAACGTTAAAGTCTGTGATCCAGTGTTTAATCATGATGAATGGCAAAGTGTTTTGTGTTTTCATAGCAAGCCTAGGTAGTTAAGTCCTTTTCCAGCATGATGAGTTACTTGATCAAGTAGATAGTTTATATTCTGCCTAGCATAATCCAGTAGCTTAAAAACTCCCAACTTAAAGCGTGGCAGCAGCCGACCCCTGTTCACTATCCACACACTTAACTCACCGTTTTCTCTGTGGGATCGACCCCGAACTTGCCGCTTTACTGTTAAAGTAGTGCAAATTTGGGAGTTATAAATATTTCTTTCGGTGGAGCGAGAGAGAACACCTTGATTAAGTGGCAACGACATTTGCTAACTGATCCACTCGGTTCGGTTATCTTCCATATAGCTTGATCCATCCGCGCTTTTCTCCCGAAGCCCACCACGGTGTTGTCAAATTTCTATGGACTTCCGAAGGAATGCCCTTACGGCTTTTTGGAGGAATTTTGCAGATATTGTGACATTCAACCAGTACCAGCTGGATCCATGTCAGAAGATTACAGGCTCAAGGCGATACCCTTCGTTTTGAAGAGTGATGCAGGAATCTGGCTGAGAAGGCTGCCAGAAAGCTCGATTAGAACCTGGGCCGAGTTTCGCATGATCTTCCTGGACCGCTTCTTCCCAACATCAAAGACAAGTGCCTTGAAGAGAGAAATTACAGAGGCGAGGCAGGAGTACGATGAGCCCCTCGGGCAATATTGGGACAGATTCCAGGGACTACTGCAAGCGTGCCGTAATCACAAAATGGGAGAGCGGGAGGTTTATTCAACCTTTTATGGTGGGTTGGCCGTGGACAGCAAAAACGACCTCAATCTAGCTGCCCAGGAGGATTTCTCCAAAACCCCGTTCAGTCAAGCAAAGAATATTCTGGAGAGGTTGATCGAAGCAAAAAGATACTATGAGACCTCCCGAGGCTAGTACAGAAGAGGAGAGGTGCACGCAGCAGAAGCGCGAAGCAACGAGAAGTTGGAAGCTCGATTTGAGCAAATGGAGAAAAAGCTGCTAGAAGCAGTGGAGAAGGCCAGAACACCTCCACCTCCAGCCCCTAAGGAGAAGACGTATGTGCCACCACCTCCGGAGGAGCACCATTATTACTACTGCGAGTTTCCTCCTGAACCAGAAGCTCCGAATCAGGTAAACGCTGTCAGACATTGGAGCCCGGATGGCCACTGGATCCAGGGAAAACAGAGGGATGCTCCATGGAGAGATCATCCAAATTTCAGGTGGACTGATCAGAGCCAAAGACAACCGCCTCAACCATCTGTTCAGCAGACACAAACCTTAGAAGGACAGCCCAATTGGTCTGCTCGAATTCAAGAAAGACCGAACACCGGAGGAAACAGATGGCAGAGTGGTCAAGGCAACTGTTCAGGCGGACCCCAGGGTAACTGGTCCAGCAGAAGTCAGCCCAACTGGTCAGGCAGACAACAAGAGGAAAATTGGGGATACGGACATAAAGGCCCCTAGTCAAGCAACTCTGGAAGACAACTTAACAATCAGGTGGTGAGCTACATTCCGCCGCATCTAAGAGGGAACCAACAGCACCAAGGGAACCAACCATACCATCAGCCCCAGTATCAATCTGATCATTATGAGCCGTCAGACTATCCTCAGCCCAGCCACGGTGGAGGACCTTCAAATCAGAGATACAACAGGCACCCGAATGAAGGTCTAGGAGAGGCTATGGTTCCTCACCATCAGAATGATGCGATGCGTGAAATCCAGGAGGCGCAAAAAGAGTAGAGGCAGCTCTGGATATGCTTACAAAGCAACTCTCTCAAGTTCCCAGAATGAAGGAAAGATCCCAGCCACGGTGCAGCCCACTGGGCGGGAGAACATCAGCGAGGTCTCCCTAAGGTCAGGGAAGGTGTATCAAAGCCCCACTCCACCTGCAAGTTCCCCAGTATCTACGTCTGGACAGGGCCGCGAAGAAGAAGTAGAGTCCAACTTCCATGATCAAGCCGCTGGAGGAAGAGATAAGGGAAAAGGGAAGGTATGCGGCGAGACCTTAGGAGGAGGTCAAGGCGATGGAACTGAGAAGACCAAGCCCTACCCCTGCCGCAGGATGATTACAAGGAAGAGGGATGCAACGATTGATGTGGCCAGCTTATTCAAGGACGTGGAAGTCAAAGTGCCACTCCTGACGGCGTTGAAGATGCCCCCAATCAGCAAATTTGTTAAAGAGTACCTGGCGGGAAACGTCAATGAAGAAGGAAGAATGATTACAGAGGAGAATGTCTCTGCAGTGATCCAGCGGAGGGATCTCCCATCAAAAAAGACCGACCCAGGGATGTTCACACTCCCAATCTCGATTGGAGGCATTCAAGTAGAGCACACAATGTGCGATCTCGGGGCGTCTGTCAATGTATTGCCGTATGCCATATACAAGAAGCTGAGAGAGGCTAAGCTCGTCGATACCGACATCGTGATACAGCTAGCTGACAGGTCTTGCATTCACCCCGAGGGAATTCTCGAAGATGTGATAGTTAAGGTGAACAATTTCCTGTACCCAGCCGACTTCTTCGTCATCAAAATGACAGAGCCAGCAGCGAAGGAGTCTAGTGGAGTCTTATTGGGAAGGTCATTCCTGTCCACAGCCAGCACTATAATTGACGTCCGCAATGGGACGATCAGTTTAGACTTCAAAGGAGAGCAATTCACTTTCAACATTGACGAAGCAATGAAAAGGCCGACGGACAGTGAGAACGTGTACTCGGTGGAGATAACCGAGCCTCTGGTACAAGAGTATCTCGAAGAGGAGTTCCTACAAAGGCAATTCACCGACTCCGCAGTAGACGAAGAGGTTGAGAAGGAAATTGCTGACTGGTACGAGGCTACGAAAGTTGGCGAGATGGATGATCAAGACATCGCGAAAGCGGTGATGGATTTTTGCGAGCGACCGCGGCCAGCTGGGTCAAGCAGGATCGCTCAATTGTCAAGCCTCAAGAAGCTGCCTGCTCAAGGCACCCCACTGAGAAGAGAAGCGGAAGAGAACCCTCTGCCTACTGAATTACCCACAACCGCAAATGAATTGAAGCCGCTTCCAGCACATTTGAAGAACGCCTTTCTGGGGGAGAATGAAACGCTGCCAGTAATCATCAACAATCAGTTGACCCAGGGGCAGGAAAAGCAATTGGTGGAGGTACTGAGGCGCAATCAGAAGGCAATCGGGTGGAAGTTGACGGATCTGGTAGGAATTAGCCCAGACTTATGCATGCACCACATCCAGCTAGAGGAAGGAGCAAAGTCCCACCGTGACCAACAACGCAAGCTCAACCCCAACATGAGGGAGGAAGTGCTCAAGGAGATAGTCAAGCTGGTCTCCATCGGAATTATATACTCCATTCCGGATAGCAACTGGGTCAGTCCAGTTCATATGGTGCCAAAGAAGGGTGGAATCCAAGTGGTGAAGAATGAGAAAAATGAGTTGATTCCAACAAGGCCCGTCACTGGGTGGAGGATGTGCATAGACTATAGGAAGCTGAATGCGGCCACGACGAAGGATCATTTCCAGCTGTCATTTATTGACCAAATGCTTGAGATATTGGCTGGGAAGCAATACTTCAGCTTCCTTGATGGGTATAGCGGCTACTTCCAAATTGCTGTGAACCCAGATGATCAAGAGAAATTCACGGAGTATATCACCGGAATAGGCTTCGAGTGGCTGCTGGATATAGATGAAACCCATGTCCCCGAAGTCCTAGCCAAGTAGTTCTTTACCTCCTTCCAGTTTACTGGAGAAACTGACCTCGATGACCAGAGCATCAGATTTAGGGTGTTTGGCCGCCCGCAGCACATGAGCCTTAACGAGTTCTCCATTCGAATGGGACTCTATACAAACAACCAGGTGGCCAATGGAGAATGGTTCGGGCGCGACATAGGCCTCCCGAACAAAAAGGCCGATTTCGATCAGCAAGCTGCCTGGAAAGCCCTCAGCCACGAACAAGCTCCAGCATTCAAGACCTCGGAGTCCTGGGGGAACCATATTGCGGACCCTGCCCTCTGCCTCGTTCAAGTCTACCTTGGCTGCAACCTTTTGGGCCAAGTCAACACCACAGCCATGATCACTCTAGTCGAGCTCTACTTCATGTGGTGTATAAAGGAGCAGGGGAAGGTCCACTTGGGATTCTGGCTGGCTTACTCTATCAATCAAATAGCTACCCGCCCAGCTCGCCACCTGAACGTGTGCCATCTCCTGGGAGCTTACCTAAGGAGGAATTGGAATCTAGAGAATCAAGATAGTGTTAGACGCCCCCTTCGTTGCCCTCCCCCTGAACCGTTTGACTTGGATTACTTTTTCAGAATACAGGTGCTGGAGAAAGGCAGACATGGGAGATTTCACTTCTACACTCTCGGCCAGAGGGAGCAATCAAGGGGCCAACTAGAAGCAAGGCAGAGGCAATCTGAACGCCCAGCTAGCCTGAGCAAACATCAAGGGCCCTAGCTAGCGATAATGGCCACCCCGAGGGTAGCGCAGACAGAGGAGGCTTCCCAGAGAGACGCCGATTGGAAGCTGCGCATGGAACAGATGATGGCTCAGCTGATGGAGAACTCTCAAGCCCATCTGGTGCAGATGAACAGAATTGGGACTGTCATGGAGAGGCTGCTGGAGACAGTACGTGATCCAGCCAGTGCCCTAGCGGGACAACAGAGCACAAGGCACCTACCACCTCCCTCTACTCGCTCCCCTCAAGGAAGGCATACCTCTACTCCGACCAAGCCCACCTCTACCCACCCTGCCCAGCCATCCAGGAGGAAATAGTATACCATCTTACCCAGCTCGTTTCAATTTCAAAACAATCTCTGTTTTATTTTTTTGTTTTTTGTTTGTAATTATATGTTTTTATCCATCTCACACTTAGCCCAGTGTCTGGTCTAAGTGTGAGAAGTTTATGGATTTCTTGTCTTTTTCTTGACTATGTGTTCTTGTTTTACTTTTGTTTTCTTGTTTTCGGCATGATTTTGATTTTTGGCACTATCTCCCACTTAGCCCAATGTCTGGTCTAAGTGTGAGAAGTTTACTTGGTTTTTGTTATACCTGTTCCGTTGCCTAACCCTTTTTCCACTTCATCAAGTCGCTCGAGGGCGAGCTAATATGCAGTGGGAGGGGGAGGGTTAGGGCAGTATGCATGAAATTTGGGTAAATGAAAGATATGAATGCTTGGGGAAGAGTTAGAAAAAGGATTCAGTATGTTTACATGTGAAAACTTAAATGCTCAACATGATCAGTTTGGACGACGTAAGTATGATGGAAATGCTCAATTTAAATCCTTCTGTGAAGCCTCTCTAAAATGTGAGTTATAAGCCAAAGTAGAACACTTTCTATTATTTTTTATAAAAAAAATGAGAGGCTGTCTTTTGATACTTAGATGAAAATTGCACAAGTAGTAAGGACTAAAGGTATTAGGACTTAACCATTTGAGCCATTTTTTTCCTTCGTTTCACAAACCCGTCTCTCTTATATTAGAGCTATAGGGTTTGAATGGCTGCTGAGCCACAACACTGCGGAGGTGCTAGTAGCCCTTGCTAAAGAGTTCTTCACATCGTTCAAATTCAAGTCTACCACAGACATAGAAACTGACTCGATTTCATTCCGTTTGTTCAATGTTGATACCACGATGAGCATCAGAGAGTGGTCCTTAAGACTGGGACTGCTGACCATGGAGAATGAGATATCAGAGGAGGATGGGACGACAGAGAGATTGGTCCCACTAGAAAAACCCCAGGATTTGACACACAGCAGGCGTGGGAGCTCATCACGCACAAACGTAGGGGGCGTTTCAAGACCAGCATATCACGGGGAGTCCACATCACCAACCACCTCCTCCGTTTTGCCCAGATTTTTATTGGCTACAATCTGATGGGGCAGGTCAGCTCCACCCTAACAACACCTGAGCTTTACTTCGCCTGGTGTATGTTACAAGGTGTGAAGGTCCACCTCGACTACTGGTCGGCTCAAGCATGCCATCTGATGACTACCCACACATCGCGCCATCTCTATACGTGTCATCTTCTCGGGGCATATCTGCAGCGGAACATCAAGATAAAAATCGCAAAGTCAGTACCACCTCTAGAAATGTGTGACACCCCGGAGCAGTTTAATGTGGATTTCTTCTTTAACAAATGGTTGTTATACACGAAAGATGGCGAAGTTTACTTCTATAAGGTGGGACAGACGGAAGCAGCCATGAGAGCGGAAGGCAGTTCGGTGACGGAGACAGCCACATTGGAGTGGAAAAAGGAACTGGAAGGAGTGAGGGTCAACATACAAGATGTCAAAACCGAGTTATCCGCGTTGACCTCCACAGTTCTAGGGTTAAAGGAGCCACTAGGGGTACATACCGATAAGATGACCGAAGCCCTGACCTTGATGATGAAGATGGTCAACTTCGTGGATCAGAGAACAGCTCGACCCCTACAAGGCCTTTCCCTAGGAGCTACTCCCCAGAAATCCGCCCTGACTGCCCCAGTGACTATGCCAGTAAAGAAGAGGAAGAAGCCCGCCCCATCCACTACCAACGAATCGGCCGGCACATCAACAAAGCGTCAGAAGGAAGAAGCAACCACCACCACCACCACCACTGCTATTTCGAGAAAAGAGATCCCGATGCCAAGTCAGCCCAAGGCCAGGAAGGATGCAACAACACCAACTCTACCCAGAGGAGCACCTCAGAAACCTGGTCCCCGCAGGGGCCAGGGACAAAATTGAATCACCACCCCCAATAACCAAGTAAATTTTAATTTATGTTTTTAGCTTTTAGTTTTTTTTTAGTTTTAGTTTTTTAGTATGCATGCTAGGATGTTCGTTTTTTTATATATGCTTCCTTCCACTTAGGCCATGGCTTGGTCCAAGTGTGAGAAGTTTGTTTTGTACATGCTTTGTTGTGTTTTTGCCTTCTTACACTAAGCCCAATGCTTGGTCTAAGTGTGAGAAGTTTGTGCTTTGTGTTTTTTGTGTCTTTTCTGTTTGTATCGCCACTAACTGCCCTACTTTCCACTTCATGAGGATTCCTTGGGGACAAGCATAAATGAAGTGGGAGAGGGGAAGCAGTTAGTGCAGTTAGTGTCTTCTACATATTCTGTTAGGTCTAGGAGTCAGTAGAAGTTTTTTTTAGGTTCTGTGTTTGCATAACTGGTATAATAAATAGCAAAAGCCCCTTAGGGAGAGTAATTGAAGAGAGGATACATGCTAATTTGTGAATCCCGTTTTCCTTAATAAATCTAAGTTAGTTGGAAGAAGTGAGAACGATAGAAATGCCTGAATTTAAGCTTACTGTGAAGCCCTCTTAAATGTGAGTTATAAGCCTAGAGTAGAACACTTTCTACTAAACACTTAAGAAAAGAAAAGAGAGTGGCTGCCATTGATGCTAAAGGAAAATGACATAGATAGTAAGGACTAAAGGCAATAGGGATAACCATTTTGAGCTTAATTCTTTTGAATCTGCTGAACCTGGCTCATTGGAAATGCACCCCCTAGTGAACTCTTTGGGCTTGTACTAAACTAAATCCATTTGTTGGAACCTTTAGCCTTCATGCCATGTGAACAGAAGGGCAGGGATGGAGTAGCTCGATGGTAGGGGTATAAGAGAGATTGAGAAACAAAGGAAGAAAAGAAAATGTCAGAGATTATAAACGGGCAAGGAAAAAAAAGAGAAGGGCAGAAAAATTTTATGGCCCAGTGAAATTAAGTAAGGAAAATAAGGCTAAGTAGCCAGGAAACATCTCTATAAGGTTGGGAAAGATGAAATCATACACGGGATATTGTTACCAAGTTGTCCCTAAGTTCACATGTCCGCATCTTGTTTTACCTATACTGCTGAACTTAGATCCCCTAGGATTCTCACCAGTATACACTGTAATCCCCTAGCCCCGTTACAACTCCAACGAAAGACCTTAAGGAACTATTCTGTGGCATCAATCTTAAGGCGTCAATGGTATGGCAGATTAAAGAGCGAATGATCCTTACGTCCCTGGTGAGGAATGAGTGATCGTGGAAATCTAACAGAGGCAAAATTTAGGATATCTTGACGAACTGGCAGCTTGACTGGATAGAAGAAGGGAGGGGAAAGAATCTGAGGCTGTAAATGCTTAGATTGACCTTAAACTTGTGAGGATGACTGCTAGGAAAAAATATCAGTTAATGCGCTATGTGTTTTCTTTTCTTTGTTTTGTGATTTCTGTGTGTTTGTGTCTAGGTCTAGGAGTTTTCGTTTTATTTAGGGTGGTTCAAAGGGGAGGATGCATTGAAACTTGCCTTATTTCTTTTTTTCTTTTCTTTCATACTTGAGGGCAAGTATGGTTTAAGTGTGAGCAGTTTGATAAAGCTCGTTTCATGCATCTATTTTATATATAAATTCTGTGTTTTCTACAGTGCTAACATGCATTTATAAGTCCAGGTGCGTGAATTATCTGTCAAACCCAAGAACGAAGAACAATTACCAGGGCAGAGGAATAGAAGAGAAAAAAGTGAAGAAAAATGAGTGAAATCCTCGAGGGCACAATCGTCAAATCAAGAAGACCGTTGCCCTAGGGATCCGAGCCACACCTATAAATACCAGGAAGATTGCGTAAAAAAGGAGGGAGAGAAAAGAAGGCACTTAGTTAGAAATTTTCCTTGGTTATTTCGGCTCACTCTCTAAAATTCACTCACTTCGCTCACGCACTTGGTTCAATGGGAGATCTGGGGTAGTTAGTTGGTATTTTTGTTTTTTTTCATTTGGAAGGTGTAACACCACTCCGAGAAGGGGTGAAGAAACAATTAATTTTCTGCACGTACTCTTACCTCGTCGATTTCCTTGCCGGAAATTTGGCGATTGTTTGTGACTCGTTTACAGTTTATGGTTAATCTAGTTTCGTTTTCAGTTTTCGTTTGATTCTGATGCTTACTGCTCTGATTTACTGTGTTGGATGCTTTTCGCAATTGATTTGTTGATCGGAGTTGAGATCGGTGTTGATCGGAGTTGATCTACTGAATTGAGATTGAATCGGAGTTGGAATGATGTTGAAAGTTGTGGATCTGGTTTGTTTGGTGATGACTCTGGTGGATCTAGCTTAGATTTCTGTTAATTGTTCAAATCTGAAGTACGTATTTTTGGATCTGCATGGAAAACTTTGTTGCTGCTTATTTACTTAGTCTAGTAGATTAGATCTGATACCTGGTAGTTTAATTAAGGTGTTTATCGTTCAATCTGAAGTATGCTCTGTTTTCATGTTCTGTTCAGTTTATTTTCGTGCTTGCTTGTTGGAGAAGATGAAGTTGATCGGTAGTTATAGTCGAGACGCTTTAGTTTGTTAATTGCAGCTTTCTGTTAGTAGCCAAATAGAGAAATCAGATCTTGTCGTTTACTTTGTGTGTTGTGTGTCTAACTGTTTTAGGAAACTCTTTTACTTGACCCAGGAATTTGGTTAATACTCTCGAGTTGCTTTTGGATACGAAACATGCATGCATTTATGTTTTACGTACTTTCAGTTCTCCATATCTGGTAGTTAGAATAGACTAGATTTCAATTCCCCGGCATAGTAGTTAAAACTCAATCCTCGTATTGCGTGGCAGCAGCCAACCATCCAAAAGTTCTCTCAATGCATTCTAACGCTTCCATCCTCGTGGATTCGATCCCGACTTCCCTATACTAGCCAATAGTGTAGAGGGTTGAGGTTTTGAAGCGGGATTTGCTGTGACAACAACTGGATTCTGAAAGTTCACGATCTCCTAGACCTTGTGCTCTAGCGAATCCTCTGGACCTAAGAATTTGCATTAAAGAAAGAGCTCTTAAAACACACATCCGATCTCAGCAGCTTCAGTCTCTTGACTCATGTGCTTTTCATTTTTCTTTTTTCCAGTTTATATTTTCAAATTTTAACCTAGACCCCCTAGGACCTTACCTAAACACATTACAACCCTAAGCCTCGTTACAACCATAACAAAGACCTTAAGGAACTATCTTGTGTAGTCCGATTCGAGGCATTTATGTGCATAAATTACTAAGTGAACAATCCTAACATCTCTGGTGATAAATGAGTAACTGACTGAATCCAACGGTTGGTTTAAATTTGAGCTATCTTGACGAACTGACACCTTGATCAAGTGAACGTGAAAGGGTGGAAACATAAGCTGCTGGCAAATGGATTGACCTCGACCTCGGGTATGATTGTTGGAAGTTTATTCGGTTTTATGCATCTATGTGAGTATGTGTCTATGTTATGAGTCTTGTGATTTTTCTTCTTCTTCTTCTTCTTCTTCTTCTTCTTCTTTTACTTTCTTGGAATGAGAAACCATGCCTGAAATCTGCCTTATTCTCTTTTTCTTTAGCTTTATACTTGAGGACAAGTATGTTTAAAGTGTGAGCAGTTTGATAAGGCCTATTTCATGCATTGGTTTAGAGGGTAAAATGTAGGCTACTTGATCAGTTTTACACGGAAAGCGAGCGTTAATTGTGCAGGAATGCCGCTTGACCAAGGGCAGTAAGGCCAAACTGATCATGTTGGCGCATAAGGCGAAAAAGGCCCAAAACAGCGTGGGTTGATCAAGTTGGTGGTCAAGGAGTTAGCCGGGGACCACTACAAAACAGAAAGAGGGCACGTATAGCCGATGCGCTGGAAAGCGATCCTCAATCAGTTATCCAAGGACCACGGCGAAACAGAAAAGGGGACCCGTATCAACGGATGAGACGCACAATTCCAGCAAGGACGAAGATTCGCTGCCAAATTTGTTATCACAGCTGGAGGTTGTTACGAAGAACCTATAAATAGAGGGCGCATCGCCATAGCTGGGAGTTCTTCGGCTTTTTCTTTCTTCTCCCGTTTATTTTCTTTTATGAGTAGTTTTAGTTCCGTTTTCCAGTAGAGAGTTAGAATGGTGAGCTAGAGAGTAGAAGGGAGCGCGATAGAGAGATCCGGACCGTTCGCCACCGTTTCAGTTCCGACCGAGGACCTCTGGATTTATAGCTTTCTTCCATTTCAGTTCTAGTTACCTAGTTAACTTTCGTGTTTGTTAAAGTAGTTGAAAACGATCGCTTTTGATTTGTATTCCGCATTTTCCAAGATCTGTTGTGAGTTCTGCTTTAAATCAGAGTTGTTTGTTTTTGGAAATCTTGTTGACTGTTTGAGCTTAGTTTAGTCTTAAATACTAAGATCCAAAGTTTGAGCTTGCATAATGTTGAATGGAAAAGTGTTTCGTAGATTTGTAGCATGTTAAAGTAGCTAAGTCATTTATTTCCAGTCTGTCGCAACCTGATCAGTTTACAGTTTTCAGCATGATATGTTCCTTGATCAAGTAGATAGTTACATTCCGCTTAGTTTAATCCAGTAGTTTAAAACTCTCAACTTAAAGCGTGGCCGCAGCCAAACCCTGTTCACTAAACACACACTCAACGCACCAGTTTCTCTGTGGGATCGATCCCGTACTTGCTGCTTTACCGTTAAAAGTAGGTTGCATGTTAGGGAGTTATAAATATTTTTGTGAGAGAGAGAAGCGCCTTGATCAAGTCGCAACGACATTTGCAAACTGATCCACCCGGTCGGTTATTTTTCCATATAACTTGATCCGCGCAATTTCTTCTTCCACCAGGACTTCTAAGAACGGACTAAAATGATAAACCGAGACTCCTAATGGCGGATGAAGGGATTGCCTATAGCCAAATTACAAATAACTTGGGAATTCTTTTATTTAAATATTTTCTTGTGTTTAACACATTCCTTTCGCTCTTTAGGAATATGAATTTTAGAATGGAACGAGTTTTAATGCTCAATTAATAAAGTTAAAACAGAAATTATAAAAAAGGTTATTAAATTATTATTAGTGAAGAATGCGTCTTTATCGTATTATAAAAAGGTTACCTAAAATATAAATACGAGTTTTTAAATGATGGAGGGAGTATATAATATCCGTAAATTGATTTAGTATGATGTTGGTTTTAGTTAATTACTACTACTCTCTCTATCTTTTATCAAGATGGGTCTAGTTCAAAACATTATTCATTATGCTGAAATAAATTAAATTACAATTGAACGAGTTTCATATTATAAATTCTTTTTTCTCGAACATCACGACATTCTGATTCTCTCTCTTTTCCATCTTTCCAAGTGATTTTACAAAATTTTTGTAATTTTTTCAGTTGTCCTCTTTTTCTTCTGGTTGATGCTCTAGGTTGTATATGTTCTTCTAATAAGTACCCACTAATTTTAATCAATTTTATTCTATTTTTTAAATACTACTAGCTATTGTTTTAAATTTATATATATTCAACATTTGGCTTCGCTGTTAATGCCTCGAAATGTATTTCATATCGTATTTGAATTAGATAATAATGTATATGATAGTAGATAGCAAGAATGGTTGGAATCTAACGAAGATTTTAAGTGGTCTAGATGTGTGCACTTAATGTTAAGACGGTCTTCTTACTTAACTTACATTAGTTTAGTGCTCAAACTCAAATTAGGGGATATAGTTTTAATGAAAAATTAATGTTTGTGGTAGACTGGTTTCTACCTAATTAAACAACCTTTTAATGAATGGGGCCAAAATTGACACAAACAATAAATTATGACTTTTTAATATTGAGATTGACAAAAATAATAAAGAAATTACTACCCTTATTAGTTAAAATGTATTTATAACGTAGGAGTATAAATAGAACCATGCATCAACCAAAAGAAAAAATTGTATATTTAAATATACCTTAACATTTTTTTATTCTCATTTCTTGTTTTGCTTCTTCTATATTATACCTAAAAAATTATGAACTAGAACACCAAATTCATAATTTATGTATATAACATAAAAGAAAAGAATTGTATATTTAAATATACCTTAACATTTTTTTTATTCTCATTTCTTGTTTTGCTTCTTCTATATTATACCTAAAAAATTATGAACTAGAACACCAAATTCATAATTTATGTATATAACATAAAATCAATGTTTTACTATTAATCTTTTTAAGTTTTACGATTATCATCATAATATTTGAGGGTATAAAATGAAAGATGACATATATATTTAGAGACGATGTGTGACACATAATCATTCATCCAAATTTGGTACAAGTATACAACGAATTATTCACCCAACTCAAATTAACGACATATATACCATGTCCCCACATATGATAGAGCATTTGTCAAACATTGGGACATATGATAGTAAAAAAATTATTATTAAATATCAGGAAAATATAACATAATAAACCATAGGAGAGGCTGTTAGAATGTAACTATGCCGCCGACAGATATGTTAGAATCACTAACATCAAATAATTTTCCAACTATACATAAATATATCAATGACGAAAAATCCAAAGATTGCTATTATCTAATGCCTAATTAGTCTATGTTTTGCTAGGGAAAAACACCAAACAAACTTTGAAAAGACTCGTTAGTTACGAAGCCAATTGCTCAATTTTATATATCAACATATATATAAATATGCTTACGATCGTTGTAGAATATTCTATAAGATAAAGTTATAAATATCAAATTTGAGGAATTAAATAATATTGAAATTCAAATAATAAAAATGGTGAAAAATAATATCGATCCTTAATTGTTCAAAATTTGGTTAACTATAAATTACTTTGCCGTGTGAATATAGATAAGCCAATTCTTGTCAACACGAATACAGGTAAAAAAAACATGCCTATATTATAGTGGTAGGTAAGCAGTCCTAAATCGCCATAGATTATTTTAATTAATTCGTGTGGAACCTACTCACCTTAAATTAAATGTTTGCTCATAGATAAAACGTATACTCCATTTATTAAATAAAATAGATAACTCTCAAACGTTTTATTTTAATTAATTAGACATCGATCGAAACCATGCAAATTATAGTAAATTAAATGTTTGTTCATAGATATGGCATAATTTAAACTAGTAAAACTGATAAAACACCAAATTCTAGTAACTTTCAATAATTCCATCTCCATGATACAAATGATGTAAAAAAATTACAATCGTTTCTAGCTAGTGTATATAGTATATATACTACCTACCAAGTAATTAAAATAAAATCTTCTAAATCAAGATTTTTATAAAAATCTATAAAATCTCCTCAAGAAATTACCATGTAAAGCATAGAGCATGATCGTGATCTCTTCATCGCCGCCGTCGTAGGACTCCCTTAGCTGGTGGTTACGGTGCTTGACCACCACGTCGACAGGGAGGACTGGGCGGCGGCATAGGGGACACGTGGCGGAGTCCTGCTGCAGCCACGTGTCGACACATCCTTTGTGGAAAGTGTGTTTGCATTTGAGCTTCCTCACCTCGTCTCCTTCTTCAAAAGGGGAGAGGCAAACGCTGCACTCGGCAGCGGGGAAGCCTGATGTCCCCGCGGCCGAGTAGCGCCCTGAGGGGGCCTTTTTGTCGACGATTTTGAGGAATTGATCGGTGGTGATGGAGCAGCGGGCTGAGGCACAGGCGGCCCCACGGACGAGGATGGCGAGCTCGAGGAGGAGGACGGAGAAGAAGAGCATGGCCATGGTGTAGATCTGCCCAAGGATTTGAGATAGGGATGCCATGGTGATGGTGTTTTGTTTGTTTCTAAGTGATGAGGGTTTTTGCCCATTTATACCAAGGGATTCCAAATCATGACTTTTGAAAAGTCATGAAAATTGTCTATTGTAAGGTTTTGAGTATTAAAAGGTCTACTATAAGTGGGGTGACTATTCATGAGATCAAATTTCTATTTCACCAATAAGTACTGTCGTCGTCAAATTTTAAGTGGAGCACTTAGTTGTTGATAGGAGAGGTTAGCAGTATTGTTTTGTGCGTTAAATAAAGAGAGAATAATGTAGAAAGAATAGATTTCTATTTTGGGAAGATGTCATTTTTAGTGGGACATCATATAAAAGAAAATGTATCACTTTGAATGGGACAGAAAATAGTCTATTCTCTTCATCCCCTAAAAATATAAATAATTGAAACGGCATGGGTTTTAATGCAAAATTTGTAAAGTAAAAGAGATAGAAATAAAAGTGAGTTAGTTATAAATGAATCACACCTCATTAAAAAGAAAGAAATTTTCTACAAAAGAAAGTTTCTATTTTTAGAGGATGGACAAAAAATGAAAGAATTTTTACTTTTTTCGATTGTGGTTATTGTAATAAATTCCGGAGTGGAGTGAATTTTTGAGATTGAATATACCATATTTGAATTTCCTTGATGCTACTGTATATATGAACCGGTTACATATAATATTTTTTAATTTACCAAATGCACATCAACCATAACGATTGTGAAATACTGTAGAAAAAATTTATACTACTACCTTCTTTAAAAAATAGTCATGTTCTATTCAATTTGTGTCATCCACTAAAAATTAATCTTTGTCTATTCATGTAAGTTTCTTTTTTTTTAACGAGACGGCCTCCTTTTTCACTAACAATACTTTAATCATTTTATCTATATCTCTCTTATTTTATTCATTTTATCGATTAATTTTTTTTATGAATGGAGTTATGTAAGTAAATACATGTTGTAACCATATTTTCGGGTAGGTAGAATAGATGACGGGCCGAAAGAGTAAGTTTAGGTTACGGTTTACCTAAATTTGTATTAAAATTACTACTATTTTTTTTTTTGAGGTCCAGAGACCGTGAGACCTTGAAATATGGTCCAAGCTTAGAATCAAGAGTGCGACCACAACTATTATTATGTGTCAAAATTAACAATTTAAGAATTAAGATCCATAAACTAAAATTAGTTTAAATTTATATATTTTGGAAATGAGTTAAATATAAACACGTTGAAATAATAAATGAACCCTACCCTTGCGTTAATTATGATTATTTATTTATTCTTGTAACTACGTCCATCGTAAAATTAAATCCATGTAACGTATGCTGCTTTAGTACAAGATAAATATTTGAAGGAGTTGAAGCAATCCCACAATTTTCAGTTTTGAAATGAAATTGTTATACATCAATTTGTTCATACAAATATGTTTGTTAACCCAATTTGTTAAATCTTATGATAGTTTGAATAGTTCATTTAGCAGCAGCTCCACTTCACATCCAGTCAAGCTTTATGTATCACCTCGCACTGTAAGCCTAAAATATTAGTACTATGATAGTTTAATTAAATAGTGATTGATGCTTGTATAGAAATGTTATTGAGATTCATTTTTTGCAGGTGAAGATATACAATGGCATTGTGAAATTGAGGTTGATAAATCCAACTGGACTAATCAAAGGAATAGCCTATAAAGATATTCATAATGTTCTTGAACATGAGTTCAAAGATCATGAAAGAGGGTCACCACCAATAACTTAATCCTGATTTATGGACTAAAAACGGAGGTTGATTTATTTAAATTTGTTGGTGTAAATGTAGGTATTGGGATATTGTATGGACCAGGCCAGAGATTGGCAAAAGTAATTTTGATAAGTAACTATCCACTACTCTAAAATACTTATGTCATCATAGAAGAAGAAAAGAGTAATTTTTGGGTTTGGTACAAGTGCAGGCTGGAATGCACAGAATTCAGGATTATTGCACAAAGTGATGAACAAGTTGAAGTTTCATTCATCAAGAGATGGAACGTTACATTAGGTGATAATCTCGTCCCACTCAATGTGGACAAGAGGTACTAGTGTTTTATCATACAAATTTGTTATTATTTCAAGTCGTAGTAGTGAATTTTGATTGTGGAAAGCAGGTACATAATGTTGCGCGGAGATTCAGGGTTCTACTCATACGCAATATACGAACATTTGGAAAATTGGCCGGACCTTGACATAGAGGAATCAAGAATCGCATTCAAGCTTGATCAAAAGATGTAAGATCAATCCATCTTAGGTATTGATGATTCGAATTAATGTGTATGTTTATCTAGGTTTAACTACATGGCGATTTCGAAGCAGAAGCAGAGGATGATGCCCACAGGGGCTGAGAGGGCTGCTGGTAAAGTTCTTGCTTATAAAGAAGCAGTTCTCATAACAAACACCACTCATCCCATCCTCAAAGGTCAGGTACGCATCATCCTTCTCAATTTTCGGCAACGAATACTCCATTTTGTTTGATATAATCCCAAATTGTGGATGTACTTAGGTGGACGACAAGTACCAATACTCGTGCGACAACAAGGACAACCACATGCACGGATGGATGGGCTCCGATCCCCACATCGGATTCTGGGTCATAACACCTAGCGATGAAGTTCGAGTGGGTGGTCCCATGAAAACCGACCTTACTTCTCATGCCGGTCCCATTGCCCTTGCCGTAATTAATTTTTTCTTTTATAATATCTTGAATTTTATCCTTTTTTCAGAAAATTTTGAATTACCTAAGTTAAAATTGTTATGCAGATTTTCTTAAGTAATCATTACATGGGACCTCATTACGGTATTAAATTACGCGGCGGAGAGCATTGGAAGAGGGTTTTTGGCCCCGTTTTCATATACCTCAACTCGGATTCGGGTAATGATCATCCAACTTTGTGGAAAGATGCAAGAAACCAGGTTATCTTTTTCACTACTCCATTAAATTTAGTCACAAACAAATATCCACTTCCTGTGATACACCATACATATATATACTACTCATACTCAGATGTTGAAAGAAACAAAGAAATGGCCGTATGATTTCCCGTCTTCGGCTGACTACCCTAGTGCGAAGCAACGAGGACAAATCTATGGTCGCTTGCTCATATACGACCAGTATATTAGCACTCACCTAATCAAAGCAAGATCAGCTTATGTAGGATTGGCTCCGCCCGGAGATCAAGGATCTTTTCAAGATGATTCTAAGGTAGTATATCAATCTTATTTTTTCGTATCAATACTTTTTTCTAATTTTTTTTATTTCTATTTTGTTAGAGCTATCAATTTTGGACACGGTCAGATAAAAATGGATTCTTTACCATCGAACATGTTCGCCCCGGAACTTATAATTTGTACGCTTGGGTTCCCAGAGTCATCGGGGACTTTAAATATGAAGATAATATTGTCATGAATCCAGGTATGCAGATTTTAAGATTTAAGATTATTTTGTTGTTATGCATAAAATGAACTTGTACCTCCGTGTTTAGGCAGTAAGATTGACATAGGTGACATTGTGTACAATCCTCCAAGAAGTGGGCCCACTCTTTGGGAAATCGGTGTTCCTGATCGAACTGCTTTCGAGTTCTATGTCCCGGATCCGCATCCTGGGCTTACTAACAAGCTATACATCAATCACGTCGAAAAGTAAGATCAAGCTTAAGCCCACCAGTCAATTTCTTTTCTATTCCTATAAAATCATCATATTATCAAGAATTGATGTATGAAAATGGCCATCACCAAACCAAATTAAATAAAAACTGACTTCTCGAAAGCTAAAGGTTGTAAGTTTTCTCACACAAATGCAGGTATAGGCAGTATGGCTTATGGGACAGATATACAGATCTTTATCCTAAAAACGATCTGATTTACAACATCAACGATAGTGATTATAGAAAAGACTGGTTCTTTGCCCATGTTACAAGGTATAATAATACAGGCTCTCTATATCTTCAGCAATTGTTCCATTTAGAAATACTCCTACGAAACATGTCAACTTTACCATTTCATCTGTATGTTCATTGTAGATTCTTTAATTGTTCGTCATTTCTGCAATCATTTTGCAGGAAATCGGGCAACAATAAATACAAACCTACGACATGGAAGATTCTATTTAACTTAACGAATATCGACAACGTTGGAGTCTACACACTCAGGATTGCCCTAGCATGTGCCAACTTGGCGAATATACAAGTATAAAATGAATGCATAGATACTTATTTTCGTGACACAAGTTATTGACCAGCATGCTTGATCATATTAATCTCAGGCATGGATCAACGAGCTGAAGACTAGCACGCCCCATTTCTCAACAGGGAAAATAGGCCGAGACAATGCAATAGCAAGACACGGGATTCATGGGAGGTATTGGTTGTACGGAGTGGATATAGCAGGATCTCAGCTTGTGGAAGGGGAAAACACCATCTATCTTAAGCAAGCAACGGGGAATAATCCTTTTGTTGGTGCTATGTACGATTATATTAGACTCGAAGCTCCCTCTCAACAAGATCAAGACTAATATTTAACACATACTCTCATTAAAGCAGTTTATTTTCACAAATTTTTAGCTACTCTTAGATGCCTAGATAACTAAAATTTATAGCACATGTTTGGTAGACATTTTTGTTCATAGAATTCCATCCCTAGATGAGTTATCTACACTACCAAACATGCTTTTATTATACTATTACCATGAAGTTTAGGAATTAGCAAATCATGTTATGATAACAATTTCACTTAATATAGTGTGCGCACAATAGAAATATTTCAATAATCCATTTCTTAACTGTCGAAAAAAATGTGCTGTCAAAAATACCAAACAAATATCACTGTAAAAACAAACTTGCTATAAACTCAGATTCTACAGCTTGAAATAAGAAGCATATCCAGAACAGAAAAGGCCTTACAAAAGACTATCTCTTCTCAATGGTCACCAGGCAAAGACTTGATGATGTCCGAGTCACCTATGTTGAAGGGAAGCAGTTCATAACATTAGGAGTGCTAAAAATGCATGCTTCAAAGATACCAAGCAATATGAGATCTTTAAATACCTGGATCGACTATGCTTAGGCATGAAACACGGAAGTATTTCCCACAAGCTGTGCCCAAATCGACATTGTCTGGTGTGGCATAAGTGAGTCAGTAAAAGATGAACAAACTCAAACTTTAGTTTCTTAAAGTGACTTTAATCAAGCAAAACTCAACTTAGATGAAAACAAAGCTAAATTGTGTGCATACTACTATTTTAGCAATGATCGAGGGGAAATTGCAAAAAAGTCGAACTAAAGATAGTTCGAGAAACTTGATAAGCTAAATGTTATTGGCATATATCTATTAATCTATAGGTGTGATGAGGTAAAGGAATCATGGCCTAGAAATGAAGTGGAGACAATGGAATCTAAATGCAATTGCAAGATTCAATCACAATACAGAGTTGATCACCAATGTACATACAACAATGCAACACAAAAGAAGGATAGACAAAAGTAGAAAATAAACAAAAGCTTGAATTCACATATGTCTAATGCAATCTTGTGTGCTAGACTGAAACTATAGGAAATTAAAGTGATCACCAACATAACCAGTGTGCTAGAACATTAGAACTATCAAATTCAGCAGAAAAAATAGATAGTAGCATAATGAAACAACGCAATATCAATGCTCTCCATTTCTGAAACAAAACTACCACAGCAAAAACAGTACTGATAATAAAAAAAATAGGAAAAACTAGTAAACTCACTTCCGTTGTAGTGGTGAACGCCAATTTTTGCAAGCATGGCATAATACTCAATCTCCGATTTCCTCAACGGCGGGCAGTTGTTGGAGATCAGTATCAATTTTCCTAAATCAGGTTCACCGAATTAACCATTAATCACTAATACAAATAAAATTAAAAAAAATCGCCAAAATAAAATCAAAATGAACTGAAGTAGAATTATAAACACACTCACACAACCTTTGGAGCTGCGGAGAGTTTTGAGCACGGTTTTGTAACCAAGCGTGTATTTCCCGCTCTTCATCACCAGAGCCAATCTGTTGTTAATGCTCTCATGAGTCTTCTTCTGCGCAATTAGAAATCAAATCCAAAATTTGTGAAATGAAAAACAACGAAATCGAACGCTGAAAAATAGGAGCAGGTAATTGATTCTAGAAAGAGGATATCATACAGTCTTCTTCGCGGCCACCATTGTTGCGGAGAGTTGAGCTAGGGCTTTGCGACCGAGGGGAGAAAGCTTGGTATTGCACAGCGGCGCAGTGTACTTTGCCGGCTAGGTTTCTAATAGGGGTTTTTCTGGCAAGGAATTTCGGATCCAAACTGATCGACCCGGCCCGTGTTTCTTCTTTTTTTATTTAAATTGCAAATGTTATTTTCTTTGTTTGTTAACTTTTTGAATATTATTAGTATGTTAGTAATTGATAAATTTTAATCAATTTAAACAGTACCATCTTAGCTCTCCACAATATCAGTAGAGAACAACTAAAACATTTACTAACATCTCTCCTATTACACTTATAACAAATAGACATGTGGAATTTTGTTTAACAATAAAAAAGAGGACTTAAATTCCAACTCTTTCTAATACATCTTCTATTACACTAACTGATGGTTGGGCGAATTTTTGATGGTAATAAATGCGGGTAAAAAATATATAGATCACGACACAAGGAATTACGTGGTTCGATTTACTGAGGTAAATCTACGTCCACGGGAAGAAAGGAGGGCAAGATTGTATTGCTTGATCTGGTTTACAGCTTACAAATACAGACTTGCTATATGTTATTTGATGTCTAGAGAGCTTTTTTTCTTTTTATCTGATCTAAGTTCTATTTATACATTGAACTAAGATCGTGGCTTACATCACCACTAACTAGGTCGTGGATGTCGTGGAGGTCATGAGATCCTGCATGGGTCCACTATCTCTTTGTTTGGTCCGCTATCCTGCATGAGATCCTGCATGAGTTGACACCACTAAATAGATCGTGTAGTGGAGGTCGTGGAGGTTCTGCATGAGTCCACTATCTCCCAGTTCGGTCGAATACTGAGACCGAACTGCTGAACTATTGCCGAGCAGCTTTTGCCGATCTGAGAGTAGAGCTTGATTGGTCGGCTTTTACCGAGCTGTAGGCTGGGGCCGAACTCTTTGGTAATGCCGAACTGATACTCTTCCTTGGGCTTTGGGCTGATGGGCCGTCACTGCTATTGGGCTTGTTTAGTACGTACCCCATCACTACCCCCCCGAAAAGCGAAGTGAATCACTTCGGCGAAGCGAGTCACTTCGGCATTCTGGATAAAGGTACGGGGGAGGCTGACGTCAGGGGACGTGCCGTGCGCGTGACTGCATTAAATGCGACAGTAAAATCCGGCCGTTGAATCCTGAAAAGGTGGGATTCGAAACGGTGCGATGATTTTGAAATCTTCTCCGAATCTGATAAATACGTCCTTTCTTCATCATTTGAACACTTTTGCTATTGCTTCTTCTGCATTCTCTCTCTTTTGCGTAAAAATTTCCTTCCGCTTTCAAGAATTTCTTCAGAATTTCTTCAGACTTTCAAAGAGTAAGAACCATGTCTTCTTCTTCTTCTTCTGAGTCAGGTAGCGGTAGGAAAGGGGGTAAGGGGTCTTCTAGCCGGAAAGAATTCGGGGAGAAGACCGTAGAGTATTTTCACAGCATCTTGAGTAAGGATACTGTGATATCCCTACACGAAAAATATTTTTTTCCTGGGGGGAAGGTTGCGATTCCCGACGACCTTCATAGGGCTGACTCGCCGCCGGAGGGTTACGCCACCGTTTATGAAGCCGGCTTGGAATGCGGGCTTCGTTTCCCTCTTCCCCCTGCCTTTGTAGAGCTGCTTGATTTTTTTCAACTCCCTTTAGGTCAGGTGACTCCGAACTCTTGGAGGCACTTATCGGCCTTTGCTACCGAACTGCGTAGGCTAGATAAGGATCTGTCTCTGAGGGCAATCCTTAATTTTTTCCAGTTTAAGAGAAAAGGATCTTGGTTTTACTTGATCCCTTTACAGCCTTTTAGGGCCTTCTGCAAAACCAAGTGGCCAAAGTGGCAACATCGCTTCTTTTTTTATAATAGGACAGCGGCTCCGGGCTTTCCCTGGAGAGGGCCGAAGTCCGTGATTCCTCATCCTCGGTTAGAACCGTTGGACGAGCTCGAGGGCGAGCTCAATAAGATTCCTATGATTAGGAAGCAGTACCTGGAGTCTGAGCTCGTCAAGGGCGACTTCGTGTTCGACTCCTCGTCTTCGGACGAAGAGACTGAGGGTGAGGAATTCTTTTTTGTGCCTTACTGCTTTTGTGGCGAAAACTAACCTTGCTTTCTTGCTTTTTGGCAGTGAACTTGCTAAATAAGATTAGCCGCAAATCCTCCGAGCTTAAGGAGCCGGAGAAACAGAAGGCTACCAGCTCGGCGCCTGATGCCGAGAAGAATCCGAAGAGGCAGAAGACCTCTTCTTCGGATCCAAAAAAGCCGGAGTCCACTTCGGCAAAGGGGAAGGGGAAGACCCAGAAGCCCCCAAGAGCGCCGGAGAGAGACATCGTCTTGGCGCCCCCTTCGGAGCATGTCTGTGAGCCTTTTGCATGGCCAACGGACTTTGCCGAGGTAACTTCTCTTCTTGATTCTTTGGCTTTGCTTCTTTCCTATGTTTTTTTGGTGGCCCCTCTGTTGACTCTTTCCTTTTTCCATTTTCAGAGGAATAGCATGCTCAGCAAGCTCGTCGCAGTCGAACTCTCTAAAGCGTCCAGCGACTATGCTGAGATGCAGAGGAAGTTGGCGGCTGCTCGTCACCAGGCCGAACAGGCTAAGGCAGACTTTGAGAAGGCCAGAGCTGCTAGGATCTCGGCCCAGGATGAAGCCCAGTTTGCCAAAAACCAGCTCATCATCCAGCGAGAGCAGACGAAACGGAGGGATGTTGCCGCCGTGGTTGCCCAAGGGGAGGTTCTCCGTGCTTTCGCGGAGAAACTCTTTCTGAGCAATCAATTTTCGGCCTTTGTCGGTGATCTGCTGAAACTGATGACCGATAATGCCGAGCAGGGGCCCGAAGTCGTCCTGCCGCTGTACGGCCGAGAGATAGCAGCTCGTCTCCAGAGTCTGCCGCTCCTTGAGGAGCTTGCTTCGTCCTCGGTCCTGCTTTCTGCTGACCGAGTTCGTAGTTGCCGAGCTGACCGGGACGAGAATATGGAGGCTATCTTTGCCTCCTTAGGGCCAGTTTCACCCGCTCCAATTTTCCACGGAGAGGGTGAGACCGAGCAGCTTGATCAGCAGACCGGAGACGGGCAGGCCGAGCAAGAGGTGCTGCTGATCGGTGATGGGGGCACCGAGCAGGCTGGGGGGAGCAGGGAGGCCGAGGCTGAAGCTGAGGCAGACAAGGAGAAGGAAGCTGAACCTCACCGAGGAGCCGGAGACGAAGCTGGCGGAGTATGATTTCGTCTCCCTTCTCTTAGTTTAGTTTCTTCCTTCTTGTAAAATGGCCTTGAAGCCCTCCTTGTGTAAAAAAAATTTTTTCTTATGAATGAAAAAATTCTTCTTTCTACACTTGTGTCTTCGTATAGCTTTTCGTACTCTCTTTTACTCCTGTTGTGGTTTACTACCTGCTCAGTAAAATGAAATGCCGAACTGACATAGCTGCTTTGTATTCTTAACTCTTAAGGAGCTGGAGGTACTTCACTGGAAGCGGCTGTACTCTTCCGCTTTAGACGAAGCTGAGAAAAAAGCCATAGCTGACCAGATGAAGAATGACGAACTCTTGGCTTGTTTAGTGAAGCTGGAGGCCGACAATAAGGACTTAGAGTCCGAAAAGAAAGATCTGGAGGCCGAGCTGAATACTGCCGTCGCTGAGAGGACTGCGTATGAGGATTTCATCTGCAGGCGCGGGGGAACGACCATCTCTGAAGTTCAGGAACGAGTTGACGAACTGTGGGAGGAATATCATGTACTCCGGAGGAACAATGCGCTGGAGAGCTCGGCTTGCCAACAAGTCGTGAAATCATTGCGGCGCTGGGCTTCTCGGTACGACATCATTCTTTCCCGGCGTCCCTCAAACGAGAGATTCCTTAGGCATTTCCCGCCAACAGATGGTCGCACTCCAGCTCAAACCTCTGATTCACTTGCTCAAAACCCTACTCCAAGTCAGCAACGAACTCAGGAACAACCGGAGACGTCAAGACGAGGACGGACTGAAGTTCGCAGAGGAGCGGTGACTATGAGTGAGCAAGATCGGCAAATGATTCGTGAAGAGACTCTTCGCCGCCGAGGTGCTAGAGCTTCCCGGGCTCAGGGAAGAGGCGGTAGGTCGATTAGAGCATCTCGTCGACCTGCTTATTCTTCAGCTGCCCGGAATGGCTGAACTCGGCTTCACGAGGATTTTGTGAATAGATGGCTCAACTTTAGCAACCATGGACAGTAGAATAGTCCTTTGTAATGGCGTAACGCCTTCTCGTAGGGCAGCAGAATTATATGCCGAACAAGATTTAATAAATGAAATTTTCATTTCGCTTCTATCACTGCGTATTTACAGCTCAGCGAAAAAATTTCATCGTGCTCGTCCTCGGTCTTATGAAGTAAACTTCTTTGACCGGACTCGTCCTCGGTCTTATGAAGTAAGCTTCTTTGACCGGACTCGTCTTTGGTCTTATGAAGTAAACTTCTTTGACCGGACTTGGTCCTCGGTCTTATGAAATAAACTTCTTTGACCGGACTAAGCTTGTGTCCTAATTTGGCGAGTTTTATCGCTCGGATCGGACTTTCCCTTGTCCTAATTTGGGGATCGGACTTTCCCTTGTCCTAATTCGGCGAGTTTTATCGCGTGGATCGGACTTTCCCTTTGTTGCAGTTCGTTTCAGACGAACTGCTTGTTTCTTAAGCTGAATTGTGGTCTTGTATCCTCCTTAGAAGCTTGGACTCACAATTGTCTTTAATACATGTTCTAAAAAGGGGATCAGCCTTTAAAGAACAAGATACCTCAGTAACATTTGTAAGAGACGACACGCACATAGACAGACAAAACGCACATAGACAAATAAAAAAGACGAAAAACAAGTAAAAAACAAAGAAAGCACATACCCCTAGGACCGAACTAGACACAAGACTGACTGACCGGACTGTCTCTTACAAATGGAACTTCTTGAGGTTGGAAATGTGCCATGTTCGGGGTACTTGTTCTCCTGACATGTGGGTCAATTTATAAGACCCTTTGCCGAGGACTTCTGACACCCGATATGGACCTTCCCATGTGGGTTCGAGTTTGCCCAGCTTTTCTGCTGGGCTTACTTCATTGTTTCTCAAGACGAGATCTCCCACTTGAAATTGCAGCTTTTTCACCCTTTGGTTATAATACCGGGCTACTTGCTCCTTGTACTTGGCTGCTTTTATGCAGGCCAATTCTCTTCTTTCTTCGGCAAGATCTAGTTCGGCTCTCAGTCCGTCCTCATTCAGTTCTGCTGAGAAATTAAGAGTTCGGGGACTGGGTATGCCGATCTCAACCGGAATCACGGCTTCAGTGCCGTACACCATCGAGTTCGGCTCCGGTGTGACTTCGGTCATTTCGCCTGCCTCTGACTCCGGCTGCTGTGATTGCTATGCTTGATGGTGCCGATCTGATTGCTCGGCACTTTTAAGCGCAATCTGCAAACACTCTTTTGCTCTCTTTTGATCACCTCGGATGACCGCTATCCCTGGGCGGTTTCTCAAGATCGAGACGTGGTCCGAATCTGCCTTGTACCGGTGCCCTTTGAATTCTTTCAAAAGGAGTTCGGCGAGGAAGCCTCTGATCGCTATGATCGGGTTTCTTTTTGTCTCCTCCAGATGAGCTGTCTAAAGACCGTTTTCGACGGTCTGCCTCATCGGCACGAGAAAACTGGTCCGCAATGTCCCACATCTCTTGAGCTGTTTGCGGACTGCATTCCACGAGCTTTCTGTAGAGAGCTCCGGGCAGGATTCCATTTTGGAATGCCGAAATGACAAGTAGATCATTGAGATCATCTACTTGTAGACATTCCTTGTGGAATCTCGTCATAAAGTCGCTGATCTTTTCGTCGCGACCTTGACGTATAGAAAGCAGCTGAGCCGAAGTGATTCGGGCTTCCGCTTTCTGAAAGAATCTCCTATGGAAAGCATCCATTAGATCTCGGTAAGATCTAATGCTGCCTTGGGGGAGGCTATCGAACCACCTTCTTGCGTTCCCGATAAGCAGCTCGGGAAACAGCTTGCACATATGGACCTCATTGAGACCCTGGTTCGCCATGTTATACTGATAGCGTCCCAGGAAGTCATGAGGATTCACTAACCCGTCATAAGTCATCGACGGAGTTCGGTAGTTCTGTGGCAAGGGAGTTCGAGTGATATCGTCCGAGAACGGAGTCTTCAATGCTCCGTACATGGCGAACCCGACATCTCTTCGGTATGGAGGAGATGGAGTTCTCCTGTGATTCCAGTACCGAGGAGGAACAGGAACATGTCGGGGTTGAGGATTCTTCTTCCTGGAAGACACGGCACTACTGCGGTAGTGACTTTCATGTCTGGATGAGGAGGGAGAATCCACCGTTTTCGTCTCCGGCTTTTGGCCCTTTTGCAGGAAAATTAAGAACTCTTCCTGCTTCTCGGCCAAAAACAACTTGACAGCCTCGTTCAAATCGGGCTGCTGGGAAGACTCGGTGCGATGAGTCTTTGAGCGGCTTGTTCCTTCTCCGTGAGAACTGGAAGTAGATTTCTCCCGAGGCTGTTTTCCAGACCTGCGGGCTGGACTAGCTTCCTCATGGTTATCACGAACGGTATTATGGGTGTTACGTGATCTGGTATGCATTTTTTTGGTGGGAGAGGATCAAAAACTCGCTTTTATCACAGATTTGGTTCTCTGTTTCCCACAGACGGCGCCAGTGATGGTTGGGCGAATTTTTGATGGTAATAAATGCGGGTAAAAAATATATAGATCACGACACAAGGAATTACGTGGTTCGATTTACTGAGGTAAATCTACGTCCACGGGAAGAAAGGAGGGCAAGATTGTATTGCTTGATCTGGTTTACAGCTTACAAATACAGACTTGCTATATGTTATTTGATGTCTAGAGAGCTTTTTTTCTTTTTATCTGATCTAAGTTCTATTTATACATTGAACTAAGATCGTGGCTTACATCACCACTAACTAGGTCGTGGATGTCGTGGAGGTCATGAGATCCTGCATGGGTCCACTATCTCTTTGTTTGGTCCGCTATCCTGCATGAGATCCTGCATGAGTTGACACCACTAAATAGATCGTGTAGTGGAGGTCGTGGAGGTTCTGCATGAGTCCACTATCTCCCAGTTCGGTCGAATACTGAGACCGAACTGCTGAACTATTGCCGAGCAGCTTTTGCCGATCTGAGAGTAGAGCTTGATTGGTCGGCTTTTACCGAGCTGTAGGCTGGGGCCGAACTCTTTGGTAATGCCGAACTGATACTCTTCCTTGGGCTTTGGGCTGATGGGCCGTCACTGCTATTGGACTTGTTTAGTACGTACCCCATCACTAACCTAAAGGAGATAAAATTCCAACTTTCCCAAATTTCATTCTAGTTTTCAAATACAAGAGAGAATAAAATAAATTATGATAAAATTTATCATCAAACTTATAAGTTGGTATAATACAGTGGTTTCTCTTCTTTTCGTTATTTTATACCGAACTTATAAATATACTTTATTTTTAGAGACCATCCACTACGCGTCCCGCGCCGGGCTCGCGTTTCGTCCCGGAGGGACGGGTCCTCCGCGGGACCCGTTGCAACGATCATCACGTCCCGAGCCCGCGCCCGTCTCGTCCCGTAGCCCGTAGACGCGAGACACGGGACGCGCCGTCCCGCCACGCTCCCGGGAGACGTGTCGCGCGCCCGTTGCTTGCGTGGCCCGCGAGTGGGCGTCGTCACGGATGACGCAATAATTCATTTTTTAAAAAAAAATTCGAATTTTAATAAATAAATAAAATAATTTTCAAACGGTAATATTACCGTTAATTTTTTATTTTCCTTTTTTAAATTTTTTTTACTCTATAAATAATCATATTTCATAGAGTTGTAATGTTGTTTTAATTTTAAATTATGTCATTTTTATTTTTTAGAATTTTAATTATGTATTTTTTCCTTTTTTTTAAGTTTAAGTTGTAATGTTGTTTTAATTTTAATGAATTGTTTTTGTTTAAATTGAATTGGGTTGGAAAAAAAATAAAAAATGAAATTGAATGAATAGTAATTAAGGGACGGAATAAGGGACGGAGCGTTGCAGGTTCCGTCCCTTAGTTAAGGGATGGAGGAAAAAAGGACAGTGGGACCCTCAAATAGTGGTCAAATAGTAGTTAAGGGACGGTATAAAGACAGCGTAGTGGATGGCCTGACAAATTTCCATACCAACACCGTACTGAATTTTTTTTTTTTTTTCTCTAATTTCTTCAAAGTAACACCGTACTGAAATTTGGTATACCTGACTTTCAACATTAATGAAAATAGAATTTGATGAAAATAGAATATGTGAGTTTTTATAATATTATTTATATTTTTAAATTTAAAAATATAATATATATTTTATATTAATTATATTTGTATATCACAATATATTTTATAATTTAAAATAAATAAAATATTAAATTTATATTTTACGTTATATACCTTAATTTACTGTATATACCGAATTTCGATATGCCACGGTATACGACGCTATATGAAAATTCATACGGTTATCTTGCCGAAAACTTTCGGTATTTTTTCCCAACCCTAGTTGGGAGCACGACAAGGTGTACTCTTTTTCCTTTAATCGTGTCACCCCTTCCCTTTATTTATTTTCTCTTTTATTTTCCCCCGCTTTAATGATACTCTATCCGTCCGCGAATAGGAGTCTCGTTTTTCTATTTTGGTCCGTCCGCGAATATGAATCCCAGTTCATAATTACTATAAGAGTGAACTACATAAATGATACTTGATCTTTCACTTTCGCACAAAATTGGTACCCGGTCTTTATTTTATATCGTTTTTGGTACCTATAAATCACATTTTTTGTACCTGATGCAATTTTCATCCCAAAATTGCTCTCTAAACAAATACTCCATCCGTCCAAGTTTCTTGAGTCGTATTCTTTTTTAGGTTGTCCTAAGTTACTTGAGTCATTTCTCATATTCCATTAATTTTTGTCTACCTAACTTTTCTTAACATTTCTTAAAACACGTGTCAGAATGAAAATGTTCTTAACATTTCTTAAAACACGTGTCAGAATGAAAATGGACTCCTATTCATGGACCGAGGGAGTGCAATTAATCCCACTAAAATTTAGTTACTATCTAAATAAGCTTATCCTCAGTGGCGGACGCAGAAAAATTTATTGGCATGGGCTAGATTGAATAATTTTAGACAATGCGAAAGTTATTTTTATTCAGTTTTTAGTTATTTTAGTAAGGATGACTTAAAATGATCTAAAAATTATCCCTATGTTCTTAAAATCCAAATTTTTAAAAATGAACTTATAACGAACTAAAAATTACTCCCACGTTATCTAAAAATGACAGTTCCTCGCTGGACACTACATTTTCTATTGATTAAAAACGCTACAAGATATGTACGTTACGAATCATTGAAAAAACTCATTAAATATACGCAATGAAAAATCTTTTAGTATAAAAGATATGGAGTAATATATAACAAATAGATTAAATTTTATATTAATTCAATGGACTAATGAAAAACGAAATATCTTTTAGTTTTGACCATTTTTGTGAAAGTACTTCCTAAATTTCTAATCGAAACAAATTGAGGATGACACTCTTATTAATATTAAAAATAAATAACTTGTTATATAAGAGATTAAAACATCTAACAAGTAATAAGCCGTTTAAATATAAATGCACTCCATTGAGTAAACAAATTTTAAATCTTTTAATAATTATTTCATCAAGTTTAATTGATAAAACTATTAGTGTAAGAAATTAGAATGCTAGATGAACGTGTCTAACACGCGAGGGAAATAGCGTGAAAAAGGCTTAAGAATTTTCTTAAATAATAATTTTATACTCCAATTAAGTAAATTTGGTTTGCTTCTTCTTCATCAAACGATTGACAGCCATTGTTGAGAGTTGATACTTCTCATTCTCTAATTTCAAATTTCAGCCCCTTCCAACTAATCACTTTTCAATAATTTAATCTTTAATGACACATTTTGGCAGGGGCTAAACATGATTTTCAACCAATCTGGAAATAACAGTAGTAGAAAAAATGATTAAAAATATCTTTTGGGAGGGGCTTAAGCCCCTTAGCCATTCTTCGTGTGTCCGCCAATGCTTATCCTCTCATAATAATTTATGGTCTAAATTAGCTTTATAACTTAAAATTCATGCAAATATTAGGAAACTTTTTAATACTATTATATTTTTAATGTTCTCGTTATTTGGAAAAAGATTCAGTAAATATTTCGAACTTTTTAAATGCTTTAATTGTGTGTTTACACTAGTATAGTAGTATTATTTTTAATACTCTCTACATAGAAGGTTAATTAGTTAAAAGTTTAAAATTTTCATTATGCTTTTCTTTACTCTAAAAATGAACTATTATCAATTACGAAAGTCAGCTTTTAGGTTTAAGAAGGAAAAAGTAAATACAAGGAGTAACAATTTTTAACAAAGATTCAAGTCAATTATAGAGGATTTTTTGTGTGGAAATTAATTTTTTTAAAATTATACTTCTTATAATTTGTTTCCAATTTTAATGTTACAACATAAAACACTTTTTCTCAACTATAATTTATTAAAATATTAAAATAATTATTTAGATTTGGCCATTATCTTTTGAATCATATCATAAATTAATATGCATTTGAAGTGATTATTTATAATTTTAATTTTTCCATCCAAAGATTTTTCCATAATATTTTATTTTAGAAGTACATAAATAAAGGCAAAATAAAAGGTTGGAAATTAGTTAATCTATATACAATTTTAAAAATAGAATATTATCAAAAAGATAATTCTTACATTTCACATGAAGCTTTTATAAATTATATTGTAAAACTTTACTCCATCCGTCCCATAAAAATAAGGACTTTGGATATGGCATGAGTTTTAATGCAAAATTAGTAAAGTAAGAGAGATGTATTATAAAAAGAAAAAGTAATTGAACTTACCTTATAATAAGAGAGAAAAAGGTAAAAAAGAAGCTATTTTTTTGAACGAATAAAAAAAACATTTTTATGAAATGGATGAAGTATTTAATTTAACAGATATCCATCTAGTAATACTAGCATATTGACGGTGGGGATCAGCTAACGGTGGGGATCAGCTAAGGCATAAGCTAAGCCATCACATAATACATAATGAAAAATAGACATGTGGAATATATTTATAAAACTAAATAAAAGACTTAAAGTATAAATAAGTATAATGCATCTTATGCTACACCAATATTAATTAGACACATGGACAATCTTTAATATTGACTAAAGAGGATTAAAACTAAAACCTAACCTACCTTTACATAAGATTTCACCGTATTCATCTCTTTTGGCGTAGAACCAAATTTTTAATCCGTCGCTGCAATCGCCGTTGTTTTATGTCGATATCAAAAGGTAATAACTTTCAACTAATGTTTATCACTTTGAATAAAACAATTTTAGACTAGTTCTTTTGTCTCAATATATGGATTTTGCTAAAAATCTTTGAAGCTAATTTATAAAACCATCAGGGGAGCAACTCATAAAATATACAGTAGTATAATACAAATAGTACAGTAACTATTTACATTATTTGAGTTGTAACAGGATTGGATTATTAGCACATGTCTTCAAAACTTTAATGACATAACAAAATAAAATTAGATACATATTTATGTTGTCTAGCTTTTAACGTTGTAATGGAACTACTATCTCAAAGAAATTAACATGGAGTAAAAGAAATAGCTATTGAATATACGATTTTTTCTTTTGCAGATATGGATGACAATGTATTAGAAGACCATATTCCTAAGATAGGAATGGAGTTTGAAACAGAAGTTGAGGCATATGATTTCTATATGAAATATGCTAAGGTAACAGGTTTCGGAACTCGAAAACTATCTGCTCACAGAGATCGAATTACGGGCAACATCTTGGACATTAGTTTTTGCTGTTGCAGGGAAGGTTTTAGAGCAACAAACAATAGATGTGTTACAATTAAGAATCCTCGTCCTGAAATTAGGTGTGGATGTAAGGCTTTGATGAAAATCAATTGTAGGTATAGTGGAAAGTTTCGGATTGTGAAGTTTGTCGAGGAACACAACCATGATTTGTGTGATCCGGAAAAATCTTACATGTTTAGATGTTTTAGACAAATGTCTAATATTCAGCAAACACAAGTTGATGTTGCTCAGAGTTGTGGGTTGGCTCCAAAGAAAATAATAGATGTAATGGCAAAGGAAGCAGGCGGAATACAACATCTTGGTTTTACTCATATTGATTTGAAGAACTATTTGAGAACTAAGAGGACTTTGGAGATTAAACAAGGAGATAGTGGAGGTGTTTTACAGTATTTACAGAGGATGATAAGTGAAGATCCACATTTTTACTATGCTATTCAATTGGATGTGGAAGATTTAATTACCAATATATTTTGGACCGATGGTAGAATGATACAAGATTTTGGTCATTTTGGTGATGTTGTTTGCTTCGATACTACATATAGAAAACATCGAGATGGCGGACCAATTGCTTTGTTCGTCGGTGTAAATCATCATAAACAAACAACTGTGTTTGGTGCAGCATTATTGTACGACGAAACAATTGAAACCTTTGAATGGTTGTTTGATGCATTTGAAGATGCTATGATGGGAAAACGACCAAAAACCATTTTAACGGATCAAGATCAAGCAATGAGCTCTGCTTTAGCTTCCAAGTGGCCATCAACTTACCATCGCTTGTGTGTTTGGCATATTTTTCAGAATGCAGCAATTCATCTTTCCAATGTTTTTGCGAGTTTCAAGAACACCTTTGCAGCTGATTTTAGTCATTGTGTGTACGACTTTGAAGAAGAATCAGAATTCCTTGATGCATGGAATGAAATGTTGGAGAAATACAACCTACAAGATAATCAATGGTTGAAGAGAATGTTTTCTCTAAGAGAAAAATGGGCATTGGTTTATGGAAGAAATACATTTTGTGCTGATATGGTTTCTACTCAACGAAGTGAGTGCATGAATGTTGTTGTGAAGCATTATGTAAATTACAAAAACAATATTGTCGAGGTGTTCCATCATTTTCAAAGGTTGATAGATGATCGTCGTGAGAAAGAGTCGCCAGAAGATTTCAAGAATGCTCAAAGTTCTCCTGTTATGACATTTCCATTAGAAATATTGAAGCATGCGGCTACCGTATATACACATAAGATATTTGCATTGTTTAGTGAGGAGTTGAGGAAGACAATTGAAAGCAAGATTGAAGGTGAGAGTCAACTTGAAACTTCTGTGATATATAAGGTCAGACCATTTCATCGGGCTAATGAACATATGGTCACATATGATTCCATTGAAGGTTCCATTTTTTGCAGCTGTAGAAAGTTTGAATTCTCAGGTATTTTATGCTCACATAGTCTAAAAATCTTAACATTTATGAATGTTGTTCAAATACCCGATAAATATATCTTAAAGCGATGGACCAAACATGCAAAGGGTGGAACATCAAGAGTTTGTGATGTAGGAGTTGTCACTGTTGATGAAAAAATAAGAAAGAAGCAGCGGTATAGAGAGTTGTGTAACTCTTTCATGCGTGTGGAAATAAAAGCAGCTGAGAGTGAAGATAGCTACACTTCTGCTTTAGATTGTCTCTTGAAAATGGAAAACAGTGTGGATGGAATGATAGGGAAGGCAAATAATGTGACAATTGAGGCAAAGGACGGAGATGTTGTAGTTGATGATGAAACCAATGAAAGTCAAATTAAAGGCTTGAAACCTAAAGGGAGAGTTACATATCATTCATGTAAGAGGCCGAAAAATGCTTTGGAACAGGCTATTAGTAGAAAACGAAAACCAAAGCCAAAAGAAACAAAGAGTGGTTCGTAACATGCTTCTTCTACGCAGGAATCTGAAGAGACTACACTCATTAATGAAGACTACTGGAACGTGACATACAGTGCTTTTGATCCTCAAAGAACATCATAATTTTAGTCTAGCAATGCTGCAAGTCAGCCATCAATGAAGAGCAAGTCATTTTATTTTGGCGTTGTTGCAAAGGATAAATTTTATTTGATCTTTTCTGTTTGGCAGACTTGTGATAAGTTTTGATTAAGATTTTTGTGGGAGTTTCATTTTTAATTTAAGAGTTGCATTCTGATATTATCAATTTACCTCTACATGATTGTGTTTGACTCATTTATTCTATTGTTTTAACTACTTTTATTGTGTTGATAGGAACATTCTGTTTGGGGTGTTAATATTTGCAGCTTCTCATTCTGATAAATGATTTTTTCTTGATATCAATCTGATTTCTTTCTACAGATCAAATAGCATGATTTAGGTTTTATTATTGAATGGATGGAGTTGAGTTAGCAGTTCAGTGTTTGGCAAATCTGTTTGAGGTGTTAATATTTGCAGCTTCTCATTACTAAATACGATTTCATATTTACCTCTTAAAACATACCACTAGTATTAAAAAAAACAGTAGCAGCAGATGATAAAAAAAGACATTAATTACATGGAATTAAAAAAGTATGTATAAAACCGTGGGAGAAGGAAAATTCAACATCTTAACCACAAATACTTGGAATTGGCGTTAAATGAAGGGGTTTTCTAACTAAAATAGTGAACGGATGTTAGTTTTAATCCTCTTTAGTCAATATTAAAGATTGTCCATGTGTCTAATTAATATTGGTGTAGCATAAGATGCATTATACTTATTTATACTTTAAGTCTTTTATTTGTTTTATAAATATATTCCACATGTCTATTTTTCATTAGTGTATTATGTGGTGGCTTAGCTTATGCCTTAGCTGATCCCCACCGGCATACTGATAACTAAATTTTGATTAAAATTTCGTTTAACTGTTTCCCAAAAAGGGAATAAATAAAATGAAAAAATGTGATGGGAAGTTGAGAACTATATTTGACTGATTTTTGTACAAATAGAGATGGAACGACACCGTTTGGTGCACAGCACAGTTCCCATACCCGTACAAATACAATATAAATCCTCTTCATCGCACCGCTGAATTTCAGAAGCTAATTTCGCAATGTTACGCAGGTATCAACGTGATTCACTCCATATATGAAACGAATGATTGTTTTTTTTTTGTATTCTGATTAATTTGATTGAATCAAGGGTTTTTGTTTTTAATTTTCATTCTCGTTGTTAAATTTTGTTGGGCAACGATTTTGTAGGTCACTTACACTGCTCGCATCCCGTAATTCATTCAGTAGGCTTCCATTTCAAGCTACAACTCAGGTGTCCATTCAATTTTGTTGTATTAGTGTGCCTGTGTGTCAATAATTAATAAAATATGATTATTGCTGATGTTTGTTTCTGCTGCATTATTATGAATTTTCTCGGAATCTGAATTTGCTTTAGGGTATTGACTAGGATAGAGAAATGATGCTATTTTAATAAACATATCTTTTAGTATTATTTTTAATTTGGAAAGACACAGCAAATCTTTATGTTCTGGTAATGTTTTTTCAGTTTCTGATTGATGGTATATTGGTGGAATAGCTTTGATGCTATGTATGAGTGATGCATTAGTAAGAAATTGTAATGAGGTAAATGAATGGTTTTGTTTTGGTGAAGATTAGAAAGTAAAACATGAATTAGCACAAAAAGTGTAGATATCAGATTTCCTTGGCTTGCTACTTTCCTGAAGCTCCCTAGATGTATGTAGGGGGTGGGGGGTGTATGTCGGCATCTAAGTTACTAGTCTGATTGTTTAAGTTGTTTTCTTCTAAAAATTGGTGTAATATGCAGATACCTTCATACCTTTCTTCGAGAAGGGAATTTTCTGTTTCTCCGAAGAATGGACCAAAGAAGCTAGATCCAGGAAGCAACACCCCTGAACCTCAGAGCCGTGTACCAAAGATTCTCACTGGAGGTCTTGCGTTGGGCTCTGTCCTCCTGGCTGCGTACTATTATGGTGCTCTTGATGAGTACATTGGGAAACAAAAAGAAAGCATCAGGGAATACACCAACGCTGGGATTGGTGATAAGGCTACGGAGGCGTTTCCAGGACAAAAAGACACATACAATCCAGCTAGTGGGATGATTACTGTGAGTCCTGAGAACAGCTCAAGGCAATCAGGTGAATCAAGTCCCCTTGTGGATCATGGCAAACAAGATGCTGAAACACATGCAGAGCCACATGTTCCAGGAGACTCGATGAGAACTGAAGAAGAGAAAAGTTTTCAAGAAAAACGTGCTGCAGTTGAGACACTATTGAATGTCGATCATGTTGAAAGTGGCGATATTCCTAATGTTCCTCAAAGCAGCTCATTATCAGGTGATGAAACTGGTAAACCGGCTGAAGAAAGTGTTGATCTGAAGGGCCTGGGTTTGGGAGTTGATGAGCCAGAGCGCAAGGAAACCGAGACCACAACCACTTTTACTTCAGCTGATAATACTTCTGCAGACTCTGTTGTAACATCTGTACAAAGCAAGCCAACCACAACTGATGACATACAAGGGGTAAAATTTTAGTTTAGGCAATGTTCAATTTCTCTTGCATTGTTTTCATTTTTTGTTTTCTGGTGGATCATTCAAGATTTCTTGTGGTGCAACTTTTTCTAGGTTTTCCAGGATGGTATAGCACAAAAATCTGATTCACTCCTCGACGATTATCTATTAAAAGACAAATCTGAAGAATTTGCTTCATCTTCATCAAAAAATCATGAGGTTAATATCTGCTAAATAGTTATGAAGAAGATTTTAGTGTTGTACTTGTTTATTAAGCAATAACCTCATTGCTATCACAGAAGATGGATCTTTTAACAGATATACTTTTTACATCTGATATTGAACTATTGAAGGGCACTAGTTCCACAGTAGAAGATGCCCATGGTGGTTACATAACAAATGATGGGAACCTGATTATTGACTTCTTGCAAGCCATACATGCTGCTGAACAAAGGCAAGCAGAGATGGACGCTCGTTCTTTTGCCGAAGAAAAGAGAGCAATGAAGGTCAGGAGACACACACACACGCACACTCACTCATGTAGTTTATTGAAGTTTTACTTTTCAGTTGCATTGTGATAATGTCTCATTGGGAGGACTTCTTTTTAAATGTCATGACTTGAGTTGTATTTATACTTGTATATCATACTTTATGTTTCACATAACAAGTTCATCTACTCTTCAGGAGAAATATGAAAAGGAACTTAAGGACGCACGAGTCAGGGAACTCATGTATGCTGAGAGGGAAGCCATTTTGGATAAGGTTCAAACTTCTTCCTTTGGCTCCCAGTTGAATGTAATTCAGTGTGCCTGATGTCTTTTCTTATATCTTCATTGCTTCGTTTGTCACAATCAATCTGGTGGAAAAATTATACTACTAGCATTTACCCCTCCTTTTTCTCATTCATTTTGCTCAAAGTAGTAAGCAAGTTTTACTCAGATCTCCCGATTCATTGTGTATGAATGCATGCATAAATTATTCCAGGTTTTTCACTTTTCTTTTAACTCATCTACTCTGTCCTCAATTTGCACCGGCCTCTGAGTGCTTAAAAAGTGTAATCTGTGTGTCATGATTTTACTCACATGTTGTGCTTGAAAATCAAAAGTAATTCACATCCGTAGTTAGCTGAGGAATACCTTGGAAAGAAACTGCTTCTGGAAGTGGAATATCTTCATTCCAGACCAGAAACATAATAGGGGGGCCAGAAAGATAATAGGGTTCTTTGTTCTGTTTGAAGCAAAATTAGTTATCTTGCCCCTGAAATTGTTCGTTATTGAAATATTCACAGGAATTAACAAAAGAACGGGTTAAAGCAGCTGCCACACTCAAATCTCTTCAAGAAACATTAGAAGAGCAACTCAAAACTGAACTTGAGCAGAAGGTATCAACGTAATGTTTTAGACAATACTCTATGAAATGTAATTTTTTCGACGATGTTGATCTACCGATTCAATTTCTGGAATTCTATGTGCAGGAAATGGAAGTGGAACAAAGACTGAAGGAAATGCAAGATATAGCCAAAGCTGAACTGGCTGCGGCAATTTCAAGTGAGAAGGCTTCCCAGATTGAGAAAATGGCTGAAGCCAATCTTCATGTATGATACTTGCTAATGTTGATTTCATTGTGAAGTCATTAAACCTCTACCAAAAACTTTCAATCATAAGTTAATGACCCTTCCCATTCTATGCAGATAAATGCGCTGTGCATGGCATTTTATGCGCGCTCTGAAGAAGCTCGCCAGAGTCACTCTGTGCACAAGCTTGCTCTGGTAAGTGTACACTTCCATATTAGCTATTACATGCTTCTAGATGTGACCCTGAATCTACTTTACTCTTAGCTTATTGGCCGTTATTTTCTTAGCTGAACATGAATCTAACTTGTCTTTCACCTCTTTGTTGTTCAATCAAGATAAAAGTAAACAGTTTTTTTATTAGAGCAAGTGTATGAGCTGGTATATCATAAGTCATGAAAAAAGCGAGAGAAGAAGTGAGTAAAACTGTAAAATAGCACTTAAAATCAAATGCAGTGTGTAACTATGCTTACAATGTTTTCCTATTCCTTAGAAGGTACAACATGTTTTGGGCTGACCACTGATATGATGTAACTCAGCCAACTGATTTCCTTTAATCACGCATGTCGCAGGGTGCACTGGCACTGGAGGATGCACTATCCAAAGGGTTGCCAATTAAAAAGGAAATAGAGACTGTCCGCGATCATCTTGAAGGCATTGACAAAGACTCACTTATACCTCTAGTTCTATCGTCACTTCCTGAAGACACTAAAAAATATGGAACAGATACCCTGTCCCAATTGAATCACAAGGTGTGTTTGTCTATTCAATGTTGATTTTACCCATTGCAGATGCTTTTATTGTAAATGCACCCAGCGTGTGTGCGCGCGGCATGGCTTCGAAGAAATTTACAGTGTATATCTCATATTTTTTGCAGTTTGATGCCATGAAGGGGACACTGAGGCACTTCAGTTTAATCCCACCTGGTGGCGGAGGGATATTGTCACACTCATTGGCTCAAGTTGCTTCTTGGTTAAAGGTGCATTTTTAGCCTTGCAGTTAAGTGCCCTTACTCGGATTACAAAATACAACCTCACAACTATGAATATTTCATTCCGAATTCAGGTTAAGGAGGTTGATCAGTTGGGCGAAGGAGTTGAATCTGTCATAACCAGAGTCGAGATTTTGTTAGCTCAAGGCAAACTATGCGAAGCTGCAGATACTCTTGAGAACGGGGTTAGAGGCAGCCAGGCAGCAGAAGTCGTTACCGATTGGGTCAGGCGAGCTAGGGACAGAGCCATCACAGAGCAAGCTTTGACGGTCTTGCAGTCCTACGCCACTTCTATCAGCTTAACCTGAACCCACCAACATGTCAATGTTCGATTTTCTGAAGCCACAAAGGTTCGTCTCCAGCCTATAAAGTAACTCAAAACCAAATGCAGCGGTTTCTTTCCCTTCTTTATACTGTTGTACGGCTCCATGAAAAATAAAGTCCTAAATTTATTTCCAGAGACTACATAATGTGTGAACTGGAGCTTACCTGTGACTTCTGATGTAGAATATTTTTGCGAAAGGTGACTTCGTTATGTGTATCGTTTGTCGTGTTTATTCGGTCCTGGTTCTGCCTACAATAACAAGGCACATTTGCTGCCTCGGCCAACGCCTTCTAGTTTGAGCAATTTGGCGTCTTATAAAAAATCGTGCCGGGGACGTAGAGTCTTCTGTTTTCATGGTGATAGAAGGATTGGATAATCTCATTTTTCCTTTTTTGTCCTTTTGCCAATGAATGTTCCATTTCAAATTTTACCATTTTTGGTACGTGGACTCCACACTACCCTCCACTCACATTTTATTATAAAATAAGTATAAAAAAATAGAACTCGTCTTCCACTACTTTTTCTATCAATTTCTTTTATTAAGTCAAACATTTTTTAAAATTTTAATAATATGCAAGAATATAATTTTATTCGTTAGTTTTAATAATATTTCGAAAGATTATACCAAGCCGATGATCAATTGACCAACTTGCTATATTATTCATTATTGTAGACTTTCGTGTGGATTGGATGTCATACCTAATCTAATACTGTATTCACTAAATTATGTAGAAATGTGCAAAAATGGCCCCATCATCTGTTGAATACTGTGTTTTTTTAAATCATAATTACGTTTAATTGAAATTCTAGTAGAGTAAGAGGATGATAGTAGTAATATTTATGTTGTACTCTGATGAATAATGAATAGCAAGGTGTCAAAAATTGGTTTAAGAGCCAAAAAAATTTGACAGGCAAAACAAAATGGACCATGTTGGTTGCCAACGAACCGTCGGATCTGAACAATTCGGGAATAGTTCATTCTTCTTGATTAAGCAAAATGTCGGTTTAAGAAGGAGTACTATTAATATAGGTAGAGGTGCTCACGGTTCCGGAACCGCCGGTTCCAATTTTGGAAATTGCCGAACCGGAACCGGACCGCGAGGGTGTTTCGCTGTTAAGGCTCCAGTTCCAAAACCGCCGGTTTCGGTTTCGGTTCCGGTTCCGAACCGTCGGTTTTTTACGGTTTTTCACGGTTCCGAACCGCCGGTTTTTTGCGGTTTCGGCTTGGTTTCACGGTTTTCCGGCAATTTTACGCGGTTCCGGTTTGGAACCGGCGGTTCCAGCACAGTTTCGATTCGAAAATTTTTGAACCTGGACCGAACCACGGTTCAAAAATCGACGGTTTCAGTTCGAGTAAATTCTCACGATTTCGGTTCGAAACCGTAATCGGCGGTTACGATTTCGGTTTTAACCGCCGGTTCGGTAAACCTTGGGCATGTCTAAATATAGGGTAACAATGTTAAAAACATTGGTTTGGATATCGACTTGTTAATTGCATGTGAGATTAAAGAATCAGTATTACAATTAAATGGAATATGGTCCGTCAAAACTGAATTTGATTAATTTATTAGATAATTATTGTTTGTCCACCATCAGTGGCGGACACACACACATGAGGAGAAGCCGCTCCCAAACCTTTTTTTTTTAAAAATATATTTCTACTTCAAAAATATTTAAATTTTCTTTGAAAGTAACTTTAGCCCTCACCAAATTAATGTGTTAGATGTCTAAATTGTTAGAATTTAACTGAAAGGAGGGGCTGAAATTGAAAATTGCAGCGAAAAATGTATATAACAATGGCCGCTGCGCTGTTGGGGTTGGGAAGAAGATTAAATAACAAAAAGTTGTTTAATGAATATAAAAATAATAATAGTAATAAAATCTGAAAAGACAATCCCTTATCCCTATTGAAACGTGTTCCACTTTTCATAACAGTATAAGTATAACACTTAAATTTGAAATCGTTTCCACAAATTATACTTGACTAACGATTTTATGGCTCTTCTTTACTACTTTAATTGGTGAGTCCATTCTTCCCCTTTTCTTTTGTCATAGTTACTGTATTACATTCTTAAGGTTAATTTATATAGTATTTTATGGTTTATTGAACTATTTAAAAGTTTTTTTGTGTGGTTTTCATAATTTTAATTTCTTATAGAAAGTAAACTTACATTCTAATATTCTTATAGAAAATAAACTACATTTCTAGGAGTAAAGTTTACATTTTTAATTAATTTAGTAATTTTTTCTTATATAGAAATGAAATATTTTTTTTGAAAAAATATCAAAGGATAATTATTCATCTTCTATCTTCTCTAAGTGCTAGAATTGTTGAATTAGTGGAAATTAGTATGCAAGAAGTTGAATTGGATTTGAATTATAGTATTTATGTTGGCACTTTATGTATTAAATATTTATACAATTTTATTATTGTTATTGGGATTTTTAACATATATATATATATATATTAATTTTATTTATATTAATATATATTAATATAAATTAATTTATATATTAATATAGTATATATTAATATTGATAATGAAAATTTTTAGTAAAGCCCATGCTAAAATTTATTTCTACATCCGCCATTTTCCACCATCCTTATTGTAAGTGCATGTTTGTTTGTAGGTGTGAGATATAGTAGAAGACTTGTTTTTTATCGGCTTGATATGCTAATCTCTACATACATAAAATATACATAAAACGCGAGTTTGGGAGGATTTGAATAATTATTTTGTGCAGGGGATGTAAATACAATAAATAAAAATTATTAAATTAGTATTAAATTAGTTTTGGGCCTTTTGGCGATGTAACCGCCTATTAGGATTTTGCACTAAATTACCTTAATTTTGCATCTAATAATTTAATTAGGCATCATTTTCAAATACATGGTCAAAAAATAGATGTGGGAAAAAATAGATATGGGAATTTAAGAGTTTTGATAATAAATTTAAATATTTTTAAGTTTTAGGCATGAATTTAAATATTTTAATGATGACTTTGACTAATTTTTAAAGTATTACAATGAGTAAACGGTTACAAATCTTTAAATAGGATAATGAGCATTTAACAAAAGTTGTAACATCTATTCTCTTAATTTTATAATTTATGATGTTTTAATTTCATGATCTCTCATATCCTAATTTTGTGCCTATAAAAGGCATAGAGTTGTGGATGAATTACACACTACCAAAAGCATGCTTCATTCTTTCTCAAGCTCTCAACATTTTATTGTGTATTTTAGGAACATTATATTGCTCAATTTTTGGAGCTCCATCAAGTTCATCAGTGCCTAGCGGGTTTGAAATGTTATATACGTTAGGAGGAAGTCGTTTCATATTTGGGGATAATACGTCAAATCGAGAGCACTAACCGTGATGTAATTTGTCTTGCGAAAAGCGGGTTTTTCTCGACTAGATTTATAGTTCGATTTATTTTTATAATTTTGATTGTAATTTCCATTTCATTTGTTATTGTTTTTTTCTTTGATTACAATAGTTAGAGTACCGCATGTATTTGGTTCAAGAATTGTATCCTAATATTTCTTACAATTCTTAGAGATGGAAGAATTTTAACATCCTTAACTTGAAACATGCATAATATTTATCTTCTATCTTTAAACAATTTATTATTTTTGTATATTTATATTGTCACAGTATAATTATATTAAGTGGTGTTACACAAAAAATAATATTTTATCACTTATGATGAATTAATAAGTGGTGCATAATATGTATATTTGCAATGAGATAATTAAACCTATCAAAATCGAATGATCAAACAATTAGTTGTTCAAACAAAATATAATAGTATGCTACTGTTAAGGACGTTTCCCTTAACAAGCACCGGCGGCGAGTTTCGCTCGGCGGTGGAGATAAATTTCCGGCGGCCAATAGGCTCGGCGGACGATTGCAGAGTTTCTGTGCGCGGGAGTCGCTCCCGTCGGGCAGATAACTCGACGATTGATAGAATACTCCGGCGTCCAATTAGGATCGGCGGAGGGAATCCAAAATTAGGATTAGAAAACACACGTTATATTTGGGAGAGAAAATATTTCATTAATTGAAAAAATGAATAAAAAAGATAACAGTCTATCCTATTTATAATGCTACTGACTTAATGAACAAGAAAACAAAGATATAGAAAAAGATATGCTAAATCCCTATAATATCTAAACTAATAGAGGTTCGTATCAACTCCCCCACGGTTAAAATCCACCTTGTCCTCAAGGTGGGAACCACGAAGCAAAAAGGAGAGTTGAAAGCAGAAGCTTCGGCGAGGCAACTCCTCCTGGATCAAACACACACCGAACAGTTGAACGTCTCCCTTCTTCACTTCCATAAAAAATCAACAAAGGAGACCCAACTTTGGCGGAAAAATTCCTTGCCAAATCGAAAAGCTTGTCCACGCCTCCCAGAATGCCCAAGCATGGCATGTCATTACTCAGAGGGATTAATCTTGCATCTTTGTCGAGCGATGTTGATCGATAATTCATACTTGGAACATCACCGACATTCAAATCCACATTGACACAAGCAATTACGGGCAATTCGGTGTAAGCACCATCTCCTTTCTTGCCCAAACAATTTCCAACAACATTTTGGGATGACACTTGAACAACATTGAGTGAGGCGATTATCGTCTCCACTTCACCAATAGAACCATCCTCCTCTTTATCTTCTAGCATTGTCTCCTCATTTTCACCAATCTTCTCATCAGATACCCCAACGAGCACTTGCGGTGGCTCATTGTCGTTCTTGACAATCCCTTTGTTCTTGAGGAACTCTCCAGGGGACTCGTTGTTTGGAACATCAAGAGGAGCGTCGGTAATGTCATTGGGAACATCATCACCGAATACTATCGTGGGAGTATTATCAGTTTTCTCTTCGGCTAAATTCTCATCTTGAATGTTCTCCTCAAACTCATCCCCATCATCCGCATAACAGAGAATGCGTTGTTTACACACATGTCTCATCACCCATTTCTCGGGACAGTGCCAGCAGAGACCCAACCTGGACCGTTCTGACTTCTCCGCCTGGGAGACCCGTATTAGAGGCAGGCGTGGCTGCTCCGGAGTTTGACTGGTCACACGTGCGGGCTGACTGTACAGGTCTCGCATTGGCTTTTCGGTGGAGTAGCGGGGCTGGTGGGAGGCGGGCTGGACTCGCGCTCTCACCTCCTCCCGAGGGCGAGGTCGGTCCCAGCACGTCTCCGAGCGTCGGGGCCGGTCAACGGTCGGGTAGCCGCGGTCCTGCTGTTGCGCCGGTGGGTCCCAACAGGTAGGTCGGCGCTTGGGCGGTGATGGCGAGTACATATCTAGCTCGTAGGATGAAGAATGTTGATATGCAGTGGTCCGACGGGTCCATGGTGGGTCCCAACAAGTGGGCTGTCGGGTATGGCAAGGGTGAAACGGCTGCACGAGTTGAGGGAAATTGTATTTACGATGGCAATAGCTGGCGTAGTCGTATGACATGTCGACGGACTGAATCGTGGTTGTGGTAGAAATGGTGGTGATTTATTTGGGGATATGGATGAACGCAGACGGAGGATGCTGAGCTCTGGATGAAAGCACCAGTTGTTAAGGACGTTTCCCTTAACAAGCACCGGCGGCGAGTTTCGCTCGGCGGTGGAGATAAATTTCCGGCGGCCAATAGGCTCGGCGGACGATTGCAGAGTTTCTGTGCGCGGGAGTCGCTCCCGTCGGGCAGATAACTCGACGATTGATAGAATACTCCGGCGTCCAATTAGGATCGGCGGAGGGAATCCAAAATTAGGATTAGAAAACACACGTTATATTTGAGAGAGAAAATATTTCATTAATTGAAAAAATGAATAAAAAAGATAACAGTCTATCCTATTTATAATGCTACTGACTTAATGAACAAGAAAACAAAGATATAGAAAAAGATATGCTAAATCCCTATAATATCTAAACTAATAGAGGTTCGTATCAGCTACCAAATTTTGGTTTACTAATAATACAATTGTTGAAATTAGGATTTAGCACTTAATTGTTTAGGGATACAATTGATTTTATATAGAGAATCTAATTATTTTATCTATAGGTGATCATGCTGAGTAAAATATATATTATATTAAGTATATTTTTACAAAAAGAAAATTTGCAATATTGAGAATGGTAAAATAGCATAAAAATAGTATAGATGTTTCATGTTCCACTAAACTACGTTTACAAGTGCAATAAATAAAGATAAACATTCCAACGTTCAAAAGGGCTATCGTTATTCATTAAATAATAGTAGTGTTGATTCAATCAATTAATGTAATGTTTTTTGTGTAGTTTATCATTTGAATTTTTTTATGGTCATAATTTTGACGTTTTGAATATTATGAGTTATCGATTTATTATTTTGTTAAAAGTGTGATTTACATTATATTTAGTAGAGAAATATGAAGGATTGTTTTAAACATATTTTTCGAAAGTGTTAACACTTGATATAGTCTCTTTATGGTTGTCCAAATAATTGTTTTCGTCTTGATTCCATTTCAAATATGTTTAATTTTATGTCTTTAGGTGTAAAATGAATTGAGGAGCATATATTTATTGAATTATTATTATATATTTTTCTATTTTTAAATATTACTCCCTCCGTCCCCAAAGAATATGTACTTTGGGTTCGGCACGAGTTTTAATATAAAATTGGTAAAGTAAGAAAGATGTGGAGAGAAAAAGTAATTAAAGTATTGTTAGTGGAGAATGAGTCTCACCTCATTAGAGAGAAAAGACTTTTCAAAATTAGAAAATGCATATTCTTATGGGACGGACTAAAAATGAAATAGTGCATATTCTTGTGAGACGGATGGAGTATATAGTTTTATTATTTTTTTATTTTAACTAATCAATTAACAATTTAAAACTGTATGACGAAAAAAATATTCCATCGTACATCGCACGTGGGTTAACACTAGTTAAGATAATCACTCGTACAAAGTAAATACCTTGAAATTGTAACGAAAAAATAATTTAATAGTATGTATATATTTATATAGGAAATATATATTTATATCACACTGATGTGATCATTTGTTAACTTATCCCTTAATTACTAACTATAACTAATTTAAGAACATATGATTTTAAAAATCTAATGGTCTATATATTGACATGTGTAATTTTGTTTTCCATTTTTAATATTAAAAATATAATAACAATTATTAATTTAGGGTTTAAGAAGACAATATCAATAGTGTATTAATATATCAACAAGAAAACATGACAATGACAACATAATTTCATATTAACATTGTACAAGCACGATATTGAATACTCCCTACGTCTCAGTTAAGATGACTCATTTCTTTGTTGCATGTGTTTTGACATCGAAACATATGTATGTAGGATCTCGTTAGAATCCTTATAAAATTATCTTTAACTTGATATATGTTGTGCGAAAAAATAATTTAAATCGAGATTTTTATATGCATTTAAAGTTTTGAGATATTTTTCAAAAGTTAGTTATAACTAATTTGATATTAATTGATATTAATATCCTAATTAATATTTTTTTGCATATTGATAGTCAGAGCTTGAAAGGTCTTGACTCTTTACTCTTAATTTGTAGGTCTAACGGTTATCACTTATTGTAATTAGCAATTTAAGGGTGACTTAGCAATATAACACATTCTATATCGCACATAATTAACTTAATGCGAGAACACCAACTGAAACATAATTAAAAAATACTGCATGACATTTTCCATGACATTATTATATAACTACCTTATACTCTTCCATCTCTCATTCATGGATCTTGTATCATTTTTTATTTTATCACTTACTGAAAAGATAACACCTACAACTACAAGGCTACAACCTATCATCTCTCCACCATCTTTACTCCAACTATTCATGGATCTCATTATTTCATTTATTTTTTATTTTATCTCTTAATGAAAAGATAACACCTACGACTACAAAGCTACAACCTATCATCTCCCCACCATCTTTACTCCAACTATTCATAGATCTCACTATTTCATTTCTCCAATTTTAAAATATAATTAATTAAAAAATATTTTATTTAAAATACTTAATTAAAAACTGAAAATTGCATAATTAAAATTTCTAAAAATTAAAAGTTACATAACAGAAAATCCTAAAAATTAAAGTTTATATAATAAAAAATCCTAAAAATTACCAAAAAAATAATTACTATAACAGTGGTGAAGTTGGGGGAAGCCCAATTGATGTTGGAAAAGCTCAACAACCTGGTCATATGGCACTTTTTTTTGTCTACGTCATAGGTATTGTCGGCAGCTACGACTTGCATCAACTATCCTGGTAAAAATATTACGGTTGAAGAGCGAGGTGGGGCTTTTGGCTTGATCAACCCGCCTCATCCCCTGCCTCAAGCCTTTGTCGTCTTTATCCCAGTCGAATGGCGTCCTGAACTGGCTCCCGACTCCTTGACCAGAGGCCGAACCCTCAACAACTCGGCTCTCGACTATCCGAGCTTTTGGAGATATGGCTCAGCCCCACCTCCTCAAAGCGAGCAGCTTGCTGGGAGCAGGGGCGGATGTAGAAATGAGCATTAGTAGGGGCTATATTTTCAAAATATTGTTTAAAGAGTGAACTACATCAAATATCCCTAACGTTTCCAAAAGTTCCGTTGCAGGCCCCTAACAAAAAAAATATCTCCACATAACCCTAACCTTAAAGGATATTTTGGAAACGTTAGGGATATTTGATGTAGTTCACTCTTGTTTAAAAATTAATTTTTTGTGTGATTTAGATTGCTAATTAGGGCTTTAATATAATTATACTCCTTCCGTTTCCAAAAAAATAAGAACATTTGAAATGACAGATTTTAATGCAAAATTGGTAAAGTAAAAGAGAAATAGATAGAAAAGTGTGTTAGTGGAGAATGAGTCCCACCTTATTAGAGAAAAAGAAAATAAAGAAAGTTTCTGAAGAGAAAAGTTTCTATTTTTAAGGAACTATGAATAAACTATGTATAAACTATGAATAAAATATACTATAAAACTTTATGAAAGAAAATATTTAAAAAATAAATTTATTAGAGGCCAAAACCCTCCCCTCTCTTCACATATGTGTCCGCCCTTGTTTGGGAAGAGATCCTTGCAAAACGAGTTGAGTGTGAACTATTTTTGGTTCACCGTTATCCATGCTCTAGTTAAGATTTTTCACTTACATACTAAAATGAGACCATATTTACTCAACACCATAATTTGAATGAATTGGACTATCTATTTGATATTTGGACGTAACTTTTCGAAACTCGCATTACTACTACAGCTGTAAAAATTAGCAAAAATACCAAGAGATATATATGTGGATATTTCAAATTGTTTGATATCATATTTAAGCTTAACTCAAAGCAAGGGTCCGTCTCAATCTTGCTAAAATTATAACACATATTATACAAATTTAGATCATTTCTTTTCTATCAAACAACAACGAAAAATCTTATCTCTGTATATCTTGACATGAAGCCCATATTTATTATTTTGTTTTACATATCTTCTCATATCCCACATTTCTTATCAAACAGGTTCATTTTAGACTGTCTATCAAAATTAAATCAATTTCTAAAATGGAAAGTTTTGAAGACTATTGACACTACTAATATTTCTAATTTGTGTTGTTTAAAACATTGACTATTTTTTTTTAACTTTATCAATTGTGTATTAAATTTTTGTTGTTTAAAACATTGACTATTTTTTTGGGGATAGAGTAATACTATCAGATTCTAATATTGCCTAAATCTAATTCCGAAAAGTCTAATATCGTTGATAAGTTTCTTTACATGTGGAAGTAATAAATTAATAAAGAAAAACATGGTTAAAACTATATACTTTATCTCCAAGTAAAAATAATGATATTTCTATATTTGCTACAAACTTTTAAAACAATTTACTCAGGTAAACGGCAGCGAGCCGAGCCGAAACCGCAGCCGCGGTCGCTAGAGTTGTCGGTGGTCCGCCACCGCACACCAGCAAAGCTCTCTGTCTCTCTCTTCCTCACACACTCTCACTCTTCTCTGACACACACACACACACACACGCTCTCTCTTTCTCTCTCTAGGCAGTCTATCTTCCTCGCTTATCCGCTGCGGAACTCTCGATTTGATTTCATTTTTCACACACACAGAAAGCGAGGAAGAGAGTTGCTAAAAGAGGGGGATTCATTTATAGCAGCTCACCTACATTGTTGGAGAAGGAAATCTTCATGCGCTTCCGCTGAATCTAGTTAAAGGTTTCTCCATTTCTGCTAGATCTTATCTTTTCTCACATTTAATTTTTAATCCGTGGAGAATTTTCCGGTCGCCGCTCTGTATTTGATCTGGTTATACTATTCTATACCGCTGTTGTCAGCTTCTCTATGCGGATGTATTTGATCTGATGAATTTTTTAACCGTTTTAGTGGAAATTCAATAGGATTTGCTTATTTCCTATTAATAATGTGGTTGGAAGTGATGATGATACTGTTTTTAGTCAATCAATTTCAATTGGTTGCTACTTTATGGTGAAAGTAACGTTTAAACCACTCACCTATTTGATTTCTAAACGTGAGGAGAGGCGTTTCAGCTGGATTTCACGTTTCAGATTACTACATTTCTCTGTAGCTTTAATTTAATTGTGCTATCAAACGAAGTTCATTAATAGATTTTAATTATGTGTTTTAATCTAGTCAACCTTTTGATGGGCTGAGGCTGACTTGTGATTCAACAGTACGCGCTGCTAGCTTTTTCCTGTGTGAGGGGGCAATTTGGATCTGAAGGGAAGACATCTGAATAGCAGCGAAGCTGGCGGCTACAATAGCATGGAGGGTGGCTGCGCCTAATGGTAGCAATCCCTCTAATGACATGGTAAGCTTGCTTAATTTAACTAGTTTTCTGTTTGTTTATGACTCTCTCTGCAGTTAACCATGAAATCTGCTGAACTATCTGGATCCAAAATGAATGTATTCTGATTCCGTTTGTAGTGTACATAGATCACATGCATTGCTCATAGTGAGTTTGTTCCCATTCGAATAGTAATAATTCAGATTGGAAAAATTTATGAAGAGATCGATAAATCACCCTCAAGTAGTTACGTTGTTATAATGTTAATTTATGGGGGAGATTATTAATTTCTTAGTTTTCAGCTTTGAAAGCAAATTCCTGAAAATCCTGATTTCTAGTATTAGTATTACTCTGTTGCGTGACGTGTATTGTTTACTCCGAGTAAACCACTCTAGTTCCCTGAAAGAGATAGGATGAAGATCATGATTGGCTTTTAAAATATACTCTCTTTGTTCCCTTAGTGTTGGATCATATTCCTTTTTGAGCCGTAAGCTGTTTCCATTTGGGTCATTTCCTCTTTTGGAAAAACACAACACACTTTATCTCTCTTAGAGTCTTACTTTATTCTCTCATACTTTTTCTTCCTTCTACTTTATTCTCAATCCACTTAAATTATTAAAAATGCATTCCTTTATCTCCGTGCCCAAAAGAAATGCTCCAGCACTAATGGAACGGATGGAGTACTAAATCTACTTTTAGTAGCTTGTATATTTGCCATTCCTGATGTTGCTTTCTTTCTAAGGGACATGCATTATATTGTTTGTTAGGGTGCACATATGCTATTATGGCATGGATTTGCTTGGTTGTCTACTCCTGTTCCATTTCCTGAAGTGTCCATTTCAGAGTTATTTATTAAAGTTAGTTTGAGCTTTTTATATTTTCTTTTGTAGGAGAGAAATGGGGAAAGTAGACCTCATGATTCAGAACCTCCAACCCCCCATTCACTCATGAAAATGGGTTCAAGGTTAGCAGTTGCTTTATTTTGTTCAAGGCTGATCAGTTTATGTGTTTTGAACTGAAAACTGTTGCTTAGCAATGTCACCTGTTCCTGGTATCTAGACATAATTGTTTGACCTCCATGTTTTTTCCAATACGATATTGCTTGATTAATCTGACCTCCAATAGGCCCCTGAGTTATCTGCAGTTGTTAGCTTTTTGTAAATGCTAGATATGGTGTAGCATTTCATATAATTATAGGGTACACCAATTTAAATATGTCTTATAGGTTACAACGGTAGCTTTATAATTATAGTGTTTAGGAGATCATTACATTGCATAACTAATTTAGTGACAAAAAAGTTTGAAATCTACTTTGAATTTGCTGCTTGATTTCATTTCAGTTAATACTTAGGTTAATTTTTGTGATGGTCATGAGATTTATTCACATGCAGAGATAGAGGTAACATGGAGGACCCAGATGGAACATTAGCAAGTGTTGCACAATGTATTGAGCAATTGCGGCAGAGTTCTTCATCATCACAGGAAAAAGAGAAATGCTTGAAGCAGTTACTTGAGTTAATCAACACAAGGGAAAATGCTTTCGGTGCAGTTGGATCACATTCTCAAGCGGTTCCAGTTCTCGTTTCTCTTCTTCGGTCTGGATCACTGGGGATAAAGATACAGTCTGCTGTAGTGTTGGGTTCTCTGTGCAAAGAGAATGAACTGCGGGTCAAAGTATTACTTGGAGGATGCATTCCCCCATTGCTTGGTCTTCTCAAGTCCAACTCGAGAGAAGGCCAAATTGCAACAGCAAACACCATATATGCTGTCTCTCAAGGTGGCGCGAAGGATCACGTTGGATCAAAAATATTTTCAACAGAAGGAGTTGTTCCTGCCTTGTGGCAACAATTAGATAAGGGACTTAAGGCAGGAAATGAGGTCGATCACTTACTAACAGGAGCTTTGCGGAATCTTTGTAGCAGCACTGAGGGATTTTGGCCAGCAACAATTCAAGCTGGAGGGGTTGATGTACTGGTCAAATTGCTTACAACCGGCCAATCAAGTACTCAAGCAAATGTGTGCTTTCTCCTTGCATCCATGATGATGGAAGATGCATCTATTTGTTCCAATATCTTGGCTGCCGAAGCTACTAAACTGCTCCTCAAGCTACTCGGGCCGGATAATGAAGCTCCACTTAGAGCGGAAGCTGCATCTGCTCTAAAATCTCTTTCTGCACAATCCAAAGAAGCCAGGCGGGAGATTGCCAATGCTAATGGTATTCCTGTTTTAATAAATGCTACAATAGCTCCTTCTAAAGAATTTATGCAGGGCGAGTTTGCTCAAGCTTTGCAAGAGAACGCGATGTGTGCCCTTGCAAATATATCTGGTGGCTTGTCGTATGTCATCTCAAGTCTTGGTCAAAGCCTAGAATCATGTTCATCTCCTGCACAAGTAGCTGATACATTAGGTGCATTAGCTTCTGCTCTGATGATATATGATAGCAAAGCTGAATATGCTAGAGCATCAGATCCGGAAGAGGTCGAGAAGACATTATTACAGCAGCTCAAACCTCAGTTGCCCTTTTTAATCCAGGAGCGTACAATAGAAGCCCTTGCCAGTTTGTATGGTAATGGAATACTAGCAAGCAAACTTGCGAATTCTGATGCAAAGAGGCTGCTTGTAGGTTTGATTACAATGGCGACAGACGAAGTTCAGGAAGAGTTGATAAGATCTTTACTTATTCTTTGCAACAATGAGGGTACATTGTGGCAGGCCCTTCAAGGTCGTGAAGGGATTCAACTGTTAATATCTCTTCTTGGTCTATCATCGGAACAACAACAAGAGTGTGCTGTTGCATTACTCTGCCTTCTGTCCCATGAAAACGATGATAGCAAATGGGCTATTACTGCTGCTGGTGGTATTCCTCCACTTGTTCAAATTCTGGAAACTGGGTCTGCTAAAGCTAAAGAAGATTCTGCAACAATCCTTGGAAACCTCTGTAATCATAATGAGGATATACGTGCTTGCGTTGAAAGTGCTGATGCTGTTCCTGCTCTTCTCTGGCTATTAAAGAACGGAAGACCTAATGGAAAGGAGATTGCTGCTAAGACTCTAAATCATTTGATTCATAAGTCAGATACAGCAACGATTAGCCAACTCACTGCATTACTACTGAGCGAGTTGCCTGAGTCCAAAATTTATGTATTAGATGCATTAAAAAGCTTGCTCTGTGTGGCCCCTCTCAGTGACATGGTACGTGAAGGCAGTGCAGCAAATGATGCAATTGAGACAATGATAAAAATATTGAGCTCTGTCAAGGAAGAGACTCAGGCAAGGTCTGCACTGGCTCTTGCTGGAATCTTTGATGTCAGAAAAGACTTGCGTGAAACTAACATTGCTGTTAAGACTCTTGGATCGGTCATGAAACTTTTGAGCTCTGAATCTGAAACCATCTTAGCAGAAGTATCTCGGTGCCTTGCTGCTATATTTCTGTCAGTTAAAGAAAACCGTGATGTGGCTGCTCTTGCTAGAGGTGCTTTGCCTACATTAGTGGTGCTTGCTAACTCTTCAGTACTGCAGGTCGCAGAGCAAGCAGTTTGTGCATTGGCCAATCTCCTTTTAGACTATGAGACTTCAGAAAAAGCTATCCCAGAAGAGATTGTTTTACCTGCCACTACAGTGTTGCGTGAAGGCTCAAATGTAGGCAAGATCCACGCAGCAGCGGCAATTGCCCGTCTGCTTCGTTCTCGTCAGATTGATTCCTCTCTAACTGAATGTGTGAATCGCAATGGAACAGTACTTGCTATGGTTTCTTTCCTTGAAACTGCAGACAGTGGATCAGTTGCTACATCAGAGGCATTAGATGCACTTGCTTTTCTCTCCAGATCCACAGGATATGGTGAGCAAGTGAAGCCTGCTTGGGCCGTTCTGACTGAATATCCGAGTGACATTACCCCAATAGTTTCATGTATTGCTGATGCCACACCATCGTTGCAGGATAAGGCTATAGAAATATTATCTCGGATCACCCAGGCTCGGCCCCTAATTCTTGGAAATACTATTGCATGTGCGAATGGATGCATTTCATCTATTACAAGAAGGGTGATCAGTTCCTCAGATTCAAGGATCAAAATTGGAGGAGCTGCACTGCTCATCTGCACTGCAAAAGTCAATTATCAACAAGTAGTTGAAGATTTACATGGATCTAATATGAGTACACCTCTCATTCATTCTCTTGTTGGAATGTTAACTTCTTCAGAGTCTTCCCCTGGTGCTGATCGGGGTAGCAAGGATATTATAAGTATCTCCAGGATTCCCGAAAAAGAAAGTGAAGATGACTTTGAGAAAAGTACGTCAGTCATCAGTAGCGTGAATATTGCTACATGGCTTCTTTCTATTCTTGCTAGTCGGGATGACAAAAGTAAAGTTGAGATCATGGAGGCTGGTGCAATTGAAGTTCTCACCAATAAAATTTCTGAATCCTTTTCTCACAACTTGCTGGTATGTTTTTATTTATTGATTTAAGTGCAGTACATGGCTCATATTCTAAAGCATAGCCTTGCTGGCATAGTCTTGAAAAAACTTGCTCTGATTTTTTCATTTTCTTTTGTTTAGAATGATTATAAAGAGGATGGCAGCATATGGATCTGTGCGTTATTGTTAGCAATATTGTTCCAAGATAGAGATATCATACGTGCCAATGCAACTATGAAAGTGATTCCGGTACTGGCCAGTTTGTTTAGGACGGAAGAGGGGGTGAATAGATATTTTGCTGCACAAGCTGTAGCAAGTCTTGTCTGTAATGGTAGCAGGGGGACTCTTCTCTCTGTTGCAAATTCAGGGGCACCAGCTGGACTCATTTCCTTGCTTGGTTGTGCTGATGTTGATATACATGACCTTTTGGAATTGGCGGATGACTTTGCTTTGGTTCGTTATCCTGATCAAGTCGCCCTTGAGAGATTGTTCAGGGTTGATGACATCAGGCTTGGTGCTACTTCTCGGAAAGCTATACCAGCACTAGTGGATTTGCTTAAACCTATTCCAGAACGTCCCGGAGCACCTTTTCTTGCTCTGGGACTTCTGATCCAGCTTGCTACAGATTGCCCTACTAATCAAATCGCTATGGTAGAGTCAGGTGCCTTGGAAGGCTTGACGAAGTATCTGTCTCTTGGCCCCCAAGATGCGTATGAGGAAGCTGCTACAGATTTACTGTGCATTATGTTCAGCACAGCTGAGATAAGGAGACACGAATCTGCATTCGGTGCAGTCAGTCAGCTCGTAGCAGTTTTGCGCTTGGGTGGAAGAGCCGCAAGATATAGTGCTGCTAAAGCATTGGAAAACTTATTTTCTGCTGATCATGTAAGGAATGCCGAGTCTGCCAGGCAAGCTGTTCAGCCTCTGGTGGAAATTCTGAGTACAGGTTTGGAGAAAGAACAACATGCTGCTATCGCTGCCTTAATTAGACTGCTGAATGAAAACCCATCGAGGGCCCTTGCAGTTGCTGATGTTGAGATGAATGCAGTTGACGTGCTTTGCAGAATCCTTTCGTCGAATTACTCTATGGAGCTGAAGGGAGATGCTGCTGAATTGTGCAGTGTGCTTTTTGGCAACACAAGAATACGATCCACTTTAGCAGCAGCGCGCTGTGTGGAGCCATTGGTTTCTCTGCTTGTTTCTGAGTATAGTCCAGCTCACCATTCTGTTGTCAGTGCATTAGATAAGCTCCTTGATGATGACCAGCTGGCAGAACTTGTGGCTGCCCATGGTGCCGTCATCCCACTTGTGGGCCTTCTATACGGTCAAAACTATTTGCTTCATGAAGCTATATCAAGAGCTCTAGTTAAGTTAGGTAAAGATAGGCCAGCATGTAAGATGGAAATGGTGAAAGCTGGAGTAATAGAGTGTGTGCTTGATATACTTCATGAAGCTCCTGATTTTCTCTGCGCTGCATTTTCCGAATTGCTTAGAATACTAACAAACAATGCAAGCATTGCGAAAGGTCCTTCGGCAGCAAAAGTGGTCGAGCCTCTCTTCCAGTTGCTGACAAGACCAGAGTTTGGATCTGATGGACAACACAGCGCGTTGCAGGTTCTTGTCAATATTCTTGAGCATCCACAGTGCCGTGTGGATTATACTCTTACTTCACAACAAGCTATAGAACCCCTCCTACCTTTGCTTGACTGTCCAGCTTCAGCAGTACGGCAGTTAGCAGCAGAGCTTCTTTCCCACTTACTATTGGAGGAGCATCTTCAGAAAGATCCTCTGACACAGCAGGTGATCCCTCCACTGGTACGAATTCTTGGTTCTGGCATTCCTATTTTGCAACAGAGAGCTGTCCGTGCTCTTGTCAATGTCTCAACTATATGGCCAAATGAAATTGCGAAAGAGGGTGGTGTAGGCCAGCTATCGAGTGTCATACTTCAGTCAGATCCTCTTCTCCCTCATGCTTTGTGGGAGTGTGCTGCTTCAGTGTTATCTAGCATCCTGCAATATAGTTCCGAGTTCTATTTGGAAGTACCTGTTGCAGTGCTGGTCAGGTTGCTGCGTTCAGGAACAGAGAGCACTGTTGTTGGTGCTCTGAGTGCTCTTCTCGTGTTGGAGAGCGACGACTCTACAAGTGCTGAAGCAATGGCTGAAAGTGGGGCAATCGAGGCGCTTCTGGACCTTCTCAGAAGCCATCAGTGCGAGGAAAAAGCTGCCAGACTACTCGAGGTGTTACTGAACAACGTGAAGATCAGGGAATCTAAAGTTACCAAAGCTGCAATATTGCCATTGTCCCAATACCTTCTGGATCCTCAAACACAAGGTCAGCAGGCGAGATTACTTGCCACCCTTGCTCTGGGTGACCTATTCCAGAATGAGGCTCTTGCCCGAACTGCTGATGCTGTTTCAGCCTGTCGTGCATTGGTGAATCTTCTCGAAGATCAACCTACAGAGGAAATGAAAGTAGTAGCTATATGTGCTTTGCAGAACCTGGTTATGTACAGCCGATCAAATAAGAGGGCCGTTGCAGAAGCTGGCGGCGTTCAGGTCGTGCTCGATCTGATTAGCTCTAGCGACCCTGAAACATCAATCCAGGCTGCTATGTTTGTCAAACTTCTTTTCTCTAACAACACCATTCAAGAATACGCTTCAAGCGAAACTGTGAGAGCTATAACAGGTAAAACCTTTCCTCCCTTGATCGGAGCTAGCTTGAGTGTAACATCTAATTGACGAAAACTTTTTTGCTGTTTTTTCCAGCTGCAATTGAGAAAGATTTATGGGCTACTGGCACGGTAAATGAAGAGTATCTGAAGGCTCTGAATGCGCTTTTTGGCAACTTCCCCCGCCTTAGAGCAACAGAGCCTGCAACACTAAGCATTCCTCATCTGGTCGCCTCGCTCAAGACTGCCTCGGAGGCAACTCAAGAAGCTGCCTTGGATGCTCTATTTCTTCTCAGGCAAGCGTGGTCAGCATGTCCAGCTGAAGTTTCTCGAGCGCAATCCATTGCTGCTGCAGACGCAATACCCCTTCTACAGTACTTGATTCAATCAGGGCCACCACGGTTCCAGGAGAAAGCTGAGTTTCTGCTGCAGTGTTTGCCAGGCACACTAGTGGTGATAATCAAGCGAGGAAACAACATGAGGCAATCCGTCGGGAATGCTAGCGTATACTGCAAGCTAACCCTCGGAAACACACCCCCTCGGCAAACCAAGGTATGGATCCACTCTCATCACCAAACACGTTTATTTCACGCCCCCCTGTTTCTCCTCTGTTTTACTCCAACTGTTCTTTGCTCTAGGTTGTATCAACTGGTCCTAATCCTGAGTGGGACGAGAGCTTCGATTGGTCCTTCGAGAGTCCCCCCAAAGGCCAGAAGCTTCACATTTCATGCAAGAACAAGAGCAAGATGGGAAAGGTTAATTGAATTCTAGTGACAAGATTTAACTCTCGGCACTGTATTTCAATACCTATTCTAATCAGGTCTGTTTCTTTAACTGCAGAGCTCGTTCGGGAAGGTAACCATCCAGATCGATCGTGTGGTAATGCTAGGCGCAGTCGCCGGTGAGTACACGCTACTTCCGGAGAGCAAAAGCGGGCCGTCGAGGAATCTGGAAATAGAATTCCAATGGTCTAACAAGCCCCAAGACCAAGAGGGCCAGGCTGAGGTAAACTAGCAAATTTACTTCAAATTAAAAATTGATTTACAAAAAGATACAGATTTTGCTCTTTAATTATTTTTTCGTTTGTGATAATTTATGGCGTAAATGTATATAGATTTTTTGGCAATCTTTTGTAGCAATTCCTCATTCGCCAAGCGGCTGTTTGTTTGTAATTTGAGTCATTTTTAATGTATAAGTGAGAAATTCTTTTATTATTATTATAGATTTTTACTAAAGTCACAATTTGGTCCTTAACATATTGTGTTTTTTTTTATTTTGGTCCAAAACATTATCTTTTGAATTATTCGGTCCCTCACATTTGAAATCGGATCATATTTGGTCCATTTTGGACAGTTCCGTCAAATTTTTGACGGTTTTAATTTCCGAGTCACAAATCTGTCACTGATCCGTCACTAACTGGGAGAAACTGATCCGTCACTAATCCGTCACTAATCTAGAGAGAAACAAACAAATTAAAAACTCTTGTAAAGAGTTTCAGCATCATTTCCTTCCTTGGATATCACGAACTTGCTCTTGCTTCGTTGCGTCAGAAACGGACTGATCACTGAATACAGCAAACTGAAGTACCACGGCACGTTTATAAAGATCTGCACCACCAAATTCGAACTCCAATTACAAAAGAAGAAAAGGGAGGGAGGGGGGGGGGAATGTTAGATCTGCACCACCAAATTCGAACTCCAATTACAAAAGAAGAAAAGGGGGGGGAGGGGAATGTTGTGTATGGTGAGCACATTTTTTGTTTGAAGAATCAGAATGAATGAATCATCACATCACCTTCCTAGCAACCATTTCGGGGTAATTATCCTGAAATAGAGAGAGAATGTGAAGTAGCTCTGAGCTCTCTCTTTAGCATATCTTTAAGATCCGTGATTTGAATAATGGAATTCACGCCGCCTGGTTTGAAATGGAGAAGCTTAATCCCTCGCTCGAGAATCTGGACTCTCCACCTCAAAAACTTCTTCAATTTCTCCTCATCTCCAAAAACCTTCTCATACATCTCCTTATATTTGAAAACCCCATAGGCATTATAACAAACAGGATGCCCGCACCGGTCGAAACCGTCCATATACGCGACGGAGCCTTCGAGCTCCTTAAGCCCCAAATCCTCCTCCAAAATGGCGTCGGCGTCGAACTCCTTCCGCTAGTTGAGGCACTTCACCAGCATGTTGAGGGCGTCCTGCACCCTGAAATCCCTAGCGCGGAGGAATTTGAGGAGGACGACGTCGGCGCGGTCGTCGGCATTGCCTAGGAGGGGAATGCCCCACATGGAATCAGCGCCGCGGGAGGCCGTGAGCTTGTCCTTGAGCTCTTTGAGGGCTTTGCGCTCGGAGTTTTTGAGGTGGGAGATGAAGTAGGTGTCTTCTTTGAAGGAGGGGGAGCGGAGAGAGGCGACGCAGCTCTTCTTGGCGGGTTTTGGGGAGGAATTGGGAGTGTGGGTTTGTTTGAGGGAGGTAGGAGATGCGGCGGTTTCCATTTTTTCTTTTTTCTTTTGGGAGGAGAAATGGAGATGGGTTTTTGGGAGAGAGTGTGTGTTTTGTGACGGATCAGTTTCTCCTCGTTAGTGACGGATTTGTGACCCGGTAATTAAAACCGTCAAAAATTTGACGGAACCGTCCAAAATGGACCAAATGTGACCCGATTTCAAATGTGAGGGACCGAATAATTCAAAAGATAATGTTTTGGACCAAAATAAAAAAACGCAATATGTTAAGGACCAAATTGAGACTTTAGTCTAGATTTTTTTTTGGAATTTGGGGCAAGATAATGTAATTGTAGTCTTGCTATGGATAAACAAATTGCGTCGAATTGAATATATAATACTTCTGTTGAATTTGTTCCAGCTTTATCATCCATGGAACTTGAAAAATTGCTCTACATTAAGTAGGAGTAGGATTTAAGCTAGAGCTTTGGAACTTGGAAGCATATTTATATTTTGTTCCTAAATTATACATTTATACTCCCTTCGTTCCATTAACGTTGGAACATTTTTTTTCGCACTCATTTTAGAAATTAATGGAACATTATTTTCCGCACTTATTTTAGAAAAAAATATATTGTACTCCCTTCATTCCACAAGAATATGCATTTTTGATTGAGCACAGATTTTAATGCACAATTGATAAAGTAAAAAAGAGATAGAAATAAAAAGTTATTAAAGTATTGTTATTGAAAAGTGAGTCGCACCTTAATAGAGAGAAAGAGTTTCTAAATTTAGAAAATGCATACTTTTGTGCGACAGACTTAAAAGTTAAGAGTGCATACTCTTGTGAAATGGATGGAGTAATAAATAGTTAACGTGAAGAAAGAGTAAAGTAAGAGAGAAAATAATGTAGAAATAAAGTAAAGAGTGCATACTCTTGGAGGACGGAGTGAGTAATAAATAATTAACGTGAAGAAAGAGTAAAGTAAGAGAGAATAATGTAGAAACGACCAAGAAAGAGTAAAGTAAAAGTGCATACTCTTGTGGGTTATGTTAATTAATCTATGCCGGTTGATTAAGTAATTCTTGAGCTGATATTGGAAGGAGCTTTTAATATACGAGAATCCAGATACTTCCCAAAGAAACGACCAAGGATAAAATGATCACTCACGTAGGATGCATGCATTCTAATTTACTTAGATGTTTTCTCGAGTTTTGATGAGTTTATTATTTTTATTTCAAAAGGGTTTTCTTTCGCAAGCGAGTTAGAGGCGGAGAGAGAATTTTTCAATTTAAGAATATTAAGCGAACGAGAATGTGGCCACGTTCTTGTTTCACATATGAGGTTCAGATATGGTATGAAGAGAGAGAAAAATGGGCTGCAGCCATACTTTTAAATGAGAAAATATTTTGGTTACTTGGCCTTTTGTAAAACCTCAAGTTCACTTTTAAATGCTGACACAATATTTTATAAAATTATTTTGTCATGTGTTCACTGGGTACACCAAATACTCAGTCTTGCATATGTTTTAAAAATGTGCAGATTGAGCTGTGATGAGCGCGGTGGGTGTTGAGCAAGGTCGTTGAAGAAATTTCATATTAGGATGTTCAGAATGTGTCATGTCTTTACACGTTGCATATTTCTTCTCTCGAATGCTTTCGCTGAGCAGTTGATTTTCTTCTGAGTTCTCGTATTTCTAAGATAGTATTCATTTCGAGTTGTTGATTGTTGAGATACTCTGATTTTATTTGAGCTATCCCTGTTATTTCGAGTTATTCCCAAGTATACAATCGTTTCTCCCTTTCTTTCCCACTTCTTTGACCCACCCCTAGTCGCGGTCAACCGTGTTTTCTATCCTTAGAAAATGCGGTGGTGACAGAAATATTGTTTTCTTTTACTTTTTAAAGAAAGAATATTAGTCATGGCTCATTTCTAGAGTAGTTCATTAAAATAGTTGAACATTGTTTAATTAGGCCATCCACAATAGGAATAGCCCAGCAATAGTCTAGCCACAAACTCTTCCTGCCACATCATCAACACTAAAAATCCTTCTGCCACATCATCAAAACAAGCAAATAGCCCAGCCATAGCCTAGCCACATCACTCAAAATTATATAAAACAAATAATTAACAATCACACAAAATACGGAATTAAATTTACGACACAGATACGGGAAAATTCAATAATAATATTAAAATTTTAAAAAGTACATTAATTAAAAAAACACACTTCATTAAAATTAAAATAACATTACAACATCCTCATAAATGAGTTTGTCCCACATCGAAAGTGGAATATAAAACATTAAGGATGTCTCTATAAAAGAGAAACAACCAAGAATGAGTTTGTCTCACATCGAAAGTGAAACATAAAACATTCAAGGATGTCTCTATAAAAGAGAAACAACCAAGAATGAGTTTGTCCCACATTGAAATTAGAACATAAAACATTCAAGGATGTCTCTATAAAAGAGAAACAACCAAGAATGAGTTTGTCCCACATCGAAAGTGGAACATAAAACATTCTAGGATGTCTCTATAAAAGAGAAACAACCAAGAATGAGTTTGTCCCACATCGAAAGTGGAACATAAAACATTCAAGGATGTCTCTATAAAGAGAAACAACCAAGAATGAGTTTGTCCCACATCGAAAGTGGAACATAAAACATTCACGAATATCTCTATAAAATAGAAACAACCAAGAATGAGTTTGTCCCACATCGAAAGTGGAACATAAAACATTCAAGGATGTCTCTATAAAAGAGAAACAACCAAGAATGAGTTTGTCCCACATCGAAAGTGGAACATAAAACATTCACGGATGTCTCTATAAAATAGAAACAACCAAGAATGAGTTTCATAAAAAAATATTAAATAAAAAAAATTAAAAAACCAGCTGGGCGATGCGCTCGGCGATCCGAAGCCTGCAATAGCGCCGGGGCTCGACTAGGCGGTGCGCTAGGCGCCATTGTGGATGATGACCTTCGAAATTGGCGGCAAGTAACTTCAAAAAACATAAACACTGCTAAATTTAACTTGAATAGACTAAAATGGCTTTTACCACATTTCTCAATTTGTTTCTATTATCACTCTTCATTCTTTTTTTCTATTTTTCTAATTTTCTTTAATTTTCTAGTCATTTTCAAGAGGATGAAAATTGTCCGCGCAGAGTACACCTTGTAAATCAACGTTTAACACTTAGCTCTTGTTTATTTGAAAAAAATGAAGTTTTTCAAAGAAAATGATTTTTGAGATTATTATGATTAGGATTTATTTCTTTGTTCAAATACACATCTAAGAAAATGATTTTTGAGATTATTATATTAAGGATTTATTTCTTTGTTCAAATACACATCTATAGGACTGTGTTTCACCAATAACTTCATGACAAATGGAAATAAATAAGCTCACCTGCCAAATCAATTGTACACATGCATTTTATAAACTGACGGGACAAGACAGGTCCATTTGCTAATTTTATGAAAAGTCTTCTAATAGTATTAAATATGGAAATTTTTATATGTAATTATTGGCGTTCCATATATTACTACAATATTTATATATGTAGATTGATCTCATAATATAATAATATTATACATATAAAAAAATATTCATGTTGCATTACTTTTCACATCAAGGAATACAAATCATATCACAACTCTCTGATAATAGTACTATTTGAATTTTATGGGTAAAACCTTATATATATTTCAAAATTTTAAACAAATAAAAATTATTACTACAACTTATATTTTGTTATCATAATAAATTATACTGTACTTTTTATTACTCCTATCTTTCTAATAGCATATAAAAATTTCAAGATTTTAAAACAATGAAAATAGAAAATAAAAAATGAAATATTCTTATATTATTTCAAATAGTAGTATAATGAAAGAGAAATGTTGTAGTATATGGAACGCCAATATGAATATTTTTTTCATGTGTATAGTATTATTACATATTAGTATTATATTATGAGATCAATGTACATATATAGATAGTGTAGTAGTTAGTATATGGAACGCCAATAATTACATAAGGAAATTTTCATATTTAATACTATTAGGAGAGTTTCAATAAAATGGACCTCTCTTACTCCTGTCAGTTTATAAAATGTATGTGTACAATTGATTTGGCATGTGGGCTTATTTATTTTCATTTGTTAATAAGTTATTGGTAAGGCATGCTATATCATTATGCCACCATGGTATGGAAGGACTGTGGAATTTTTCCTCCATCTATATAATGTCACAATATATTTTTAATTAACAAGTGTAGATATATTATCATTTTCTAAATATCAACTAAGTTAGTTATCATTATGGTTAACTATAAATATTTCATTATTGTGACTATTTATTTAAATAATCTAATAAATTGAAACATATATATAAGATAGTACAATATAAATTCTTGTTTTCATTAAATTATAAATAGATAAATATAAAATAAATAGTAGAAAATAATCCATGTAGTGAATGATAAGAAAAAACTAAAACTAATTTATCCCTAGTAATTGTAATAGAAATATCCCTTTCTTTCTCTCCTCCTCAAGAGTAAAAAAATAATCTAAGAAATTTGGATTTAAACAACTTTTATTGTAGTTTTTTTTGAATAAAACAATTTTTGAAAGATTTTCGATGTTTCGAAATGAAGAACGTTAAAGTGAAATTTAAAATAAATTAAAAGTAAACTTAGGAATTTAATATAAAGTTCATGAATATGATTAACTTTATTTTCTAAATTAATATTCAATCCAGCCCCATAATATAAAGGCATTTATAATAATATAAGTTTTAATGCATAATTAATAAAATAAAAAAGAAATAAAAAGAAAAAAGTTAATGTGTCTAGCAGTGAAAAAATCCCACCACATTTGAAAAAAATTACTTCATCTGTCCACAATAAGAGTCTTATTTTGCTATTTTGGTACGTTCCACAAGAGTCCTATTTGATTCATTTTTATCATAAATGGTAAGTGAGCATCATATTCCACCAACTTGTTTCACTCACATTTTATTAATAAAGAGAGAATATCTTTTTTGGTCCACGAACTTTGCCAAAGTATTATTTTAGGTTCGTGAACTTTGAAAATATCATTTGAGGTCCACCAACTATAGATTAATATCATTTGAAGTACTTTTTACTATTTCCAAGTTTTTTTGGACGAAAATACCCTCAATACCTTAAAGTGTATATATTTTTAATAAATTTATCATATACTTATATTTTTTTATAAATATCTTTACAATATATTTTTTGATAAATTTTCTAAATATAATTTGACCTTAAATATTATCACTTAATTTTGTGACATGCAAGTAAAATTGCTTCTTCAATTTTTTATATTATTTTTTTAAATTGAATAAAAAAATTTTCTTTAATAATAAAAAATTGAATAAAGATCTTTTCTTGCATGTCACAAAATTAAATGATAATATTGAAGGTCAAATTATATTTAGAAAATTTGTCAAAAATATATTGTAAAGATATTTATAAAAAATATGAGTATATGATAAATTTATTAAAAATATACACCCTTTAAGGTATTGAGGGTATTTTGACTTCTTTCTTCTTTTGTGCTTAAAAAATAATGGAATTCCAAATTAATGAAGGAGAATAGATTCATTCTAATTGAGGGAGTGACGCATAATGGTTGTGTGTCGTTCTTAATGAAACGCACAACCCTTATGCGTCGTTCTTTAATGACGCACAATGATTATGCGTCGATTAACGACGCATAAGGGTTATGCATCATTATAAAACGACGCATAATGGTTATGCGTCGTTAAGGCGGCTTTTAACGCCCTCCAGGCAGACGCAGCTCACAGAACGACCTTTCACACACCTTCATTCCTCTCTCGGCGATTTCCGGCGTTTTCAGGCGATTTCCGGCGATTTCTCCATAAGATCCGGTAATTTGTTAATCAATTTAGCTACATTCATCATTATTCATGTTTATTGTGCTTTCATTTGTTAGTTTTACCCAATTTATACAAATTAGGGCTTGTAGGAAAAATGTTCCTAATTGTCGTTGTTTTAAATGTTTTTTATGCAGAAATCATGCAAGTATTTGTGAGTTTGTATTGGGGTGGTAGAGTAGTTCAACTACCACATATGTGTATTGGTTATGAACCACCTCGTCCGAGGAGCTCCATCATATTAAATTCAGGTGTTTCCTATTTTGAATTGGTAGTAATGATTTGTGATGCGATGGGAATAGATATGAACCAACACACAATTGAATTATTATGGAGACAATGTATAGTCTTTGCTTCCGGTATGGGTTATACATGTTCTGTGATTTGCAATGATGACAGTGTGATGTTTATGTTCAACAATGCTCAAAATTCAAGTGGGTGTATTGAATTATTTGTTGAGTATTCACCGGTGAGGAGTGCAGAAATCCCACCAGTTGTTGATTATGGTATTGAATCATCTGCGAGGTTTGAACAAATGAGTTTTGACTGTGGTATTGGATCATCTGCGAGGGTGGACCAAATGAGCTTGGATCGTAGTATGAATGAGCAGAGATATGTTGTAGATGTTGCTGATGTTGGTGTTGGATTGAATGATGAGGTAGATGTTGCAGATGATCTTGATGAGCCAAGGCCACTATCTGAGACAGAGCCAGACCCCGATCTCAGTGATGGTGATGGTGATGGTGCTGATGATGACGGTGGTAGTTCTGATGATGAGATAGTACCATGTAAACCTGTTATGCAAGGTGAACAACCACTTCCGGAATACAATCCTAGTGGGTTTAGATTCTTTCATGAATTACCAAGTCGTCCTCCTTGAGTATCAGATGATGTGGGTGGTAATGAACACAGCCTTTTGTATTGGAATGAGAATGAGCCGCATCGGATTGTGTTGGGAACAAAATTTGATTCCAAGCTACACGTGAAGACTGTTATAACTATGTGGAGTTTGTGGAATGAAAAACAGTTTAAGGTTATCGAGAGCAAATTAAGAAGGTGGCATGCTGTATGCAAATTTCCAGCAGGAACGACAATAACTGGGGCAGGCATCATCAGCACCACCGACGCTGAAAAGGCGATGGAGTGTAAGTGGGAGGTTTCAGTTACACAAAGGTCGCATGACGATATGTGGGAAGTTAGAAAGTGGAAGAATCGACATAGTTGTATAGGCCATCGTGCTAATAGAGATCATGCTAACTTTTCATCCCCAATGATAGCTCTGTTGATTCGACATCATGTGCGACAATATGCCGATTTCAAGGTCTTCTCAATAATAGCTGATATTCAAGACAAATTTGGTGTGTTAATCAGTTATAAGAAGGCGTGGTATGCAAAGAGAAAGGCTATAGAGTTTGTATACGGTGGATGGGAAGAATCGTTTAGGCAGTTGCCAAGCTACATGTTTGAACTCCAGTCACAAAATATGGGCACAATTGTTGAGTGGAAGCATAACGATCTGTTGAGTCAGAGGCGTACAATGGTGTTCAACTATATTTTTTGGGCATTTGGGCCTGCAATACATGCGTACCAGAACGCCGCACCGGTGTTAACAGTGGACGAGACTCACCTCCGAGGAAGATTTAAAGGTAAATTGCTTGTTGCTTGTGGTTTTGATGCTAACAAGACATGCTTGCCTATTGCATATGCCGTGGTGGATGAAGAAACCAATGACAGTTGGTCGTGGTTTTTGGATCATGTCAGAACTCATGTGGTGAAATACGAGAGGGAGGTGTGCATTATATCAGATAGGCATAAATGACTCTTGAATGCAATGGAGTCTGAAATCATGACAAGGGCCCCGCAGATACACCACAAATTTTGTTTGCTTCATGTGAGGGCAAATGTGTTGAAGAAGCACAAGGGCCCCTATGTGAAGGCTATTATATGGAAGTTGGGGGTCAGTTCTCAGGAACGTAAATTTGTTCTCAGGAACGTAAATTTTCCAGAAGACGTCGAGCACTTTATGATGTCAACAGTGGTGCGGTTCGAATGCTGAATATGATTACAAAAGAATGTTGGTCACTGTGCTACGATGGTGGACTTAGGTGGGGGGTGGCCACAACAAACATGTCGGAGTGCTACAATAACGTCTTGAGGGGTGTGAGAGAGTTGCCGATTAGAGCGTTGGTTGATTTGACCTTTTGGAGGACGGTAAAATGGTGGGTGATAACTGATCACGATAACTAAGACAACACAAATACATTTCACCTGGCCAGGACGAATCAGTGATAACTGATCACGATAATGAGCTACTGAATGTCGGGGAGCATTTCCAATTTCAGTAACTCCGTGCCACCTATACATAATATTAATGTCAACAGTTATCAACAAAATACATAATTATGTGAGTTAATTTAAACAAAAACATTACTTGGCTCCACACGGGGTATAAGGCGTGTGCATAGGTGATATCAAGAAGGCTGGTCTCAATGTAGGCATTCTTTCCCACGCCCACAGCTGCAAGAGAACCATAGGTCCACCCACATCTCTTCTCTGTCTGCCTACAGAAGCCTCGCACAAATAATGATACAGGTATGCTAAAGCAGCACTACCCCAACTGATATTAGCCACATCTTCCGGATCGTCTAAGGCATTTAACCACATAAAGGGGACCTTGCACCCTGTGGTGTCCGGTAAAATAAGTCCCCCTAACAAGATCAGAGCATGTATACATGCTCTTTGGATGTATGCATACTCAGGCAGCCCATCACCCAACGACATCGTCGCTTGGTGGATCAGAGACGTCATCAACAAACCACCGTGCTTCGTTTCTGTATCTGCGTCAGGTATCCATCCCAACAAATCTCTACACTTGCTTGGCCAATCTTCAAATCCAACAGGGTAGTCACGGCCAGTGAAAACACTCCCGTCTGCTCTCAAACCCCACAGGCTTTGCACATCCTGTAAGGTTACAGTAACCTCACCAACTGGAAGGTGGAAACAGTGTGTCTCAGGCCTACAACGCTCGATCAAGGCCGTTATTAGCTCATTGTCCATCCTCATCGGCCTTCCACATTGAACAACGCCTCTGAACCCTCATACATCAAGCCAATACATCACATTTTCATGTATTGGCAATGCCCAAACCTTACTCTCCGTCCTACGAACTCTCAACACATTTGTTGTGCCATTGGCCAACAAAGAGGCTGAAATGTGTTCGTTCTGATGAAACAATAGTGATGGATCCTCAGGTCCATAACATAATTGTTGTTCGGAACTTGCAGATGCCATCTACTTCAAAACATTCACCCAAGATTCAATTTTTTTCATAACACCTCAACAATCTAACTAAATTGCAACTTAGGTGCGCAATATATGCATATGAAATACCCAAATTACATAAAATCGCCCACCAAAAGGGGCACAATTACAAAAACTTAATCTATTGCTTCAATTGCTCCTACCCATTCAATGATATGCATATTAAATACCCAAATTACGGAAAATCGACCAACAAATCCAACAATTTCATCATAAACCCTAATTTTGCTAAATTAAATCCATATGAAATACACAAATTACGGATATTCGACCAAAAATTCCATCAATTTCATCATAACCCATAATTTCATCATAATCCCTAATTATATGCAACAAAACAACAAAAATATACTAAAAATCCATCAATTTAATAAAAAACCCAACTTTTACTAAATTACGGAAAATCTGCCCAAATTAAACATTAAAGGATGTATTTAGCCAAATTGAAGAATAATTACCATAATATGGTTGCAAAATGGTGGAAAATCGCCGGATTTTGCTCGGATACGTCGGAAATCGCCCGATTTCGTCGCTTGGTTCTGCCTTCTGCCTTTCGTTTCTGGCTGGTTCTGCCTTCTGCCCGATTTAAAACTCAACGAACGACGCATAATAATTATGCGTCGCTAATTAACGACGCATAAGAGTTATGCGTCGCTAATGAAAGACGCACAATGGTTATGCGTCACTAACTAACGACGCATAAGCGTTTTGCGTCGATAAAGAAAGACGCATAAGAGTTATGCGTTTTTAACAAAAAAACGCACAATGGTTATGCGTCACTAATTAACGACGCATAAGAGTTATGCGTCATTAGCTAACGACGCATAACCATTATGCGTCTTTCTGTTAGTGACGCATAACCATTATGCGTCACTCCCTGAGGTGGAATACAAGTAATGCTCTTCATTAAAATGGAATTCAACTAATGACCATTACCAAAAAAAGAATTGATCCAGGGTATTTTCGTCCAAAAAAAATTTGGAAATAGTAAAAAGTACTTCAAATGATATTAACTCATAGTTGGTGGACATTAAATGATATTTTCAAAGTTCACGGACCTAAAATGATTCTTTGGTAAAGTTCGTGGACCAAAAAAGATCCCTCTATTATAAAACTAATATGTATAGTGAGATTCATATTCCACCAACTTATTCCACTCATATTTTATTATAAAACTAATACGTGTAAGTGAGATTCATATTTTACTAACTTATTCAACCTACTTTTCTTTACATATCTTAAAATCTGTGTCATAACTAAATAGGGATGAGATCTCCTGCTGTGGAGGGGTGCACAACGGGGGTGCTTTCCTCACACCCTATTATTTTATAAATTTTTTTATTTTATTTGATGAATAAAATACTGGGGTGTGAGAAACAACACCCTGATGTGTACCCCTCCACGGTAAGGGATCTCATCCCAACTAAATAGGACTCTTATTGCAGAACGAATGAAGTATATAAATTAGAAATGAAGTATTTTTATGACGTACTCCATCCGTCCCGCAATAGCAGTCCTATTTTGTTATGACACGAGTTTTAAAAATATGAAGAGAAGTGGATTGAATAAGTAATTGAATATGAGTCTCAATTATGTATATTAGTTTTATAATATAATGTGAGTAAAAATAAGTTGGTGGAATATCGGGCCTATTTACCATTTATAGTAAGAGTAAAAATAAAAGACTCTTATTGCAGACAGACCGAAATGACAATATAAAACTCTTACTTGGGAGGGAGGGAGTAGATTAAAACATAAAAAATCTTTATTTTTTATGGAACAAATGATATAATTATTACTTCCGTCCCATAATCAATGTCACGTTTAGCCATTTCGATATGCCCCATAATAAGAGTGGAGGGAGTAGATTAAAACAGAAAAAATCTTTATTTTTTTATGGAACAAATGATATAATTACTACCTCCGTCCCATAACCAATGTCACATTTAGCCATTTCAACCTATCCCATAATAAGAGTCATATTTCACTTTTACCATAAATGATAAGTAGAACTCACATTCATCAATCAATTCTACTTACATTTTATTATAAAATTAATATATATATATATAAGTGAAACTCATAATCCACTAATTTATTCGACATATTTTTCTTTACTTTTCTTAAAATTCGTGTCCACTTACATTTATAGTCGGCCGGAGATAGTATCATTTTCAGAGGCATAAACAAGGATGCGTCAAAATCTGAGTATAAGAGCATCCACAACCGTGCTCTTGCCAGCGGCACGGTTGTGGGCCCGGGCGGTACTATTCATGCCTGCTCTCTGGCAAGAGCACAACACCCACAACTGTGCTCTTCCACAAGGACGAGCACAATTAATATAAAATTCAATTACACAACAACATTTTCATAATACTAAAATTCATTAAAAAAACCACAATAAAAATTACAAATTACAAATAAAATAAAAAGACATAATTAAAATCCTAAAAATTAAAAATTACATAATTAAAATACTAAAAATTAAAAATTACATAATTAAACTCCTAAAAATTAAAAATTACATAATTATTGGCTAATATAACCCGAGGAAGACTACGCATCCGGCGGCACCAACCCCAATTGTTTTTGGAGACCCAATATCATGGACTCGTGCGTTTGAAGTTGCGTGGGGGTCATAGTTGACCTATCGGCCATATTGAGTTGGGCCAAAAGGGCCCACAACGAGTTGTTCGGGGGTGGAGGTGGAACATAGGGTGCGGGTTCGGGAGCAGGGGCAGATGGAGTCGCGGCGCGACGTCGTTCGGCCGCCGCCTTCTTCCTACCTTGCGGTCGGCGTCGGGAACCGCTTGGTCCGGCATCGGGGCTACCCAAGTTAGCTCCGGCGAGTTGGCTAGCCACTTCTTCCGAGCCGGAGTCGGATAGTGCTACCGACCGTGAGCGTTTGGAGGAGCCGCTAGAGGAGGATGTTATGCCTCCCTTATACTTCGGGTGCGTCCGCGTCTCCTGCCAAACGTTAAGATATTTGAACGACTTACCGTTCATGGATTGGTAGGTGCTCAGCGAGGCGGTGATGATGTCGACCTCGCTTTGGCCGCTCCCGGCATTCCGGGACTCCTGGATGAAATAGCCGTTGAACTTGCCAATTTCTTCGTTGGCTCGGCCGATGCAGTTGCGCACCATACTCTCGTTGCGCTCGATCGTTCCCGGCGGCCGGTGTGCATTGTACCGGCTAGAGACGCGCCACCAAAAGTGATCGCCGGATTGGTTCGTTCCAACCACCGCATCTTCGGAGATTTCCAAGTACGCCTTGAACAATCTTTCCATCTCCGCCGGTGAGTACGGTGTGCGGACACCGGCGCGAGATGGAGGATTCGGCATTTGGGAAGGGGCGCGAGGCCTAGGCTCCGGTGTCCACCCGTAGCGCCCATCGGAGGCACCTTGATCGTCGATTGGGTATGGCCGGTAGCCACTCGGAACGCCCGAATCTTGGGTGAGAGGAGGGGCCGAATATTCCGTTTCCGGACTAGGAAACGGTTGCGAACCGAACCATTCGGGGTTCCAACCGTGAGAGCCGCTTGGGTTGTCGTCGTTACCGGACATAGTGGTGTTGTAGGGTGTGAGAGGAAGATGAAAATGGATATGAGAGATTGAAGATGAGAATGGAGATGAGAGAATGATGATGAGAATTGTGTAGTGAAAGTGTGAATTTTTGGGAGTGAAATTGGGGGTATTTATAGATGAAAGTGTGTATTTTTGGGGTAAAAAAAATAAAAAAAAAATTAAAAAGTGGGGAAAAACGGTTATAAACGGATATAATTTTTTGGGGAAGTGAAATTTTTTTTTTTTTATTTTTTATCGGTTTTTTTAATAAAAAACCGATTTTTTTTAAAAAAAATAAAAAATTGTTTGAAACCAACGGCTATGCCGTTGGCGAATGGGAGAGTGACACGTGTGCGTCCGCTGGCACGGACGTGCTCGATACATCGAGCAGCGCCTGTAAAAAATCATGGATTAAATATGCCCGGTCAATGGATTTTGACCAAATAATAAATGTGACGAGACATTTAATTTTGTGAAATTAAATGACATAGCGTCGATCTACATTTTACGTAGGTAAATGTAGTATATTCACTTTCTCAAATCCGATTTCCGGTGAGTGAGAAATAGTGGATTAAAGTTGGGCATAATTAGCTTTTAATTAAAGCTTGGAGATGGAGCTTAGGGAATAATTAACTAGTGTTAATTATCCCACATTGGAGGATTAACACATCTTTAATGTGTATAAATTAAGTGACTTTATGTTACTTAATAATTATAGTGGACCAAGATGGGTGAAAGAGCCCACACGCGCGCACACGCGCGCGCCGCCGCCGCCCGCCCGCCCGAGCCCGAGCCCGTGCCCGTGCACGTGCTCGTGCTCGTGGTCGCGGGCGCGGGCCGCGGGCCTCGGGCCTCGGGCCCGGGCCCGAGCCCGATCCCGAGCCCGATCCCGATCCCGATCCCGATCTCGATCTCGATCTCGATCTCGGACTTGGACTTGGACTTGGACTTGGACTTGGATCTTGGCAATTGGTCTTTGGGTGGTCTTTGGGCTTGGTCTCGATCTCGATCTCGATCTCGATCTCGATCTCGATCTTGGACTTGGACTTGGACTTGGACTTGGCTTGGTGCTTGGCCCAAACTATTCTTTTTGGACCACCGCCGAGTCAGCAATCCAAGTGGCTTGACACGTCGTCAAGCGAGGCACAGTCACGGTTGCCACGTGAGAAATCCACACGCTCCACACACGGATGGCACACTCCTGCCACACGTCTGTAACCGACGTCGGTTACGAATTGCCATGATGACAGCCATCATGGCTGTTGACCCCCTGCAGTGGACTGAGCCTATAAATAGGCCAGCCATTCCATGCATCACTACACAATTCAAAAAGCATTCTGCATCATAAGCTCTCTCCCTCTCCCTGCATAGTTTTTTCTGTCGAAGCTCTGCCCTCTCCTCCATCCAGTTCGCCGGAGCTCTGTTGATTGCGGTGCTGCATCAATAGAGACGTAGCCGTTTTACCTTTGGGGACGACACGCCAAACCGAAGAGCACTACCGGGGCGTATCTCGTCTTGCGGGAAGAGGCCTCCTCGACTCGGCTAATCACACTGGTTTAGTAGTTTCGATTATACGTTGTATTTTTAAGTTCAGTTCTTCCTTTCCTTTCTTTTGGGTTGTATTACGCCCGGTAGTTATCTTTGTAATCCCAGAAACCAACAATCGCAAGACGAGATAACTTGCCTTTGAAGGAATTTGGACTTCTAAACTGAACTAAAACTTTCGAAATATTAAACACCTTTGCTGGAGATGTCTACCGACTCCAACACCGCCGCTGCCACCACCGCCGCCGCCATTCCCTCCACCATGGCGACCACTGGACCGGTCAACACTTCATCGATTCCCTCGATGATGCCAACTTCTGGCTTCCCAGCCGCTTCATCCACCGTCCCTTGGGTTTGGGACAACCCCTTCGGGGCGTCCACTGGTTCCACCTTTGGTGGTTCGGTTGGTTCCACTTTTAGTGGTTCCTTCGGATCCTTTAATGGATCGAGTGTTGGTGCCTTCGGGCTCAATACTAGTGTTGGATCTTTCGGGATCAACACGAATGCTGGGGCCTTCGGGTCTCATGCGGGTGCTAGTCCCTTCGGGGCTGGTACGACCATGGCGGGCTCTATGCCCAACATGAATGGTGGGGGCTCTATGCCCAACCAAGTTGTTGGCTCCTTCGGGGGCAACGGAATTGGTTCCTTCCAAGGACCAACTGCGGCACCTTTGGCACCAAGAATGATGCCACCTGCCGAGAAGCCACCAAAGTTTGGAGGATCTGACTTCAAGCGGTGGTACCAGAAGATGTTGTTCTACTTGACAACATTGGGCGTCGCCAACTTCCTCACGGAGAACGAGCCGCCCGCGCCAAGCGACCAAGAGACTAGGCTCGAAGTCATGGCGGACTATGAAGCTTGGAGAAAAGGGGATTATCTATGTAAAAACTTTATTTTAAGTGCATTAGATGATAGCCTCTATAATGTATACTCCAATGTAACCACATCTAAACAAATGTGGGAAAGCCTAGAGAAGAAATATAGCATAGACAATGCTGCAGGGACTGAACAGGTTGTAGCATCCAAGTTTATGGACTACAAGATGGTCGACTCTCGACCCATCATGGAGCAAGTCCAAGAGCTCCAAATGATCATCCACTCCTTAGTGGCTGAAGGGATGACCTTGCCCGATAAGTTCCTAAGGTGCACGATCATTGACAAGCTCCCTCCAAGTTGGAAGGACTTCAAGAGTTATCTCAAGCACAAGCGAAAGCAGATGACCCTTGAAGACTTGATCGTGAAGTTGCGCATTGAGGCCGACGTGCGCAAAAGTGATCAAAAGGCTAAGGGCTTCACCCCAAATGAAGCCAAAGCCAACCTGTTGGAGCGGGGCGGTCCCTCCAACAAACGCCCTCGCCCAAACCGTCCAAACGACAAAGGGAAGGGAAAGCAGCCTTCAAAGAAGTTTGAAGGCGACTGCTACAAATGTGGCAAACCGGGCCACTTTGCCAAAGACTGCCGCAGCAAGAAGAAGAAGCCGGCAGCCCACGTCGTTGAGAAGGAGTTCAAGGACTGGGATGAGAACGACCTCATTGCAGTGGTCACTGAAGAGGTTAACCTTGTTGATAACAAGGGAGGCTGGTACATCGACACCGGCGCTACTGCTCATGTTTGCTCCGACAGGAGCAAGTTTGCCTCCTACACTGCTGTTGAAGGGAGGAAGATCAACATGGGGAATCAAGCATCGTCAGAAGTCCTCGGCGTTGGCAACGTGATTCTCATGATGACGTCTGGCCTAACTATCACTTTGAAGGATGTGCTGCATGTCCCGGACATCCGCAAGAACCTAGTGTCAGGATCAATACTAGTTAATAAAGGGTTTAAACTTGTATTTGAGTCCGATAGGTTTGTCTTGTATAAGTTTGGAAAATCCATCGGAAAAGGTTATGTAACCGATGGGCTTTTCAAGCTTAGTGTAGCAACTCGAAGTGTTGCGAAGCCATTGGCCAATAAGAATAAAGCATCTACTTCCTCTTATTTGATTGAGTCTTCAAATTTGTGGCATTGTAGATTGGGACATGTAAATTCAAAAGCCATTAAAAGATTAGTAAATTTAGATTTACTAAAGGCTAATGAATTGGATATCCAAGATAAATGTGAAATTTGTCTTGAAGCAAAAATGACTAAGTTGCCGTTTCACTCGGTTGAACGAAGCACAAAACCCCTTGAATTAATTCACACGGATGTATGTGATTTAAAGATGTTGCAAACTAGAGGTGGTAAAAAGTACTTTATCACTTTCATAGATGATTGCACAAGATATTGCTACATTTATCTTTTAAGAAGCAAAGATGAAGCAATAGAGGCGTTCAAAAATTATAAGAACGAAGTTGAGAATCAACTTGGTTGTAAAATCAAAATGATTCGAAGCGATAGAGGAGGCGAATATGTAGCCCCGTTTGAGGAGTTATGCAACGCAAGTGGTATAATTCATCAAACAACTGCTCCATATTCACCACAATCCAATGGTGTTGCAGAACGCAAGAATCGAACTCTAAAAGAGATGATGAATGCACTGCTACTCAGTTCAGGATTACCACATAACATGTGGGGGGAAGCTGTTTTGACAGCAAACTATATCTTGAATAAAATCCCTCTCAAAGGAAAAGATGTTACTCCTTATGAGTTGTGGAAGGGAAGGAAGCCATCCTACAAATACCTCAAAGTGTGGGGGTGTTTGGCAAAGGTGATGGTTCCTCCGCCCAAAGAAGTTACAATCGGACCTAAGACGGTTGATTGCATCTTCATTGGATATGCACTTAACAGTAGTGCATATCGATTTGTTGTTCACAAGTCTGAAATATCGACTATCACAGTAGGAACAACAATTGAGTCGAGGAATGCTGTATTTCTCGAAAATACCTTTCCTTGCAAAGATAAGGAAAAAGTATCAACCAATTCTGAGACAAGAATTGAAGAAGCCACTAGTTCTAAACAAGTGGAAGAAGAAGCCACTAGTTCTAAATCAACAGATGCGGAACCTGAATCGCGCAAGCGTGCAAGGCCCGATCCAAAAGATACAGTACTAAGACGTGGTAATAGAGTCAGAACACCAAAAACTTTTGGTCCTGACTACATTGCTTTCATGTTGGATGAAGAACCAACATCGATAAAAGTAGCCTTTGCTGGCCCAGACGGGCTGCATTGGAGAGAAGCTGTTCAAAGCGAAATTGATTCAATTTTGCTAAACCACACATGGGTGTTGGTTGATTTGCCCGAAGGTGCTAAACCTTTAGGATGCAAATGGGTTCTTAAAAGAAAGTTTAAGGCCGATGGAACAGTTGATAAGTATAAAGCCCGATTAGTAGTAAAGGGTTTTAAACAAAAAGAAGGACATGACTTCTTCGATACCTATTCACCTGTAACAAGGATTACATCTATCCGGGTGCTTCTCGCTATTGCTGCATTGCACAATCTCGAGATTCATCAAATGGATGTAAAGACCGCGTTTCTGAATGGTGAACTAGAAGACGAAATCTACATGGAACAACCCGAAGGGTTTGTAGTACCTGGACAAGAGAAAAAGGTATGCAAGCTCGTGAAATCCCTATATGGATTGAAACAAGCGCCATTGCAATGGCACTTGAAGTTTGATAATGTGATGTTATCAAATGGGTTTAAAATCAACGAGTGCGACAAATGTGTCTACATCAAGAGCACTAATAACGGTCATGTTATAGTGTGTCTCTACGTTGATGATATGTTAATCTTGGGTAGCAACACTCAAGTAATTAACGATACAAAGGCCATGTTAAAGAGAAACTTTGACATGAAAGACATGGGTCTAGCCGATGTAATTCTTGGAATGAAGATTTTAAGAACGAATGATGGAATCATCTTAACACAATCACATTATGTTGAGAAGATATTGAATAAATTCAAAGCCTATGATGGCGCGCCGGTTAAGACTCCAATTGAACTCGACGTTCACTTGAGCAAAAACAAAGGCGAGCCCGTTGCACAAGAAGAGTATGCACGGGTCATCGGGTGCATTATGTACTTGACTAATTGCACTCGACCTGACATTGCTTGTGCCGTGAACAAGTTAAGTCGTTACACGAGCAATCCAAGCAAAGAGCATTGGAGAGCTCTTGTGAGGGTTTTGAGATATTTAAAACACACTCAAAATCTTGGGCTACACTTCTCGAGATACCCCCCGGTGCTTGAAGGGTACTGTGATGCCAATTGGATATCCGATAATAGAGACTCACTTTCAACAAGTGGATATGTCTTTACTATTGGGGGTGGTGCTGTATCGTGGAAATCCACAAAACAGACCTGTATAGCCCGATCAACAATGGAATCGGAGTTCATTGCCTTGGATAAGGCTGGTGAGGAAGCCGAGTGGCTTAAGAACTTCCTTGAAGACATTCCATGTTGGTCTAAGCCAGTGCCACCAGTGCTGATTCACTGCGATAGCCAAGCGGCTATTGGAAGGGCAAACAATGGTTTCTATAACGGTAAGTCTCGACATATACGTCGACGACATAACACCGTGAGACATTTGATCACAACAGGGGTGATTACAATTGACTATGTGAAGTCAATAGATAATCTAGCGGATCCGCTAACCAAAGGGTTAAACCGTGATCAAATGAATAAGTTGCTAGAGGGAATGGGTTTGAAATCCACAAACTAAAGAATTGTCATAGTGGTAACCCAACCATGATGACTGGAGATCCCAAGAACTTGGTTCAAAGGGACAACTAAGCTATGAGAGTTCATGGAAAAACACTCAAACTATATCTATTCCCTAGAGAGCAATAGAGTGTTGGAGAACTTGCCTCGTGGTAAAGGCTAAGTCTATGACTTTTAATGGTTCTTAAGGATCTCAAAGAGATGGAATTCTCAAAGAGACCAAGTATGGCAAGGTACTTGACTAAGAATCACCTACGTAAGTGCGAAGTGTGGTCGCTTCATAAAAAACGCACTTATGAATCCAAAGTGGTGTCCAAGACCGCAATGGACACAAAACGTGAGAACGGATGAGGTTGAGGTGTTTAAGTGTTAACACCATTGTCTCGGTGCACGCCGTGGGGGATTAGTTCAAAGCATCGCGCTACTAAGCCGCCTGTGTATCCGATGGTGTCGACTATGGAGGGTTCAAAGTCAACAACTACCTATCCTTATGCTTATATACCTCGCGAGGGTTGAGCTTGTGTCTGCATGCATATGCATTCGGCTATTTCCACTCATGTGGGGGATTGTAAAAAATCATGGATTAAATATGCCCGGTCAATGGATTTTGACCAAATAATAAATGTGACGAGACATTTAATTTTGTGAAATTAAATGACATAGCGTCGATCTACATTTTACGTAGGTAAATGTAGTATATTCACTTTCTCAAATCCGATTTCCGGTGAGTGAGAAATAGTGGATTAAAGTTGGGCATAATTAGCTTTTAATTAAAGCTTGGAGATGGAGCTTAGGGAATAATTAACTAGTGTTAATTATCCCACATTGGAGGATTAACACATCTTTAATGTGTATAAATTAAGTGACTTTATGTTACTTAATAATTATAGTGGACCAAGATGGGTGAAAGAGCCCACACGCGCGCACACGCGCGCGCCGCCGCCGCCCGCCCGCCCGAGCCCGAGCCCGTGCCCGTGCACGTGCTCGTGCTCGTGGTCGCGGGCGCGGGCCGCGGGCCTCGGGCCTCGGGCCCGGGCCCGAGCCCGATCCCGAGCCCGATCCCGATCCCGATCCCGATCTCGATCTCGATCTCGATCTCGATCTCGATCTCGATCTTGGACTTGGACTTGGATCTTGGATCTTGGCAATTGGTCTTTGGGTGGTCTTTGGGCTTGGTGCTTGGCCCAAACTATTCTTTTTGGACCACCGCCGAGTCAGCAATCCAAGTGGCTTGACACGTCGTCAAGCGAGGCACAGTCACGGTTGCCACGTGAGAAATCCACACGCTCCACACACGGATGGCACACTCCTGCCACACGTCTGTAACCGACGTCGGTTACGAATTGCCATGATGACAGCCATCATGGCTGTTGACCCCCTGCAGTGGACTGAGCCTATAAATAGGCCAGCCATTCCATGCATCACTACACAATTCAAAAAGCATTCTGCATCATAAGCTCTCTCCCTCTCCCTGCATAGTTTTTTCTGTCGAAGCTCTGCCCTCTCCTCCATCCAGTTCGCCGGAGCTCTGTTGATTGCGGTGCTGCATCAATAGAGACGTAGCCGTTTTACCTTTGGGGACGACACGCCAAACCGAAGAGCACTACCGGGGCGTATCTCGTCTTGCGGGAAGAGGCCTCCTCGACTCGGCTAATCACACTGGTTTAGTAGTTTCGATTATACGTTGTATTTTTAAGTTCAGTTCTTCCTTTCCTTTCTTTTGGGTTGTATTACGCCCGGTAGTTATCTTTGTAATCCCAGAAACCAACAGCGCCGTGCCAGCGGCGCGATTGCAGCGGCGGCGGTTCTTCGCCTTGCCGCTGGCACGGACGGCGGTGGCGCCAACCGCCACCGCTGCGGATGCTCTAAAAATACAGAGAAACAGACAAAAAAGAAACGTAATTTTCCGACTTTCCTTTTTGGGTGCGTATTAAAATGCGCCACGGTGCGCACTACGCCCAATCCCCTGATCTCTGCTGTGCATCTTCTTCCTCATTACCTTCTCACCGCACTCTCTCTCTCTCTCTCTCACGCATTTACTCTTTCTCTCTTCTTCTACCAACCACAACTACACTAAACATTTGTTTTCGTAAAATACACACACACACATATATCTTCCCCTGCAGTGTGGATTCTCAATTTCCGATCTCCTTCAATTCATGGAGATCCGGTTACTTCTGCTTGCTTTTCTACTTGTATTCTGTGTTGAGCCTCGATTAGGGGCTCCAATCATGTATTCCGCCAGGCTGGTGCATCGATTTTCTGATGAAGCCAGGGCTCACCGCGATGCCAGGGTTTTGAGGAATGGAGCTGGATTAAACGGCGGTTTTTGGCCGCAGCGGCGGAGCTTGGAGTATTACCGCCGCCTGCTCAGCAGCGATGTCCAGAGACAGACGCTTAAGCTCAATCCTCAGTTCCAATTTCTCTACCCCGCTGCAGGCAGCGCCACATTACCTCTTGGAAATGACTTCGGATGGTCACAACTCTCTCTCTCTCTCTCTCATTTGATGTAATCGGGACTTGCTCTGGAACAGGCCAAGGGAATTCGATTGAAGTGATTTATTATTAAAATTCCGAAAATTGGGGGAATGACTCGTTAATACCGAAATAGCATTATTCAATTTTAAGATTGATTGAATTGTTTTTTTATGGCAACAATGGTTTATGTGGAAATATTTCGTTTTAGCTGACTATTTATGTTTTTATGTTGCCAAATCTAGAATAGGAGAGACTTATAGTTTTATTGAAGTTAAACAAATACTACTATGAGATTGAGAGGAAGCTTGTTATGTATAGGCTGCAATACTAATCGTTGCTAATAATTGGGGATTGCATTTGTTTATTTGAGAGCTCATGCTATTCAATTGATACTACTATCGCTTTTCTCTTATACAATGGTCAATAAAAAATAATCCCATACTTAAATTTAGATAGGATTAGGATATGATTTCTGGAAGGTGGGGAGAGTGAAGCTTGCCAAAAAATTATAATCTTGTCTCAGATTTGCTCGATATGACTAGCCATAAGTTAGAGTATGCTATACTCACTTTGGTTAGAGATATACACCTGCTTTCTTATCCGTAGAATTTCATATCTAGCTTTTGTTTTGCTGTTAACTTGGATGATCTCAAACAGGTTGCACTATATGTGGATTGACATAGGCACACCAAAAGTATCTTTTCTTGTGGCATTGGATGCTGGAAGCGACCTATTTTGGGTTCCCTGTGATTGTGTTCAATGTGCACCGCTATCGTCCAGTTACTATAGCAGCCTGGTATGTCTTACATTCTCTTTCGGTGGTCCATGATCTCCTAAGTTGGCTTCAGTTGACTTCCTTAGTGATCATTTTTTATATGAGAGAAAGCAAAAAACTGCAGCCTAATAAACTCGTATCAGAAGCAATGAGCTGTTTGTACTGCTTAGTATCACTTATTCCGAATGATTGATTGGCAGGTGCCCTCTTGTTTTTCGGGCATTTATTATGCAGGATAGAGATCTTAGTGAGTACAATCCTTCTGGTTCTAGTACTAGCAAAACCATTTCTTGCAGCCACCAGTTATGTGCACTGGGTCCAAACTGTCCAAATCCTAAGCAACAATGTCCTTATACCATCAACTACTATTCAGATGATACCTCAACTTCTGGATTTCTGGTTGAAGATGTTCTTCATCTCCTTCCAGGCAATTCAGACGTATCTAACAAATCTGTCAAGGCTCCAGTGGTTATTGGGTGCGTTTTGCTTTGCTCATACCTCAATGCGCCCGATAACTACCATAAAGAAACATTTTCCTCTTCTTTTCTTGATTCTTATATGTTCTTCTATTTTAGGTGTGGTAGTAAACAAACTGGTGGGTACCTGAGTGGAGTTGCTCCTGATGGTCTCTTGGGACTTGGACTTGGAGATATTTCTGTTGGGACTTTTCTTGCAAAAGCTGGATATATTAGAAATTCCTTTTCTCTATGTTTCAATGAAGATGATTCTGGAAGGTTACTTTTTGGGGACCAGGGAATTGCTGGCCAGCAAACTACTCCATTTTTGCCATTGCATGGGAAAAAGTAAGTAACAACAGCTGCTACTCTTTTTTCTTTTGTTTGCACATTGTAGTCCAATTTTGATCCAGTTCATGATACAGTTTAACTTATATTGTCGGAGTGGATGCGTGCTGCATGGAGAGCTCATGTCTTGAAAATCCGGAGTTCCAGATGCTGGTCGACAGTGGGTCTTCATTCTCATTTCTTCCAGCACAAATTTTTGAAAAGGTGGCTAATGAGGTAATTATTTTTTCCCTTCTCTTTTAGTTTTATTCATCCTGGTATCTGTTGTAAAAAGTGAGCAAGTTTGTTTGACGCACTGTTTTGGTTGTAGTTTGACAGACAAGTAAATGCTTCAAAATCAAGCTTTGAAGGATACCCATGGAAGTACTGCTACAAATCGAGGTGTGTTTGTTTTTACTGTTAACCATGTGTTAAAACTACCCATTGATTTATCTATAGACACAGCTGATTATTTTATGGAAAACAGTTCGGATGGGGTGCCTAAGCTTCCTTCTTTCACTCTAAAGTTTGCTACATCCAAAAGTTTTGTGGTCAAGAATCCAATTTTTGTGATATATGGAACTCAGGTTATTTGGTTTCTGGACTTATAGATTGGTTCAATTGTTAGTTCATGAATGACGAAACTTAAGATGCAAAACATGCGAAATCTCTGAATGGTCTGTTTTTGGTACAGGGTGCTGTTGGATTCTGTTTAGCAATACAGGCCGCGGATGGAAATATTGGGACAATTGGACGTAAGTGAATCTTAATAAAAGCTTCTGACTCTTACCATGGGAAGCAATGAGTTGTGCGTCTTTTCCATTTGGTTGGCATCATGTGAGTGCCCTTTAGTGATTGGCTATGCCTTGCAGAGAACTTCATGACTGGATATGAGATTGTATTCGACAGGGAAAACTTCAAGCTGGGTTGGTCTGAATCAAATTGTGAGTGTCCATAATCTAGTGCATGCTTAAATTTATCTATTTTAAGCATATAATACCATGCAATTCAGTTGCATGGTCGTTTTTCGCATCTTCTGCATCTGCTGATAAATGTACCCATTTCAACAATGTATTCTCAACCTAGAACCTCGTTTCTCTGTCCAGCTCACGCCATCAACCCGTATATGTTAAACTTTCCAGGTAAGGATCTCAATGACAGAGCGCCTCTGAATCCATCAGGCAATAACAGCTCTTCCAACTCACTGCCGACAGCACAGCAGCAGAGCGCGCCAAATAGCCATGCAGTTTCTCCTGCAGTTGCCGGAAGGACACCTTCCGAATCCTCTGCCAAGTGCCTGTCATGTTTGGCAAAGCTATTCTCATTGATGCTCATAGCTCACCTCTCATAGAGTACATAAAATATAAATCTTTGTTAGTTCCATGTAAATTCTGATTCTTAGCTTCATTCTTTCCCATTGCTTCATTATTATTCACCATCCCAACATCCCTTCTTCTTTATATAATCTTATATAGGCTTTGAATTAGGCTGGTCATACATAGAGTTGTTCCTAGCACTTCTGCTTATGTACTGTTGTATGTAATAGTATACACTTCCTTCACATAGAGATATGCATAATTCCCAATTTTGGTTGCATATTTTGTCAGCCAAGGATTACTTTTTTTACAGTTGTCTTTCTTTGATTCTCTCTCTTTTGTGTAACTTCACTTTTACAGGCTTGTGATATTTCCATAGTTGCCCAATGGAATCCATTCTGTAAGGTCTATTATTGCACGTTTTTCTACTTGAACTGTAAAAGATTGCATTTTTATGTCTACTATTTCTGGGAAAAGTTTACTCCTATACAATAGGATGCTAACTTTAACTTGGAATTTATGTAGGCTTGGACTCTCATTTCAATAGGTAGCCTTTGAGGTAGGGCTTCTCTCAAATCATAGTAGTACTTATTAATTTAACTTAGCTGGAGCCAGAGAAACCTTATCTGTTTAACAAGTACTGAAGAATAATTTCTATGTTGATTGCAGATATTTTTTTCATTCATTTTGTGCAGAAAATATCAAACAGTTGAGAAAAGATTCTTGTTTACCTAACAAGCTTGGTGCAGGTGTGTTTCTCAATCTAAGGAAGCATATAATGTCTGTTTTTATTTGTGAATAATGTTCCAAGCTATTAATTTTATGATGCTTGTTTAGACCACATTAGTCCAAATTGACAGCTTGTATGATTGAAGCATTTTGTTATGATTCTTGTTTTTTTGCACCAAGTAGGAAGGCTCCTGTTGAATAATCATGAACCCCCTCCCCCCTGCATTGTAGGTATAAGTAGTTTAAACTTTTGAATTGCCAGCTTGATCAATTGTCACTTATGGAATAGACCACCCACTCCTCAGAAATTGATTTGTTGATATTAAAGTAAAAACGTACTCCCTCCATCCCGTAAAAATAGAAATTCTTTCCTTTTTGGTCCATCCCCTAAAAATAGGAACTTTTCATTTTAGGAAATTTCTTTCTCTCTAATGAGGTGGTCCCATTTTCCACTAACACACTTTTCTTTCTTAGTATCTCTTTCTTATTTTACTAATTTTGCATTAAAACCCGTACCGTTTCAAAAGTTCTTAGTTTTAGCAGACAGAGAGTGAGATTTGGATTAATGCAAAATATATATGAAATCTGGTTTAGACACCCTGCTTTTCTAAGATTGATAATGCTATAAGCAAATGTACTTATTTATGAATTTGTGTGAGTGGTGAAATCTAGGGATACTAGTTAGATCAAGCCATGATTTGTATGGTGTGTGTTGAGTGGGGGAGTTGTGGAGGGTGTTGGACTATGTATGTAGTAGATGCTAGCAAGTGAAGACAGTGAGGGAAAAATAATGAATAAATTATCAAGATTGGATGAGTGTGGCTTTTGAGAATTGGAATTTGCACCTCCTCTTCCATCTCCAATCCCAAAAGCTATTATTTCCTTTTGTTGTTTTGCATAAAGAGGAACTCATCCTAGCTCTACTTTTAAGCTTTTGGCCATTTAGGAACTATGTTTTCCATGTACATTTTATTCTAATTTCATGCGTGTGTGTGTGTGAATGTATGTGCAATTAAGACTTAATAAACATTTAAAAAAAGACATTAAGATAGACATGATATATAATTAGGTTTTCTTCGATAAGATGTTTCTACTATGAGCCTATGATACCCCTACTTTGCTTGATAATATAGTATATTATAAAAATGTAATGCAAAAGCATAAGTGTCATGAACCTATTAAAAAACAACACTATTAAGAGATCTCATTTCATTAGTAATACATTGCATTGCTCCTTAATCCTTATCAAGAATTGATGGTTGAAGTTGCTCGGAAAGAACATTACATTCATGAGAGAAGACAACGTGTGCAGTTAATTTGAAAGCAGTAATTTAGATAGTTTGTCTAAAATGATAAATAGTGGAAGTCCCATTTAAAAAAATCTTTTTGGTATATTAAAAAAATATTGACTACCTAAATTGAGGGGCCCATATTTGTTCATGAATAGAATGAACATTACATACTATATCTTTATCTCTATTTTAGACATATTTAATACTCCATATAGATCTTAGATTATTATCTTTTTTCAGATATTATTATTCATCAAGAACAAGAAGTGTAATAATGTAAGAAATATTAAGACACCCAATGAAATGCATGTTTTGGATTGTCTTTCGGTGTTGTCAATTGTTGTCAACTTTTTATTAATTATTCAGGTGTTAGATGCTTGACAACGAAATTAATAACATGATAGCAAAAAAATTGATGAAATAAACAAATCAAAATATTAAAATGCCTTAAAACCTATATAGGTTCAATTTGCATTAAAAGTCCAACAATTCAAATTTAAATTGCAAGTATATCACCCCCACAGAAACACAACTCAAAAAGTTCCATCATATCGAATTCAAAAATTTTATTTTATTTTTGGAGTTCTATGACATTTCCCCAAGACGAGAATCTTTTTTTTTGTGTGAAACAATGGGACTACACATAATGTAAAGATATAACACATATATTCATTTAATAAAATTGTAGTAATAAATATTGTAGACATGGGTAGATATACAAGAATGTAGAACAATTAGTGTACCTTGAAAACGTGGAATCTTTGAGATTAGAGCCCTAAATCATGGTAACCATTTTTCTTCCAGCTGTGCCTCTCATTCACATATAAATAATTTAATTTGGATCACCAAAATTTCAATTATACTCATGTTCTACCATCTTGTCATACTGACTTTAAATATTGTCACTCTTTGAATTTTAGGGGGGGGGGGGGGGTAATAGATTAGCTACCAATAAGTAAATATACATACATATATATGGACTCTTATTCAAAATCAATATTTATTGTTGATATTGACGGAATGAATGATCGGCCTAGTTCTATTTAGCTTTTTATGATATTCACTTCGGAAAAAGATATTATCTTTGTTCCATAAAAATAAAAACATTTAAAACGTCACGGGTTTAATGCAAATTTGGTAAACTTTTTGTCAATGTGTCTTGTATATATGTCAAACAACACCTAAAATATAATATGATGTCAAAAATGGGTCTTCTTAATCCTCCACACACTAATTTTATACTCCTAACTAACGAGAAAAGGCGACTTCCTAAGCGTTGTTAATTCATAAACGCGCTTTCAACGCAAATCCGTTAGATTGGAACACCGTCGATCTGATCGAGCCACGTGTCCCATCTCCGGATGTGACCTATTCCCCTCCATTATTGGTTGTTTCAACATTATTAATGTTGAACCACTATTATAATTTTCCATTATTGTTACTATATGAAAACGTCTTCATTTTCTCTAATAAAATCCAAAAACTTCAACCTACTCTCCTTGTCAAATCAATGCTAATTCTCTTCCTATATGTATCATTATTATTGCTGCATTTCATTGATTTAAAATTTTGAATAGTGTTGTTTTCATTATTTTGGCTAATGCATCCACTTACTTGATTTCCAATGTGAATTTGCAAATACGATATAGCATTCGAAGAATTTGAATTAAAAATTATGGAAATAAAATTTCAAAATTGTGCATTTTTTACCACTCTAAAGGGCAAAAACATGTCTCTTTCTTGAGTGAATTTGGCCTAAATAATTCTCGATGTTTTGTCGCTTTAAACTACTCCTACCATCCTACTTTACTTTGTAAATGTCCTCACTTTCAGTCACTTTCTCCCATATCTATTAAACTAATTAAATTCAAAAATAAAAAATAAAACTAACATTCCAATGTAAAAAAAATGGTGGGCCCCAGCCCCATTCATATGCAGCTGTTTGCCCAGCCAAATGTCTCTATATAAACAAGTGAGCTCTATGAAACAAAACTAAACTCAAATAGAGTATTTGGTTCTAATTTTGAGTTTATTTTATAAAAAAAAGGGAAACGAAAATGGGTGTGTCAGGAACATTAGAATACATTTCAGAGATGATGAGCAGCAGTCACAAACACAAAAAGAAGAAGAAGAAGCAATTCCAAACTGTAAATCTCAAGGTCAGAATGGACTGCGATGGCTGTGAGCTCAAAGTCAAGAACGCCTTATCTTCTCTCTCTGGTATATAACTCACTCTACATTCTTGATCCTTCAAAATGCATCCTACATGATCTGTCCCATAAAAATACTTGCATTTGAAACGACATGGAAATTAATGCACAATTGGTAAATCAAGAGAGATGATAAGAATGCTAGTTAAGTTAAATCAACGTTATTAAATAGTGGGACCCACATTATTATTAGTGTAATAAATTGATTTATATTGGTAATGAATTGTTAAGCCCATTTTTTTTATAGGTCAGACAAAAAAAGAAAATGCACATATTTTTATAGGAAAGGAAAGCGTGTATATTTAATTAAGAAAATGGTATTGTAATTCAGGAGTGAAGTCTGTGGAGATAAACAGGAAGCAGCAGAAGGTGACGGTGACAGGGTACGTGGAGCAAGCCAAGGTGCTCAAGAAGGCCAAGTCTACGGGGAAGAAGGCCGAGATTTGGCCCTATGTTCCGTACAATCTGGTTTCCCAGCCCTACGCGCCGCAGGCCTACGACAAGAAGGCCCCACCGGGCTTCGTTAGGAAAGTCGAAAACCCGGTCGCCTCCGTCAAGTATGATGATCCCTACATGGCAATGTTTAGCGATGACAATCCAAATGCATGCTCCCTAATGTAGCTATGGAAATTTTCATATTAATTTTTTTTTGAACAATGTTTTTTGGTGGTAGTAGTACTAAATAATTTGGTCGATATGTAATTTTTATTCTAATTAAATTGTGTAGGGCTTGTGGTGATTTTGATGATTTTGGGAGATGTACGTATTGTTATCAAGAAGAGGAATGTTTGTCATCAATTAATGATATTTTTAATTTATGGTATATAATAATGCGTGTTTCTGTCAAACAATTTTTTATATGGATAATTAGTAGTTGTACAAATAATGTCGATTGTGATCCGTGGCTACCATTACACTTCACATTTTGCTATACATATATACTTCAATTATTATGAGCTAATTTAGATATGATATTCTGAATTGTGGTTTTCATACATTGGTAATATCAATTATCAAGTTATAGGAATCTAAAGTAAAATTATTTACATTTATAGAATCTTGATCTTGATCACCGACAATATATTTTTGAATTCTTGTAAAAGTCTGCCTTTTGAATCGATCTCGCTGAATTTATTTTATTACTATATTTTTTGTTGAATATATGATATACTCAAACTGCATATATATTATGTAACAGAATTTACATGGGAATATTCTACATTAAAAAACAACGTTGTAGTTGAATCCTTGAGGCTCCAAAAAGTGTTGTTGCAAAAACAAAAGAATTTATAAAGCATTTCACTTTCTTTGTTGGAAGAATATTTGCAAAAAGAAGAAGAATTAAAGTAGCAATAAAAAGGAGTGTAATTGAGCCCACCTTCTTCTTCATCTTCTAATGTAGCATTATTTCGATTTATTTCTCATAGCATAATCAAAGGTTTATTAAGCACAAATATTGACCTCAATTGTTCGGATTCCCCAATTAAAATGAATTTGATCATGTAAAAATATAGATAGGTACACATATTAGAGATTAGTGATAGAGCATCAGACACATTGCATTCTGATCATCCACTTAAAATGGCATTTGCAAAATGAATTTAAGAAAATAACAACCTGTCTTAACCCCTTTCTATTTTCTTCTATCTCATAAAAATATGGACATTTCCATTTATAGAAAGTTGTCTCACAACTCATTACTTTTATACATCAATTTATTTACAACTTATACCACTATAGTCCACCACTACAACTCACTAAACATTAATACTAATGTATTAATTCTCGTACCATTTCAAATGTTCATATTTTTATAGGATGGAGGGAGTGGTCTAGCGATACGACGCTCCTTTTGCCTACCCATAGACTAAGGTTTGAATTCTGGCAATGTCTACTTTTCATTTTTTTTAAACTTTACTCACTTATTAGTATTGGTCTCCATTGCTATTATACCAGCCTACTTCTTTGAATATTTTTATACTAATATATGAAAATTCTAAAAAGGAGGCAAATACACGAACATCACTAAATTTTAGTTTCATTATCTTTATTAAAAAGTAAAAGATTTTTAAAAAAAATATAAAATTCTAAATCACAATAATCACAATTTATTAGTAGTAATTTCATTGTCCTTACTAAAACCTAAATGAAATTTTATTTTTTATTTAAAAATCCAGATTATAATGACCAATAATTTAGTTATCCGAAAGTTCGATATGTAAAGTTACTAGTATTAAAAAACTCTTCATCATAAATAATTTTCAGACTATTCGGTGATTAAAGCTTACAACTTTTTTATGTACACAAAGTTTTTAATGAAAAATAAGACAACTCTAGCTATTTCAGATAACATTTACAAAGTGCCAAATTGGTTGGATTTTAAAACTAGAAGTCGTTGTAATTATTAGTCGCACCCCTAAATTAAATTTCTGAATTGGCCGTTGGAAAACCAACTTGCTGTCTCCACATATATCTATATTAGTTTTGAAGTGAATCATGGGATAAGATAGAATTTATGAGCTGTGGAGAAGTTGATGAAGATTTCTCTATCAAGGCATTAAGATTAGCTAAGACAAAAAAAAAAAAAACTAATTTAGAAAATCAATTACCACCACTAGTGATAGTTCTAGAAAACTAGTTTCGTAGGTGGAAATAGTATGTCAATTTTATTATAAATGACAAGTTGTTGACAACGTTGTAATGGATAGAGAGGATTGCAAATTTTAGTTCTTATACTACTATTACACTTTCGTGGTTTTCATATTTTGAAAAATATTTAATTTTCACTTCTTTTACATTTTTTATTTTATAGTTAACAAGAAATATTTTTGATATTTTATCTCAAAATTGATACTAATATTTATATCATTAATATATAAATAGTATTGATATGGAATTTATTGTAGAATTCAATTTATTAGTAGTTAACAATATTGCCGCTCTAAATCACAAGAATGGCTAAGGGTAGGTAGAAGCCATAGTCGTCACTCCAATATGCAAAATGTATTTTTGAAGAAGAAAACGTCAAAAAATGTCATTTTGAGATTTAGTGAAATTATAATTTTACTCATCATTAATATAAAAAGATAAACCTAATTCTCCTTCAGTTCGTTCACTCCTAATAATTTCTCTTCCTCCAGAGTTATTTCCTGGACCTAGGGCTGGGGAAAAATATCGAAAAAATGATATATCGCTCGTATCGTATTGAAAAATATCAAAAAATTATCGGATTTTCGATATTTCATAATTTTCGATACGAAACGATACCGTATCGTAAGTTTTCGATACGATAACGATATGAATTTCCTTATATCGCGATATATCGTTTTATATTGAATATACGATATATATCGATATTTTTGATATATCGTTTTATATCGAATATACGATATATATCGATATTTTCGATATATCGAATTTCGGTACGATATATCAAATTTCGGTACGATATATCGTTTATATCGAATATACGATATATATCGAATATACGATATATATCGATATTTTTGATATATCGAATTTCGGTACGATATATCATACGATATCGATATAGATATCTTCGATATATCGAAAGTTCGATATATCGAAATTCGATATATCAAAACTTTCGATACGATAACGATATGAAATTATTTCATATCGATATTTTCAATACGATATATGATACAACGTTTTCGATACGATATATCGTATCGACCCACCCCTACCTGGACCAATAATACTCCTATCACTTTTTAGATCAAAGTATACCTTACCTTTTTTTCATAAATCTATTACTTTGTCGGCATTGACAAATTAGTAGTACTATAATCATGATTTTAAAAAAAAATTAGATCAAACTCATTTTTCTATAATTGAATAGTCTATATAGCACCATAAAATTTGCATGTGATTCAGCTAAGCTAATTTGGTTTCAAATTATGTGGAAATTAACAAATCTTCAAATCCTACTTTTATATTATTAATTTTATAATAAAATATGAGTATGATAAGTTATTAAACTGCGAGGTCCATTTCCAAAAGTAATACTCTATCTGTATCAATTAAGTTGAGTCAAAACTTTGAGACACAGATATTAAGAAATTGTGTTGAAAAATAGAAGAAAGAAATAAATTAGGAAAGATGAGTGAGTAAAGTAAGTAATATAATAAAGTAAGAATGAGTGAATGTTTTATTTTTTGTTAAAAGAAAAAGTAAAATTAGTTGGAATAAAGAAAGTAAAAAAAGTAAGGGTGTCAATTAATCATGGACCGGGGAATATTTATTTAAATTGTACACATTTAAAAGTTTAAACAGCAATAAAAAGCCCAACTAAGGCCCAATTTCTTTTCATATGAAAAATCTATAGTGGGCCGGCCCCTTTATTTCATTTCAGGGTTTTAGAGGGAGGATTTGAAAACTGAACAGCTGCTTAGAGACTTTCTCTCTCCATTTCTCTGTTTTCTAGGGTTTCTACTACCTTGCTATCTCTGCGAATCTGATTCCAGTATGAGGTATGAATAATTCCTTGTCAAACGTTTGCTATTTTTTATTCTTATCGTCGTGATGCCGATGGTCGAATTCTGTACATTTCCCGTTTACTTTGCATTTACTCTTTTATGGGTGATATTTATTGGTCGAATTTTTGAGGACCTGTTTGGTTGAATTTTAGCTCTTGTTTATACATCTATGTGCGTGTTTGATGACGAGAAAATTGGATTTAATATTGTTCGATCTATTAAAATGTCCAATTTTATCTGGATGTTTAGTTTCAATATTTTATCTACTGCGTATTTGAGAGGCTTTCTGGACCATCAAGATTTCTGATGCATTTTTTTTAATTATTGCTGTTTTTTTAATCTTTTACAGTCGGCCAATGGAAGAAGATGCTCCCGTAAGTTGCAATCCTTTATGGCATGGTTTTAGTTGTTTTTTTTGAACCTTTGTAGCAAGTGGTAACTTTTTTCGGTTACCTTGGACAATTTTAACAGGTGAAGAATGAGGAGGAGGAGTTCAACACTGGTCCACTTTCTGTCTTGATGTTGAGTGTTAAGAATAACACACAGGTATTGATTAGTTCAAGATAATAAGGGCTGCTATATGTGACCAGTTTGTATGATTCTGTGAATTTTAGTTTCAAATTCCTGTATTATCATTGTTCTTGATATTTTTGACATGGTTGTTTGGTAGGTGCTCATCAATTGCCGTAACAACAAAAAGCTTCTGGGCCATGTGAGGGCTTTTGATCGCCACTGCAACATGGTGCTTGAAAATGTCAGGGAGATGTGGACTGAGGTTAGTTTATGATTTTGACTGTTCAGGGCATGCGTATACATCCAATTTCAAATTGCTAACAAATTGTTTATGCTATTGGAATATGTTTCTAAACATACATCAAATTCTGTCCATTACGTAGATACCTAAGACTGGTAAAGGAAAAAAGAAAGCTCTTCCAGTTAACAAGGATCGTTTTATTAGCAAGATGTTCCTCCGAGGAGATTCTGTGATCATTGTCCTCAGAAATCCTAAGTGATGGGTATGTCTCTATACTTGTGTTTACTGAGCAATATATTTCTGTTTACCTCAATCTCGTCTAAGTAGTTCCAGTAGAAGTTGTAGATTACTGTTTTCTCTTTTGTGTTCTGGGTCATCCTTTATTTATCAAATTTTGACAATTAATAACTCTTATGGATCTGCTTTGGTTCCATATGGATTTAAAGTTTTGTTAAGGCATGATTGTTTCAATGATTTTTATCATCTTTATGAAATATGTTAGCGTACTCATGCCACTTTCTTTGTTCAACCTTGAATTCTATATGGAGTTGATTATCTGATGTTTAGAGATCCTCTTGTTGAGGTTGCTTTCTGATAAGCATTTATAAATGATGATTTTGTACATCATACATGAAGTATGAACTTTATATGCTGTTTAATTGCAGTTTCTGCTCTAATATCAAACCCACCTTTGTGTAAAATGTGTATTTTATCGTCTTATTCTCCTTGTTACCATTGATCTGGAACTGAAGTTGACATCCAAACAAAGCAGCATGATCTCTCAGTTACCTGTTTGTTTAGTAAATTTGCTTCTTTACCATGGTTTATGGTTTCGTGGCATTCTAATTTTTTTCTCTACATTCTTGCAGGATTGCATTACTCTGGCTGTAGTGTGACTTTATTTCTACTGTGAGTGTATGCCAGACTGGAGCTTATCGATGATGACAAGGTTTATCTTTCTTAGGTATATCCTTTGGGAACTCATCTTTCCTACATTAGGTCCTCTTAACCCTTGATAATTTTAGTTTCGAGAGTATGATGTATACTCTCTGTGGTGGATTCTTCGTAAAAATTTATGAGCTGTCCAGTTATTTTCTTATGCATTGCAATCTGTAGACTGACCACCTTTCTATATATCATATGATACACATCAAACACTCCATCTGATAATCTCCAATGCTCACTCTCTTCGCATGCGTATGTACCCATTAACTTGTTTTCCTTGGAGAAGTCGGGTTTCCTTTTTCAGAGGTCATCCTTCTATGTTTTGTCTAAACTCTATTTAGAATATACGGTCAGAATATCGTTGAGAGGTGCACTGCGCCTGTCTTTATGGGTCAATTTCTTCCATCTCTACTTCCTCATCGAACTCTTCTGAATCAAAACCGGATCTACTTATAAACTAAATATTCGTAGGGTGTAGTGTTGGTTTATTGTGTCTTCTTCTTATTTGTTTCATGAAGTTCAAGAAAATAAGTTGATATATGTGTCCAACTCATCTCCAACATTCCACTGATATATAGAGATGCAAAATTACACTAGATGACAACATAAATGTTACAGAAATGAAATAAAATGCTTTATTGTCTCTCTGTTCTCCTCCTTCATTCTTTACTAAATATGTTTCTCTTCCTGCTTTTTTTTGGTAATATAATTATAAGTAGTCCTTTTCTTTTCTCATTTTTCTCCAACAACACCAAAGAAGGTTTGACTATAATGTTAAAGCACATGAATTATTTTGAAATTCCGATGTTAAAATTGTCATCAAGAAGCAAGTCTTCCCACTCCCATAAGCTGCTCTTCTGAATCTTGGATGTCCAACAAGTGTTGTCTCCCCAAGTACCCTACAATCACAACAAACTATTCAATGCACACACACAAAAAAGAGAATACTAATTAGTAAACAAATGAAATTTCAAGAACTTGGTGTCTTTTGAAAAAGAAAAGTTTCGAACAAGTAATGTAATGTAAATATTTACCTCTTGTTTTGAAGCATTCAATATGTTTGATTGGCTGGTCTCTTCTTCACCCTTATCGGTGAAGTTGCAAGCTGCATATTGCGAGCTAGTTTGTATCGTATCATCCTTATTGGTGAAGTTGCAGGTTGCATATTGCGTGCTGCCATAACCTGTGAATATTGTGCTTGGACTAGATCTGTAAAAAATATTCAAAGGTCATAAATATTTCAGTGTGACATTACAAATTCACTACAAAACATTGTGAATTAACTGTCAACAAAAAGTATTTACCTTGGAGGTGGCATGTTGCTTAAGTTAGGGATGGAATTGTAGAATGCATTTGAAAACGTTGCCTAAAAATAATTTACATACAGTAGAATTATAATCGATCAATTGGAAAAGGCATATTTGATATATATACACAAATATTACCTGTTGAGAATTTTGAAACGAGATAGGAAGGTTTGATGTGTTGGGTGTGTCCAGATCCGAATTTACTATGCCTTGAACTTGGACTTTGGCACTATAAAAAATTAAAAACAATATATTATTCCATATGGTCAACAAAAAACATAAGTGAATAAAATTAACAGTTTACAAATTTACCTCAATAATGGACTTATCCCTGAATTGAGCTCGTTCTCCATTAAATTTGAAGAAAAAGAAATCTCATGATCTTGGTTTTGCAACACCCTTGAATCCATCTAATCATACTAATATTCAGTATTATAAACATATTTAACAAAGTATAAATGTTGTTAACATACTTGAAAATTCGGTTGGACATTTGATGTTTGCAGATGATTAAACAACACGCCCTACAAAATAATTAATATATTTGTTAGCACGTGATTAATATATTTATTATTTGAAAAATAGTAAATAGTCCATTTTATCCTAGCCATTTGGGCATTACTCGAATCTGTCCTGCAATTTAGATACTTATCATTTAATAACTATCGTTTTGTTTTTGAGATTAAATATCACGCATAAAATTTTCGCCGATCAAAATGTCTACATGACAATCGAAATTAAATGTCAATTACCCAAATTAGACATCGATAACACAAAATTATACAATGAAATTTAATACATCAATCGCCTGAATTTATCTGCAGAATTTTTAATTTTTGAAAATGAAACACGAGTACTAGATGGTAATTACCTAAGCTATGCGATGTTTTTGAGTAAATGAATCAAATGATAAGATAAAATGGATCCTTTATCCTCTTAAAAATATTTCAGAAAATAATAAGATGAAATTTGGAAACTAACTTTTCTAGCTAGGACTGTTTCGAGAGAATGATTAATGTTTCTCTCACACCAAGACAACAGATGCAAGGAAGGCTCCTGCTCTGGATCCAATTCATAATCTCTAAGAAAATTAAAATAATTGTTTAATCAACATGGCATAATAAGGATTAAGAAATGAAATGAAATTAGATTAGGTTAAAATACTAAAATAATTACCTGAGATTTGCTTCTAAAATTTGCAGTTCTAGGCCACTCTTTTTAATTTGCAATTCGAGATTCTGATCAGCACCAATTATATAAGTACTATAATTCACACTTTTGATACATATGTATTTAAAACGAATATCACAGGGAGAGAGAGTTTGAGAAATCAATCATACCTCAATTCTTGAATTAGTTAGCCCCAAAAAAAGAACCCATCAAATTCCATATATATGCACCAAATATATAATATTTTATTGTCAGCTAGGGAATTAGATTAACAGATAATTGATTAACTTCATTTTTGTTGAAAAAAATACTATATTAATACTTTATTGAAATACGGAATTAAATTCACATATATAATTACACAAACTAAATTGAAGGTGTAAATTTTGTGTGTGAAGGAGAGAGTTAATTACTGTTTGTCCAAATATTGCAACTTGCTTTTGTCACTTTTAATATGATCCAGATTCTTCAACTTCTCCAGTTTCCTCTTCATGTAAATAATTGAATAGAAAATATGTGAATTCTTTTCGAACAAAATCAAAATAAAATGTGCACATCCATAATAAATTTATTTATTAAAAAAAATACCTGAACATCATCTAACTCCCTGCATTTCGCCATATCACAATTATTATTAGCAAAACAAAATAAGTAATTACTTAAATAAAAGTTAATAATCGAGAATTTATTAGCTAAAGAGATAATTCTGATTACCTCAATCTACTCTCTGCTGGTAGATCAACATAACGATGGAGCACATCTTCGATTCTGTTAGAATTTTTTTATTGAGTTTAATAAAAAAATTTCATTCGCTTCAATTTTGAAAAAAAAAAGAAATTTTTATTGAGTTACAATTCAAACACACCGTTTTTTATTGCAGAACTTGCTAATCCGGCCAGATGGCGAAAAGGCAACAAATGCGACATCAACGTCGCAGCAAATCGCGATTTCATTCGCCTTCTTCATGAGGCTGCTACGGCGCTTTGAAAACGTCACTTGACATTTTGTTACGTCTTCTATTTTTTTCATGTCAATTTTTCGACCCATCTTGTTTGGTTTTGCTATGTAAGTTGGTAAAATGTTGTGTCCACACGAACTATATTTATAGGCCTAAGAAACTTTGTAATATGAATTTAAAAAATGTGAATATGAGTTTTTTTATATGTAAATATATATAGTTTGTGTGAATAATGAATTTGGAATATATAACAAGAGGTGAACTAACTCCTACATTTAAGTCGTGTTTGGCATTATCTTATGTGACGACGATGACTTTTATATTTCATTCTAAATTTAACATTCAAAGGTATTAGTTTTTAATAAAAATATGAATTGCAACACAGAAAATATAATAAAAATATCTTGTTGCGTAGTGAATCAATTCATTTCGAAATCTAATTTTTTGTTAAAAATATTTGCGCCAAACAAGGTTTTGAGTTTTGACTAATCACTTGCAATAATTAGGTAAATCAGAAAATCCGATGCTACTGATTTTGTACCTCTATTAATAGAAAATTAACATAATTTTACAGTGACACGTGTCATTTGGGCACGTCATATTGTGAATGAATTGTTGGAAGATTTATTGGGAAAAGAAAATAGTTTGTAGCTTAAACCAAATTATAATGAGGATTAGCACCACACTAAATTCTACATATATTGGGATGAGATTTCTTCTCATTATTTTTTCTCTTGTGAAAATAAAAGTCACACAAGTAGGGATGTCAATCGGGCCAGCCCATCGGGTTTCGGGCCAACCCTATTCGGGTTGCGGGTCAATCGGGTGCGGGCTAATCAGGTTGTGATTTTTTCGGGTTATAAAAGTTCAACCCTAACCCTGAAAGCTCGGGTTTCGGGCTAGCCCATCGGGTTAATCGGGTTGCTACCGATAAAATTAACATGCGATCAATCCAATAAATAATGATGAAAATTAGTTATATTTATAAAATGTAAAATATTTAATTATGATAAATTTGAGATATATGCTTAAACTCAAACATAAATATGATCAAATACTAATATTTGAGATTTATGCAAAATAAAACATAAACATCAAGAAATTTTAAAGCATGTTTAGTAATTTAAATATTTCTTTTAGTGAATTTGAAGTTTCTAATTCATTTATCTATTATTATATTAATAAAAAATATAATATATAATTTATATATTTAATATATAAAATGGAAATTTATTTTTTCAGTAATCTGTATTATGAAATAATCAATGAAGTGTCGAATTAGAGTAAAACAAATAGAACAATAGAAATTTTATCGGGTTTCCGGGCCAGCCCATCGGGTTTTCGGGTCTGGCCCTAACGGGTTGCGGGTTAATCGGGTGTGAGCTAATCGGGCTGTAATTTTATCGGGCTGAAAATTTTCAACCCTAACCCTATAAATTTGGCGGGCTATTCGGGCCAGCCCACGGGTTTCGGGCTAAATTGACATCCCTACACACAAGTATGAAAAAGCAGATCGCATCCCCCTTTAGCCAAATATAGTAGTTATGTTATGATTTTTGTACAGTATAAATATATTTGTATACTGCAACATATTAGAGTAGATACAAGCAATATTGTTTGGAAATCTTGTATATTTCGATACGACAAAAGTATAATTGGATGATTTTAAAGAAAGGATATCAAATTGGATGATTTTAAAGAAAGGGTATCAAACTTAGTTTTTAAATACGGAGTTAAAAAAACTAACCCTAATAGCAATGTTTTTAGACGATGTTAAATTTCTTATAATTGGATGAGTTTAAAGAAAGGGCATCAAACTTAGTTTTTAAATAAAAAAAAACTAACCCTAATAGCAATAATTTTGAACAATGTTAAAGAGGGATGTGCTTAAAAATAGTAAAGCTACCATGTACTTTCAACCTCGTGCTGCCACATGACACGTACTAACATGCAATATTGTAAACACAAACATGCAATATACATTTGTGGAAGTTGTAGATGGATTTCCGCAGATTGAATTTTAGCTATAGGCAGATTGTATTTTGTATTATTGAGTTTTGCATTTTAAACATAAACTGTTTAATTTGCATTATATTTAGACGAATTGCATTTGTATATAGTTTATTTTGCACTGTAGACAATTTATGTTTATAATGCAAAACTCAACAATATAAAATGCAATCCGCGGAAATCCATCTACAACTTCACAAATGTATATTGCATTTTAGTGTTTACAGTATTGCATGTTTCGTGCAAGTATGTTGTGACTCTAATTAAGGATGCGCCCTAGTGCTCCCATGTTAAAGAAATTTAACATAATGTATTAATTTAAAATACTAATTAAACTTTTTGAATGGTTCATGTAAAATTAAAACTTTTGTATCAATTTGATACATTAATGAAACATTTTGTATATGTGGTGGAATTTCTCTTTCAATTTCATTTGATGTACTTTTGCACTCTTTTAAATATTTTCATCCTTTTTGATCCTCTTTGTTTTAATGAATATTTTAGTCTTTATGTTACTATATTTCTCTTTCATCCATTCTACAAAGAAAATTTAAAAAATTTAAATTATTGTCTTTTATTTTAATCTTCATAAAATAAATATCAAATTAAAACTATATTTATTTTGATGTTCATTGAATATTTATTGTTAAACTAAATTAAATTGAGATTAAATGGAGAATGAGAGAGATGAATAATAAATTAAATAAATAATAAACAAAAGAAGACAATGGAATAAGATATAAAAGAGATAAAAGGGAGAAATATTATCACTAAAATATCCTTCGAAACTAAAAGAACAAAAAAGGCAACAAAAAAAGGCCAAAAATAGTACTCATGTGTTCCACGGTAGTTGAGTCATTTTATTTTCTGCACTCGTTTTGGAAGTAATAAATACTTAAATTAGAGAAAAAATAAAGTAAAAGAGAGAATAATATAGAGAATAATATAGAGAATAATATAGAGAATAGTCTTATGTACATTATTCTCTCTCTTACTTATTACTCATTTATCCCTTAAAAATAGACCACATTTGACATTTTGGGATTTCCCAAAAAAAATAGACCAATTCAATTTTAGGAAACTTTTTTCGATCTATTGAGGTGAGTCAAATTCTCTACTAACAATACTCAAATCAATTTTTCTTTCCTTATCTCTTACTTTACCAATTGTGAATTAGAACCCTTACCGTTTCAAATGTTGTCTATCTTTTAGAAGCGGAGGGAATATCATTTTTTCAAAACGAGTGCAAAAAATGAAATGACTCAAGTACCGCGGAACCGAAGGAGTATAAAAGTACCTCAAGTAAAATTAAGTATTTATTCAGAGATCTTTAGTAATATATATACTACGGATTACTTTACTGGATACTGCAAATATACAAACCATATTATTCTAAGAACATTTTTTTAGTTCACTATTTAATTAATCATATAAAAATTATTCAAACTTTGAATTAGTCTGATTTGTGTTTCGCAAAATTACTTCAATCTCAATCCAAGTCAAAACTTAAAATAACACATCGTTGATCCTCATGAGTCATGACTCAGTTAAATCTTGGGAATATAATTAGTAGGCAAAATCAATCAAAACTCAGAACTATAGATTTTATGAATTAACGTGGAGTAGTATTCTCTCGTCCAACTAAAATCACATAATTTTCTTTTATTCTGTTTCAATTAAAATAGCATATTTCTATTTTTGCAAATAGTAAAATAATACTCCACTACTATTCTCTTTCCCATTAAGAGCATCCATCACGCTGCCATTTGAAAGAGCACAACTCGTGCCGTCGACACAGCACGCGACGAGCTCACCGTTGTACTCATGCCGTCGGCACGAGCACGCTCTCGGCAGCGGCACGATGCTCCCGTCCACGTGTCGCGAAGTGGGTGAGCGGTGACGCCCACTCGCCCCTCCGCGAGCTGGCACCATTTTAAGGAATTTTTTTATTTTTTTAAAAAAATCATAAAAAATTCCAAAACATTCCAAATTTTTATTTCCAATTCCCAAAATAAATCCGTTTTAAGACCATTTTTACAATATTTTTTAAAATTTTTTTATGCCCAATTCATCCAAATTATCTATAAATATACCCATTCACCACTCATTTTTTTTATCAGACCAAACTATCTCTCACTCATACTTCTACATACAATTATTTTGCATCAATTCGAACATATTTGAGCAAAGTTCGACAACGAGTAGTTAGTTCCTCTAATAGAACAATTCGTGCATTTTATTGGCTTGTATTTTTAGGATTTAAATTATGCAATATAAAATTTTTAGGATTTGAATTATAATTTTTTATTTTTAAGGAATTTGTAAGTCATTTCGGATTTTTAATGAAATTTTATTATTAATGAAATGCTTTTAGCAATTGTAGTTTTAAAATTGAATAATAGAATAGCGAGACTCATGAATAGTGAAGAACATGCTCTTGGAGACGAGCATGATTGTGGGTGTTGTGCCTTAGCTAAGAGCGGAGAATAAAATATAAATAAAAGTGGGGTCAGACCTATGAATAGTGAAGAGCATGCTCTCCGTGGAGAGCATTGTTGTGGATGCTCTAATGCACCAACCACTTTTTTTTTCACTAATTTAAAATATTCAACTCTCTTTCTTTTTCTATTTTATACATGCACTCACATTTTCTCTCTAATTAAACACATTAACCAACAACTCCTAAAAATCTTGTGCTGACCAAAAAATATGTCATCTAAGCCTAGACGGATGGAATATATATTTTTATTTTAAGTCAATATAACGGACTTTAGTACATTCTTCATCTATCTGTATCTGAGTCATATTCCTCTTTGGATTATCCTATAGCTGAGTCATTTCCTTTTTGGCAAAAATTTCATTTCTCTTACTTTATTCTTTCTTCATCTCTCTACTTTTTTCCCTACTTTATTCTTCATTTACTTAACTCATGTAAAATAATTTTTTCTTAAACTCTGTGACCAAAAGAAATGCCTCTATTATAGAGGGACAGAGGGAGTAGTAAATAGTAAATCCTCTCCAAAATGTGACTTCCTAGCTGTTTTCTCTCTCCAAAATGAGTTCCAGCCGCCAAAAGCTGTGTTGGGAGTTGTGCCCTAGCTATTTAAATAGTGAGGGCATGAAAAACATGCCATACACGCTTTTCTCGGTCGCGTATTTTTTTGGCTTAGAAAACGTTCGGGCTGCTCGTTTTCTGTGACTCACTACACGCATAAATTGCTCGGGCCCCGCATTTAGAATGCGCAGTCTTCATAAAACAGCCATAACTTTCTCTACCAGACTACGATTGAGTCATGCCCTCATGCGAGGTACCCACATGAAGATCTTTCAGAGATGAAGGCAATGGTGGTCTTGTAAAATCGTTTGAAAATAATCTTGATAGGCTAATTGTTGTTTACATCCAGAATTCTCTCTTTGTCCACCGTTCTTCATCTTAGAATGGGTGTTAAAAATACAATCTAATAATAGACTACAATTTTATTCACACCAAGTATTGAGAAAAGAAGAAACAAATTGAGAGACAAATTATTAAAGTATTGTTAGTGAAAAATGAGGTTCGTGTCGTTAGAGAGAGAGTTTCTAAAAGACCAAATGACATTAATTTTTATGGATAACCAAAACTAAAAAAAATATTGGTTGTGTATCGGGCTGGGAAAAAATACCGAAATACCAAAATATCGGTCTTATCATAATGATAATTTAAAAAAAAATTAATTAAAATCTGAAAATATTACACCCACTCACAGGTGTCACATGCCAATCCCAGCGTGCGCTGGCTCACTAGCCTCCCCTCCCTCTCGAGCTGCCTTCCGCGACGGGGCCATCTGCGACAGCTGCCCAAAGCTGGCTCGTCCCGCCTTTACTGGCTAATGGTTAATATGTTGCGGATGCCCTAATGGCTAATAGTTTCATTTTTTGATCAGTACGTAGAATTTTTAATCAAAGCCTTTAAATTAAAGGTATGTCGACTTATATATTTATTCAATTTTTAAGCCCAATGATTTTGGGCCTCTAAAAAGGCCCAAGTATTTTCCTCAACAAAACAATTCGACAAATAGCTGCACATGTCACTGACGGCGCACGAAAGCTTTCCTCCGCCATGGATCCTCCTGAGTCTGAATCACCACCGGCGACCTCTTCTCCGATCACCTCCATCTCCGCCTCCGCGGTCGAAGATCCTCTCTCGAGTCCGTACGCCTCTCTGAACTCTCACTGCCACGATCTCTCCACGCTGCAGGACCTCGCCTGCCGCGGCGCGTGGCGAACGATCCTAGACAAGGTGGCACGCTCGCGCTCGCTATCCCTCCTTTCTCGGCCGCACGAGCATCTAATTTACCTCACTTTCAACGTCCTCGCCCTGGTCAAGCTCCGTCGCTTCGCCGACGCGCAGCAGGAGTTCGAAACCCTAGATGACGATCTCGGATCGAAGCAATACCAATTCGAGTCGTTTCCGGATCAGTACCCGAACAACAAGTCCGGATCTATGGTCCCGTTCGCGCTTCGTTGGCTGCACGCGCACTTGCCGTTTACGCTAGGTGATCGCCAATTATCTCTCGATCGCCTTTACGTTCTCCTGCATTTCATTAGCGACACGAAATTGTCGCGCAATCGCGATTCGGTTACTGAAATCTCGATCGATCTGTGGAAGAAGCGTCAGACATTTGTGATTAATTCGATTGTGAGTCATCATTTGACTCTGAAGGAATTTAAGGTGTGTCTCTATTTGTTGAAATCGGAGACTAGTAAACTTGAGGATCCGTTTATGGTGTCGAAATTAGGTTACGTTCAGATGCAATACGGAGATCTGGAAGGGGCTAAACGGAGCTTTGAATTGGTTGAGAAAATGGTGGAGAAGAGTGAGGGTGGGGATGCGAATTTGAATTTGAATTTGAATTTGAAGAATTTGGTAGGTAGGAATAAGGCATTGACATATTTGGTTGGGAAGGATTATGTATCTGCTGTGAGGGAGTATGAAGAGTGTATGGAGAGGGATGCATCCGATTTTGTAGCGATCAACAACAAAGCTCTTTGTTTGATGTATTTGAGGGATTTGTCGGACTCGATTAAGGTGCTGGAGAGCGCGCTGGAGAGGGTTCCGACTGTGGCATTGAATGAGACGCTTGTTGTGAATTTGTGTAGTATGTATGAGCTGGCTTATGTGAATCATGCCGATATAAAGAAGACACTTAGTACTTGGATTGCGAGAGTGGCTCCTGATGACTTCGATACTTCGTGTACCAGGATTTGAGGTACCAAATGTTTTGAAATGTAATCGATTTCTGCATTCAATATCTGTAGCTGTTCTTTTTGTTGTGATGAATGAATTATTGTTGCTCACATTAACAGTCTTTGTTTATGATGAATATGATTATGATTATGATGATTGTTCTGCAGCGGATTTTCGTCACAGGTCTGCTTAGTTGTAAAATTAGTTCAAAATTATTATGAAATGTGGTCAGCATGTATGATTATAATTAATCTGGAAATTCTTGTGGAACACAAATTTCAAGTGATTGTCGTATTCAGATGCTAAAGCTAGTTAATTCAGTCACAACTCACAGACATCGTTTTCTTGAAAATGATCAAATTCTGCGATGCAATTAAGATTTGAGCTACCAAAAAGTTTGAAATGCAATGGCTTTCTCTGCATTTGATATGTGTAGCTGTTTTTTTTGTTGTGGCATGAAATTTCTGCTGGAATTGCTAGTCTTTATTTATGATGAGGAGGATGATGACGATGGATTGTTGTATCTGGATTATCTATTGTTTTCTTTTGTATGATTATGGAGGAACTGTGATGCTTGTGAGTGGTGACTGTACATGATTTTGTATATGTAAGTGGAGGATTATGCATAATCTGGAAATTCTTCGGAACACAAATTTCATGTGAAGGTTGTATTCATATGCCAATGCAATTTGCTTCACAAGCATTGTTTGCTAATTGCTACTACATTCATTTTCATGCCTACCTTTTCTTGTCGTAGAATTACATAATGTAGGAAGTGTACATTTACCGTCACGATTCACTGGTGTCCACCACATATATTGTAGACGCAGTTGCTAGCATTGCATATTATACATCCATCATGCTCAGCTTGAGGCATGAGTTCTCTCTATTCTGGACAATATCTACCCAAAATGGAATAACGGAATAAGCTTTTGATTAAAAGGATTTGATTTTGGCTGTTTCTTTGCCTTGTTTGTTTTAGCTTGACATGCCTATAACTGTAACATATTTTCCAGAGGGATTTGGATGAGGATATGAGACTTTGTTGTTGATGCTATACAAATCCAATGATAAATACCCTTAATTGTGAAATGTGAAATGTCAGTATATTTTTTGCTTAGTCTTAACTATTTTTCTGGCAATATTGCAAAGTTGCTTGGTGGCAGACCTTGTCCTAGTGCAGAGGCAGGCTGATTTGGAGAGAGAGATACAAAATATCCTCCAACACCTTTTCACTTCATCCCAAACTTAGTCTATTACTTGATTCAATAAGTTTTCTTTTTTTCCACGGCATACTCAATGTTTCTTGAAGGCAACAATCTATCATTTTAGAAGAGTAAACAAATGTACAGTGAGAAGACTAAGGCCATTTTTAGTCCTAAACTTATGGTGATTTTATGATTTTAGTCCTGAACATTATCTTTTGAATTATTACATCTCGAATAAATGAAACTGTTCGGGTTTAGTCCATCTTGGATGGAGCCGTTAAATATTGACAGTCAACGTAAATAAGTGAGCTTTTTGACTGGATTAACAATTTTTTTATCAGAATCTGTAAATTATTTGGAAAATAGATTAATAAATAAAATAAAATATATTAGAAAATTTAAAACCAAGAACTTAGATTAATTCAACGGCTCTTTGCTCATGGATCTAACCAGAAAGTGAATACTAGAGATTCAGGGTTTGAAGGTATGGCACAGCCGAAAAGAGTCTTGAAATATTTCCATCGAGGTCAGCCAATGAGCTGTGAACCTCGCGTAGGCATTTGAAGTCATTTGCAGCTGTCGCGAGAGGGAGAGGAGAGAGAGAGGAGTTGCGATCCGTCTCAACGGAGACAAATATTCATGCCTTTGATGTGTGTGAGGGATTGAGAAAGTGGAGGAATGACTCAGCTAATGGGGATGCATAGTTTTTCTCTCTAGAAAGCTAATAGTATGTGTTTGCCTGTGTCGATTCTACTAGGTTTCCCTGGCGGCCGAATCCGACGACGCCGACGGGTTCCCTAAAGACGGAATGCGCGCAGCCGAATGTGAAATTGGCGAGATTTAAGGAGGGGGAGGAGGAGAGGGTGCCATGGTATAGCATAGCGAAGAAGCTGCCATCACCTTAGGCGTAGGCCGTATAGTATGAAGGGCAAGAAAATTGTGGCAACTGCTGATTTTGATGGTTTCGAGAGGGTAATTAGTGATAGCGCGAAGGTGGGAGGAGCCGAGGAGGGGAAGGGGAGGGGAAGGAAAAGTGTGCGGCGGAGCTTAAAGGAAGGGGGTGGCGCCACCATAGCTGGTGAAGAGGTAGCCGCCGAAGAAGTGGATGTTTGTCTACCTGGTTCAAACCTAAAACTAAATCGGGAATGAGACATCTCTATGTATATGAAATTAAATGAAATGAGAGAATTAGAGTTTGTGGAGTATTCTTGGGTTGAATGAGAAAGAAGAAAGAGTGATTTAGATTGTATAGTGTTCTTGGTGCAATGAGAAAGAAGAAAGAGCAATTTGGATTGTAGAGTGTTTTTGGTGCAATGGGGAAGAAGAAAGAGCAATTTGGATTGTAGAGTGTTTTTAGCGCAATGAGGAAGAGGACACGTTTTTTGGGATTAATTATTTTAGAAATATTGAAAATTCTAATTTATTTGAGATTATTATATTAATCAGGTCAAAAATGACTTAATTGTGTTTGACCATTAGTTTTCTGACGCCGGCGTTAAAAAGGACCATTTACGGACCGTTTCATTAGTTGGGGATGCATTAATTCAAAAGATAATGTTCAGGAATAAAATCATAAAATTGTCCTATGTTTAGGACCAAAAATGACCTTTAGCCTAGAACCAAAAATGACCTTTAGCCTAGCGAGAAATTCCTGTGACCATTTTACTTTCTTAAACATTTTACCCCCACAAAGTTGCAACTTTACAACTTCACAATAGCAGCGGAAAATTAACAAGCGAACACAATGCATAAATTTTCAACAAATATTTCTTTAATTACAAAATGCTTAATCCGAATAAAACACGTTGAGAAACTAAGGATTAAATGTCAACTCTTTGTTTATTTATTTTTTTGGTGGGTATCTATCGGCGGGCTCAGTAACTATTCCCCACGCCAATCGTGGCCAAAGGATTTAAAGCTGTTAAAATCAAAGCCAGAGTTGATCCTCTGACCATTAAGAAAATTTATTTCTTTTTAATGAGATGAATTTTTATTTTTTTTCCCAAGAACAATATTTTAAATTATTTTTATTTTTCTCTTACTTTACTAATTATATAATAAAATTCACGCCTTTTCAAAAAAATTCTATTTTTCAAAGACAAGAAGCTAGTAAATGGCAAACATATTTTGAACTCCAAACAACCATTTCTCACTTGTGTTCTACTTTGAACAAAAGAAGTGAGACCTGCCTCTATTTTGAATTGAATATTGTTACAGAAGCAGAGATCCACCAACCCCTTCCCACCAAATCCCACCCCACAAACGCAGACAGTCACACACACAACACAACTACTCTTTGCTCTCACCAACCACCCAGGTAATAGTGTTTGTATTTTACCTGACTAATCTCCATTATCAAGATTCGTGATTCTCTTTGTTCAAATCATTCTTTAGCTCAAGCCCACCAAACTTATCCAGGCTATGGCTGCAGCTGCCTCCTATTCTATTCAGCCCACGTCAAGAATCAGTAACCAGCCTCACCCCAAATCTCTTGCAGATGTTGGATTGAATTCCAGATCACTCTCTTTCGCATCCCAATTCCAGACATTCTCCCTCAAGTACGCATCTTTTCTTTGTTTTTGCTCATTGGCTCCTGTGTTTTCCCCTTTACCCCTTTGAATTTGATTGCTCTCACTTTCGTCAATTAAAAATTGAGTCTTTTTTCGTGTTAGATTTGAGAACTGTATCTTGTTGTAGATTCTGATGGGTAATTGATTATTCAATTTGTTGTTGGAATTAGGTTTTGAACTAGGCTTTCATAGTGATACTCGAGTTTGCATGCTTAAGATTGTCTTTAATTTCATGTTTGAATGCTGCAATTATACAAAATCGGGAGGTCAATAATTTCATTCATTTGGATTGGGGAAGAAGTTTTCATCTGAAATCTTTTCAAGTTATGAGCTTTGTTGTGACAATACTGAAATATAATCTGATGTTTTGCTGAACTCTTTCATACATTTCCAGTCTAGTTATTGTGGATCAGTGTAGCTCTGTTTCCAATTTCATTCAGTATCTTTCGTGTAGATCGTTGTGTGCAACGAGGCAACTGCATCTTCAAGGGGCTAGTGCATTGGTGAGGGCAGAGATGAGCTCGGACACGGTGCAGGTTGATGTATCGTTGAGCCCTAGGGTTAACTCGGTGAAGCCTTCGAAGACGGTGGCTATCACTGACCAGGCAACTGCCCTTGTACAAGCCGGTGTGCCTGTTATCCGACTAGCAGCAGGGGAGCCGGATTTCGACACTCCAACACCAATTGCTGAGGTAGTATCATCCAAACTGCTCAACAATCCAATTCATGTCAATTGCGAAATGAAATAATCTTGATTGCGTTGTCGTCCATTTTGACAAATTTAGGCTGGGATTAAGGCAATTCGTGAAGGGTTCACTCGGTATACCCCCAATGCGGGCACGTTGGAGCTCCGGACAGCTATTTGTCACAAGCTCAAAGGTATTCATATCCACGACACTTTTCTCGTGTAGCATTCTTGTTTCTGTAGCATAAGATCATGCTTTATTTGAATTTTGAGAATAGAGGAAAATGGAATATCCTACACGCCCGACCAGATTTTGGTGAGCAATGGTGCAAAACAGAGTATTCTTCAAGCAGTTCTCGCAGTGTGCTCCCCTGGAGACGAGGTAAAACCTTAAAACACGAGATAAAAGTTTTCGTATTTTAACTCTAAAAACTTGCATTAGTGATGAATCGTTTCTTGCCCGAGTTTAGGGTTTATCAAAGAATAAAACCTAAATCAATTCTAAGATTTCATAACCGGCTGCAGGTGATTATTCCAGCTCCGTTCTGGGTGAGCTACCCGGAAATGGCAAGGTTGGCTGACGCCAATCCCGTTATTCTTCCCACGAGCATATCGGAAAACTTTCTTTTAGATCCAAAGGTTCTTGAGTCTTCACTGACTGAGAAGTCGAGGCTGTTGATTCTCTGCTCACCCTCCAACCCGACAGGGTCTGTTTACCCCCGCAAATTACTCGAACAGATTGCTGAGATTGTAGCAAAGCATCCCAGGCTTCTTGTAAGCTTTCTATCTCTCTCAACACCTAGTCGGGCTGCAGCCAAGACGACTAAAACTTGATCTTATTGTCGTCACACTCTCACTTTCTTGAGCTTTACCACTGCAGGTTATGTCCGATGAAATCTACGAACATATCATTTATGCCCCGGCAACTCATACGAGCTTTGCATCTTTGCCAGGCATGTGGGATCGAACCTTGACTGTCAACGGCTTCTCAAAGGTAAATCCCTCGAATACCTTATAGAATAGTTCTTTGTTCCATCTCAACAAGCGATGAGGCTCTAACATGGCTATAAATTTTATTTTTTTTAATTAATTCAAATCTCTAGTGATAAAATTAACATGGCTATAATGTTGTCTTATCAGGCCTTCGCCATGACTGGTTGGAGGCTCGGGTATCTTGCCGGTCCAAAGCACTTTGTTTCTGCTTGTGGGAAGATCCAAAGTCAGGTTCGGCACCATCCATCTTCACTTAGTTAGTTCGCTACCATATTTGATGAAATTTCGTAAAAATGTGAAATTCCTGTATCACAGTCTACTTCAGGTGCCAGCAGCATATCTCAAAAGGCTGCCGTTGCTGCTCTCGGGTTGGGCTATGCAGGCGGGGAAGCAGTCGCAGATATGGTTAAAGCATTCCGCGAGAGGAGAGATGTTCTGGTCAAGAGCTTCGGAGAATTAGATGGAGTCAAGATTTCAGAGCCTCAGGTAACAACAGCCTAACTTATTTTTCATTGTGGTCGTGGCAGCTCTTGCTAGACGTCTGGCGTGGAGAAGAAACGGACGGTTAGTTTTTTTTTTTAATTCGTGCCCTTCTCATCAAAGGCCTATGTTTGATCCTTTTGCAGGGAGCTTTCTATCTTTTCCTCGATTTCAGCTCGTACTATGGCTTAGAGGTCGATGGCTTCGGTGTCATCAACGGCTCGGAGGCCCTCTGCCGGTATTTGCTCGACAAGGCTCAAGTAAGACTCCCATCAATTTCTTGAATTCCACATGCTTTTCTAATTTTGAAAGGCAAAATTAGTTTACATCCGGATGTATGATGCATCCCACTCCAATTAGGGTTAAGGATTTATATATCATAAATTAGGATTTGTCATTAGCTACTTTGGGTATATTTACCACAATTATACTCCCTTCCTCCCACAAGAATATGGACTATTGTTGGGCTTGAGTTTTAATGCACAATTAGTAGAGTAATAGAGAAGTATAATAAAAAAGTAATTACAGTATTGTTAGTAGATAATGGTCCCACCTCAAAGAGAGAAAAAAATCTAAATTTAGAAAGTGCATATTCTTGTGGGACGGACTAAAAAGGAAAGAGTGCATATTCTTGTGGGACGGAGGGAGTAATTAAATTAGGGTGGATTTGTAATCTGATGAGGAAACTTGGTTGGTGGTGTTTGTAGGTTGCCCTTGTTCCGGGGGATGCATTTGGAGACGACACATGCATCCGCATCTCCTATGCCGAGTCTCTGACAACTCTGCAGGCGGCCGTGGAGAGGATCAAGGGTGCGCTCGTCGCACTCAAGCCGGCCGTCGCCGTCTAGTGTGGATGAAGGATTTGTCGAAGGAGATGAAATTTTTAACTTCGTGTGTTGTAATTTTAGCTGTTGAATTTTGTATTTCAATAAATTACTTTGTACGTGCATTAGATTAGTGAATGTAATTTGATACTGGATTTAAAAAATAATAATAAATACCGTCTGAGAGACTAAGCTATTGAATTTTGAATAGCTTTGAAATTTCTTTGCAACTAACAGAATAAGTACCAATCCACTAGCTTCGAACATGAATATTGTTCCATGTGTTGACATTCTACACTTATTAGATTCAATTTGGTTCAATTTGGTAGGAAAAATAAAGAGTAAAGGTCATTTGTGGTCCTAAACATATGACGATTTTACGATTTTAGTCAAGAACATTATCTTTTGAATTATTGCATCCCGAACAAATTAAAACGGTTTCGATTTGGTCCATTTTTGATGGCGCCGTAAAAAATTTGATGGTCAATGCCAATTAACTCAATTTTGATTAGATTAACAATTTTAACTCAATAATATATTCTACTCCCTCCGTCCCATAGTCGATGTCATACTTTCCTTTTTAGTCTGTCCCACAAAAGATGTCACATTTCCTCTCACATCAATTATAAAATTATATTTTCTCTTACCACTTAACCCACAAAATAACATCTCCTAAAATCTCGTGCCATCTCCTAAGTGTGACATCTACTATGGGACGGAGGGAGTACCATTTTGGTCCTAAACATATTCATCCACCATCATGAATTCAAAATTGCCGACGCTAGGCACGCCCTTCTCTTGGAGGCGGATCTTATCGCCGATTCGCGACGCGGTTTTCGAATCCCAATAGATGCTCTATTGTGGGAACCAGTTCAATTCCGCTATGTAAGATTTGATGAACTCTTCCTCGCTCGATGAGGCCATGGCTAAGATCGACTTCGAGCTGTTGCACGTCACTTGCGCTGTGATTTTCTGGAAAGACAGAACTAATCGGAGGAGGTGGTTGCCCTTGGTTGCCATTTCCGCCGTCACGACGGTGCCAATTTGGGGGATGGTGTTTATGGATGAATAAAGACAATATGTCTAGGACCAAAAAGGTCGAATACATTGTTGAGTTAAAATTATTAATCTAGTAAAACTTAAGTCAATTGGCGTTGACCGTCAAATTTTTAACGACGCCATCCAAAATGGACCAAATCTGGACCGTTTTCATTTGTTCGGGACGCAATAATTCAAAAGATAATGTTTTGGACAAAAATCGTAAAATTATCATATATTACAAATTACCTTTACTAAAAAATAAATAAACAAAACAAGATAAAACTACTCAATTAAAATATTTTTGGTAATATAATTTCAAGATAGATAAGTTATCTATCTAGCAAAATTCTCTAGGTGGAATATTTATCAAAATTCTTGCCAATCCTATAATATTTGAAATCAGAATATTAAATTTTGAAGTTTTAATTTTTTTCAATTGATCTATACACAAAACATCATATTTTGATGATGTTCAAAACGATGCGTTTTGCTAAAATAAAATATTGACTTTTTTTATTTTCTTATTTTATTGAAATAATGTTGCTTTTAGAAAAATATGACATGGCGTAAAAATATTGTACAATTATTATTTGGGATCTATAAAATAGAGTGTATATAGTAATTATATTGATTGAATTATATATATGGTTACCCAATTCGACAAATCAGAGACTCTTAGAGCATCCGCAATGGCGGCGAGCCCACCGGCTAGCCGATCCCTGGCGCTCGCCGGTCCGCTCGGCGAACCATTGTAGCCGGTGAGCGCCAAATCGGCGAGAAAAACGGTGAGCGCACACCGATTCCCTCGCGTTGGCCGAAGCGCTCGCCGATCGGCTGGCCGCCATTGCAGGCTCCCGATCGGCAAGCGGATTTTTTTTAAATTTAATTTTCGAAACACTATATATACGCGACTTGCACGCCCTCCCCGAGGATGCACAGGAGTTCCCACGACCTCCCCGAGGATGCACAGGAGTTCCCGTCCCCTCCTGCGTTTACTCGCCGCACTCGCCCGATTGGTCAAAGGCGGGCGCAACGGGCTCGCCAGGCCTCCCAGGAGGTCTAGTCGGCATCCCCCCTGTTGGCCAGTCGACATCCGACCTCGCCTTCTTCGTGTGTTAACAAACACGCTCTCAGATGTGGAAGGTCTTAGCTGAATGGAGGGCGGCAACCGACCCCGAGGAGAAGAGTTTTCTCCACGCGATGCTCGTGAGTATGCAGGCCGATTTAACCTCCGCCGCGGCACAGGTGGGGGCCTCAGACGCGGCTCAGATGCCGCAGATTTGGGGGTCCCGGATAGCGGCGACAACGGCAACGACGGCGAGGAGAGAGGCGGAGGCGGGGGGGATCGTGTGTGGATGAGGATTTTTTTTATTTATGTAATTTTATTTAAAATTAATATACTTTTTTTTAATTAATGTACTTTTTTAAATTTTAATATTATTATTGAGTATTCCCGTATCTGTGTCGAAAATTTAATTCCGTATTTTGTGTGATTGTTAATTATTTGTTTTTATAATTTTGTTTATTGTGGCTAGGCTATGGCTGAGCTATTGCTTGTCTAGTTGCTTGTCCTGATGATGAGGCAGGAGGAGTTTTAAGGGCTGCTGATGTGGCAGGAGGAGTTTGTGGCTAGGCTATGGCTAGGCTATTGCTTATCCAAAACCATTGTGGATGTCGTGTACAATTTGGTTTGGCCAAACTCAACATAGAATAGCACTACGAAGTATGAATCAACTTATAATACGTTTGAATGTGTTAGGCCACGCGCAATGTGTCACGCGTGTGGCTCGTAACCCGTCACGCTGGGACGAGACGGCGAGACGCATTGCAGCGTCCTGTCTCGTCCCCAGACCACCGAGCGTCCCATCCCGCCGAGACGAATGGCGAGCCGTCTCGCCATGCGCCCGCGCGACGTGGCGCGCTCCGGCGCCATGCGTGACGCCCATTCACCGGCCCGCAAGTAGACATCGTCACGTTGGCGCAATAAATAATTTTTTTAAAATTCGAATTTAAAAAAAAATAAAAATCGAAAAACAGTAATATTACCGTTTTTTCGACCGTTTTTTCTTTATTTTTTATTTTTTTACTCTATAAATACTCCTAATTTATCCTCATTTCACACACAAATACGCATCTATTCTTCCCAAATCATCTTCATTTCCTCTCCAATTTTCATCTAACCTTTCATAAAAAAATATCCGGCGACGGAAACTCTGACGGTGGCGGCTCCGGCGGGTTTGACATCAACGCGTTCGGCGACTGGTGGGGCATGTACAATGTCCTGGGTGGTGGTTCCGGTTCGTCGGAGCCGGGCAGCCAGGGTTCGGCAACGCCGGGGGTACCAACCACCCCATTTTGATATGGATGCATATGCCCGTCCCTCCGCCCCGAGGTATTCGCAGGGATTATCCCAAATTCGGGAGGATTATTCGGTTGAACCCACTCCGGAAGGAGGCCGAAGCGGTGGAAGCTCCAGGGCGGAGGCAGAGGCGGATGAGGAGGAGGAGGATCTAGACCGACATCCGTACAGCCCCAAGGAAACGCTGACTGTGTACAACGCCTGGATCAGCGTCTCGTACGATCTCATCGTCGGGAATCAACAATCCCGGAAGTGCTTCTGGGAAAAGGTCATCGAGGCCTACCACGAGATTAAGCCGAAGGGGTCCCGCCGCAGCACATTTAAGATGTTCCGCGCTCACTTTGACCGAGTCGACAGAGAGGTCAAAAATTCTGCGCCATCTACAAGAGTGAAGCGGCTCATTACCAAAGTGGAGCCACGGGAGCCGACATTCTGAGGTCGGCTTTGCGAGTCTACTTCGACAACACCGCCAAACAATTCAAACATGTCGATGTTTGGGAGGTCGTCAAAGACGAGGAAAGGTGGGCCGGCAGTGTCCGGTCCAGCTCTGGCTCGACCCCGAAGCGCACGAAACACATGGCAGGTGGCTAATACTCGTCTAGTGAGGGCGGTTCGGGCAGCGCTGCACAAGAGTTTGCCTCGCAGGAGGTTGAGGGCATGACAGACGATGCCGGGGGATCCTCCCGTGGGCGCCGTCGGCCACAAGAGAGAAATGCGGCGAAGGCGGCTAGAGGGAGGAGGGGCCGAGCCGAATCAAGCCAGGCGGGCTCGGGGGCACCCTCGAACTCCCTAATGTCCATGTACATGACCGCCACAATGGCGGACACTTCCCGCATGACGCCTCCCCAATACCAAGCCTATCTTGCCGAAATTGAGTTTATGGCAAGACAACTTGGTATCCCACCTCCAGGTGGCTTCAGTGCACCTCCACCGCCTTCGAGGGATGATTCGCCGGCGGAGTAGTTTTTTTAATTTTCTATAAAATTGTATTTTAAATTATGTAATTTATATTTTTTTAGGATTTTAATTATGTTTTTTTTTTGAATTTTAAGTTGTATTTTTATTTTAGGTTGTAATTTTATTTTATTTAATGAAGTGTGTTTTTTATTAATTGAATTTGTTGGAAATAAAAATAAAAAATGAAAATGAATGAATAGTAATTTAAGAGATGGTTAAGAGATGGATAAGAGATGGAGGGTTGCAGGTTCTGTCCCTTAGTTAGGAGAGGGAGTAAAAAGTACAGTGGACCCCAAGAATAGTAATTTAAGAGACGGTTAAAGGACGGATAAGAGACAGTGATAAGGCTAATTTCATGCATCGGTCTAGGGATTTTATTTCGTGAAAACGCTGGGTCTAACGCATGTTTAAAGCCAGGTGTGTGAAGGTTTTCGCTAGATCCAGGAAAGGAATAGGACGCTTGCATGGTCCTAGGAAACTGGCGAAAGAGTGGACATTATGAAGAAAATTGCTTGACGGAGGAAGCCTCGGAGTTGGAAGGGTAGAATAGGGATTTCTACGAAGACTCTAGAAGGCTATGTCCGCATCTATAAATGGAAGAAGCATGCAAGCTGGAGAGATCTTCTCGGTTGGAGGCCTCGCTAACAGCCTGTAGCTTAAGTTCACTTTTCACACACTTGGGTTCTAATTCGCGGAGGATCTCGGGTTCGCACTGGGGTTCACGTTTAGTTTTCTCGGAAGTATTTGTGGGTTGTAACACCGTCCTTCTGTGGGGCGAAGAAACAATTTAATTTCCGTTTTTGTACTTTGCTGATTTCGCCGAGCTCCGCTGTTCGAAGCTCGGTCCTCTGTTTCTTTGCTGAATATTTCTCTTATCTTAATGCAAGTTTCGTTTTCGCTTATGTTGATTGTGTTGATTTCTGTTTGTTGATTGTGTTTACTTGAATTATGGAGTTGGAATTGTTGGAGTTGGTTGTTTTCGTGGATTATTGCAGGTTCGTGGTTGTATCTGGGAGAATGGAGTTTGTTTGTGGATGAATCGGGGTTTTGTCTTGCTGATATTGTGTCTTGCTGATATTGTAGGATTGTCTGTGATTGTTGGAATTCGGAGTTGATCGGAGCAGATCTGTAAGAATCGGAGTTATGGAGTTGATTTTGATGGTTGTTAAGTTCGGATGGCTTGGATCCGGAGTGGATTAAGCACTCGACGTGAATCTGAGCAGTGTTGATTTAATTTCATTCCTAGTTTACGTGTTTTCATTTTACTTCGCCTAGTTTATGTCGATCTGATGTATTTCCGATTCATAGCAAGTTTCCGACGTCCTGATTTCTTTATTCTGTTTGAATCTAGGTATGTGCTCTGTTTTCTCCATTTACGTATTTGAGTCGGTTAGGAAAATGCATGTCGTTGTTAGTCAGGGCATGAGTTGGTTGTTTGCAGCTTTTACCGTACTTGCTATATTTGGAGTCATGGTCCCCACTGCTTTTATTCTCTCTGTCTAGTCTTAATTAGTGAATCGTTTACACGGTCTAGGAACTGATTTTAATACCTCGCGGTCATGACGATGTTTGCTGTCAGTGTGTTTACAGTTTCCTAGGTCTAGCATTTACATTTCGTGCCTAGGACTAGAGTTAGGTAAAATTCTCAACCCTTTGCGTGGCAGCAGCCGCTTGTTTCCAGAGTCTCTAAGCACTACTTTACGAATCCATCTTTGTGGGATCGACCCCGCTTCCCTATACTAATCCATAGTATTTGGGGTTGAGGGATTTAATTGTTGAAGGGGAGTCGAGTGTGTCCAACGACATAAACACTCTGTGTTCCTTGAGTTCCTGGACCTAGTGATCCAGTGGATTTAAGAAGCGCGGTTTCTTGACCGAGCATCTGCATTAACTTTGTCTGTGCACACTTGCTCACTCCGCTCCTGAGTCATATCTTAGCGAGAGCGATACTTCAAATGGCGCCGTTGCCGGGGATGGATGGCGTGCTTTGTGTTAGTGTTCAGAGCCTGTGGTGTAAATAGTTTTGATTTATTTTCTCTCTTTTATTTGTAGTTTATGAGCAGAGGCTCAAGATCTACCTACTGGAGCAACTCATCTGGGTGGAAGCACGGCCAGTTTAACTGGCGGGTAAAGGATACAGTCTCTACTGTGACCACCAGATCAGGGTTGACCACGGGAGATCCGTTTCCAAGTGAATTTACTAGCGACGAATCTTGGACGTCGTCAGGACGCGAAGATCCAGAGTCACCACCCGAATAAGAAACATAGTCAGAAACAGGGGAAGCAGAGGAAGTAGTCATGGCGCAAGTAGTAGATCCAGATCCAGAGATCGGTTCGCTCACTGTCCATTTAGATGGAGAACCAGCTCAAGCAATAGTGATGAATCCACGCCAGAGGGCTATTGAGATCAAGACAAACGTACTTGGCATCTTGCCAACGTTCTCTGGGCGTAGGAATGAGTGTTCGTATGAGTTCCTAAATGAATTCAGTAAGTTGTGTGGTATTCAGAAGAGGCCGAATGATGCAATAGAGGAGGATTATCGCCTACGTGCAATTCCATTTACCTTGAAGGGGGAAGCTAATACGTGGTTATTGAGGTTGCCCCCAGATTCTATCCGCACATGGAGGGACTTCAAGTTGGAATTCTTAGATTATTTCTTTCCATCCAACAAGACGAATGCACTGAAAAAAGAAATACTATAGTGTAAGCAGGAATACGATGAATCGCTGAGTCAGTATTGGTCGAGATTCAAGGGGTTGTTGGATGCATGCCCGAACCACCGAATGATAGAGGCAGAGACTTACTCTCTGTTTTACGAAGGGGCAACTCCTGAGTCAAAGGACCTAATGAATTCCTCGAGTGGAGGGAATTTCACAAGAAAAAGAGGAAGTGAGGCAAGAGAAATCCTGGGGAAGTTGATCTACGCTAAAAAAACATACGATAACCCTAGGAATGCAGTGAGGAGAGGATCGATGCATGTTGTAAGAGAGCAAGAAGATGACAAAGTAGAAGCAAGAATTGATAGGCTCGAAAAAGCTCTTTTGAACGCGATTGAAAAGACGATTCCACTGGCTTAACAAGGGAATGAGAAATCTTCTGGTCCAGGAGATAATCAAATGCAGCAATATTACGGGACCCAGGAAGGAGATTATCAGGCCCAGGTCAATTCAATGGGAAGTTGGAATCCCGATGGGAGCTAGAATCCAGGGAGACAGAGAGATGCGCCTTGGAGAAACCATCCAAATTCAGATGGACTGACAATGAGCAGAATCAGCCGGCACCACAACAAAGTCAGCAATTTGCACCTCAGCCCGAAAGACAAGGTAACTGGTCAGGAAGGAATCAAGAGGGGCAGGGCAGCTGGATCAATCAGAACCAAGGAGACCACTCGAGCTGGGGAAACAGAAATCAGAACAGTCAAGGGAACTCTTATGTACCACCGCACCAAAGGAATTTTCAGAACAATTACCAGGGTCAAGGAAATCAATACAACAACTCTTCAGGAGGTCAAGGAAACGCTCGTCAGGGTCAAGTGAGTGGACCGACTCTGAGCATAGGTCCAGGGCCCAGTCAGCCATCGAAATCACCAAAGAGTATCGATGATATGGTGCACGATCTCGTCAGTTCTCAGCAGCATATGCAAAACAACCTGCAATCGAACAATGACGTAGTGCACAAGCTTCAAGAAGCTCAACAGGAGCAAAAGGCAGCAATGGATATGCTGGCCAAGCAGTTATCCCAGATAGCCACTTCTTTGAGTGATATGAGGGGAAACGAGGGAAAAATTCCAGCTTCGGTAAGGCCACCGGATAGAGCGAATATAAGTTAGATTACCTTGAGATCTGGGAAAGGATATGATGGTTCAGTGGTAAGAACGAAAGAAGCGACAAGCCCCAAGGAAGGCAAGGACGAGGATACAATTCCTAGGCCTAGGAACTTGGAGGGAGGAACTTCCTGGGTCAAGGATGATCTTAAGACAGAGGATTTGGAGAAACCCTTGCCAAGGTCAGCTGAGCCTTTTTTCCTCGATCCAGAGCCGGAGTTGGAGAACGAGGCAGTAAGGGAGGAAACTGGAGAATTCTTAGCTGAAAGCTCTACAGGAGCAGGGAAGCGACTGAAGCCCTTCCCAAGTCGGGGGGAAGCCAAGAAGAAGAAGGAAGAACCGGTGGACTTCATGGATATTTTTGGAAAATTGGAGATTAATCTACCATTTTTACAAGCCTTGAAATTACCGGTGTTTAGCAAGTTCATCAAGGAATTTATAGCTGGGAAGGCTAGACCCAGTGGAAAAATTTTGATAGGCGAGAACGTCTCTGCAGTGATTCAAAAGCGGAGGATGCCTTCGAAATGCAATGATCCAGGTATGTTTACCTTACCCATCTCTATTGGTGATGTAAAAATCGAGCATGCTATGTGCGATTTAGGTGCATCCATAAATGTGTTACCACTGTCTATATACAAGAAGTTAGTAGGGGTAGGCATGGTGGACACGAAAGTTGTGATCCAATTGGCAGACATGTCATGCATTTGTCCTGAAGGAGTTCTTGAGAATGTGATAGTAAAGGTACATGACTTCTTGTACCCAGCTGATTTCCATGTGATTAGAATGAGCGATAATGAATCTGCAGAATCTGGCGGAGTACTTTTAGGGAGACCCTTCCTACGTACCGCCAAGACTATCATTGATGTTTTTGATGGTACCATCTGCCTTGATTATAATGGGGAGAAATATACATTCAGCATAGATGAGTGATAAGTCGTATTCTAGGCCTAGGATACGGGTCAGTATGATGTGCATAATTGAATTATATCTGCAAAACTAGTTGCTTAAGCGTGCAGGGTAAGCGTTCTAGCCAGTAGGCAGAGTTTCAGACACTTCAAGTGAAAAGGGCGTCAGGACGATTACGTACTGACCAGTATACATGCAAAAATGGCTCGAGATGGAGAAGGAGGATAGCTGGGACTGCTCAATCACAATTAAGGGCAAAGAAGTCATTTCACCGCAAGGTCTTACCCTAAAAATCAAGGGTAAGCCTCCTTATAAAAGGAAGCCACTTGGAGAGAAAAAAAGAGGGGGGTTCATCATCATCACTTTTAGGAGAGTTCTCTCGGAGTTCAGTCCTTCAGCCCAGTCCAGAATCTCGTTCCTCGCCACTGCCATGGTCACTTGAAGATCTAGATGTTCCCGGAGTTCCAAATCGTCCGTTCCAGCCAGCAAGACAGTAGTTAGAGATTCCATCGCCCGGAGTGGCAAAACACTTTTGTTCGCTTTCGTAGTTTAATTTACTTGCTTTCTTTACGTTGGTTCTTTGTTGCTTTTGGATATTTTCTGCTTTTGAAGTACTTGTTGAAGATCTGAACGTGTTTATTGCTATGAAGTTGATTTCCGTTTCAGTTATGGTGTTGATTTCTTTTCCTTCCTATTTCGCCTAGTTAGCTTAGATCTAAGGTTCCTTGGTGTTTTAAGTGCTGAATCTTTTCTTTCCTTGTTTCCGTCGCAATTTCTTTAGTTAAACGTGGAACTGTTCAATCATGAGTGTATCGCTGCATGTGAAGTTTAGTTTGAGTGCGTTTCGTTTCCTGTTGACCAATACGCGGAGTTGCAGTTTCTGTGTTTTTGATTTCATATTTGGTGTTCTTATTTGTGGATCTGTGTTCGCGAATTGATAAACTGTGTTTCTGTGTTGAATCTGGAATTATTTTCTGATTTTAGTTTGTGTTGTTGAAGAAGATGATGTCCAAGTCTAATGTTGGGGACCACTTTGCTTTTTAGATGCTTTTTGCTTTTTGTCCTTTACTTTTTAGTTATAACCTGCAGATCTGTCAGCCTAGTCACCATGACTACCACTACCCTCTGAATATTCTGTCTAGCCCAAAATAGAATCCCGCACCTTCCAATTATTTTCTGTTACAAAAATGTCTCCCCATTTCCACGTACACATCTGCACCTCTACACTACTTTCCCCATTCTAGTCAGTAGGAAATCACCTTTAAGTTCTTGCCTAGGTAGAGACTCAACCCGAGCGTGGTAGCTAACCAAACCATCCAGAATATCACCACAACAGTTTTAACGCACCATCTCTGTGGGATTCGACCCTTACCACCACTATACTGATCAGTAGGAGTGGGTTGAGGAATTTTTGAAACCAGGGTCTAGGCTTAGTTAGGATCTCTATCCTGACCAGTAGGATAAATCCTTGCTTGAACGACACCTAAGCGCCCTGAGCCACCAAACCGTTTCAAATGGCGCCGTTGCCGGGGATGGATGACGTTACTAGTTACTTTTGTGTGTGATACTTTGGCGTATATATTGTGCATAATCTTCTTTTTCTTTTCTTTTCATTCCAGTTTATGAGAAGCAGTTCGGCTCCTGACCAGGGGAGACCGAAGATACTTCAGCGAGGATCTATACTCGTAACCACTCGTTCTGGCATGTCGACCACCTTGTCTAACCTAGGCACGAGTAGTGACGAAGAGAAAGGCACCATAGAGGGACCGATACCAGAAGAGATACCACGGTTGGAAGGCCACCCAAGGGAAATGGCCAACCAGGGAGATGAGGACCCGGAGATCGGGACGCTGAACGCGCATACTGAAGGAGAACCCCCGCAAGCCATAGTCGTTACTCCAGGGCAAACCGCCTGCGATGTGAAGCCTCATGTGATCGCGATCCTGCCTACATACTGCGGGAAGAGCTACGAAGGGCCGTATGAGTTTCTTCATGAGTTTTGCAAAATTTGTAGGGCGCAGAGGAGACCAGCAGGAGCAACTGAGGATGATTATAGGCTGAAGGCTTTGCCATTTTTGCTCAAGGGGGAAGCTAACACCTGGTTCATGCGCCTGCCCCCCAACTCTATTGAGACTTGGGCCGATTTCAAGTCAGCATTTCTGGGCGAGTTTTTTCCGTCATCCAAGACAAGCGCGCTGAAGAGGGAAATAACTAATGTGAAGCAAGGGTATGATGAGCCCTTGAGTGATTATTGGGCAACATACATGGGTCTTTTGGAATCATGTCCCAACCATCGCATGGCGGACATTGAAGTACATCATACTTTCTACGAAGGCATGAATGCGGTAACCAAGGACCTGGCAAATTCATCGTCAGGAGGAAGCTTCACGCAATTACGGGTTAGCGAAGCAAAGAGAGTCCTAAGGAAGCTGCTGAATGCAAAGAAAGAGTATGACCATTCAAGGGAAGGATACAACCGAGGGCGGGCTGCCGTTGCCTCGGTTACTGATCAGGAAAATACACTGGAGCACAAAATGGATTTGAAAATGGATGAGCTGAAGAAGTCACTTCTGAGTGCGATCGAGAAGAGCACTCCACCACCTCCCCCAGCTGGGAATTACAAGGGTGCAGAGCAGGGAAATCAAGGACCGAACTATGATCAGCCTAATGATTTCGGGAATATGGAGCAAGTTAATTCTGCGGGGTACTTCAATTCTAGTGGGCATTGGATTCAAGGTAGGCAACGGGATGCACCATGGAGGGATCATCCAAACTTCCGATGGGGTGACGGGAGCCAAAATCAGAACCAAGGTCAGAACCAGTATAACCCTCATCCGAACCAAAACCCTAACCGTGGACCAGCAAACCCAGACTACCAGCCCAACTGGTCAGGAAGAAACCAACATTCCCAAAACCAAAACCCACAAACCCAGAACCCGAACCCTGTCTATGTGCCACCCCACCAGAGAAACTTCCAAAACTTCCAAAATCAGCCAAACCCAGGACCCCAAAACCATCAGAACCAAAATCAATTCCAAGGCTAGCACCAGAATCAATATCCTCAAGATCAGTACACCCCTCCTGCCCAGTATAACCAATACCCGCCTAATCAAGGCCAGCAAAACTCCCAGAACTATCAACACCAAGGGCCAAGTCATTTCCAAAACTCGAACAGGTCAAGGATATCCGTTGAGGACATGATGGGTGAAATGCTAGCGTCACAACAGAGCATCAAAGGAGAATTGCAATCCCATAATGAGGTCGTGCAGGGGATGCAAAACGCCCAGAAGGAACATAAGGCGAACATGGATATGATGAATAGGCAGTTAGCTCAACTGGCCAGTTCGGTGGGTGATTTGAAGGGAAATGCAGGGAAACTCCCATCTACAGTCCAAATGCCCGAAAAGGCAAATGTGAGTAAGGTTACGTTGAGGTCAGGTACCACTTATGACGCGCCTCAACCGAAACAACCTGGTGGAGGATCCAATGGAACGAAGATAGGAGGTGATACAATTTCAGCGGAAGAATTAGGGAGAACTATGCCTCGGATGAAAGGTCCATTCTTCTTGGATGATACACCAAGTGTACGAGGTGAACCCGACACCCTACTGACCAAGAAGGAACCTCCTCAAGAGGTAGAGCCCAGAATGGAGGCTCAGACCCAGGAACTACCCAAGAAAAACTCCAAGAAGGTTGCTGAGGAACCAGTAGAGGAGAAAAAAGGGGAGAAACCATTCCCATTCCGATTTGTTACAAAGAGGAAGAAAGAGAACCCGGTTGACTACTTGTCGATTTTTGGGAAGTTGGATGTCACCATACCATTCCTCCAAGCCGTGAAGCTACCCCCTCTTGGGAAATTCATAAAGGACTTCATAGCCGGGAGAGCCCAGAAGGATGGCAAGATTATGGTGGAAGGGATAGCGTCAGCAATAGTGCAAGAGAAGTTGCCACCCAAGAGAGCCGATCCAGGTATGTTCACTCTGCCTATAGCTATAGGAGATGTGAAGGTCAAACATGCAATGTGTGATTTGGGGGCATCCATAAATGTCAAGCCATTGTCTATCTATAACCAATTGAAGGGAGTTAGATTGTCGAACACTAGGGTGTTGATCCAACTGGCTGATAGGTCGTGCATAAGTCCTGAAGGAGTTTTAGAAAACGTGTTAGTAAGAGTGCATGATTTTACCTATCCTGCTGATTTTTATGTGATCAAAATGAGTGAGCATGAAGCTAGGGAATCTAGTGGAGTGTTGTTAGGAAGGCCATTTTTGAGAACGGCTAAGACAATAGTGGACATGGCCGAGGGAACAATTTGCATTGATTTTCATGGAGAGAAATTCACTTTTGATATCAATGAAGCCATGAAGAAACCGATTGATTCTGAAAATTTGTGTTATGTTGATGTGATTGACCCCCTTGTCCAAGATTTTCTTGAGACCGAACTATTGCAGGAGAAACTCCAAGCGTTAGATGTTTATGAGCAGGCTGACATCGAAGCTGCTGCATGGTGCGATCTGATCAGTAGCCAAGGGTTAACTGATGAGGAAATAGAAGCAGCAATCAAGGAATTCTGTCGGAAATCGGAGTTCATTGGAGCCGCAGGGGTTCAGCTACCAGCCAGTATAGAAGAACCATCGGAGGGAGATTTAGAAAAAGAAGGAGAGATTGAGAAAAACCCCCTACCCGAAGACACACTTTCACCTCAAGTTGAGCTGAAGAAGTTACCACCAAATTTGAAGTATGCCTTCCTCGGAGAGGAGAACACATATCCAGTGATCATCAGTAGCAGCCTTATGAAGGAACAAGAGGCTAGGCTACTGACCGTGCTGAGCAAGAACAAGAAGGCGATTGGTTGGAGTCTTACAGATTTAGTGGGAATTAGCCCCGATGTCTGCATGCACCACATTAGGTTGGAGGAAAGAGCGAAGGCACATCGAGATGCTCAAAGGAAGGTAAACCCTAACATGCGAGAAGAGATATTGAAGGAAATCTTGAAGTTGTTGTCGCTAGGGATTATCTATTCAGTACCGGATAGTGAGTGGGTCAGCCCGATCCACATGGTCCCAAAGAAGTCGGGCATCCAAGTAGTTCAGAATAAGAGGAATGAACTGATCCCAACGAGGCTAGTCACAGGTTGGCGAATGTGCATCGATTACCGTAAGCTGAACAGTGCGACCAGGAAGGACCATTTTCCCCTGCCGTTCATCGACCAAATGTTGGAGAGATTAGCTGGGAAGAAGTTTTTCTGCTTTCTAGATGGGTACAGCGGGTATTTCCAAATTTACGTAGAGGACAAGACCACTTTCACTTGCCCGTTTGGAACCTATGCATACCGTCGCATGCCTTTCGGCCTGTGCAAAGCTCCAGGTACATTTCAACGATGTATGATGAGCATATTTTCCGATTTGATTGAGGATTGCATAGAGATATTCATGGACGATTTCACGGTTTACGGAGACTCGTTCGACTCTTGCCTTCACCATTTGGATATAGTTTTGGAAAGATGTCAAGCAAAGAGTTTGGTTTTGAACTTTGAAAAGTGCCATTTTATGGTCACCGAAGGGATAGTTTTAGGACACGTGGTCTCAGAAAGAGGTATCCAAGTGGATCGAGCCAAGGTAGATGTTATATCCAAATTACCATACCCTACTGATCAGAAGGGAATAAGGGGTTTTCTGGGGCACGCCGGATTTTATCGAAGATTTATCAAGGATTTCTCCAAGATCGCCCAGCCCCTTACTAGATTACTTCAGAATGACGTGGAATTCATCTTTGATGAGCAATGCAAGGCTGCTTTCAACCTTCTCAAGGAAAAGTTGACATCCGCACCTATCATAAGGGCTCCTGACTGGAACCATCCTTTCGAAGTAATGTGCGACGCCAGCGATTTTGCGGTAGGAGCCGTGCTGGGTCAGAAGATCGACGGGAAGAGGTACGTAATTTTTTATGCGTCCAAGACTTTAAATCAAGCCCAGCGGAATTACGATACCACTGAAAAGGAGATGCTGGCAGTGGTGTATTCTTTCGAGAAGTTCAGGCCATATTTGTTGGGATCCAAAGTCATAGTGTATACTGACCATGCGGCGATTAAGTATCTGATTGCTAAGAAGGAATCCAAACCACTCTTGATCCGATGGGTACTCTTGTTACAAGAATTCGACTGTGAGGTAGAAGATAAGCGAGGAGTCGAGAACAAGGTGGCAGACCATTTGAGTAGAATAGTGCAAGATGGAAACGGTGACGAAGTACACGATAAATTTCCAGAGGAACATTTGTGTAAGGTGATTTTTTCGCCCAGAAGAATTGATTGGGAAGAAGTGTTCAAGCTTACTGGTCAGAATGATACAGCAAAAGGAAAAGAGAAGGTAGGGCAAGAACCATGGTATGCGGACCTGGCCAACTACCTAGTGACTGGAGAGCTTCCAGAAGTGCCGAGTGTTACCAAGGCCCAAAGAATGAAGATCAAGAGTGAAGCGAAATACTACTTTTGGGACGACCCCTATTTGTGGAGGGTAGGGTCCGATCAAGTGATAAGGAGGTGCATTCCTGACTGGGAGCAGCGGGATGTTTTAACCCACTGCCATTCATTAGCATGCGGAGGACATTTCGGATCCAAGAAGACGGTAAGGAAGATTTTGGATAGCGGCTTTTATTGGCCAACCCTCAACAAAGATGCGTACGAGTTTTGCAGAAGTTGTGAGCGTTGCCAACGGACCGGTGGAATATCTGCCCGGGATGAAATGCCACAGGTACCCGTAATAGTTTGCGAGCTATTCGACATATGGGGAATGGATTTCATGGGGCCTTTTCCTTCATCCTATGGGAATCTGTATATCCTAGTTGCTGTAGACTACGTCTCCAAATGGGTAGAAGCCAAGGCCACAGGCACGTGTGAAGCCAAGGAAGTGGCCAAGTTCTTAAAGAGTCATATCTTCAGCCGATTCGGTGTGCCCAGGGCGATCATATCCGATGAAGGTACACACTTCTGTAATCGCACAATTGAAGCCTTAATGAAGAAATACGGTGTGCACCATAGACTATCCAGCCCTTACCATCCGCAAGCAAATGGTCAAGCAGAAATCTCTAACCGCGAGATAAAGAAAATTTTGGAGAAGACGGTGAACACTTCTAGGAAGGATTGGAGTGTAAGGTTAGAGGATGCTCTCTGGGCGTATCGAACAGCCTACAAGACCCCCATAGGCATGTCCCCTTACCGGATTGTTTTTGGAAAGATGTGCCATTTACCAGTTGGAATCGAGCATCGAGCATACTGGGCAGTACAGAAAGTGAATATGGATGCTACAGCCTGTGAAGAGGAAAGGAAGCTGCAACTGCAGGAGCTTGAGGAACTCAGATTGGAGTCATTCGACTCCGCCATGTGGTACAAAGAACGAACTAAATTATGGCATGATCGAAATCTGAGAACTAAGGAGCTACATGTTGGCCAGAAAGTACTACTCTTCCAGTCAGGATTGAAGCTTATGCCAGGGAAACTCAAGTCCAAGTGGACAGGACCTTACATCATAACTGCGCTCCGATCTAATGGGGCAGTAGAAATTTCAAGGAGTTTCTCTAACTCTGAACCTTTCATAGTAAATGGGCATAGGTTGAAAATATTCAGGGATAATAGCGAGGTGGGTGTGGTGGATGAAATTCCACTACAGCCACTTACATCGGTTTCATACTGATCAGTAAGATAGGAATTTGGAGTTCCGCGCGGCCAGTTTCCCTTTGAGAATAGTTTGCATATACTGGCCAAGTTGAATTCCAAATTGCCTAAGGAAGTTGTAAATATTGTAAATACGTAATTAATCTTTGCACGCTAGATAATTCCTAAAAATCCAAAAATATTTTCTGGCCTTAATTTTAATTTGAAGTGCACATTGACCAAGGGATTACTTATCTGGTGCTATTTCAAAATTTTATTTAAGTGCCCATTTGAATTAGTTTCTTTTTTAGGTAAGTATAGGAGAAATTGTGAGGAGGACGAAAATTTAAATTAAAGCTTGTGCAGCTTTTGCAGGGTGACAGCAGGAAAAATGGCGCGTGAGCAGAAGGAAAAGACGCGCGGACCAATCAGAGGCCAGAAACCTCAACCGCCCTTCCCGTTTGAAACATCGCGACCGGTTACAACCACCTGGAACTGCATTCTCTCTCCCACATAACCATACCGCTTTACCTTTTCCCCTCACAAACCCTCATTTTGCAATTACACTCTCTCTCGAAAAATTCCTCTTTCATCTCCGCCGACTCCCAACCCTAATTTCTAGATCGTAATTTCCGCTCATGGGTAAGAAGGCATTCGCTAAGAAAACCAAACCCAACTGCCGAGAAACCCCGGAGGCACGACCACAGCCAACCCCACCAGCACCCGTCGCTCAGCCATCGCCCATGGTTTCCTTGGATGCCATGATGGCATTTCTTCACCAACAGGACCCAAATAGGGACTGGACGACGGCTCTGGCCAGTTTCGGCCAAACGGGGGGCGTCGGAACCACATCCAGCGAAGCTCCGCCTGCGCCGGTAAGTCATGTAGCAGTTTCAGTACCGGATTCGGCAGAACTTGACGCTATCGCCGCACATTACGACTCCGACTTTGAGGAGCGTAAGAAAAAGTCGAGTCCAGGCAAGACAACTCCGGAGGGGAGCGAAGGAACAGAGAAAACACCCCAAGCGGAACCAGTATTTCAAGAAGTGAGAAGGCCGGAAATAGATTTGAATGAATCGGCCAGAAAACAAGGCCTCATGACAGACGAAGAATTTGACTCGATTCTGAACAGGGTCAACCGGGGAGAAGAGGACACTGCACCAATGGCTGAGGGTCTAGACCTCGCATTGGGGGCAGTAGGAAACAGGGAGAAAGCCACATCAGGAACCATACCGGAAGGCCGACCTTTCCAGTTGGTAGGAGGGGAAGGAGAGGTACCGAGTAAAGAAAAAGAACCAGTAGACCCCCAAGTGAAAGCCGGGGATGATAAAGTACTAGTAGAAGAGGAAGGTACTGCGTCTACGGAAGCCAAGGACACAGGAACAGAGACAGCGGAGCCAGAAGTAGAAGCACCCCAGGTTGTAAAGCCGATTCCGGTCAAGCGAAAATTGGTGGTGAAAGCAGACCCCAAGGCAGACTCGCTCAAGCCGCAGAGGGTATCGCAACGTTGTTTAGGTAAGTGGGCCTCCAGCATGGCCAAACCGAACACGGCGGAGGACCCCATAGAGATCGCAAGCGAGGAAGAGCGAGCCACTCCGAAAAAGGCTGAAGGTGAACTTGTTCAAGCTACTGCTCAGGAAGACACAGGGGTGTCTCCAGTACAGAACGAACCGGGCACGACAACGGAAGGAATGGCTGGGGAACCGAACCTCACATCAGCGTCAGGAAGGTCTGATGGATCTGAGAAGGACGAGGCCTTACTCCAAGCTAAGGAGGAAGCCAGGTACCAGATAGAAAGAAAAAGGAAAGGAAAAGCCGTTGTGAAGAACAAGCCGAGTACCAAAAAACCGCGCACCGTGAACACAGGCATAGTGATCACTGAGGCTGACCCGAGGACCCCATCAAACCGGCAACCACAGAGTGACAGTGAATATGAGATCAGTGAAGAATCTGAATCCGATAGCGATACGACCATGGAAGATGAGGAGTACAAGGAGCAACAACTCCCTAACGATCATCGAGAATTATTGCATCCACCTGTAGAACCACTCCGATATAAGCGTTGGACGGTGGAGCTCACAGATGACGTGGTGGAGGGGATGAAATTTTTTGACTCCAAGGAGCTCCAATCCTTCTATCGCACCAAGAACGCAAAAGGCAAGAAGGTTAAGTGTGGAAAGGTAATTCATCTCCCCTCATTAGATGAACTGAAGGTTCGGGAATCGTTTCTTGCCCTTGTGCAAGAGTTGGGTTTTGAATGGCTGTTAAGAAATGAGAATTTGAATGTTCCGGTCGATTTGGCCAAAGAATTTTTCGCGACCTTTCGATTCAAGGTCACAACGGATTTGGATGTAGAGTGTATCAGTTTCAGAGTATTTGGAGGTGAGATTAGGATGAATTTGATTGAATGGACTGTTCGGCTGGGAATATGCAGTTTGGAGGAGGCCATAGGGCCCGAGTGGAGAGATAGGGAGCGGGGGATTCCCCACAGGCATGTGGAATTCGAGCCCCAGGTAGCTTGGGAAGAACTTACTCACCCCGGGGCAGGACAATTTCAGTCCACTATCTCCCGATCTATCCATCTCAACGATCCTAATCTACGCCTGGTTCAACTCTTCTTGGATTACAACCTTTTAGGACAGTCCAATTCGGCAGTCCGGACATCGATGACGGAGCTGTATCTTATGTGGTGTGCCAAGAAAGGCAGGAGGTTGCACTTAGGGTTCTGGACTGCATACACATGTCACCTCATCGCTACCCACCCAGCACAGAATATTTCCCTCTGCCATATATTGGGAATCTTTGTGAGAAACAACATCACCGTTTCGGAGGACGAAGACTTAACCCCCTTGACGATGGTGGACGCCCCAGGATTGTTTGATACCCCCCTGTTCGTCCGGACGAATGCGGTATACATGAGGCAAGGCGTGCCACACTTCTATGCGATGGGAGAGGAAGCTATACCCACTGCTCGGTTAGCAGCAGCTCATGAAGCACCGGCACACGACCAGAGGCAAGAGGGGATGGAAAAGGCTGTGGAGGAAATAGCGGAGGAAAGCAGACAGATAAGGGCAGAAATGATCGGATTGGCATCAGACCACGAACAGCGTTAAGCCAGAATGGAGAAGGCAATGGACGAAGTTAGAGAGGAGAATAAGCAGTTGAAGGCAGAGATGGTCAAGCTAGAGGGAGTAGTGGAACGGATGTTGGAAGGGTCTGCAGAGCAGAGGACATTGGCTCAGAGGCAAGATGCTATGGAGACATTAGTGACTACTTTAGGAGAGGAGAACCATCGATTGATCACGGAGATGGGCCGAATGACATCCGTGCTAGATGAGTTGTTGAAGGAAGTGACCAGCCGGAAGAAGGAACCAGCTACAGGAACAAGCGGCCATGGAGGCCAGGATGATGAGACCCACCCACCAGAGACAATGATAGATGAGCCCGAGGAAGAGAACGCCGAGGTGCCGGCAGAGGCCGAGGAACCGGCGAAGGAAAATGAGGATCACACTGGAACGGAAGAGGAACCCCTGGAAAAGCAGCCTACACCACCTGCCCCACGGAGGAGCAGGAGACTTCGCTAGACCACCCCCCCACCCTGACAAGTTAGTTTTATTTTTAGCTTTCTGTTTGTTTTTAAGTTTTTGTTGGTGTTAGTTTTTGTTGTGATAGGTAAACTTCTGTGTTTGTTTCTGTGTAGCATGTTTTTGTTTTGTTTTTTTTTTCTTGTTTCGTACGCATGTTGACTCACACTTAGTCCGTTGCACGGCCTAAGTGTGAGGAGTTTTATATATATGTGTGTTTTGTTTGTCTGTTTAGGTTTTCAAACTCTCCCACTTAGCCTATTCCATAGTCTAAGTGTGAGAAGTTTTAGTTTTAATTTGTTGTTTCTGTATGTTTGTCTATGTGTCCATCATACTGGTCATTACCTTTTCCACTTCACAGCCTTATCTGAGGGCAGACACTTGTGAAGTGGGAGGGGGGACGCAATGACCAGTATGATGAGTATGTGTATATGTGTATATGTGTAGTTTTTGTGTTCGCGCTTGTGTTAGTGTCCTGTTAAGTTTAGTTTTTTTAATTTGTGTGTTGATTGGGCTTAAAACTCAACCGTCTTGAGCTGACGGTGAAGGGAACTGAGGAAGATAAGACATGCTGGAAAACTGAAACCACCCTCCCTAGTACCTCCTAGTCAGGATAGATGATGTGAGTATGAGAGAAAAGCCCATACTTAGAGCCAAACGCGAAAACCCTCTTCAAATGTGAGTTATAAGCTTAAAGTGGAACCACTTTCCACAAATATTGAAAAAAAGAAGAGGCTGTCACAATTTGCTTAGGATGAAGTGACCACGGGTAGCAAACACTGAAGGCAGTAGGAAACCCCCTCCGAAAAAAAAAACCACCTTTAGAACCTTTTTTCTAACTCTTTTACCCAGATAAATACCCCTAGCCACTGGGGCTGTGTGTGTGCGAGGCATGAGGCGAATGAAGCTTACTGGCCAGAAAGATGTGAAAGAGAGCAGACTCCAGCTGGGCAAGAAAGTTTGGAAGAAAATCGATCAGGGATTTATCCCAGTTCCACACAAAAAGGAAAAAATGGGAGAAGAAGGTATAAGGGTGGCGAAGCCACAAAGGTAAAATAAAAGAAAAAAAAGGAATAAGGGTGGCAAAGCCACAAGATGATACTAATCAGTTGGAAACCTAAGCCAGAAGCGCCAGCTAAGAAGCAACTGATCAGAAGCCTAATGCACACAGTTCCCCCCCACATCAATAAAATAGAAATTTTTGAAGACTTAGAGCCTTAGGAACATCTACCCCAAAACACTACAACCCAATAGCCCCATTACAAGCCTTTAAGTCCTTCAGTAGCTGCACGTGAGATCCAAGTCCGAAGCAAGTGTGGTTTAGCATATTGAGAGAATGCGGTCCCAACATTCCTGGTGAGGTATGAGAGACCGAGTGAATCTAGTGTTTGGCTGAGAGTTTGGGCGATCTTGACAAGCGGATATACTGACCAAGAAAGAATGGGGGGTGGTAGAAGTTCAAGGCTGTCTAAGGCCGGATTGCACCAGATCCCGAGGTAAGGGATGGTTGAAAATATAGCCCAATCTTTGTGTTTTAGTTTTATTTATGTTTGTGTGTTTGTGTGTTTTTTCTGTGTTGACCAAGTGTTTTTCTTTGCGTCGTTGTAGTATAGAGTCTAGTTCAGGTAGAGTCGGTCAGGGGAGTAACCAGGCTAGAATTCGACTTATTCCTTTTTGTTTGTTCTTCACGCTTGAGGACAAGCATGTGGTAAGTGTGAGCAGTTTGATAAGTCATATTCTAGGCCTAGGTTACTGGTCAGTATGATGTGCATAATTGAATTATATCTGCAAAACTAGTTGCTTAAGCGTGCAGGGTAAGCGTTCTAGCCAGTAGGCAGAGTTTCAGACACTTCAAGTGAAAAGGGCGTCAGGACGATTACGTACTGACCAGTATACATGCAAAAATGGCTCGAGATGGAGAAGGAGGATAGCTGGGACTGCTCAATCACAATTAAGGGCAAAGAAGTCATTTCACCGCAAGGTCTTACCCTAAAAATCAAGGGTAAGCCTCCTTATAAAAGGAAGCCACTTGGAGAGAAAAAAAGAGGGGGGTTCATCATCATCACTTTTAGGAGAGTTCTCTCGGAGTTCAGTCCTTCAGCCCAGTCCAGAATCTCGTTCCTCGCCACTGCCATGGTCACTTGAAGATCTAGATGTTCCCGGAGTTCCAAATCGTCCGTTCCAGCCAGCAAGACCGTAGTTAGAGATTCCATCGCCCGGAGTGGCAAAACACTTTTGTTCGCTTTCGTAGTTTAATTTACTTGCTTTCTTTACGTTGGTTCTTTGTTGCTTTTGGATATTTTCTGCTTTTGAAGTACTTGTTGAAGATCTGAACGTGTTTATTGCTATGAAGTTGATTTCCGTTTCAGTTATGGTGTTGATTTCTTTTCCTTCCTATTTCGCCTAGTTAGCTTAGATCTAAGGTTCCTTGGTGTTTTAAGTGCTGAATCTTTTCTTTCCTTGTTTCCGTCGTAATTTCTTTAGTTAAACGTGGAACTGTTCAATCGTGAGTGTATCGCTGCATGTGAAGTTTAGTTTGAGTGCGTTTCGTTTCCTGTTGACCAATACGCGGAGTTGCAGTTTCTGTGTTTTTGATTTCAGATTTGGTGTTCTTATTTGTGGATCTGTGTTCGCGAATTGATAAACTGTGTTTCTGTGTTGAATCTGGAATTAATTTCTGATTTTAGTTTATGTTGTTGAAGAAGATGATGTCCAAGTCTAATGTTGGGGACCACTTTGCTTTTTAGATGCTTTTTGCTTTTTGTCCTTTACTTTTTAGTTATAACCTGCAGATCTGTCAGCCTAGTCACCATGACTACCACTACCCTCTGAATATTCTGTCTAGCCCAAAATAGAATCCCGTACATTCCAATTATTTTCTGTTACAAAAATGTCTCCCCATTTCCACGTACACAGCTGCACCTCTACACTACTTTCCCCATTCTAGTCAGTAGGAAATCACCTTTAAGTTCTTGCCTAGGTAGAGACTCAACCCGAGCGTGGTAGCTAACCAAACCATCCAGAATATTACCACAACAGTTTTAACGCACCATCTCTGTGGGATTCGACCCTTACCACCACTATACTGATCAGTAGGAGTGGGTTGAGGAATTTTTGAAACCAGGGTCTAGGCTTAGTTAGGATCTCTATTCTGACCAGTAGGATAAATCCTTGCTTGAACGACACCTAAGCGCCCTGATAGAGAAGTGGCCAGTTGGTGTCAAGCAATGAATACAAGTGAGTTATCAGATGAAGAGTTAGCTGAAGCAATTCTGGAATTCTGTGCAAACCCGGAGATAGCTAGGTCAAGGAATACACCTTATGTTGCGAGTGTGGAAGGTTCTACTGGGTCGACGAAGGGAATGACAACGAAAGCAACAGAAAAAAAATCCCTTGCCCCAGGAAAAAGACGTTCCTAAGAAAGAGTTAAAAACACTTCCACCAGGACTCAAGTATGCTTATCTAGAGAAGAATGAAACTTTCCCTGTGATTATTAACAGCAACTTGACCGAGGGACAAGAAGAGGAATTACTGAAGGTAATTCGAATAAACAAGAAGGCTATTGGGTGGACACTCTCTGACTTGGTAGGAATCAGCCCCGATCTGTGCATGCATCACATCAACTTGGAGGAAGGAGCAAAAGCATACAGAGATCCTCAGCGCAAATTGAATCCGAACATGAGGGAGGAAGTGCTGAAGGAAGTATTGAAGCTGCTCTCCCAAGAAGTCAGGAATTCAGGTGGTAAAGAACGACAAGAATGAGTTGGTGCCCACTAGACTAGTAACTGGGTGGAGGATGTGCATCGACTATAGGAAGTTAAATGAAGCGACCAAGAAAGACCATTTCCCTATACCTTTCATTGACCAGATGCTGGAAAGGCTGGCGAGCAAGCAATATTTCTGTTTCCTAGACGGGTATAGTGGGTATTTTCAAATATATGTGGATCTCGAGGATCAGGAGAAGACAACTTTCACGTGACCCTTTGGAACGTATGCTTATAGACGGATGCCGTTTGGTCTGTGCAATGCGCCAGGCACCTTTCAGCGGTGTATGATGAGTATCTTCTCGGATCTCCTGGAGGATTGCATCGAGATGTTTATGGATGACTTCACTGTGCACGGGAATTCATTTGACTCGTGTTTGGCAAGTTTGGACGTAGTGCTGAGGAGGTGTCAGGAGAAGCACTTGGTTTTGAATTTCGAGAAATGCCACTTTATGGTCCCTGAAGGAACTGTCTTAGGGCACGTAGTCTCGGAAAGAGGGATACAGGTAGACCAGGCGAAGATTGATGTGATCTCAAAACTGCCTTACCCGACGAATCAGAAGGAGGTGAGAGGATTCCTAGGGCATGCAGGATTTTATAGGAGGTTTATAAAGGATTTTGCGAGAATTGCTCAACCACTCACTCACCTGTTACATAACGATGTTGATTTTGTCTTTGATGAGGAGTGCAAAAAGGCTTTTCAGTAGTTGAAGGATAGGCTAGCATCTGCTCCCATTATTAGAGCGCCCGACTGGAATCTACCCTTTGAAATTATGTGTGACGCAAGCGACTATGCCGTGGGAGCGGTGCTAGGTCAAAGAGTCGATGTGAAAAGCTATGTGATCTTTTATGCTTCAAAAACGCTGAATCAGGCTCAGAGAAATTATGACACTACTGAAAAGGAAATGCTGGCGGTAGTGTACTCATTTGAGAAATTTCGCCCGTACTTGCTTGGGTCGAGGGTGATAGTCTTCACCGACCACACGGCTATAAAGTATCTGTTGGCGAAGAAAGAATCCAAACCGAGATTAATCCGTTGGGTGTTGCTTTTGCAGGAATTCGATTGGGAAGTCAGAGATAAAAAGGGGACAGAAAATAAGGGGGCCGATCATCTGAGTAGGATATTTCAACGGGAGACCGAGGAAGCAATACCGGATGCATTCCCCGAGGAACATTTGTACTATGTGAAAGAATTTCCTCGACCCATCAGCTGGGAAGAGATTATGACGTTAACAGGTCCAGGGGAAGCCGAAAAAGGGAAATGTCATCAAAACGATGAACCATGGTTCGCTGACCTGGCAAATTACTTAGTCACTGTAGAGGTGCCCAGTTCCCAAGTAATCTCCCGGGCCCAGAAGATGAAATTGAAAAGCAAGGCTAAGTACTATTTCTGGGATGACCCGTATTTGTGGCGAATGGGAGCTGACCAAATAATCCGGAGGTGTATTCCGGAGTGGGAACAGAGGGATGTGCTGAATCATTGCCATACCCTAGCTTGTGGAGGTCACTTTGGACCTAGGAAGAACGCAAGGAAGGTGTTAGATAGTGGATTTTACTGACCTACATTGCATAAGGATGCGTTCGAATTCTGTCAGAATTGTGAGAAGTGTCAACAGACTGGTGGAATCTCCAGAAGAGACGAAATGCCGCAAGTCCCGGTGATCGTTTGTGAGATTTTCGACGTTTGGGGAATGGACTTCATGGGTCCATTTCCATCTTCATACGGGAATACATACATACTTGTGGCTGTGGACTATGTTTCGAAATGGATAGAAGCCAAGGCGACCACATCTTGTGAAGCTAAAGAGGTATCGAAGTTTCTTAGAGCTAATATCTTTAATCGGTACGGAGTGCCAGAGCTATAATATCTGACAATGGGACGCACTTCCGCAACCGGACTATTGAGGCTTTGATGAGAAAATATGGCGTCCACCACAAACTGTCCACACCGTATCATCCTCACTCTAACGGCCAGACGGAAATATCCAATAGAGAGATAAATGCGATACTGGAAAAGACGGTTAATCCGTCTAGAAAGGACTGGAGTAAGAGGCTTGGAGACGCACTATGGGCTTACCGGACGGCATACAAGACGCCCATTGGAATGTCTCCTTACAGGTTAGTATTCGACAAGATGTTTCATTTGCCGGTGGGAATTGAGCATAGGGCGTACTGGGCAGTCAAGGAGATTAATATGAATCCCTAAGCCTGTGAGGGAGAGAGGAAACTGCAGCTCCAGGAGTTGGAAGAATTGAGGCTTGAGTCTTACGAATCAGCGATGTGGTACAAAGAAAAGACCAAGCTTTGGCATGATAAGAATCTCCGGACCAAGGAACTGCAAGTTGGGCAGAAAGTTCTCCTGTTCCAATCCCGGCTCAAGTTAATGCCTGGTAAGCTGAAGTCCAAATGGACTGGACCATACACTATTGTGAGTCTTCGTGCAAATGGAGCAGTAGAGATCCAGGGAAGTGCTGAAGGGGATGGCAACGGAAGCGTGCGTAACAAAACGGATCACATGAATTTGATCTATTTAGCAGATTATTTAGACAAAATCTATTCGCGTAATTATCACATGTATCATGCTCATAACTTGAATTAAAACATGCTTTAGCACATTAAATTCCTAAAACATGCTTACTACGGAATTAGCCAATTTACCTCGTTGATTTAATCAAGAATCGATGATGGCTTGCTCCGTCTCCACGTGAAGATCTTCAATACAAGACCTCGGATCTTCTGACTGGTGTCCCGACTATACGCTGATATTTGTGTGGACAAATCTCACCAACGTACTAGGACTCGAATAATGGAAGACAGAACTCAGCTCACGGAGGAGAGCACAATTTTCGAAAATTCTCTTAAAGGAGGGGGACGGAAATTTTATGAATAAATTGTTATTTTTTTTCTGTCTCCTTTATTCTCCTATTTATTCTCACCCAATTAGCTTTTTACTAATTAAATTGAACCCACAATTTAATATAAGCTTATATTGGAATATTACGAGCAGCCAATACAGAAGTAATATTGCACTGCCTTCCAAATCCGAAATTACAAGTATTCCGGGTTTCCTTTAATTGTATTTGATTTATTTCCCGCGCTTAAGATGGAAACATCCATTAATTAATTAATGTCTGCTATAGACTTAATTAATTAACATATTTCGAATTCCAAGAGTGGACTTAGCAAGAAACTCTTATTTATTATTCATAGAGTAATCAAACTCCAACTAGCTAGGTTCCGAATAATAAAACCTCGTTTCGAGCTCCTCTTGTGGATGTTATCAAATGAGACTCTCCTCGCGCACGTTTCAACATAATAGCAATCCTAGCACCTCTAGATAATGATCATCACTACCCAATATACCTGGATCGTTGGGTTACAAAAAACCCGCACCTTTGGTAAGTCAAAGTAGTGGATACTCAATATCGTATGCTCAATGCTAACTACATTGATTAAGAAATTAATTATCAAGACCTCGTCTTTCAGTAGATAGCATAAAGACTCGTCTTGCTGTTAGATCCATTCAGTGCTATGCCACACCAACGTCATCTTATTTCAATAAGGTTTAGAAATAATCGGACTGACATTGCAACCTTTAGCGATAGGTAGTCTAGGCCTATCTAGGTTGTGAAATTCTTATTTTTCTTTGTTTAGAACTGACCGTGTTACCTTAAATTGGATGACGCCCACAACCGGTTTACTAAAACAAAGACTTAGACTTTGTTACGTTTGCTCATACATTTAAATATGCATTAAACAACCATTAAATGTAAAACAGAACAACATTATGACAAAAATAATCTGTTGCATTTATTGGAAAATAACCATTAGAGTTTTACAGTATACAATCACTCGAAAGGTGATTTCTAGTATACAAAACCCTAACAAGTGCTTCAAACTCAACTCCTTTTCTTGTCAACGGTCATCGTGTGAAGGTATTTAGGGATAACTCGGAGCTGCGTGTAGTGGACGAAATGCCACTACGCGCACTCCCTGATATCGCCTGATCGGTCTAGGGAGAGAGTGTTCTTAAGGACTTCCTAAGTCTAGTATCCAAGAAGTTTTACCATGACCTGACCTAGGAATCGTGAGAACACTTGAACACAATTTGTAAATATTTAATTGTTTTCCTTAAATCAAGAAAACCCAAAAAAAAACAGAAAAAATAATCTTCCAAAAATATTTTCGGAATACCAGACTCCTTAAGGACTGTTTTTGATACTGTCATACCCTAGACCCGGGGAGTCTGGCGTTTCAATTTTTATAGTTTAATGTTTTTTTTTCTCTCTAAGTGTGATTTTACAGATGGAATTTACTTGGGTAGGGAATTGAGGAGTAAACTAGAGCATAGTCCTTAGTCCGATTAAGGTACTTGAGTATGTTCTTTACGGCAGTCCAATGTCCTTGGCCCGGATTCGACTGATATCTTGCCACCATGCCAACAGCAAAGCAAATATCTGGTCTAGTACAAAGCATAGCATACATGAGACTTCCAACTGCCGAAGCATATGAAATCCTTCTCATTGCTTGTATCTCAGACGACGTTTTAGGGCACATCTCTTGAGATAAATGGATGCCATATCTAAAAGGTAAGAAACCTTTCTTGGCGTCCTGCATGCTAAAACGACTAAGTACTGTTTCGATGTAAGATTCTTGAGATTAGCACAACATCTTCTTATCTCGATTCCGAAGAACCTTGATCCCGAGGATGTGTCCCGCGTCTCCCATATCCTTCATCTCGAACTGGTTTGACAACCATGTTCGAACTGATGACAACATCTTTTTATTGTTTCCAATTAGAAGAATGTCATCTACATATAAAACTAAGAACACCACATTCCCCTTATCAACTTTCTTATACACGCAGCTTTCACTTGGGCACTTTTCGAATCCAAACTTGCAAACAGTTTGATCGAAACATTGGTTCCACGATCTAGATGCTTGCTTGAGGCCATAAATGGCCTTCTTAAGCTTCCAAACCATGTGTTCTTTGCCCTTTATGGCATATCCTTTGGGTTGTTCCATGTAGATGGTCTCCTCAAGACTGCCGTTTAGAAATGCAGTCTTAACGTCCATCTGCCATACATCCCAATCCATATAAGCTACAATAGACAACAGTATCCGGATCGATTTGAGCATGGCCACTGGGGAAAAGGTCTCATCATAATCGATGCCTTCCTTTTGGGTATACCCCTTGGCCACTAGTCTTGCTTTGAAGACTTTAACTCGTCCATCGGGTCCACGTTTACGTTTATATATCCACTTGCTCCCAATGGCAGTACAACCTTCGGGTAGGACGGACAAATCGTAGACGTCTTTGTCTATCATAGATTGTAGTTCTGAATCCATTGCTTTTACCCATTCGCAATGATCGATATCTGCCTACGCCTCCGCAAAGTTCCAGGGATCTAATACATTGCTGTCCGAGGAGTGATCCATAGATTCTCCCAAACCAATGTATCTGTCGGGCTCATGTGAGACCCTCCCACTGCGGCGCGGCACTACAATATTTTGAGTAGAAGTTGAAGTTTCGGGAATTGTTTGTACACTTGGTACTTGTTATTGGTTAATGGAACTTGTGACTGAAGTTAGCTCATTGATAAGGCTAATTTCATGCATAGGTCTAGGGCTTTAATTCGTGAAATTTCTGGGTCTAACACGCGTTTTAAGCCAGGTGTGTGAAGATTTTCGCCAGGTCCAACAAAGAAGGGAGACAGTTGCGTGGACCTAGGAAGAAGGCGAAAGAGTGGACATTATGCAGAAAATTGCTCGACGAAGGAAGCCTCGGAGTTGAAGGGTAGAATAGGGATTTCTACGAAGACTCTAGAAGGTTATGTCCGCGTCTATAAAAGAGAGAAGCATGCACGCTGGAGGGATCTTCTCGGTTGGAGACCTCGCCAACAGCTTGTAGCTTAGTTCACTTTTCTTCACACACTTGGGTTCTTCGTGGGAAATTCAGGGCATACTTGGGGTTCACTTCTAGCTTACACACTTTTCGATCTAGTGGTAACACCGTCCTACTTGAGGACGAAGAAACAATTTATTTTCTGTTTACGTTTCTGCTGAATTCGCCAAGCTTCGCTGTTCGAGGCTCGGACCTCTTTGTTTTCTGGATATTCTCTGTGTTTATGCAAGTTTCATTTTAGTTTATGCCGACTGTGTTGATCTTTGTTTGTCGATTATGTTTACTTGAATTCTGAGTTGGATTGTTGGAGTTGGTTGTTTTCTAGATTATCGCAGGTTTGTGGTTGGATCTGGGAGAATGGAGTTTGTTTGTGGATGAATCGGGTTCTTAACTTGTTGATGTCATAGGGTTGTCTGTGATCGTTGGGATCTGGAGTTGATTTGAGTAGATCTGTGAGAATCGGAGCTATGGAGTTGATTGTGCTAGGTGTTGAGTTCGGATGTCTTGGATCCGGAGTGGATTAAGCATTCGACGTGAATCTGAGTCTTGTTGGTTTAATTTTATGCCTAGCTTACGTGTTTACGTTTCATTTCGTTCAGTTTATGTAGATCTGATGTACTTCCGATTCGTAGCGAGTTTTCGGCGTCCCGATTTCTATATTCTGTTCGAATCTAGGAGTATGGTCTGTTTTCATCATTTACGTTTCTGAGTAGGATAGGAAATTGCATGAGTTTGTTAGTTGCAGCTTTTACCGTACTTACCTTATTTGAATGTCCTGGTCCCCACTTTTTTAATTCTTCCTGCTTAGTCATATTTAGTTAATCATTTACACGGTCTAGCGAGCTATTGTTTCTTTCGGTGTTGATGTCTGATTTTACAAGTATTCTGTTTCTTAGGTCTAGCATTTAAATTCTGTGCCTAGGTCTAGTGGTAGTTGTTATAAACCTCAACCCTTTGCGTGGCAGCAACCGCTTGTTTCCAGAGTCTCTAAACACTACTCACGAATCCATCTTCGTGGGATCGACCCCACTTCCCTATACTAATTTAATAGTAATTTGGGTTGAGGGATTAATTTTTGAAGGAGAGTCGAGCGTGTCCAACGACAACAACACTCTGTGTTCCTTGGGTTCCTGGACCTAGTGATCCAGTGGATTTAAGAAGCGCGGTGTCTTGACCGAGCACTTGTATTAGTGTTCCCTGTAAGCACACGAAACACACACGATCCAACTCAGCTCTTCCTCACTTCAAAAAATGGCGCCGTTGCCGGGGATGGATGGCGTGCTTAGTGTTAGTGTTCAGAGTCTGTGGTGTAAATAGTTTTGATTTGTTTTCTTTCTCTTGTGTTTGTAGTTTATGAGCAGAGGCTCAGAATCTACCTACTGGAGCAACTCGTCTGGGAGGAAGTACGACCAGTTTACTCGACAGGTTAAGGATACAGCTTCTACTGTGACCACCAGATCAGGTTTCTCCACAAGAGATCCGTTCCCGAGTGAATCAACTAGCGACGAATCTTGGACGTCGTCAGGACGCGAAGATCCAGAATCCCCACCCGAATCAGAAACGGAGTCCGAAACAGGGGAAGCAGAGGAAATAGTCATGGCGCAGGTAGTAGATCTAGATCCAGAGATCGGTTCTCTCACTGCCCATTTAGATGGAGAACCAGCTCAAGCTATAGTGATGAATCCACGAGGACTATTGTGATCAAGACAAACGTGCTCGACATCTTGCCGACGTTCTCTGGGCGTAGAAATGAGTGTCCGTATGAGTTCTTAAATGAATTCATCAAGTTGTGTGGTATTCAGAAGAGGCCGAATAATGCAACAGAGGAGGATTATCGCCTACGTGCGATTCCGTTTACCTTGAAAGGGGAAGCTAACACGTGGTTATTAAGGTTACCCCCGGATTCTATTCGCACATGGAGGGATTTCAAATTGGAATTCCTAGATTATTTCTTCCCATCCAACAAGACGAATGCACTAAAGAAAGAAATATTAGAGTGTAAGCAGGATTACGACGAATCCTTGAGTCAGTATTGGTCGAGATTTAAGGGGTTGTTGGATGCATGCCCAAACCACCGAATGATAGAGGCAGAGACCTACTCTCTGTTTTACGAAGGAGCGACTCATGAGTCAAAGGATTTAATGAATTCCTCGAGTGGGGGGAATTTCACAAGAAAGAGGGGAAGTGAAGCAAGGGAAATTCTAGGAAAATTGATCGACGCTAAGAAGGCGTACGATAACCCTAGGAATGCTATGAGAAGAGGGTCGGTGCATGCCGTAAGAGAGCAAGAAGATGATAAAGTGGAGGCAAGGATTGATAGGCTCGAGAAGGCTCTTTTGAACGCGATTGAGAAAACGAATCCACTGACTTCGCAAGGGAAGGAGAAATCTCCGGGTCCAGGAGATAGTCAAATTCAGCAATATTACGGGACCCAGGAAGGAGATTATCTGGCCCAGGTCAATGCAATGGGTAGTTGGAATCCTGATGGGAGCTGGAATCCAGGAAGACAGAGAGATGCACCTTGGCGGAATCATCCGAATTTCAGATGGACTGACAATGAGCAGAATCAGCCAGCACCACAACAAACTCAGTAGTTTGCACCTCAGCCCGAAAGGCAAGGTAACTGGTCAGGAAGGAATCAAGAGGGGCATGGCAGCTGGATCAATCGGAACCAAGGAGACCACTCAAGCTGGGGGAACAGAAATCAGAATAATCAAGGGAACTCTTATGTGCCACCGCACCAAAGGAATTTTCAGAATAATTACCAGAGCCAAGGAAATCAATACAACAACGCTTCAGGCGGTCAAGGGAATGCTCGTCAGAATCAAGCGAGTGGACCGACGCTGAGTATAGGGCCAGGGCCCAGTCAACCACAAAAGTCACCAAAGAGTATCGATGATATGGTGCACGACCTCGTCAGTTCTCAGCAACATATGCAAAGCAACCTGCAATCGAACAATGACGTAGTGCATAAGCTTCAAGATGCTCAACATGAGCAAAAAACAGCAATGGATATGCTGGCTAAACAATTGTCCCAAATAGCCACTGCTTTGAGTGATATGAGGGGAAACGAGGGAAAGATTCCCGCCTCAGTAAGGCCACCAGATAGGGCGAATATAAGTCAGGTTACCTTGAGATCCGGGAAGGCATATGATGGGCCAGTGGTGAGAACGAAGGAAGCGATAAGCCCCAAGGAAGGTAAGGAAGAAGATACTATTCCTAGGTCTGGGGACTTGGAAGGAGAAAGTTCTTTGGTCAAGGATGACCTTAAGATAGGAGATTTGGAGAAACCCTTGCCTAAGTCAACTGAGCCATTCTTCCTCGATCCAGAGCCAGTATTTGAGAACAAGACAGAAAGGGAGGAGACTGGAGAATTCTCAGCTGACAGTTCTACAGGTACAGGAAAACGATTGAAGCCTTTCCCGAGCCGGGGGGAAGCCAAGAAGAAGAAAGAAGAGCCGGTGGATTTCATGGACATTTTTGGGAAACTAGACATTAATCTACCATTCCTGCAGGCCTTGAAATTGCCGGTGTTTAGCAAGTTCATCAAGGAATTTATAGCTGGAAAGGCTAGACCCAGTGGGAAAATTTTGATAGGCGAGAATGTCTCGGCAGTGATTCAAAAGCGGAGGATGCCTTCAAAATGCAATGATCCAGGTATGTTTACCTTACCCATCTCTATTGGTGACGTGAAAATCGAGCATGCTATGTGTGATTTAGGTGCGTCGATAAATGTGTTACCGCTATCTGTATACAAGAGGTTAGTAGGGGTAGGCATGGTGGACACGAAAGTTGTGATCCAATTGGCAGACAGGTCATGCATTTGTCCTGAAGGGGTGCTTGAGAATGTGATAGTAAAGGTACACGATTTCTTGTACCCAGCTGATTTCCATGTGATAAGGATGAGTGATAATGAGTCTGCAGAGTCTGGAGGAGTACTTCTAGGGAGACCTTTTCTACGGACTGCTAAAACTATCATTGATGTTTTTGACGGTACTATTGGCCTTGATTACAATGGGGAGAAATATACATTCAGCATAGATGAGGCAATGAAAAGACCTCTTGACGTTGAAAATTTGTATGCTATAGATGTTATTAACCCCTTGGTCCAGGAATATCTTGAGACAGAGTTAATGCAGGAACAGATCGAGAATTCTGAGATGGGTCATGCAATTGATAGAGAAGTAGCCAGTTGGTGTCAAACAATGAACACAAATGAGTTATCAGATGAGGAACTAGCGGAAGCAATTCTGGAATTCTGTACAAGTCCGGAGCTAGTTAGGTCAAGGAAGACACCTTATGTGGCGAGCATGAACAGTTCTGTTGAGTCTAAGAAAGGAATGACAACAGAAAAAAATCCCTTGCCCCAGGAACAAGATATCCCCAAGAAAGAATTGAAAACACTTCCACCGGGGCTCAAGTATGCTTATCTGGAGGAAAACGAAAACTTCCCGGTGATTATTAACAGCAGCTTGACCGAGGGACAAGAAGAGGAACTGCTGAATGTAATTAGGAGAAACAAGAAAGCCATTGGGTAGACGCTCTCTGACTTGGTTGGAATCAGTCCAGATATGTGTATGCATCACATTCGTTTAGAAGAAGGAGCAAAGGCCTGTAGGGACCCGCAACGCAAGTTGAATCCGAACATGAGGGAAGAAGTGCTGAAGGAAGTATTGAAGCTGCTATCCCTAGGAATCATATATTCCATACCAGACAGTGAATGGGTTAGTCCCGTACATATGGTACCAAAGAAGTTAGGAATACATGTAGTTAAGAACGATAAAAAGGAGTTGGTCCCCACTCGACTTGTTACTGGGTGGAGGATGTGTATTGACTACCAGAAGCTGAACGAGGCTACTAAGAAGGATCACTTCCCGCTACCTTTCATTGATCAGATGTTGGAGAGGCTAACAGGTAAGCAATATTTCTGTTTCCTGGACGGATATAATGGATATTTTCAAATCTATGTGTATCCCGAGGATCAAGAGAAGACAACTTTCACGTGTCCCTTTGGAACGTACGCTTATAGGAGGATGCCGTTTGGTCTCTGCAATGCGCCATGGACTTTCCAGCGGTGTATGATGAGCATTTTCTCGGATCTCCTAGAGGATTGCATCGAGATTTTTATGGACGACTTCACTGTGTACGGGAATTCATTTGACTCGTGTTTGGCGAGTTTGGATATAGTGCTGAGGAGGTGCCAGGAAAAGCATTTGGTTTTGAATTTCGAGAAATGCCACTTTATGGTCCCTGAAGGAATTGTCCTAGGGTATGTGGTATCGGAAAGAGGCATACAGGTAGATCAAGCAAAAATCGATGTCATCTCGAAACTGCCTTACCCGACGAATCAGAAAGAGGTAAGAGGATTCCTAGGGCATGCAGGATTTTATAGGAGGTTTATAAAGGATTTCGCAAAGATTGCTCAACCACTCACTCACTTATTGCATAACGACGTGGAGTTTGAGTTCGATGAGGAGTGCAAAAGGGTTTTTCAGTTGTAGAAAGATAGACTAGTATCTGCCCCCATTATTAGAGCGCCCAACTGGAATCTACCCTTTGAAATTATGTGTGACGCAAGCGACTATGCCGAGGGAGCAGTGCTAGGTCAAAGAATTGATGGAAAAAGCTATGTGATCTTTTATGCATCCAAAACACTGAATCAAGCTCAGAAGAATTATGACACCACCAAAAAAGAAATGCTGGCGGTGGTATACTCATTTGAGAAGTTTCGCCCGTATTTGCTGGGGTCGAAGGTGATCGTTTTCACGGACCATGCAGCTATTAAGTACTTGCTGGCAAAGAAGGAGTCTAAACCAAGATTAATCCGTTGGGTATTACTTTTACAAGAATTCGATTGGGAAGTTAAGGATAAGAAAGGAACTGAGAACAAGGTGGCTGACCACCTAAGTCGTATCTTTTAAGGAGAGACCGAGGAAGCAATTCCAGATGCATTCCCCGAGGAGCATTTGTATTATCTGGAAGAACTCCCTAGACCCATCAATTGGGAAAAGCTCATGGCATTAATAGGTCCAGGGGATGCCGAGAAAGGGAAATGTCAGACAAACACTGAGCCATGGTTCGCTGACCTGGCAAATTACTTAGTCACTGGAGAGGTACCCAGTTCCCAAGAAATCTCCCGGGCCCAGAAGATGAAATTGAAGAGTGAGGCCAAGTACTACTTTTGGGATGACCTGTATTTGTGGCGAATGGGAGCCGACCAAGTTATCCGGAGGTGTATCCTAGAGTGGGAACAGAGGGATGTGCTGAACCATTGCCATGCCCTAGCGTGTGGAGGTCACTTTGGACCTAGACCGCAAGGAAGGTATTGGGCAGTGGGTTTTACTGGCCCACGTTGAATAAGGATGCTTTTGAATTCTGTCAGAACTGTGTGAGGTGTCAACAGACCGGGAGAATCTCCAGGAGGGACGAAATGCCACAAGTTCCAATAATTGTATGTGAGATCTTCGATGTCTGGGGGATGGACTTCATGGGTCCATTTCCGTCTTCATACGGAAACACCTACATACTTGTGGCAGTAGATTATGTTTCGAAGTGGATAGAGGCAAAAGCAACAGCATCGTGTGAAGCTAAAGAAGTAGCGAAGTTCCTTAGAGCTAACATTTTCAATAGGTACGGAGTACCCAGAGCTATAATATCTGACAATGGGACGCATTTCCGCAACCGGACTATTGAAGCTCTAATGAGAAAGTACAGAGTTCACCATCGCCTCTCCACACCATATCATCCTCAGTCCAACGGCCAAGCGGAAATATCAAATAGAGAAATCAAAGCGATCCTGGAAAAAACGGTGAATCCGTCGAGAAAAGACTGGAGCAAGAGAATTGATGATGCATTATGGGCATATAGAACAGCATATAAAACGCCCATTGGAATGTCTCCTTACAAGTTAGTATTTGGCAAGATGTGTCACCTACCGGTGGAAATTGAGCACAGGGCGTACTGGGCGGTCAAGGAGATTAATATGAGTCCTCGAGCTTGTGAGGGAGAGAGGAAACTGCAACTCCAAGAGTTGGAAGAATTGCGACTTGAATCTTACGAGTCAGCAATGTGGTACAAGGAAAAGACCAAATTGTGGCATGATAAAAATCTCCGGACCAAGGAACTGCAAGTTGGGTAGAAGGTTCTCCTGTTCCAGTCCCGGCTCAAGTTAATGCCCGGCAAGTTAAAGTCCAAATGGATTGGGCCATACACTGTTGTGAGTCTGCGTGCAAATGGAGCAGTAGAAATCCAGGGAAGTTCTTCAAACTCTACTCCTTTCCTTGTCAATGGTCATCGTCTGAAGGTGTTTAGGGATGCCTCGGAGATGTGTGTAGTGGACAAGTGCCGCTACACGCGCTTCTTGATATCCGCAAACGGGTCTAGGAAGGAAGTGTTCTTAAAGATTTCCTGGGTCGAGTGACTGAAAAGTTTTTATACCCTGACCCGGGGAATCTTGAGAACACTCGTAAGAAATTTTGTAAATATTTAATCGCTTTTCGTAAATCTAGAAAAACCCAAATAAAACAAAAAAAAAAATTAATAATAATCTTCCAAAATATTTTCGAAATACCAGACTCTTTGGGAATGTTTTTGATACTGTCATACCTTAAAACCGAGGAGTCTGGCGTTTCAAGTTTTTGTTTAATGTTTTTTTTCCTAAGTACGGTTTTACAGAAGGAATTTGCTAGGGCGAGGAGTTGAGAAGTAGAGTTTTGGAGGGAGTTGGCACCGGTTCGAATTTCAAAGGATACCTTTATGGGAAGGCGTGCAGTCGCTAGCGTCATGCCTGCCACCGCCCTCAAACTGTCCTCATCCCATACCTATCGGTTAATAACCGTGTTCTCTTTTCATTTTCCCTTATTCACTCTCTCTCTACATCCAGAATTCCCCAAACTTCTCTCTAGGGTTTCTTTCTCTAACCCTAATCAAAGAAATTTCTGTCCTAGTTTTTGTCAAGATTTTCTACAGAATTCTTCATGGATAACAAGCCGAGTACCGGAAACACTTCAGGATCCGCCGATTCAAGTGCGGCGGCGTTTATGGCGAATATACTACAAAAATTTGGGGGACCAGAAAAGGCGATGGAGGCATTTGCCATGTTCGCGGCAGTAATGGGGAAATCTGCACCAGCCGTTTCTACATCTGCCGTATCACAACCGGGAACTTCAGGGGTTTCAACACCCAAACCGGTGGCTGCCGCAGAACCCACCACCGCTGTACCAGAAGAAGCAGATTTGACCGCGGGGTTGGAGTTGTTGGCCGTAAGTGAGCCTAGGTTAGGTTCTGTCACTGAGGAGGGGGAAACCCTTGTTGTGAAGGAATTTACAGAGGGGGAAACCCCTGTTTTGGAGGAGTTGGTCGAGGGGGAAACCCCTGTTGTTGGTTGCGATGTTCCAACGGGCGGCGAAGCCCTAACTTCTGAAAGACAATCGGCGGGGGAAACCCCAGAAGTGGTTGAGGGCACCGAAGCCCAATTTTTTACGGGAAGTCCGGGTGGGGTAGAGACCCCTGTTTACATCGAGGGGGCAACCCCATTGATTGGGAAGGAAGACGACCTCGCGTCTAGCAAGGCACAGGAACCCGTCGACGACGGGATGACTCTAATGGTGGATCTGACTGATGTCCCTGATGGGACCGATTCACCGATAAACGCAAGGGAAGCAAGGAGGCAGGCTCGTCGGAATCTGCTTGATGAGATAGACGAAACCGTCCAGCAGACGGAGGAGGACATGCTGGGTCGAGGGGCCGCAGCACCTGAGCAGGCAGATTCTCCCGGACCTGACGATGGGGAGAACGACGAGGAGGAGCGCAGACACGAGGTCGAGAGGAAGAGGAAGGGGAAGCAGATTGCTCTTTCCTCGACCAAGAAAGCAAAAGGGAAGTCCGCTGACCATTCTCCCTCTCCACCTGCTAAAATATCGTCCGATGCCGAGTCGGAAAGCCCTAATGAGTCCAGTGACTCCGAGGTTCCGATAGACGTGGCACGAGAATTTTTCTCGACTTTCCGGTTTAAATCCACCACCGACTTGGATGCCGATTCCATTAACTTCAGGCTCTTCAATGAAGAGCATGTGATGAGCATCAGGGAGTGGACTCTACGGATGGGTCTGCTGACGCGTACGGAAGATGACGAAGGCTTTTGGAATGAGAGAATGGTTGGTCCACCAAAACTCACGCCCGGTTTCAAAGCGCCAAGCGCATGGAGTTCTTGACTCATCCGAGGGTGGGTCAATTTAAAACTAGTTGTTCGAAGGCTCACCACATCGAAGACAGGGTTCTGAGGTTCGCCCAAACCTTCATTAGCTACAACCTGATGGGCACAGCCAACACCGCCTGGACAACCGCCGACTTATACTTTACCTGGTGCATGGCCACGGGTGTACGTGTTCATTTGGGCTACTGGTTAGCTCAAGCCTGCCACCAAGCAACTGCCAATCCCTCCAGGCATCTATACACATGCCACCTTCTGGGAGCTTATCTGCAGCGCAATGTGATTATGAAGATCCACAAGGCTTGCCGGGAGGTGAAGATGTGTCTACCCCCCGAGGTTTTCAATATAGAGTACTTCTTCAACAAGGGGCTGCTAATCATGCACAAGAGGGAAGTCTGTTTTTACGAAGTTGGTAAATCGGAGGCCCAGATCAAACATGAACAAGAGGTGGCGGGTGTGAAGGACGTTGCTGATGCAGGTGAAGCCAGGAAGCCAGTTGTGGAGGTGGATGCAATGAGAAAGGAAGTTAGTTGGATGAGATCCGAGATTCAAAAAGTGATGGAAGGGATTGTGGCCCTACGGGGTAAAGGAAAAGACAGTGGTGAAGCTGAGAGAGTAAGGAAGGAAGTTGTCGGAGTACGGATGGGAATGGTAGAAATAAGATCGGAGGTTCAGACGGTTAGGGAGGAAATGGTGGCCCTCAAGGGGCGCGTTTCTGATCTGGTGGCAATGTCGACCCGATGCACTGAGAAGATGACGGAGGGTGTCACGTTAATTATGAAGTGGTTGCGCGAGAAATTCCCGGACGCACCAATATTACTTCCTGGACCTAGTAGCGGACCCAGGGCGCCAAGTCCAGGAGATCTATCTATCCGGAAGCAGCCACAAGTCACCAAGCCTCTAATCACTTCGTCCTCTACTAGACCCATGACCTTAAAGAAGACCGTACCCGGACAGACTGACGAGAGGAAAGAGAAGCCGGAATCACCGGCAAGAAAGAAAGCTAAAGTGACCCAACAGGCTGTGCCGCCCAAGTCTGGCTCCCGAGGGGGCCAGACCCCGAATTAATTTCCCCCAACCCAAGTAACTTTTACTTTTCGTCTTTTATGCTTTCTGTTTCTACTTTTTGTGTTTAATATCTGTGCCAGCATGCTTGCTCTGTACATATATGTTGCTACTTTCCACACTTAGCCCAATTTCTGGTCTAAGTGTGAGAAGGGGTTGAGCTGTTTTGCATGTTTGGTTTTGGTTGTTGTGCTTTCTCCCACTTAGCCCGGTGTACGGTCTAAGTGTGAGAAGTTTGTTTGTTTTGGCACGTTGTTTATTTGTTTGGTTTTCTGTTTTACATGTTTGTACTTCCCTATTTACCCCCTTCACTAGGATGGCTTGGGGACAAGCTTGAGTGAAGTGGGAGGGGGAGGGAATAGGTGCAGTCTGTGACTGTAAGTCTTATAGTTTTTTTAGGTCTTGTCTGTGTGTTACGTGTTGCATGAGCTAGTGGATACAATAAGGCAGAAATATTCCCTTAGTGAGAGCGATTGAAGATAGGATACACGTCAACTTTGATGCCCTCTTCCTTAATAAACTAAAAGCGGTTTGGATGAAGTGAGGACGATAGAGGATACCTTAGATAACCTAGCTGTGCAGCCTTACTATAAAGTGAGTATAAGCCTAAACACTTTGAGCTAACTTGTAAAAAATGGGCAGCCACTTGATGCTTAGGGAGTAGAGTATAAAGGAGAAAAAAATGGGTTATGAAGGAATAAGCTGGACAAAGTCCAGAGCTGGTGGTATAAGCTGGACGAAGCAGGAAAAAGGAGGTATAAGCTGGACGAAGTCCAGGAAAAGAAGGTATAAGCTGGACGAAGTCCAGGGAAAGGAAAGGAGGTATAAGCTGGACGAAGTCCAGGGGGAAAATAAAAGAAGAGAAAAAGGAGCTTAATTATCTAAGGGCAAAGTAAAAATTACCTGACCTAGGAAATATTTGCCTTACCCAGAAAAGAGGGGAGATAATAAAAAGGGGAAACTCTCATAACCCAACGCATCAGTGGTGTAACTTTAACCTTGGAGCGTTTTTGGTCCTAACATCCCTGGTGAGGAATGAGTGATCGAGCGAACCTAACCGCTAGGAAATCCATAGGTTTCTTGACAAACTGACGAACCGTTTGGGTTGACGAAGGAAGAAGGAGGATTTGGAGACTGTAGACGATCGGAGAAGACTTAAGCTTGTGGGGACAGTCGCCTAAAAGTTGAAGCTAGTGCATGATTATGTGTTGTGTTTTGTGTTCTTTGTGTGTGTTTTTCTTTTCTGAGTCTGTTAGTTTCTAGGTCTAGGTTTTTGTTTTTGTTAAATCTTGTTTGTAGGATCGTTCTTGGGAACCGTGCATTGAAATTCGCCTTATTTCATTTTCTTGTCTTTCATACTTGAGGACAAGCATGGTTTAAGTGTGAGCAGTTTGATAAGGCTAATTTCATGCATAGGTCTAGGGCTTTAATTCGTGAAATTTCTGGGTCTAACACGCGTTTTAAGCCAGGTGTGTGAAGATTTTCGCCAGGTCCAGCAAAGAAGGGAGACAGTTGCGTGGACCTAGGAAGAAGGCGAAAGAGTGGACATTATGCGAAAATTGCTCGACGGAGGAAGCCTCGGAGTTGAAGGGTAGAATAGAGATTTCTACGAAGACTCTAGAAGGTTATGTCCGCGTCTATAAAAGAGAGAAGCATGCACGCTGGAGGGATCTTCTCGGTTGGAGACCTCGCCAACAGCTTGTAGCTTAGTTCACTTTTCTTCACACACTTGGGTTCTTCGTGGGAAATTCAGGGCACTTGGGGTTCACTTCTAGCTTACACACTTTTCGATCTGGTGGTAACACCGTCCTACTTGAGGGCGAAGAAACAATTTTTTTTCTGTTTACGTTTCTGCTGAATTCGCCGAGCTTCGCTGTTCGAGGCTCGGACCTCTTTGTTTTCTGGATATTCTCTGTGTTTATGCAAGTTTCGTTTTAGTTTATGCCGACTGTGTTGATCTTTGTTTGTCGATTATGTTTACTTGAATTCTGAGTTGGATTGTTGGAGTTGGTTGTTTTCTAGATTATCGCAGGTTTGTGGTTGGATCTGGGAGAATGGAGTTTGTTTGTGGATGAATCGGGTTCTTAACTTGTTGATGTCGTAGGGTTGTCTGTGATTGTTGGGATCTGGAGTTGATTTGAGTAGATCTGTGAGAATCGGAGCTATGGAGTTGATTGTGCTGGGTGTTGAGTTCGGATGTCTTGGATCCGGAGTGGATTAAGCATTCGACGTGAATCTGAGTCGTGTTGGTTTAATTTTATGCCTAGCTTACGTGTTTTCGTTTCATTTCGTTCAGTTTATGTAGATCTGATGTACTTCCGATTCGTAGCGAGTTCCGGCGTCCCGATTTCTATATTCTGTTCGAATCTAGGAGTATGCTCTGTTTTCTTCATTTACGTTTCTGAGTTGGATAGGAAATTGCATGAGTTTTTTAGTTGCAGCTTTTACCGTACTTACCTTATTTGAATGTCATGGTCCCCACTTTTTAATTCTCTCTGCCTAGTCATATTTAGTTAGTCATTTACACGGTCTAGCGAGTTATTGTTTCTTTCGGTGTTGATGTCTGATTTTACAAGTATTCTGTTTCTTAGGTCTAGCATTTAAATTCTGTGCCTAGGTCTAGTGGTAGTTGTTATAAACCTCAACCCTTTGCGTGTGGCAGCAGCCGCTTGTTTCCAGAGTCTCTAAACACTACTCACGAATCCATCTTCGTGGGATCGACCCCACTTCCCTATACTAATTTAATAGTAATTTGGGTTGAGGGATTAATTTTTGAAGGAGAGTCGAGCGTGTCCAACGACAACAACACTCTGTGTTCCTTGGGTTCCTGGACCTAGTGATCCAGTGGATTTAAGAAGCGCGGTGTCTTGACCGAGCACTTGTATTAGTGTTCCCTGTAAGCACACGAAACACACACGATCCGACTCAGCTCTTCTCACTTC